>NC_135377.1:80814346-81424533 GCF_049243985.1 Paroedura picta
AGCACTGGTCATTGGGAACAGCATGCCATACGGTAGGGCAGGGTCCTGCCATGCATAACACTATCTCCTGATTTTGCATGCCCTTGAGCAACCTCAGTGGACCCTGAAAATTCTGGAAGAGGTAAAGTTTGGAAGCAAGAAATTCTCTGACACCGCCTTTGTTTTTATGGATGCTCCATGCAAACTGAGGAAGGAATCATTACATAAGAGAAGCCATGTTGGAACAGGTCAATGGCCCATCTAGTCCAACACTCAGTGTCACACAGTGGCCAAAACCCAAGTGACATCAGGAGGTTCATCAGTGGGGTCCAGAAGCCCTCTCCCCCACTGTGGCTTCCAAACACCGAGAATATAGAATATCACTTCCCCACAGTGTTCTATCTATACCAGGGGTAGCCAAACTGCGGCCCTCCAGATGTCCATGGACTACAATTCCCATGAGCCCCTGCCAGCATTTGCTGGCAGGGGCTCATGGGAATTGTAGTCCATGGACATCTGGAGGGCCGCAGTTTGACTACCCCTGATCTATACCTTGTGGGTAATATCCACTGATGGACCTCTACTCCAGATGTTTATCCGGTTGTTATAACAGTGTACACTTGCTGAACTTGGGTGGTCCTTGGAAGATGCTTCCCCTTTGAAAAAAAAAAGCCAATCATTCAATTATTTAGCAATATTTATATATGGGCCTCAGCTTAGTTAGTACTTATCCTGCTGCCTTGGCTCCAAGGTCACTCTGAGCAGATGGCTTGTGGCAATGACATGGCGTCATGGGGGGGGGGGACTGTCGGTTTACCCCTTCAAGACAATGTTTTGTAATGTCTTCTATGGTTTCAGTAAACATTATGAAAAAGCTCTCCGAAGGACCTTTTTAATTTCATGGAGGTCGTGTCATCAGCACTCGTGTTGGAATCCCGTATTAAGCTGACATTGCATGTATTTATGTCCGGAGGGGATTGCATCCGAGAAATGCTGTGGCCTGCACCATTGACTAATTATGGGATCTTTCGGGCATTTTAATAGCCAAGGCTTTCGAACTGCTGAGTTCTTCCTCAAGAACCATGACAGTGTTCGCAGCTCTCAATGGGATCAGTAGGAGAAAATCCAGAAATATATCTATCTATCATGCACTCAGCAGAACACACAAGAACTGAAGTTTCTACCCCCCCCCCAAAAAAAATAAAACGTTTCCTATGAGCATTGTTCTATTTCCTCAAGAATTCAAAATTGAGATGTGGTGCCGTTCTAAGAACTGGGGCGATAATACCACTAGACTAGAGGGTGTGCTGTCTGGCAATTCAAATTCTGCCCTTAGCTTTGGCGTGAAGGGCAATTCTATCATTCTTCCCACTACTTCAGACCACATAAAATGGTTCCTGAAGAGCATATTTATCTGTGATCAGATCAGTCACTGTATGCATAGACTATTGCTATAAACAAATTAGCATATGTTCTGGTTATTATTCATCTATTTATTTAAACATTTGTACCCCACTCTTTGTTTCCAAGGCACCCTATAAATCAACTGACTTAGTAATAAAAATGTGAAGTAGGCACCAAGGACAACAATAAACACTGCGGGAGCACCCTCCTTGGAAGGCAAGGACGGTCTGGCCACAAGGCAGGCTGAGCAGCTTATGCCCCCCCCCTTAACAGTGCTACCACTAGGCTACCTGGTGTTCCTGCTGGTGGCTGGGCTGACAGCTCCGCAGTCAGTTGGCCTGTCACAGCCGCTGGGGCCCAGGGAGATCAGCGGCTGAGGCAGGGTACCACAGGAGCGCCCGCGTCGGCTTGCAGGCACGGTCTGGGCACAAGGCTGCCTGAGCGCCAACTTCAGGCGCTCCAAGGGCCAGCCCAATCCAGGTGCACCCAGCTGTGCAGGCAGAAGCACAGGCTGGACACCTGGATGTGTCCCAGACAGCACTGCTCTCACAGGGCCATTTTAAAAATGTTAGAGCCACTAATGGTTAAAACCAAAAGTACCTAATTCAGCAAAAACAGCCAAATAAAACAATATTGTTCATGCAGCAGCAGGGTAAAGCAGCAGAGACCAAGAACTTACTAATCAATAGAGATGGGCTTGGACCACATTTTTGTTGTTCAGTTCACTTTATTATTTGTGGTTGAACCACAAAATGAACCATGGACCCATGCAAACTGGGAGGCTGGTTTGCATTGGTTCAGGAACCATTTTAAGTTTAACCTCCTTTTTTCTGCTCTCCACAGTTTTTCATGGGAAGCAAAAAGAAGGGGTTTAAATGGCTGAGAGCCATTTAAACTAAATGGCTTTGAGCCATTTAAACTAAATGGCTGAGTTTTCTGCTCTTCATTAACTACCACGGACATTTATGAACTGCACCAAAATTTGTGGAAGCTCATGGTGGCTCTTCAGTTCACGAAAAAAAAACAACTTTGTGAACCACAAACTGGCCCAAATTTGTTATGAACTTTAGTTTGTCAGCTAGCTTGTGTCTATCCCTATTAGCAGGTTTAGAACTTATGGGGTAAACAGGGAACAGAAATGAGATAACTTTTGTATAAAAATAAACCAGATAATTTGTGACAAACTAGTAGCTGTTTCTGTTATCCAGATAGGTCTTTACAACTTGAGGAAAGAGATTTCTTGGCACTCTCTCCTTGCATAAACAAGCATAAGTGTCTTGGTCTCACAGGCACTGAAGTTGGTGAAGACAGAAATATTCACACTAGTTCTAGTCACCTTCCTTAGCCAATGACAAAGGATCAACCCCTTCTTCTTCTTCTTCTTCTTCTTCTTCTTCTTCTTCTTCTTCTTCTTCTTCAAGCTTCTAAGAGCTCTTCTTCTTCTTCTAAGAGCGATTTCCCTCAGTTCTGATAGGGATGGGTTATGTGTTCCATTTTCCTAACTCAGGGTCCTTCCTTTTTATATACAACTTTTGTTCAAGATTTAAAATATAACATGGACAAGAAATAAGATATAATAACAAAGGAGAGTACCGAATAAGAAAAAGAAAAGAGAAGAAAGAAAAGAAGAGGCTTTCAATTTTATCTATGATCATTATGAATCAAGTTATTACTTGCTAAACTATGCTAGCATATAAGGGGATTTAAAGCCACTATTCCCCCCCCCCTGTACATTCGTATTTGCTCCCTTAGTCCTCCAAACCATAAACCACAATTTCATTTTTGTTCCTATCATGCAGAAAGTCCGTAAACATTTTCCAGATCACTACAAATACTGTAATTTTCTTTTCTCTAATTAAAGCAGTAAGTTTGGCCATTTCAGTTAATTCTACCATCTTTATCAAACATTCTTCAGTTGTGGGTAATAATAAACGTTTCCATTTTGGGGCATATAACATTCTTGCTGTTGTAATCATACAAAGAAACAACCCTTGATCCTCTCACCATCTGCTTCCCTCTCTTGCTGTTTACTGTTAACTTTCAATTGCCACTTCTGACTATCAATTGGAGAATTCTATTTGAATGCCCTGTCACTCAAGGTTCTCAGGCCTGCTTAAAGCATTAATCATTTACTGTCTGCCACAGCTTTCTAAACAAAAACAAAAATTCTGTACCTAGATAATTGATATCCTGCACTACAGAATTTTAATTCTGTAGCCTGTATACAGAGTGGCAGAGTGGCACAAGAGTGGCAGAGTGGCGCAGAGTGGTAAGCGGCAGAAATGCTGTCTGAAGCTGTCTGTCCATGAGTTTGGCAGTACGATCCCAGCAGCCGGCTCAAGGTTGACTCAGCCTTCCATCCTTCCATGGTTGGTAAAATGAGTACTCAGCTTGCTGGGGGGTAAAGGGTAATGACTGGGGAAGGCACTGGCAAACCACCCCGTATTGAGTCTGCCATGAAACGCTGGAGGGCGTCACCCCAAGGGTCAGACTCGGTGCTTGCTGGTAGCTGCTCCCTCCGCATCACTGATCAGAAAGGAAGGGGATGTTCTCTTGATTGATTTATTATATTTATATATTGAGCCTCTTGTGGTGCAGAGTGGTAAGCAGCAGAAATGCTGTCTGAAACTGTCTGTCCATGAGGTTGGGAGTTTGATCCCAGCAACGTTGACTCAGACTTCCATCCTTCCAAGGTTGGTAAAATGAGTACCCAGCTTGCTAGGGGGTAAAACGGTAATGACTGGGGAGGAGAACGGCAAACCACCCTGTATTGAGTCTGCCAAGAAAACGCTAGAGGGCATCACCCCAAGGGTCAGATATGACTTGGTGCTTGCACAGGGGATACCTTTACCTTTTAAGCCTGTATACATTACACAAGTTTAACAATTTGAAATAGTTCTTACAATTGCACCATTTATTCTGTAATGTTTATTGCAATGGATTGCCTGGTTTTGCTAAGTACATGGAACTATGTGGTGGTGGAAAGTGTCACCAAGTCAGAGCTGACAGTCCTTTGGGATTTTCTCCCCAGAAACATTTGCCAGTTGTTTGGAAGCGGTGGCTGGATGGATCAGGAAGAGTCACCTGAAACTCAACCCCTCCAAAACAAAGGTCCTGTGACTGGGAAGGAAGGGGCAGGAGCAGGAAGCGTGCTTACCTTACCTGGATGGGGTGCAATTAACAGCTGCACCATCAGCCAGGAATTTGGGGGTGATGCCTCCCTTATCGTGGAGGGTCAGATTGCAAAGGAGCCCAGGCAGTGGTTTTCCATCTACGCTAAGCGCCGCTACTAGCCCCCTACCTGTCCCCCGAACATCTATCCATGGTCACTTCCAGATTAGACTTCTGTAACTCGCTCTATACGGGCCTTCCCTTGTCTTTGATCCAGAAATTGCAACTGGTTCAGAATGCAGCTGCATGGGTCCTCACTAAGTTGTCTTGGAGGACCTATGTTCAGCCTCTACTGAGGCAGCTGCACTAGTTGCCAGTTTATTTCCAGATCCAGTTCAATGTTTTAGTTTTGACCTTTAAGGCTATACGTAGCTTGGATCCTACTTACTTTTAGCAGCACTTACCTCCCTATGCCCCTGCAGGGCACTTCGCTCAGTGGGAATGAATTTGCTGATGGGAAGCATGCCTGGCTTCGATCAGGGCCAGGGCCTTCTCTGTCCTTGCACCGAGCAGGTAGAACGAGCTCCCAGAAGAGCTGCAGGCTCTTTCAGAACTCTCTGGGTGCTTCAGGGCCTGCAAGACGGAGCTCTTCCACTAGGCGGTGTTCTGAAGCCAGCCACAATGTGTACTAGGGTTGTGCAGGGAGGCCCCGATTCGGACTGTTTGGGATCCAAATCAGCCCGATTCGGATCCGAATCAGCCAATTCAGACCTGTTCAAATCGATTCAGGGCCAATGCAGGGCATTGACTTGCATTGGAAAGCCTCCCGAATCGTTTCGGACAATTTGGGGCCAATGTTCAATGTTCAAATCGATTCAGGGCCAATGCAGGCCATTGACTTGCACTGGAAAGCCTCCAGAATCGATTCGGAGCTGTCCAAATCGATTCGGGACCAATGCAAGTCAATGGAGGCCATTGACTTGCATTGGAAAGCCTCCCGAAACGTTTCAGACGATTTGGGGCCAATGCAAGTCAATGGTCAATTGACTTGCATTGGAAATCCTTCCTCTGCCTCCCCTGGGGGCTGGGGGGAGGGGGTGTAAGTTGCACCCCTGAAACTTCTTGGGGAGGTCAGGGAGGTTCTTCCCTGAGTCCCCTGAAAGTTTCAAGAAGATTAGACCAAGGGGTCCCATCCTAGGGGCTCCCAAAAGCGTGAGAAAAAAATTATTTCAGAACAAGGAAATTGCCAATTTACCTGCTGAAATCATCCTCATTGTTCTCCTCTGCACCCTCTCAATGTGGTCCATGTCCTTTTTTGAATTGTGGCCTCCAGGTGTAATCTGACCATTGTGGCATCCAGCAGGACATTCATACTTGTAGAAGGAATGGTAAATTTCTACTGAGAACCTAAGATGATCTTCCCTTGAAGAAGCTTGACGTGAAATGCGTGGCCCTTTTCTTCTTTCAGTGCCATGTAAGTTATTAACTCTGCTACCAACTACTGCCAATCCTGCTTAGCCACTCTTATGCCTTCTGAGATTTCACTAAGTGCTGTACGAAAAAAGTGGACAATTCCGAAATTGTGACAAAGGAGATTTCTGAGATGCCTTCTGAGATTTCACAGCATGCACTCTCCATTAATTTCAAGGACATTGGCATAGGCACGGGGATTAGGAAACTGATTTTTTTTAAAGCCATCTCTCTTTCCGCATGATGCCACATTCAATACCACTATAGAAGTGTTGTCATCACACTGGGAGAAATGCTATAGAGCAGTTGTCCGCAAGCTTTTGGCCGCTGCGGACCGCTGCTCCGCGTTGGGGGGAGAGGGCGGCCCGGGGGCCCGCGCACGCGTGGCAGCCCCAGCACCAACACGCATGCGTGGACTGCCGCGCACGCGCATTTGCGCCCAACAGGGGCGCGAACGCGCGTGTGCGGCAGTCCGCGCATGCGTGTTTGCGCCGCCACCATGCCGGCGGCCGCGGCTCTCCCCCCCCGGCCCCTCTGGGTCGCCAGCAAATCGGCCGCTAAAGCAGCTGATTAGCTTGCGGCTCAGCAAGCTTCTCTTCTCTTCCCTCCCCTCCCGAAACAAGAAGCTTGCCGGGCCGCAAGCTAATCGATTTGCTCGTGGCCTGGTGAGCTTCTCGCTACGGGGGAGGAGGGAAGAAGGAGCTGCGGCCCGGCGCCGAGGCCTTCGCAGCCCGGCACTGGGCCGCAGCCCGCGGGTTGGGGACCACTGCTATAGAGTTCTACTGATACACTATGGTAAAACCAAAGAGTTTCAGTGGAATTCTGGAGAATCAGGCCAATCTTATGACCTTTCTTCTGGGGTGCTACTGGAAGTAACAGTGACAAATGGTGACTTGTCCCTCACCCCAGCTTCCCACTGGTTGCTAGCCCTTGGCTGGCAACCATATAGGGACACCACAGTGTCACTGTGCACATTTAAAATTTCTGAAGGATATAACAGGACCAAGCTATATTGCCATCTGTAGCCATTTAAAAGTTTCTTGTGATTTCTTTTCCTGCACAGAAATGTCTGTCCCCATTCACACAACCCCCCCCCCCCGGTTGATATTAGCAATTTTGAAAGACTTGTCTCTCACATAACTCTTAAAACTGGCTTTTGTTCTTCTGTCATTTTCAGATTCCTTCATCTTCAAAAAGAGGGTGAAACTGCATTGGAAAGGTGGGAGAAGGTGGGTGGCAAAAGTTCAATATTGTGTGCTTTAAGTGAAATCTCAAGATAATTAGGGGGGGATCCAAACCCCTGGTAACTCCTAAAATGGGTTAGCATCAACCTCTTTGTTTTCCAGGGAGATTGACAGAGGGCTTTGAGTCTCCTTTTTTAAAGCCACCTTTCTATATCTCTTGGAAGAATATGATGAACTCTTAGCTCATAAATTACTGTTTTCCAGCAGTGAATGACAATTGATTCCTTTACCAAGCAGCAGGTTTATGAACACTGTCATGGGGTGGGGGCTGTACTGGAGCATCTCTGCAAGGTGTTCCCTTAGTAACAGGACAAGGGGAGACCTGGCAGATTTCCTTTGAGGAGGAAATGGTGTGAGCAGACGATTTGGGGAACCAGCAAGGACATCTTTGGAGGAGGCTTTCAGCTGAAGTGAAAGGGGCAGTCATCCCAAAGAAAAGTACATGGTTGAGATGGCATCTGTAGAGACATTCTAGTGTGGCCCCCAATCCCCCCCCCAGTCCTTCAATGGCTATTCTGTTATTGGGATGAAAGGCTGGTGCAGGAGTCTTCAAGAAGAAATGCATTTGTGTCCCATTTCATTGGTGCTTGAACCCCCCCCCCCCCGGTGATATAGGAAAGTATCCTCCATGTTGTTGTAATAAGACTATTATTGCATATCCATACTTTGGCTTTGAGACTGTTGGGTGGCCGTTTGATTCTGATGCATCACTGTTTCATAGAATTTGTAACTGCTCCGCAGGAGCAATATAAATAAAACATAAAGGGCCCTTGAGGTGGGCCCTGTTGGGGATGGGGAAGGGTAGCCATTGGCTCCTTCCCCCTGGAATGGCAAGCCGAACTGATGAGTCAGGAGGCATGAAGCGCCTCTCGACACGCCCCCCCCAACTCTGCCGCCTTCCACCCACGCCACCAGTACCACGCTGACCGCCGCGCCAGCCAGCCACCCGCCATGGGCATCCTGCTAGAGGTGCCAGCAGGTGGAGGCGGCGACAGGACGATGCTTGCGACCAGGCAGGGCCGTGCACCCCGCCTGGAGCCAGCCCAGCTCCGGGAGCCTTTGGGCGCAGCCAAGGAACAGCCTTGCTGTGTTAGTGGCACGCCGGGCCTGTCCCTTCGCTCCTGAAGGCCAGAAGCCGCCTACAGCCAGTCCGCAGCAGCCAGCCTTTGTGCCAACCAAAGGGACAGCCTCGCCTCGGTAACCTAACGTCTCCTTTGCCCCTCGGGGTGGCCCGCGCTCCGCCACCGCTTCCCCCACACCCACCCACCAACGCGCTCTTCCGACACCCCCCACCACCCACAATCCCCCACTGCTCCATAGCCGCTTCCCTGCACACAACCTGCACACACACCCAGCCAATCAATCAACACGTTCTTCCCCAGCCAAACCCCCCTCGCCCCCCCCCAACCACGACCGCTCCGCCAATGCTTCCCCGCATACAACCACACACACACACATACATACCTGCCCACCCCCTCGCCCCCGTGATTCCCCACCGTTCCGCTGATGCTTCCCCGCCCACAACCACACACACACACACACCACCATCTCCCCCCTTGCCACCACAACCACCCCTGTGACACACATCCCTATCCCATTCCATTCCACCTACCTACCTCCCTGCCTTCCTTCTGACTTCCTGACTTCCTCTCTTTCTCAATCTCCTTCCTGTTTCTCTGTCTCTCCCTCTCACTTGTTTCCTGTCTTTCTGCCTTATTTCCTTTCTCCCTTCTATACATCCCTTCAACCACCCCTTGCCCTCCATTCCCCCTCCCATTCCTCCTTCCCTCTTCTACCTTCCTTTCCTACATTCTTCCTCCCCATTCACTAGCGCCCACTGTATTTTTTATACAGTGGGCTTAATTTCTAGTCATAGAATAATAGAGTTGGAAGGGACCTTCTGGGTCATCTAGTCAAACCCCCCACAAAATGCAGGACACTCACCAACCCTATTGCTAACCCACTGTAACCTGCCACCCCCTTGAACTTTCACAGAATCAGCCTCTCCATCAGATGGCTATCCAGCCTTGTTTTAAAATTTCCAAAGATGGAGAACCCACCACCTCCTGAGGAAGCCTGTTCCACTGAGAAACCACTCTAACTGTCAGTAACTTCTTCTGGATGTTTAGATGAAATTTCTTTTGTATTAATTTGATCCCATTGGTTCTGGTCCGTCCCTCTGGGGCAAGAGAGAACAACTCTGCTCCATCCATGTGTCACCCTTTTAAATACTTGAAGATGGTTATCAGATCCCCTCTCAGTCGTCTCCTCTCCAGGCTAAACAGACCAAGCTCCCCCAACCTTTCTTCATATGTCTTGGTCTCCAAAGATAGTGAGTTTCTTGGTTGCCCTCCTCTGGACATGCTCCAGTTTGTCTACATCCCTCTTCAACGGTGTTGCCCAAAACTGAACCCAATGCACCAAGTGAGGCTGAACCAGAACAAAGTGGTACCACCACCTCCTGGTATCTGAACAGACCCGATACTCCGTTTGATACAGCCCAAAGTACCATTTCCATTTTAGCCACCGAGTCACACTGTTGACTCATGTTCAATGTATGGTCTACTAAGAGTCCTTGATCCTTTTTGCACATAGAATCATAGAATCATAGAATCATAGAGTTGGAAGGGGCCATACAGGCCATCTAGTCCAACCCCCTGCTCTACGCAGGATCAGCCCTAAGCCTCCTAAAGCATCCAAGAAAAGTGCTTGAAGACTGCCAGTGAGGAGGAGCTCACCACCTCCTTAGGCAGCCTATTCCACTGCTGAACTACTCTGACTGTGAAAATTTTTTTCCTGATATCTAGCCTATATCGTTGTACTTGAAGTTTAAACCCATTACTGCGTGTCCTCTCCTCTGCAGCCAACGGAAACAGCATCCTGCCCTCCTCCAAGTGACAACCTTTCAAATACTTAAAGAGGGCTATCATGTCCCCTCTCAACCTCCTTTTCTCCAGGCTGAACATTCCCAAGTCCCTCAACCTATCTTCATAAGGCTTGGTCCCTTGGCCCCAGATCATCTTCGTCGCTCTCCTCTGTACCCTTTCAATTTTATCGACGTCCTTCTTGAAGTGAGGCCTCCAGAACTGCACACAGTACTCCAGGTGTGGTCTGACCAGTGCCGTATACAATGGGACTATGACATCTTGTGATTTTGATGTGATGCCCCTGTTGATACAGCCCAAAATGGCATTTGCCTTTTTTACCGCTGCATCACACTGCCTGCTCATGTTTAGTTTACAATCCACAAGTACCCCAAGGTCTCGTTCACACACAGTGTTACCTAGAAGCGTATCCCCCATCCAGTAGGCATGCTTTTCATTTTTCTGACCCAGATGCAGAACTTTACACTTATCTTTATTAAATTGCATCTTGTTCTCATTTGCCCATTTTTCCATTGTGTTCAGATCTCGTTGAACTCTGTCTCTATCTTCTGGAGTATTTGCCAGTCCTCCCACATACTACTGCCAACTGTTTAAGTGTTAGCAGCATATCTCAATTAAAATTCTAGCTAGCATCCCTTCCTCTTAATGCAGGTAGAAGCTCTTCCCCCGTCCCTAAATTGTTCAATAGGTTGACACTGCATTCATTGGGGCATGTTTGGATGTTCAAGAAGGGGAGTCCCAATCTTCTGGTACTCAAATGGGATCCATCAATGCCACAATTTCACTTCCAGCTGTGTAACTGGAAGTGATGGTGGTGCTCTAGGATTCACTTGAAACTCTGTGGTAAAACCCATAAAGTTCTAAGTGAATCCTAGAACATCCCATTATGTGGTTTCATTACCTCTGGTTACACAGCCTTGATGGACATCTTGCTTTCCCCATTTTTCTCCTGCTGCCCTATGGAGTGGTGACAGGAGACAGAGGCAACTGGCCTACCTAGGAGCAGCAGTCTGGAGAACATCTTGTGCTGCTGCTGAAAGGAGAGGGGGAGTCAGTATCCAGGAATTGCCTTCCCTTGTAGCAGATCCAGGACACAGACTAGGATCAATAATCCCTGACTACAGCTACAAGAGAAGAATGTGGTGAAACAGATCCAGATTTGATTGCTCCTTAACAGTAAAAATTCCCTGCCAACACAGCAAGGAGAAGCCTTTTAGTCCGTCCTTTTACTACCCATGCTGGCTCTCTGTATACATGAGGAAGCATTCCAAAACATGATGTTCCACCTGGCTAGGAAGTGCTGCAGTTTCGTTCCACCACCAGGAGCTTCTGCCAAGTCATTCCCTTGCATGTATGAATAGGGCTTAGGGTTGCCACCGGCAGGGATGGGGGGGCTGGGTTGCCAGATCAGGATTGGGTATCTCCTGGACCCTTTGGGATGGAGCCTGGGGAGAACAGGCACCTCAGTTGGGTAGCGGGCTCTGGTGCCCACCTCCAAAGTATCCATTCTTTCCCCAGGGAAATTGATCTCTGTAGTCTGGAAATCAGCGGTAATTCTGGGGGATTCCCAGTTCCCAGCTGAAGGTTGGGATCCCTGAGAAGGTTTCAAATAGGGATGGGGTTTGTTCTAAGCTGACCCGGAGGTAGCATATCCTCCTCCCCCCACTTTAGGGCATAACCTGGACTTCTCTCGTGTCGTTTTGGTGGAAAGACTCACGTACATCGATCCAAAACCGGCCAAGGATAGAAAAAACAGACTCCTGCAACTGTGGTTGCTCTTTTAAACGTATGCCACAACACAGCCTGCCTGAAATGAGACCATACCAATATGACACATGGTTGGTTTGCTGTAACAGTGCTGGATTATGCATTATTTAATAACTGCACCCTTAATTTGATTATTTTTTTCAGATTCACTGGAAGAAAAGCATGTAAAGAAAGAAAAGGAAGGCTCTTTGTTGGGCTATTATCTTTATCCCTATTTGTTATAGGAAGGATACAAAATCTGTTAGTGGAAAGACAGCCGTGCATGAGAAGGGCCAGGACAGGTTGGGATGGGAATGGTGATTCTGTGCTGCAGCCCACTTGAGCTGGCAGGTGACACGAGGGTTCCCGGATTCTGATGCTGGGTCCTAGTAGGGTGGCACGGGGTTTGGCTTCTGGGCACTAGTGAATTGATTGCACTGCTTCTGCTGTCCTTGCAGACATGGTTGACTTCAGTCCTGTTGGGATTGGGCACTGGTCCTGCAGGGCGGCATTGCACTGGTCCTGCTGCGGGGCTGGCCTTGCAAAACCCCCCCCCCCCCTTTCACTGCAGAGATTCTCTGGGACATCCTGCTGGGCTGGCACTTCTGCCGACTCCAAACTATTTCCCCCCATGGAAACAATGGAGAATGGCACACCTTTTGGGGGTACCCACAGAATCAGACCCCTTGTCCCAATCTTTTTGAAACTTGGGACTCTTTTGAGAAGAAGCTTCAGCAGCTACCCGGAAAATCTGGTACCTCTACCTCATACCTTGCCCCCACCAAAACCACTGATGAAGCTAGATTTGCCATTGACTTTAAGAGCCCATAGGGTACAATGGAGCTGAAAATATTTAGTATTCCCGAATATTTTTGGGTTGTTCAAGTTTGCGATAGAAGATCCCAGTAAGGATATTTGGGGGGAGTGGATGGGGTGGGGTCTGCTAAATAAATGCATATGCCTACCCCTGAATCCCGGTGCTGGGAGGGGAAACCCTTGGCCTCTCTCCCTGATTCGTTGGCCCTGCAGAGCAAATGAGCAGCCATTGAGTGGCAGAGAATGCAGGGCGACAGACGCCTTCCTGTGTTCTTCTGCTTAAGTCCGCTAGCCAAGAAGACAGCAGGGTGTCTAGGGTGACTTCCAAAGCAAGGTTACTCTCTGGGAAGCCCATTGATTTTCAATGAACTTTCCTGCTTAGGATTGCCTCATTAGTGAGCTCCAAGCGGAAACGAGATTTAAATGGGGGTAGTGGGGATCGCCTTGCTCGGGTCCCCAAGGGGGTCTTCCGTCTTGTCCACGGCTGAGTGAGTCTGCTGGATTCCACCCCTGCCGTTTCCCACGTTCCCTTTTGGGAGCGTGCTTCGTGGCTGTTTCATCCAATTGCTTTTGGCCCCCCAAATGAAATGGCATCCGCCATAACCATAGTGACGGCCATGTCGACAAGCGGGACTGGAGATGGGGAAACGGAACTGAATTCCATAAAGGGAGGGAAATGGAACCATTTGCCTGGCATTGTAAAAAATGTAAATGCCACAGTCGTGGGACGGGGGACAGGAAACTGGGATATGGGTTTTCAACGGTGTACGCCTTTGTTCACATTTCAACCATTTGTATGCAAAAGTCCTAGGAGATTAGCACAACTGCCAGGGAAGCTGGCATTAACTGCTGCAGCAATGTCAACCCCTGACTCTGCAAATTTCTGTTTCCAGACATAAGAACATTAACATTTTGGAAGGACTCTGGAGAGAGGGAGAGGTTGGGGAAAAGGAAAGGGAGAATATGCAGGCACGGGGTTCAGGATCATAATTTCGGGCAGACCTTCCTGAAGGGCTTTGAAAAGGGGATTTTAGGTACCTGTCACTTGTTTTACTTCTGTATGTTAACCATTTGCACCTGTCAAAATACCTTTCTTCTTTGCGGTGGTTGCAGGTACAATGAACCTACGGAGCCTTGTGATTGGTTCTTTCACAGTCTCAGTTTCCTTGCTTCCTATTGATTCATCCCCCCATATAGGTTTGGCTCCCTCTAGTGGTCAATTCAACAGTAAATTGTTGTATGTCTGGCATAAAACTCTTTTGAGCGAAAATGTGGTGGAGGAGTTAGAGTGGTGGACTAAGATCTCGGTGACCCAGATCCAGATTCCCCCTCTCCCATGGAAGCTGGCTGGGCCAGTCACAAACTCTCAGACCAACTTAACTCACAGGGATGCTGTGAGGATAAAACAGCAGAGAGGATTACAATTTAAACTGCTTTTGAGTTCCTCATTGAGAAAGGTGGGTATAAATAAACTGATTAAATAGAGAAGAGAGCGTGGAAGAGAACGTATATATCGCTGTCATCACAATTTAACCATTTACATTCTGATCTCTGTATATTTGTTCTTGTTAGGTGTGAAGTCGTGTCTGACCCATCGCGACCCCATGGACATTGACCCTCCAGGCCTTCCTGTCCTCTACCATTCCCCAGATTCCATTTAAGTTTGCACCTACTGCTTCAGTGACTCCATCCAGCCACCTCATTCTCTGTCGTCCCCTTCTTCTTTTGCCCTCGATCGCTCCCAGCATTAGGCTCTTCTCCAGGGAGTCCTTCCTCATGAGGTGGCCAAAGTATTTGAGATTCATCTTCAGGATCTGGCCTTCTAAGGAGCAGTCAGGGCTGATCTCCTCTAGGACTGATCAGTTTGTTCGCGTTGCAGTCCAAGGGACTCACAAGAGTCTTCTCCAGCACCAGAGTTCAAAAGCCTCAGTCCTTTGACGCTCGGCCTTCCTTATAGTCCAACTTTCGCAGCCATACATTGCAACTGGGAAGACCATAGCCTTGACTAGATGCACTTTTGTTGGCAGGGTGATGTCTCTGCTTTTTAGGATGTGTCTAGATTTGCCATAGCGTTCCTCCCCAGGAGCGTCTTTTAATTTCTTTGCTGCAGTTCCCATCTGCAGCGATCTTGGAACCCAGGAAAATAAAATCTGTCACTACCTCAATTTCTTCCAGATCTATTTGCCAGGAATTGAGAGGGCCAGATGCCATGATCTTTGTTTTCTTGATGTTGAGTTTCAAGCCAACTTTTGCACTCTCCTCCTTTACCCACATCAAGAGGCTCTTTAGTTTCTCTTCACTTTCTGCCATTAGAGTGGTATCATCTGCATATCTGAGGCTGATATTTCTCCCTGAAATCTTGATCCCAATTTGTAACTCATCTAACCCTGCCTTTCTCATAATGTGCTCTGCATACAAGTTAAATAGGCAAGGTAACAGTATACAGCCTTGCCGAACTCCTTTCTCAATTTTGAACCAATCAGTGATTCCATGTTCAGTTCTCACTGTTGCTTCTTGACCAGCATATAGATTTCTCAAGAGACAGATAAGATGCTCTGGTATTCCCATCTCTTTAAGAACTTGCCACAATCGGTTGTGCTCCACACAATCAAAGGATTTAGCATAGTCAATGAAGCAGAAGTAAATGTTTTTCTGGAACTCCCTAGCTTTCTCCATGATCCAGTGTATGTTGGCAATTTGATCTCTAGTTCCTCTCCCTGTTCGAAATCCTGGCTGTACTTCTGGAAATTCTCGGTCCACATATTGCTGGAGCCTAGCTTGTAGGATTTTGAGCATAACTTTGCTAGCCTGAGAAATGGGTGCGGTAGTTTGAGTATTCTTTGGCATTGCCCTTCTTTGGGATTGGAATGTAAACTGACCTTTTCTAATCCTGTGGCCACTGTATTCCAAATTTGCTGGCATATTAAGTGTAGCACTTTTATTGCATCGTCTTTTAAGGTTTTGAATATACAAACATAAACTCCCTAGATGTGATTGGGACTTCCTTCAATATAAATACCCATCATCATCATCTGTAACAATGAGTGTTTAAATAAAAGAAGAAGAAGAGTTGGTTCTTATATGCCGCTTTTCCCTACCCGAAGGAGGCTCAAAGCGGCTTACAGTCGCCTTCCCATTCCTCTCCCCACAACAGACACCCTGTGAGGTGGGTGAGGCTGAGAGAGCCCTGATATCACTGCTCGGTCAGAACAGTTTTATCAGTGCCGTGGCGAGCCCAAGGTCACCCAGCTGGATGCATGTGGGGGAGCGCAGAATTGAACCCGGCTTGCCAGATTAGAAGTCTGCACTCCTAACCACTACACCAAACTGGCTCTCTAAAAGGGATAAGGGGTCCTGGGAGGAATTTGGTGTTAAGGGTTATGGGCCAATCAGGACCAGCATTGGTGCATGTATGACTCTTTGGCCATTGATAGACTGGCTGCCCAATCATATAATCATAGAATAATACATTAGGAAGGGACCTCATGGGTCATCTAGTCCAACCCTCTGCACTATGCAGGGCACTTACAACCCTATCATTAATTACTGTAACCTGCCACCCCCTTGAGTCTTCACAGAATCAGCCTCTCTGTCATATGGCTATCTAGCCTCTGCTCTTTTTTCCTGTTCAGACATTCTGAAAAGAAAATGTGTGAAGATTACTTCAGACAACATAGCTGCAGGATATCACACAAGGGAACAGGGAGGCACAAGGTCTACCACACTGTGTCGGCAAGCTACCAGAATTGGGAAGTGGGCTCTATTTTCTGCAATTTACATTGCAGGGAAACCAAACAACTGGGTGGATGCCTTAAGCTGAAGAATGCGAATATATAGGGTAAACCAGGTCCAGGAATGGTCACTATCAACAGTATTCCTGCTCCTCATTTTTCAACTGTGTGGATATCCCAAGAGAGAACTCTTTGTCACTGCCGACAACCCAGGGGAGGTCTCTGGATCCCGCTTCCCTGGGGGACGCTTTAATCAGGAGATGGAAAGAGCCCATTTCTATGCCTTCCCTCCCTTCAGACTCATTAGCAGAAGGATGACCAAGTAAAGCACAGACAATCCAGACAGCATAGCAATAACACCCTTTGGGCCCCAAAAAACTTGGTTCCCGTCTCTTTTTCACCTTGCTTGAGGAAGGTACATTCCCCTCTCCAGCAAGAGGACCTCCTGCATTGGGAGGGTCACCTGTCCCCCAACCCCATCCCCTCCACCTCACAGCCTGGCAAATAGGCCACTGATGCAGACAGGGTTGGTCAGATTTTGGAGGCTGCAAGGCATCCTGCTACAAGACCCTCATATGCTGCAAAGTGGCTAATGTTGGCGGAGTGGTCAGCAACACCTGGCGTCACTCTGGAATCCTGCTCACTCCATTAGATGTTTACTTATTTGCCTGCCTGAACTCCTCTCTGACTCCTGACTCCTCCTGGCAGCAATATCAGCCTCGCATGAGCCCGTAGAGGGCAAACCAGTTTTCTCACACCGTTTGACTGCTATGTTGCTCAAGGGATGACGAATTTTATTTCTGCCTGTTTCACCTGGGAAAAAGATGCACACCTTAGACCTTCGTAGAATGAGTTTTTTTTATTTAGACAAACAGAAGGGCTTCAGAAAGAACAAGGCATTCTTTGTCTGTTCCAGAGGTGTGAAGAAGGGCAAGGCTGCGTCATCACGATCCACTTCCACAGGACTTCCACAGTTTACTAATTTAACAGGATTAACTTTTGCCTTATTTTCCCACTGTCATGATGGTAGTTCATAGTCTGAGGAAGAGTGCTTGGTCTCGAAAGCTCACGCCTGGAATAAATTCTTGTTGGTCTTAAAGGTGCTCCTGGACTCTGATTATGTTGTGCACACCAATACCTAGGAGAGAAGGGAGGCTGCTTGGGCATCTGCCGTGGCAAAGGGCTCTTTAAGACGCCACATGTGGGACAGAAACCGGACTGGGCAAAGCAAACTCCTTGATGGAGTAGTTCCAACAAAATGTAGTACCTACCCAGGAGGGCCCCCACCTGCTCCCGTTGAAGCCTGACTGTCCTAATGTCTTCTAGGTGCTAAGGCAAAAAATCTGGGTTTCCTTTCTGTCCCTTGTTCTTGGTCCGGCCTTCTGGAGCTGCTGCCCCCTGAACGGAAGGACTGCCCCACCCCCAGCGCTTCCCATGTTGCCCACTCCCGTCCCCACCACCCACCCTCCCAGCTGAAAGTACTTACCTCATCCCGCCTAGCACCTCTTTCTCCTCCCCGGAAGCGGAGCTCCCTGCCACGGCTGGAGGGAGCCGTTCTTCCCCCGCAGGCCCTGGTGTCATCACACTAGGGGGGTGTTCTTCGCTGGGGGGAAGAGCGGAGGTCTTGTCATCAATTTTTGGTGTTCCTGGCTGCCTCTGGAAATTAAAAACAGGAACAGGGTCACTGGGGGAGAATGAGCCTCCCAAGCTCTCCCGGGGGCTCTTCTCTTGGGCACAGTCAGAATCCCCGAGCGGCCTCAACCCTCTGCCTTTCGGGTGCTGAAATCTCAGCAGTCCATATGGGGCCTTGTCAGAGTCCGTTCCTATTGCTAAGCCCCCATGGAGCAGCAGGAGGACCTCAGGCTGGATTAAGGCCTTGGAGGGAACTGGTGGCTCTGGCCAGCTGAAAGAACTTACCTCCTCCCGTCTACCTCCTCTCTTTCCTCCCCGGAAGCGGAGCTCCCTGCCGCGGATGGAGGGTGCCGCTCTTCCCCCTCAGGCCCTGGTGTCGAGCCACCAGGGCGGTGTTGTCCAGTGGGGGGAAGAGCGGAGGTCTTCCTTGGGGTGTGGCTGCTGCTGGAGGGGGGGCGGGGGGCCCTGGCTCGCGGTCGAGCTGTAGAAAACAGACCCGCTTTGAGCCAGGGCCCGCCTTCCCACCCCCCGCCAGCTTAGTGCAGTCCACACCCCGATCCTCCATCCGCGGGGTGTTGTTCTTCCTGGTCGCCACTGGAAATTAAAAACAAGAACACCAAAATTAACGGGGTCCCTGGACAAAATGAGCCTCCCGAGCTCTTCCAAGGGCTGTTCCCTTGGGCACAGTCAAGAAACCCCGAGTGGCCCCCACCCTCTGCCTTTTGCACTGCGGAAATCTCAGCAGCCCCTGCAGGTCCTTGTGACATCCCGTTCTTGTTGCTGAGCCCCTGTGGGGCAGCGGGAGGACCTCAGGCTGAGTTAGGGCCTCAGAGGGAGCTTGTGGCTCTGGCCAGCTCCAGACCCCAGATCTCCTCTCATTTGGGGCACACCCCCTCCCTGGTGTCCTGCTCATGTGGGGGGTGGAAAGAGAACCCTTTGGGGTTTCCTGGGGCCACTCTGAGCTCTCCCTCTCCCCCTCCCCTCCAGGGGAAGTGCTGGCCCCTTTCCTGGGTGCGCTCTTGAGAGGTCATCTCTACAGGGAGACCATGTGGGTCTTTGGCTGCAGGTGTCTATTGGCTCTAAGCATGTCAAGCTAAGCCTGTCTGCTCTTTCAGTCCTCAGCTGAACCCCCCCCCCCCTTCCTCAGGGATCCATCCTCGGTCACAATCCATCATGGACCCATTTGGGGGGGGTTCTTGTGCTGGGGCAGGTGCTCTGAAAAGTTCACTCCCCAGGGCATGGGGTTCCCGGTGTGTCTATGGCAGCTGGAAACGCTTACCGTTGGTCTTTAAAATTGGGGGTAGGCGGCCAGGTGCTCCTTCCGGGGGGGTATTCACTCCATAAATGTAACATTTCCTTCCTTCAAGAAGGAACTGTATATTTTCTGGAAAAAGAGTGGAGTTGGATGAGAACTGAGCTTGCTAATGATCCCACACCGGCTAGGGGGAGACCTCCCTCTCGGAGTCCCCCTTCTTCCTCCGCTAGGGAGTTCCCTTCTTCCTTCCAGTCCCTCAACCTCCCGGGAACTGCCAGCCAAGGAGCTGGCTTATCTCTCGGGCACCTTTAGGCTCCCACATGGAGCCCCTCAGGGCTCAGGGCTCTCCCCCACACTGTTTAACATCCTTATGTGCCCTCTGGCCCAGCTGGGACGGAGATTGGGGCTGGGTTGCCATCAGTACGCTGATGATACCCAGCTCTATCTCCTCATGGACGGCTGCCCGGTCTCCCCACCCCCCGGATCCATTTGCCAGATGTTTGGAAGCCGTGGCAGAATGGCTTGAGCAGAGTGGCCTTAAACTCAACCCCTCCAAGACGGAGGTCCTGTGGTTCAGCCATAGGGGCCAGGAGAGGAAGCGCGCTTACCCTCCCTGGCAGGGACACAACAAGCCAGGGATTTGGGGGTGACTCTTGATGCCTCCTTAACAGTCGAGGCTCAGGTCAAGCAGGTAGCCAGCCAGGCCTTTCTCCATCTGTGGCAAGCTCGGCTACTACCGCCCTACCTGTCCACTGAACACCTGGCCACAGTGATCCATGTGACGGTCCCCTCCAGAATAGATTTCTGTCACTCGCTCTAGTCTGGCCTGCCTATGGGCCTGATCCGGAACTTCCACTGGTACAGAATGCAGCTGCTAGGGTCCTCACGGGCACATCTTGGGGGTCCCATATCCAGCCAGTGCTGAGGCAACTGCACTGGTTGCCAGTTAGTTTCCGGATCTGGTTCAAGGTTTGGATCCCGACCTTTAAGGCCTTACGCTGTCTGGACCCAGTGTCCCTGAGGGACTGCCTGTCACCCTATGCCCCCCGCAGGGCTTGACCCTCTGCGGACTCAAACTTACTGGTCATTCCCGGCCCCAGAGAAGCGTGCCAAGCCTCGAGCTGGGCCAGGGCCTTTTCGGTCCTGGCCCCCACCTGGTGGAATGAGCTCCTGGAGGAGCTACGGGCTTTGAGGGAGCTGTCAGCGTTCAGCAGGGCCTGTAAAACGGAGCTCTTCCGCCAGGTTGTTGGATGAGGCTGGGCCGCAAGGAAGATCGCCCCCCGCCCCCAAAACAGCGTGGCAGCAGAAGCAGGGGAGAGACCTGCCCCTCAACGTCTGGCCTTCCCAGGAACGGAGTGTGCCCGTGGGCAGAGTACGCAACACAAGGCTGTCCATCCCCTGAGCGCCTTACTCAGAAGGAGAGACATGACCTCCACAGAACCCCTTCACAGACCGAATCAGATTCTGAAAGACTGCAGTGGAACAGGCTTCCCCGGGAGGTGGTGGGTTCTCCATCTTTGGAAATTTTTAAACAGAGGCTGGACAGCCATCTGACGGAGAGGCTGATTCTGTGAAGGTTTAAGGGGGTGGCAGGTGACAGTGGATGAGCAAGAGGGTTGTGAGTGTCCTGCAGGAGGCTGGACTGCTGGGGGTTGGACTAGATGACCCAGGAGGTCCCTTCGCACTCTAGGATTCTAAATTCCATCTAAACCTTCAAAAAAAGTTCCTGACAGAACGGTTTCTCAGTGGCACAGGCTTCCCCGGGAGGTGGTGGGTTCTCCATCTCTGGAAATTTTTAAACAGAGGCTGGACAGCCATCTGACGGAGAGGCTGATTCTGTGAAGGTTTAAGGGGGTGGCAGGTGACAGTGGATGAGCAAGAGGGCTGTGAGTGTCCTGCAGGAGGCTGGACTGCTGGGGGTTGGACTAGATGACCCAGGAGGTCCCTTCGCACTCTAGGATTCTAAATTCCATCTAAACCTTCAAAAAAAGTTCCTGACAGAACGGTTTCTCAGTGGCACAGGCTTCCCCGGGAGGTGGTGGGTTCTCCATTTCTGGAAATTTTTAAACAGAGGCTGGACAGCCATCTGACGGGGAGGCTGATTCTGTGAAGGTTTAAGGGGGTGGCAGGTGACAGTGGATGAGCAAGAGGGTTGTGAGTGTCCTGCAGGAGGCTGGACTGCTGGGGGTTGGACTAGATGACCCAGGAGGTCCCTTCGCACTCTAGGATTCTAAATTCCATCTAAACCTTCAAAAAAAGTTCCTGACAGAACGGTTTCTCAGTGGAACAGGCTTCCCTGGGAGGTGGTGGGTTCTCCATCTTTGGAAATTTTTAAACAGAGGCTGGACAGCCATCTGACGGAGAGGCTGATTCTGTGAAGGTTTAAGGGGGTGGCAGGTGACAGTGGATGAGCAAGAGGGTTGTGAGTGTCCTGCAGGAGGCTGGACTGCTGGGGGTTGGACTAGATGACCCAGGAGGTCCCTTCCCACTCTAGGATTCTAAATTCCATCTAAACCTTCAAAAAAAGTTCCTGACAGAACGGTTTCTCAGTGGAACAGGCTTCCCCGGGAGGTGGTGGGTTCTCCATCTTTGGAAATTTTTAAACAGAGGCTGGACAGCCATCTGACGGAGAGGCTGATTCTGTGAAGGTTTAAGTGGGTGGCAGGTGACAGTGGATGAGCAAGAGGGTTGTGAGTGTCCTGCAGGAGGCTGGACTGCTGGGGGTTGGACTAGATGACCCAGGAGGTCCCTTCGCACTCTAGGATTCTAAATTCCATCTAAACCTTCAAAAAAAGTTCCTGACAGAACGGTTTCTCAGTGGAACAGGCTTCCCTGGGAGGTGGTGGGTTCTCCATCTCTGGAAATTTTTAAACAGAGGCTGGACAGCCATCTGACGGAGAGGCTGATTCTGTGAAGGCTTAAGGGGATGGCTGGTGACAGTGGATGAGCAAGAGGGTTGAGAGTGTCCTGCATAGTGCAGGGGGTTGGACTAGATGAACCATGAGGTCCCTTCCAACTCTCTCATTCTACAATTCTACAATTATGTGATTCGGAAATCTTCCAAGCTGGACTCACCATTCGTCTGAAATCTCCACATCGCTGCAGAATACTGCTGCAAATGCCCCCACCAGTTTTGGGAGGCAGGATGTCCCTCCTGACGGATTGTGATGCGAGGCTGGTTTGGGCCATCCCCATGGCAACCCTGCAGCCCGTGAGGCAGAGGCAGGAAGGAGCCTTGGAGAGGCCTGTGCTGAGGACAGGAGAGGTCCTCAGGGCAGGCAGAAGGAGTCACCAACCAGGAGCTGTTGGCCTGAGATGGAAGAGGGGTGGGGTGGAGAGAAGAAGTTAGGGGTGATTAGGGGAATTCGGCAGGGATTTGTTCCCCCTGCCTGGGAGACACTTCTTGGTTGCCGGCCTCCGTGGGCAGCCTGGAGAACTCCTTGAATTCCAATTGCTCTCTGGCTTCAGTGCCCCTGGAGAACCAAGCCGTTTTGAAGGGCAGGCCCTGTGGCATCGTCCCGAGCATCAGGGTCCCAACATGCCAGCCCCCTCTCCCCGGTTGGGCCTGCCAGTTCCCCAAGTCCTGATCCTGCATCCCCTCAAGAGCTCTCTCCTACAGTCCAGCAGGCTCTGGCTTCATGGCATGACGGAGGGGATAGTGGCCTAGCCAGGGTTCTTCTCCCATTCCCTCTTCACACCCTGCAGTGAGTCAGGAGAGAACAGTTATCTGCAACTCATCCTTCCTGCTGTGCCTGCCAGGTGGGGCAGATGTTTCTGTGAGCGCACCTTGGCATCTTCTGGGCATGTTCTCCAAATCCTTCAAGCGAGGAAGGGACTTCCTTGTTCAGCAGGGCTCACATTCCCCCTGCCTGTCTAGCCCCAGGAGGCTGCTGTGGCTGCGCTGGAGTTCCACGCAAAAAGGACAAGAAACAATTTTCTTCAGTGCAGTGAAGATAATCTCTTTCTTTTATACCTTCCATTCCATTCCTTATCACCCTGTCTCCCTGGATTGGTTGCAAAAACATGGCATAACCCCAGGTGTAACCCAGGTTAACTACACATGTGTGATTTCAAGGTGTGAGGGTTTGTGTGCATGGACGCTTCCTCAGCCAGGCTTCCCCCTTGTCCCGTATAAGAATTCCAAGGCCCCCGCAGGGTCAGAAAGGATAGGGACTCCCGGCCTACACATCACTATCCCACACCGGGAAGGTTGGGGCTGCTTAGCGTCATTTCAGCTTAGGCAGATAATTTAATTTCTACTTTATTTCATTATTGAGAGCCAGTTTGGTGTAGTGGTTAGGAGTGCGGACTTCTAATATGGCATGCTGGGTTCGATTCTTCACTCCCCCACATGCAGCCAGCTGGGTGACCTTGGGCTCGCCACGGCACTGATAAAACTGTTCTGACCGGGCAGTGATATCAGAGCTCTCTCTGCCTCACCCACCTCACAGGGTGTCTGTTGTGGGGAGAGGAAAGAGAAGGCGACTATAAGCCACTTTGAAACTCCTTCAGGTAGAGAAAAGCGGCATCTAAGAACCAAACTCTTCTTCTTCTTCTTCTTCTTCTTCTTCTTCTTCTTCTTCTTCTTCTTCTTCTTCTTGTGTTTACACCAAAGATCTTCTTAATTCTGACAATGCTCTTCACCTTCGAAATAATATAATTGGTGGCGGGCATCCTGATACCATCTTGGAACACTCTATTCAAATAATTAAAGTCTGGCAAGATCTCTTTAACAGGGAAGTAAAGAACCCCCAAGAATAAGGGGTTCCTCATTTGATTGCCAAGTGTATATAATTTAAACAGACAAATATGGGAATGATTTCACCAGAGCTTCATGCTTTAGAGCAGTGCTTCTCAACCTTCCTAATGCCGTGACCCTTTAGTACAGGTTCTCATGTTGGGGTGACCCCCAACCATACAATTATGCAAGTGTTCTTGCACAGAAATTAAACCAAAGCTGACCAGTGGTGTAAAGATCCATTGTTCATGATTGTATATAAATTATTTCCCCCCCCCCCCGGAGTTTCTCAGTTCATTCCTGCCTCTTGTCTGACCATGGTGATCTCTCTCTTTTCCACTGCTCCAGACAGATGTACATTCTATCTCGTTCTACCCCACAAGGCTGTTGTGTAGATGGCACCCCCCTCTCGGCCAAGCTGCTTGCCCTGCATGCATTTCAGAAACTGTGCCATTGAGGGGAAATTGTTACTTTTGTCTGTTTAGCCTGCCTTTTATTCAACTGTAATTAAAAGCAAAGAAGGATTAATGAGGACAGAAAGCAGGAACAAAAGAGGTAGCAGGCATCTGACGTGGCTCAGTTATTTCTCAGGAGTTTGGCATGTTTCCTATTCTGTACTCCCACGCATCCAGGCCAGTCCGACAGACCAAAGCCTACATGGGCAGCTGTGGGAGCACAATGGGACCATAACCATCAGGCTGATGTTTCTTGCGGGGAGGGGTAATGGTCCCATTGTGTTCCCACAGCTGCCCATATAGGCTTTAGTCTGTTGGACTGGCCTAGAAGAAACGGAGAAGGAAGGAATTCTCCCTCCTTTTCTAGAAATCTCACACAAGATGGAGTCCATCCTGAACTCCTTGACCAAGAAAGGAATCCAGTAACTTTCCATATCAAGCAGCTGTCAGTCTGGTTCCTGTGTACACATTCTGCGCAGTGCCCAATGTGCACCAGGCATGTGGTAGTGTCTTCCTGAAGACTGCCTTCTATTATGGGGGCTTATACCACGTAACACCCCTGTGTGACCCAGAGTGGATGGGTCTTTGGCCTCACTCTCATGTTCTTTTGACAGGGGCAGGGATGTTCTGTCTTGTTGGTGTTTGGGGAGGCAACTGTGAGAGGGCTCATGGAGATGGGGTCCCACTGGTGGACCTCCTGATGGCACCTGGGTCTTGGCCACCGTGTGATAAGGAGTGTTGGACTGGATGGACCATTGGCCTGATGCAACATGGCTTCTCCCAGGTTCTCCTGCTCTTATTCCCCCCTCGGGAGCTCCATTTTCTTCTCTTCACTCCTTGTACTTTCCTTTTCCTGCTTTCTCATCCACACCACATCCTGGTATGAATAGTCTCTCTTCGGCTTTTATTTTTTGGCTTTTTTTTTACTCACTTGCTTTGTGTATGTGTATTTATGTGCAATTGATAACACCGTCTATGTTCCCAACATGTAAATGCTGATTAAGCATTGCCTTTTGGCAGAGGCATTGAGACATTATTAACAGGTTGCCACAGTATGTTATTGCAGGGGTAGTCAAACTGCGGCCCTCCAGATGTCCATGGACTACAATTCCCATGAGCCCCTGTCAGCAATTGCTGGCAGGGGCTCATGGGAATTGTAGTCCATGGACATCTGGAGGGCCGCAGTTTGACTACCCCTGATTTACAGTGTGACTTAATGCAGAGTTGCTCCAGTCTAAACCCACTGGAATGAACTGTCTCTTTCTTTACATCAAGCCTTTTACCCCAACGGGGGCATCTTTCTCTTCTCCTTTGTTTTGTCATCACAAACAGCCAGGGAGGGAGGTTAGGCTGAGCGAGTGTGACCGGCCCGAGGTCGGCCAATGAGATCCCATGCCATGAGTAGTGACTCGAACCCGGGCCTCCAGTGCATGAAGCTCTATGCCACACTGGATCTTTCACATGGTTGGGATCCAGGCTTCTGCAGTCATGCCCCATCATGTAGCCTGTAGACCAGAACAGCTCAGAAGAAGAAGAGCTGGTTTTTATACCCCACTTGTCACTACCTGAAGGAGCCCCAAAGCGGCTACCAAACAGCTTTCCCTTCCTCTCCCTGCAGCAGACACCTTGTGACATTCATGGAGCTGAGAGAGCTCTGAGAGAACTGCCTAAAGTCACCGAGCTGGCTGCATGTGGAGAAGGAGTTGAGAATCAAACCCAGTTCTCAAGATTACAGGCCACTGCTCTTAATCACGACACCATGCTGGCTCACAAAACTGTTCCCTCTATCCCATCCCCATAAAACTTATCCTGAGCAGAACAGAACTGCTGTCCTCTTCAAATGGGCCATGGACGGTGCCAGATCCTACGCTGCTCAAGATGGCTGCTGAGCAGGTGCTCAACCCACACAGCTGTCAGGGAGCTCTGCTCACCAGCGCCAGACTTGCATGTCCAGCCCAGGGCCTTGGCCAGAGACTGCTGTGTCCTGACCCCCTTCTTTTGCCCTTTATGGGGGGGGGGCTTGTCAGTCACTGGATGACTTGAGAAGAAGGCCTTTGCTCTTGACATAAAGTCCTGGGAGGCGGGCATCAGTTTCAAATCCCGGTGTCTGGATGGCTGTCCGGACTGCCCTCCATGGGGGACCTCTGCACACGCACAGAGGACAGGACGGAGGGTGGAATCACCTCTGGGGAGGGGAGGGACGACTCCCAGGCCATTTGCCAGACGGAGGGGGAGTCTCTGCCGGCAACGAGGCAGCGGGAGCCTCCCTCGCCAGGTGAAGGGAATGAGCAGAACCACTGGGGAATGGGGAGCAAAGAGGGGGACAAGGAAAAGGGGCGGAAAGAGACAGGTGGGGGAAGCAGGAAGCCTGGCCTGGGGAAGAATGCAGGCAGGACGGGTGCTGACTCTTGAGAGGCAGCCCCACAGGAGGGGAGGGGAGGGGGGAGAGGAACGGCAATTAGGGGAGGCTGGAAAGGAGGCCTGGCAGAGGCTGGGAAGGAGAAGGACGGTGGAAACAGGTCCGGCAGGAGCCGGGAGAGAGGAGATGGTCCTAACAGATCTGGCGGATGAGAGACTCTCAAGTTGTTGGGAATATAAACTTACAGGGAGCACAGCAGTTCCCTTTCTTCTTCCACTCCACAACTTGGGACTGCCGTTGTACCTAAGAAACCTGCTTCAATAAATTCGTTGAATCTATCTTGGGTCTGGGAAAACTCCTTGAACGTCAAAGAACTGTTTGTCTGAAGATGCAGAGTAGGCGCCCAACCTGGAGGGCAGGCCCACTCCTCACACCCGGCAGAGTAGGATCACTCAGGGTCATAAATAGGGCCTCAACCTGGGGGAAGAGTGCCTTTTGCAGGCCCTCAGTGGTTCCAGAAAGGCCTGGATCTCCACTGGCAGCTCATTCCACCAGATTGGAGGCCAAACACGCTTCTTTAGGGCCCAGATCACCTGCAGACTGGAATTAGCATAACGCAACACTCTTCAGGGGACATACATGGTGAGCTGGTCCCTTAGATACATGAAAGGCCTTGAAAGTCAAACCCTGAGGTTGATGCAGCTGCTGAAAGGCAGGTCGAATATGGGCCCTCCAGGAGGCCCTGACAGTTGCCTCCTGCACCAGTTTGTAATTTCCGGATCAGAGTCAAGGGAAGTCAAGCATAGAGCAAGTTACGAGAGTCCAGTCTGGAGGAGACCATTGCATGGATTATGTCCTCCATTGTCATTTAAGGAAATCTGGAGCTAGGTTTTCTTTTTCATTAGGGAGATTTGGGGGCAACCCCCCCCCCCTTTGGAAAGCAAGGCGGTGAGAGTGATCAAGTGCCTGGGGTGCATGGCTTGCTTACTCCTCACCCTAGTCTATCACCATAGTCCTAATACACTCCTAATGCATAGGGGTGGGTGGGATGTGTAGCGGCCAGCTCTGGAGATTTAGAGGCAGTGCCAGGGGGAAGCAGAATGGGGCTCAGAAGGGATTTAATGCCCCTCAGCTATATTCCAGGATAACTCACCTGGAGGTTGGCAACCCTATCTCAGTGACATAAGGTGAAGGGCCCAGGACCACATGGTCTTAGGTGGTACCACCCAAGAGGCTACCCCCCAACAAGGGCCACCTTCGGCCCACGCCCTCCATTGCCGCGCTGCCCGCCGACACACCAGGGAAGCCCCCAGGCCCCGGCATTGACAGGCAGGAGGGAGGTAGGCGGGGGGGGGAAGGCCTCACCTAGCCCGGGGTGGGGGCGCCTTCCCCTCCCAGATGCGGCGGGTGCGCTTCCCAGCCGCCAGGGAATACCCATACAGCGGCTTGATTTCTAGTCTAAATAATAAAATAAATAAATAATAGAGACAGGACTATTGCCTCGGACTGATATCCCAACAATAGGATTGTTGTTTTCCCAGGGAAAATGGAACCCCTGCAGCCTGGGTGCTAATTCATTCAAGAAAGTAAAAGATCTGGGGGGAGGGGAAGGTCAACAAAAGGTCAGGAGGGAACAAGCTAGAACCCTGAGCCATCCTTGAGGACATCAGGGATGGTCTACTTAGCTGCACTCAGAAGAAAGTCCTTCCCCTTTGAGCAAAGGAAAAGGGGCTGAAATGGTCTGTTAAATTGGGTTTGCCAGCTCTGCGTTGAGAAATACCTGGAGATTTTGGTGGCGCAACCTGAGGAAGGGAGTGATTGCCAGAGGATATAATGCCATAGAGCCACCATTTTCTCCGGGGGAGCTGATCTCAGTCATCTGGACATCGACCGTCTGGAGACTGGCAAACCCTTGTTTGGTCCAGAGGCTTAACGTTATTGTTTTTCCACAGTGGCATTCACATACTATTCCTCAGGCAAGAAAGGGGGCTGTCTCAGTTGCTGGTTGCCTCAGGAGCCATACCTTTTTGTAGCCTTAGTCCAAAGACACAGTGACTTGGGTCTCGTGGTCACATGCTTCTGCCGCTAGGCATTTCCATTGGTGGAATTAGACTTCTTTGCTTCCCCCTCCTGCTGCAGCCTTTTCTAGAGCCGAACCCTAGGAAGAGAGAAGGCAGTGGAGGAAAGGGTGTTACAAGAAGAAGTGCTGAAAACCCATCCCTAGGAGAGAAGTGAGGCTGCTTGGTTCCACTGGGGCCATCTGCCGTGGCAAAGTGCTCTTTAAGATGCCACACGTGGGACAGAACCCGGACTGGGCAAAGCAAACTCCTTGCTGGAGTAGTTCCAACAAAATGTAGTCCCTCCCCAGGAGCCCCCCCCCCCGCTCCTTTTGAAGCCTGACTGTCCTAATGTCTTCTAGGTGCTAAGGCAAAAACTCTGGGTTTCCTTTCCATCCTTTGTTCTTGGTCCGGCCTTCTGGAGCTGCTGCCCCCTGAATGGAAGGATTGCCCCACCCCCAGCACTTCCCATGTTGCCCAGCCTCACCCACCTCACAGGGTGTCTGTTGTGGGGAGAGGAAAGAGAAAGCGACTATAAGCCGCTTTGAGCCTCCTTCAGGTAAAGCGGCATATGAGAACCAACTCTTCTTCTTCTTCTTCTTCTTCTTCTTCTTCTTCTTCTTCTTCTTCTTCTTCTTCTTCTTGGGTTTGTACCAAATATTTTCTTAATTCCAACAATGCTCTTCACCATCGAAATAATATAATTGGTGATGGGTATCCTGATACCATCTTGGAACACTCTATTCAAATAATTAAAGCCTGGCAAGATCTCTTTAACAGGGAAGTAAAGAACCTCCAAGAATAAGGGGTTCCTCATTTGATTGCCAAGTGTATATAATTTAAACAGACAAATATGGGAATGATTTCACCAGAGCTTCATGCTTTAGAGCACTGGTTCACAACCTTCCAAATGCCCTTTAGTTCAGTTCCTCATGTTGGGGTGACCCCATCCATAAAATTATGCAAGTGTTCTTGTACAGAAATTAAACCCAAACTCACCAATGATGTAAAGATCCATTGTTCACGATTATACTCTGGTTTCTCCTCAGATCGCATTGTTCATGATTGTATATAAATTGTTGTTTTTCCAGGGTTTCTCAGTTCATTTCTGCCTCTTGTCTAACCATGCTGATCTCTCTCTTTTCCACTTCTCCAGACAGATGAACACTCTATCTCAATCTACCCCGCAAGGCTGTTTTGTGGATGGCACCCCCACTCCTGGCCAAGCTGTTTGCCCTATCGTGACCCCTGTGAAAGGGTTGTTTGACCCTCAATGGGGTCCCAACCCCCAGGTTCGGAAACACTTCTGTAAAGAGCTCCATGGGGCTCTTACTAGTGGCCTTCATGGGTGTGACGTGTTGGTGTGCCAGGGACTGCATGAGCTGCTGATGCCAATCTCCCTGTGACAGCTGAAATAATGTGTTCTTTGTGGTGCAGGCCATCTGTCCCACTTGTCCATTGGTGGACAGGTGGAATGGCACTGATGTGATGTGTCAGATGAGGCGTTCATCCAGGCAGTCCTTGAACTGAGTTCCGTTGTCGGAGACAACTGTGTCCAGCAACCCATGGTTGCGAAGAGATGCTGGAGTGCCCTGATGACCACAGCCGCACTTGTGAGCGGAGAGATCCAATTGCTAGGCTACAAAAGGGGCAAAGTCAGGGTCCTGCGCACCACTCAGCCATCCCCTCTCATAGGCCTTATTTGTGGCTTTATTTCTCCTTCACAGGGGCATGTCAGCCCCCAGACTATCACATCAACTCTACATTGCCCACACAGACAAAGGGAAATTAGAAACCTAGAATCCTAGAGTTGGAAGGGTCCCTATAGTCCAACCCCCTTCTCAATGCAGGATCAGACTACAGCATCCATGCTATCTGCCCAGCCACTGCTTAAAGAACAGCAGTGAGGGGGAGCTCTCCACCCCCTTTGGCAGCTTATTCCACTGCTGCATTACTCCGACTGTAAATCCCCCCTCCCCCAATATCTTGCTAGTATTACTATACATGTAGTTTAAGTCATGACTGTGGGTCCTATCCTGTGCTGCCAACAGGAACCTTCCCCTGCTCTCCTCTGACAACATTTCCAGTACAAAGAAAGAAATCATGTCCCTACTTAACCTCCTCTTCTCCAGGATGAACATTCCCATGTCCCTCAGCCTTTTCTCACAGGGCTTGGTACCCAGACCCCAGATCATTTTTGCCATTCTCCTCTGAACCCGCTGAACTTTGTCCACATCCTTTGTGAAGTGAGGCCTCTAGAACTGCACATAGGAGACCAGTTGGCATCTGACCAATGTGACATACAGTGGGACTATGACATCTTGTAATTTCAGTGTGATGCCTTAATACAGCCCAAGACGGCATTCCCCTTCTTCACCGCCACATCACACTGTCTGCTCATATTTAGTTAACAGTCTACAACTAGCCCAAAATCTCAACCACACACATTGCTACCCAGTAGTGTATCTCCCATCCTGAAGGTGTGCTTTCCATTTTCGTGATCTAGATGTAGAACTCTTCACTTTTCCTTATTGGATTGCATTTTGCTGTCACTTTCCCTCTGTTCCAGCATGTTCAGATCTTGTTGGACTCTATCCCTGACTTCTGGGTTGTTCACTATTCCTCACAATTTGGTGTCATCTGCAAATTTGAAGGGGAGTCTCTTCACCCCCCACCCCATCCAGATCTTTGATTAAAATGTTGAATAATACAGTACTGAGCCCTGTGGCACTCCACTGCTCACGGCTCTCATGAAAGACTATTGGCAACTACCAAGTTTAGAGGGTTAATTCAAATCCATTTTCCCCTCATTAAAGCGGTTGATTGAAGTAACTGGGAGGTACCAATTAGGGCGGCACTGGCTGGTTCAGGCTGGAACAGCTCCTTCGGCCACCTAAGCACCCAACCCTAGTACCAACTTTTGCCCCCTCTTGTTGCATAGAATGCCCATCTTTTAAATCCTTCCTCCTGCAAGGGCCAACAATCCTTAGCTAAGTCACTGACCCAATCTCTGCAAAAACAGGTCTCCTGGAGCCGTTCGGACCCAGCCTGCTACAGTAATTATCCCAAGAGATATTTGTACGGATTTGGGAATGCGTATCCCAACATCACTACATAGAATCGTCAAGTCAAGTCAAGTCAAATGCCTTCTTGCAAACAGATTGGGGAAACGGAACTCAAATTAAAATGTCAAAGCAAAGGAAGAAGAAGAGTTGGTTCTTATATGCCGTTTTTCTGTACCCAAAGGAGTCTTATAGTGGCTTACAATCACCTTCCCTCTCCTCTGCCCACAACAGACACCCTGTGGGGTGGGTGAGGCTGAGAGAGCCCTGATATTCCTGCTTGGTCAGAACAGCTTTATCAGTGCTGGGGTGAGCCCAAGGTCACCCAGCTGGCTGCATGTGGGGGAGCGCAGATTCAAACCCGGCTCGCCAGATTAGAAGTCTGCACTCCTAACCACTACACCAAACTGGCTCTCAGGAGGGAATGGCATGCATTTTAGAAACTGTGCCATGGAGAGGGAATTGTTACTTTTGTCTGTTTAGCTTGCCTTTTATTCAAAGGCAAAGGTACCGACTTTAATTAAAAGCAAAGAAGGATTAATGAGGACAGAAAGCAGGAACAAAAGAGGTAGCAAGTGCTGCCGTGTTCCACCAGGCATCTGACGTGGCTCAGTTATTTCTCAGAAGTTTGGCATATTTCATATTCTGTACTCTCAGCATCACGGGGACAGAGGCCTGTTCTGAAACAATACAGCAAAAGGGAATGAGCAAAGCTTTCACGAGTAAGGGGCTACACATATATACATATATACCTATACCTACATATACATAAGAGACTCTTGTGGTGCAGGGTGGTAAGGCAGCTGACATGCTGTCTGAGGCTCTGACCATGAGGCTGGGAACTCCCCCTCACTGGCAGTCTTCAAGCAAAGGCTGGATACACACTTTTCTTGGATGCTTTAGGATCGTTACGGCTGATCCTGCGTTGAGTAGGGGGTTGGACTAGATGGCCTGTATGGCCCCTACCTCTTGTGCCTCTTGTGGCGCAGAGTGGTAAGGCAGCGACATGCAGTCTGAAGCTCTGCTCATGAGGCTGGGAGTTCAATCCCAGCAGCCGGCTCAAGGTTGACTCAGCCTTCCATCCTTCCAAGGTCGGTAAAATGAGTACCCAGCTTGCTGGGGGGTAGACGGTAATGACTGGGGAAGGCACTGGCAAACCACCCCGTATTGAGTCTGCCATGAAAACGCTAGAGGGCGTCACCCCAAAGGTCAGACATGACTCGGTGCTTGCACAGGGGATACCTCTACTTTCACCTTCACTACCTGAATGGAATGGCTAACTACCCTGTACTGAGTCAAGAAAGTGCTTGCACAGGGGAGGTCATGACTTGGTACTTGCACAGGGGATACCTTTACCTTTTACATATACATATACATAAGGTAAAGGTATCCCCTATCATAGAGTTGGAAGGGGTCATAGGACCTTTGCTTGAAGACTGCCAGTGAGGGGAAGCTCACCAGCTCCTTAGGCAGCCTATTCCACTGCTGAACTCCTCTATGGATTTTTTTTCCCTGATATCTAGCCTATATCGTTTTACTTGTAGTTTAAACCCATTACTGTGTGTCCTTTCCTCTGCAGCCAATGGGAACAGCATCCTGCCCTCCTCCAAATTACAACCTTTCAAATACTTAAAGAGGGCTATCATGTCCCCTCTCAACCTCCTTTTCTCCAGGCTGAACATTCCCAAGTCCCTCAACCTATCTTCATAGGGCTTGGTCCCTTGGCCCCAGATCATCTTCGTCGCTCTCATCTGTACCCTTTCAATTTTATCTACGTCCTTCTTGAAGTGAGGCCTCCAGAACTGCACACAGTACTCCAGGTGTGGTCTGACCAGTGCCGTATACAATGGGACTATGACATCTTGTGATTTTGATGTATCATGACACGATACTCCGTTTGATACATCCCAAAATCCCATTTGCCTTTTTAGCCACCGAGTCACTCTACTGACTCATGTTCAATGTATGGTTTACCAAGACTCCTAGATCCTTTTCGCACATGCTACTGCCAAGACAAATCTCCCCCATCTTATATTGGTGTATTTGGTTTTTCCTACTTAAATGGAGAACTTTACATTTATCCCTATTGAACTTCATTTTATTCACTTTAGCCTACTTCACGAGCCTATCAAGATCATCCTGTATTCTGATTCTGTCTTCTGTTGTGTTTGCTACCCCTCCCAGTTTAGTATCATCTGCAAATTTAATAAGTATCCCCTTTAATCCCTCATCCAAATCATTTATAAATATGTTGAACAACACAGACCCCGGGACAGATCCTTGAGGTACTCCACTTGTCACTCTTTTCCAAGAAGATGCCGAACCATTAACTACCATCTCGGTACGATCTGTCAACCAGTTATTGATCCATCCAACAGAATTAGGATCCATACTGTATTTTACCAACTTGTCAACAAGAATATCATGTGGAACCTTATCAAAAGCTTTACTGAAATTCAGATAAATTATGTTTATCCCCTGATCCAGCAAGGTAGTCACTTGCTCGAAAAAAGAGATAATGTTGATCTGACATGACTTGTTCTTGCCAAATCACAGGTGTCAGTTCCAGATGCTCAAGGAACGAGTGTTTGATGTTTTGTTCCAAAATTTTGCCAGCTACAAATGTCATGCTGACGGGTCGATAGTTACTCGGATCTTCCTTTTTCCCTTTCTTGAAGATGGGGACAATATTTGCCCACCTCCAATGATCTAGCACCTCACCTGTTCTCCAAGAAGTGTAAAAAATAATGGACAGAGGTTCAGAGATGACATCTGCAAGTTATTTTAGTCCCCTTGGATGCAGTTCATCTGGCCCAGAAGACTTTGTTTCATTTAAAGAAACTAGGTGTTTGTAGACTGCCTCCACAGTGATTCTAGGAGAGCTCTCTCAGCCCCACCTCCCTCACAGGGTGTCTGTTATGAGGAGAGGAAGGCCTCCCCCCTCCCCCCCAGAAACCAACCCACCTCCGACTTGCATCCCCACTCATACCACCCCCAATCAAGCTCACCTGCAGTGCCGCTAATGTGGCCGGGCCCCGGACCCCTTTCTCCAAGAAGATGCTGCAATGGCCTCCAAGATGGGCTCCTTGAGAACTGCACGCTGCCCTGCCCCGCCGTCCCCCTCTCTGCAAAAGCCATACCCACCACCCTCTTCCACCCAGCCTCCTTGAAGCCAGCAACAATTCCCATCCAACCTTTCCTACTACACTTCCTTCACACCCATGTCACCACGATCACACCCCCATTTGCCACCCCCCACTCACAAAACACCCCTTCATCTCCATGCCCTTTCATGCAGGACAACCCTCCCTTCCTCTTCCCACCACCAAGCTCTAGCACCCCTTGTCTTCCTGGACACAACAGGCTTTACTCCTAGTTATGTATATATGTGTGTGTGCATATATATTGCTAAAAGACTTCCTGGGACATCTTCACCATCTTATCACTTGGGTTAATGGACTGTTCAAGAAGATCCCTTGTTTCTTTTTCCCTGTAGTTAACTCCTTTGAGGTTTCTTCCCCTTTCTTCTTTACATGTTAGAACCCACAATAACATTAAATTTGTTCCCAACAATTCATAGTTTTAACATTGTTTTACTATTTTCATGTTGCAATATTTTTGTATTTTTCATGAGACCATATTTATTAACTTCTAATATTAATTGTTATAGTTTTCTGCAGATGTATCATTTATATGGGTCAACTGACCAAATAAACATACTAAGGTACTTCCAACTGAGGGTTAATGAATATTGACCCTCTATGCCCTTAAAGTGAAGGTAAAGGTATCCCCTGTGCAAGCACCGAGTCATGTCTGACTCTTGGGGTGATGCCCTTGAGCGTTTTCTTCTAGGGTGGTTTGCCAGTACCTTCTATCTATCTATCTATCTATCTATCTATCTATCTATCTATCTATCTATCTATCTATCTATCTATCTATCTATCTATCTATCTATCTATCTATCCATCTATCCATCTATCCATCTATCCATCTATCCATCTATCCATCTATCCATCTATCCATCTATCCATCCATCTATCCATCTATCCATCTATCCATCTATCCATCTATCCATCTATCCATCTATCCATCCATCCATCCACCCATCCACCCATCCATCTATATCTATAAAGGTAAAGGTAAGAAGGATGGAAGGCTGAGTCAACCTTGAGCCAGCTGCTGGGATCCAACTCCCAGCCTCATGGCATGTTGGCTGCCTTACCTCCCTGCGCAACAAGAGGCTCATTTATTTAATTATCACTTTAATTACCAAGGCTAATAGCCACTGATTGACCTGTCCTTCAGGAATCTGTCTAATCCCTTTGAACAGACATCTATGCCATTAACCATCCCTACATCTTCTGGCAGCAAGCTCCACATTTTAATCACTCTTTATGTAAAGTAGTATTTCCTTTTGTCCATTCTGAACCTACTGCCCATCAGCTTCATTGAAAGCCCTCGAATTCTGGTATTTGGAGAGAGGGAGAAAAAGTTCTCTTTGTCAACTCTCTTGACCGCATGCACCATTTTATAAACTTGTAGCACGTCTCTTTTTGAAACTGAAGAATCCCAAAGTCTTCTGTCTTTCTTAGCGGGAAAAGTGCTCCGACCCCTTAATCATTTTGGCTGCATTCTTCTGTACGTTCCCCAGCTCTGCCATGTCAGTTTGGAGATACGGTGACCAGAACTGGACACAGGATTCCAAATGAAGCCATATGGTTGAGCTATCCAGGGGCATGACAATACCAGCCATTTGATTCTCGGCCTCTTTCCTAATAATTCTCAACATCACGTTTGCTATTTTCACTGCTGCAGCACACTGGGTTGACACTGTCATTGAATCGCCTACTAGGACTTCAAGATCTTTTTCTTTTTCTTATCACTCTCAGCAGGTTCATCCTGTACCCCATTAGCCTATACGAGAAGCTGCTCCTAACACTGTATATTCCCTGCAGGGCATCCTGGATTCCTTTTTTAAGACTACAAGTGTAGCTCTGGGGTTTTGCTACCATGTATTGAATTAATTTTTAGAGCCTCTTGTGGCGCAGAGTGGTAAGGCAGCCGCCTGAAAGCTTTGCCCATGAGGTTGGGAGTTCAATCCCAGCAGCCGGCTCAAGGTTGACTCAGCCTTCCATCCTTCCGAGGTTGGTAAAATGAGTACCCAGCTTGCTGGGGGGTAAACGGTAATGACTGGGGAAGGGAATGGCAAACCACCCCGTATTGAGTCTGCCATGAAAACGCTAGAGGGCGTCACCCCAAGGGTCAGACATGACTCGGTGCTTGCACAGGGGATACCTTTACCTTTATTGAATTAATTTATCTTACCCCTTCGCTAGACTGCCAGCCTAGAGACTCAAGAGAATGCAAAATTGTGTGTAGCTTTTTGTAATGCACTCTGTGTCCTGTTTGGGAGTGATCCTAAGATGTTACACAGGTTTTGACTGTGTAAAAGGAATTATATATATACTAGCTTCAAATCCCGTTCCTAACAACGGGCCCTAAAAGGGTCCCCTCCCCTGGACCCTGGCCAGGCAGCTTAAGGTGGCTTTGGGCAGCAGCCAAATCAAGTGGGGTGGGTGGGGGCTGGGCATTAGGAGGGCCAAGACAGAGCTCCTTAGCAGGCAGTCAGCAGGCCGGGAGGCCCTTATCAGCAGGCCCAGCCTAGCAGGCCAAGAGGCCCTTGTTAGCAAGCCCTCCAGCACAACCTTTTGCCCTGGGCCTCTCCCTTTACCTGCTGCTCGCTCCAGGCACTGAGGTGTCTGAGAGCAAAGAGGCTAGAGTCCAGGGACGGACGGCGGGAGCTCCAGGGGCAGGGCCAATCAGGGCAAAGCTGGCTGCACCCTGATTGGCCCTATTTTAACTTGGACAGCCGGACACATCCCACCCCCCTAGGCTGTTTCAGAAATATATAGAGGAACAACAATGGATATTCAGCAGTTAAAATTAAGAGGGATGGCCAGGCTTATTTGCCCATCTGACTGGCATATTTTGAATCAGAAATATCCCACATCTCCTCCGAAGACTCCAAGTATGACTTGGTTTGCTATCAGTTCAGTGGCTTTAATAATAGCGTTGGGACTTTAAAGCGACAGTGCTGAACTGTAAAGGCTTTAATAGAACCTTTTTGGAAGTGATGATGGGTTTGGGTTGAGCGTGAGATGTCCATCGGGGCCATGAGTTCAGGTAAACAAGTTCAGCCCTGGTAATCCTTTTGCTCCTCATGTTTGTTCCTGATTGCAACAGGACAAGTGGGGGGATGGAGTTGAGGCCAAGAATGTATTCAACCTGCTCTCTCAGAGACTTCCAGGCTTTTGCATAGGCATGCATTCTATGTTATCCAGGTACAACAGCAGGAAATGGTTGTCTGCTGAGAATAAAGGTTTTTTTAGGCTACCGAAAGCCTTCCCATGTTGGAGAATTGCCCCACTTCCCCTTGTTCTGTTACCTTTCCGAACCATACTCCTACTTTCATTTACATGACAAGTCCCCACCCCCATCCCCGCACATTGTAATGTTGCATCTCCTGGTCTCCAGGCCTTCAGAGCCTCAGAACTGTGAGGATCCTGACCCCTCTTCCAGCTGAGACCCTTTAGACCAGGGATGGGCAAACTGTGGCCCTCCAGATGTCCATGGACTACAATTCCCATGAGCCCCTGTCAGCGAATGCCCCTGCTCACACTATCGGCTATTTTCTTCTTCAAGCTGCCGATAGCAATGAACACATGAGCACGCGGCTTCTTTAATCAAAGTTCCTGGACAACTAATGCAGCAGTGCCAAACAGAAAGCACCCTTCTTCAAATATATTAAAACTTTCCAAGCGCCGTCACCCACAGTCATTGCTCGAAAAAAAATTTTTTTTAATGGAAACACGTGTCAACGAATACACGTGAGCGCAGCATGTTTTGTATGATAAAGGAATGTTTTGGGAAGAGAAACCGAAAGACGGCTCTCTATGGAGCAATGAGTAAACACATATTTGTTGACATTTGAATTTTTGGGTTTAAAAAAAAATAAAGGGAAAAGGGGTTTTTAGTGGCACTAGGATATCGATTTCATTGGCTCTTCAGTTTGATTCATGGTCAGAGGCTGGCAGAAACGCCACAAATTTGTAGCAATTCAGGCAAGACCAGAAACTCGTGGTTAACGAAAACAGAGTTAGTGGGAGACCCTTTTTTCTGCTAGATACGGCTGTGTGCGTTATCAAGACCCGCCCCTATTAATAATAGCGCTTTACGATAGCACTTACATTTGGCTACATTGGCGGTTGTGCGGAATGGCCCCCAGCAATGCCTCTCATCACAGAAAAGAAACCTTTCTGAAGCATGCCACATGGAGAAAATGAGTCCTCTATGAGAAGTCACTAGTCATGTCCCTAAAAGGTCTTTGGACACATGCTTGGAAGAATTAGAATGGGAGAGATGAGAGGAGGAGGAGGTATACTGCTTTGTTCCCATGTTGGAGAGAAAGACAGGGTGCAAAGGACCTGAACAAATAAAATAAATATGTCCCCCAAACAGCATCAAAAGCCTGCACTGACGTTTCTTCCAGAGACAGCATCAGCCTTCCTGGACATTTGGAGCACTACTGATGTGGAAGAGAGCCAGAAGTTGGTCACCTCAGTCTGGACTTAACGAAAGTAGTGTAAAAACCCCTGGCTTAGTGAACCAGGCAAGCAACCAGCCAAGTAGAATACAGAGTTTGAATGAGAATCTATACATTCGCTCAAGTTCTTGGTAGGTAAGTCTTGGGGGGAAATTAATAAGCTAAAGACTGGTGCAGCCGCAGAAAGAAAAAGGGAGGGAGATCTCTGCAATATTCCGGCTCATGATTACAACTGAAATGTATTCTAATTTCTCCATTAATAACCAATGTATAGCCTCAGTCCCAGAGAAGGCAATTTGGAAAACATAAGTAGATCATTACCTGGAACAGGATAGAGTTTTTACACCAGCATACAGTACATGTAAATACTGGTATTTAAAGCCAAAAAGATATTTATGAGCCAATCAGGAGGACCTCATTATTTTACAATTTGGTCTGGAAATGAGAACCAAAGATATTTGGTTGTAAAGGAATAAAGGTTAGGAATAAATCAGCTAATGTGTTAAAATAATACTATGGAAAGAAGGGTGTATGTATTGCTTTTTTGCCCCCTATTCAGGAAGTTCATGGGGACATTAGCTGCCAACGAACAAATTAGGAGACTCTATGATTACTAAGAGCCTCTTGTGGCGCAGAGTGGTAAGGCAGCTGTCTGAAAGCTTTGCCCATGAGGCTGGGAGTTCAATCCCAGCAGCCAGCTCAAGGTTGACTCAGCCTTCCATCCTTCCGAGGTCGGTCAAATGAGTACCCAGCTTGCTGGGGGGTAAACGGTAATGACTGGGGAAGGGAATGGCAAACCACCCCGTATTGAGTCTGCCATGAAAACGCTAGAGGGCGTCACCCCAAGGGTCAGACATGACTCGGTGCTTGCACAGGGGATACCTTTACCTTTACCTTATGATTACTAAGTGGCATTATTTTGACAGTATTTCCTGAAGTACCCAAATGACACCTGGGAATTACCTGCCGCACATAACCTGGGAAGGTGATAAGAATGTATAAGAGGGGCAAGGTAATGTATAAGTAGTACCCACGAGGGCTTGTGGAGGTAAAGAAATCCCATTCCCCTCCCCCCCCCAACTATCTCTGACATCTCCCCTGACACGTTTCTGGATCCTGCTTCCCATCATGACTTATGACCCCCCTCACCTGCATGGCTTGCTTTGTGCCTTCATCACACCAGCTCCCCTCCCTATCTCTGTTTTGGTTTCCATACTAATTCCTCCCCACATTCTCATCTGTATGCCACCGCATGGTGGGGAGTGGTGGGGACTGGGGGGGGAAGCAAGCTGGCTCCAACTAGGGCTGTGTGTGGTGGCATCCGAATTGGCCATTCCAGGCCAAGGCAGCCAGCACCGCACCGCAGGGGGAAGGAGGGGAGGCATGGGCTCCAGTGTGCCAAGTTGCGCACTGGCGCCTGCACCTCCCATTGCCCCCTCCACGGCGCGGTGTTGGCTGCGTCGGCTTGGAACGGCCTATTTGGCCGCTGCCGCACATAACCCTAGCCCCCACGCCCCTTTTCGGCTGTCAGTCCTGTCTGCTGACCCTCCAGCAACCAGCAGGAGAAAGACAATAATGCCAGTGAAAATAGCGTGTCGTCACTTGCGGAAAATTTTGTCATGCCATTCTAGGAATTGACAAAAAGCTCTGTGCAAGTGGTAAAGCCACAGAGTTTCCAGCAATTCCTAGAGAAGTCTGACATCTACCGACCATGTCCCTGTTCCATCCAATGTCCTTCTAGGTGCCAAGTCACGCGTGGCAACTGTAGATGAAACAGGCCTGTAGGTGGTACAGGCCTGGCTAAAGTAAAAGAAAGAGGACAAATAGTTCTCTTCTGTTTTATGTCCCTGACTTAAGACAAAAATTACTAGGAAGAAATGTAAGGAGACCTAGCACTCCTGCCCAGCACCCAGAGACAAACAGATACAGACACACACACACACACAGAAAAACAACAAATATAATGCAATTTTGCAAAGGATTAAAAAAAAACCCTTTGTAGAAACAACTTCTTACAGTGATAATTTTCTATGGACATGAAGTGCATGGAACAGAGCATATTAAAACAGTGCTACAATAATGGCCCCTCCTCCATTTGTGTATTAAGAGGCATCAGACGTTAAGTTCAGATGTAAATACGGACCTCAAAGGCCAGGCACATTTCAAATTATTCATATGCTCATGAAATCACACACGGATTCTCTTTCTTCCCCATAAACCCAAATTTGTTGTGACTACAGAACGATTTTGAGGGATTAGCTATGCCCTAGGTATTGCTTGTATAGTGCTCTTTCCCCTTTCATTTGTCTCCTTTTCTTCCCTGCTTAGAGGAGATATGTAAAGCAAGGATGAGCACTGAACAGCTCCCTTCAGATTGTATTCTACTGGCACTCGGTCAGAGATATCCCCTAGAATGCTTAACATTACCTTGAATTTCCCCAGTGTCAGCAGAAGTTAGACAATTCTTTTTCTGGGCATTTTCTAAACAGCTTCTTCTTCTGAAAAAAAAAACTGTTTCAACAGAATGGCTATTTGAGGAAAATTCAGAAGAAAAATGGTGGTGTGAGCTAAATTCAAACTGATTCTATGTGGCAGGGTGAAAACACATAAGTGGGGAGAGCTTTTCAAAAGGGGACGGAAAAAATTCAGGGGGAAGGAGGGACGATTCGGCCAGGTCTGAAGGCCTGCCTGAATTGCAAAAAAGCAGTGTATCATTTATTTTTTAAAAAAATTGTGATAATCCTTTGTCATCCCCACTGTTCATATGAAGAAGGGATGGCTTTTTGTACCACAGTTTTTACAGCCTGAAGGGTTTTACAACCTGAAGGGAATTGCCTTCCCTTCTTCCCACAGCAGACACCTTGTGAGGTTGGTGGAGCTGAGAGAGCTCTGAGAGAACTGTGACTAGCTCAAGGCATGTGGAGGAGTGGGGAATCAAACCTGGTCCCCCAGTTTTGAGGCCACCGCTCTTAACTGCTACACCAAGCAGTTATTTATTCCTGTTCTCCATTTTCCAACTGACAACAATAGGAATACTGTTCCCCTGACTGAGTTGGGCTATTCCCTGCCCCCTTGCCTCCCCATTTAAAAAATGCCATTGAGCATGATGTTAGTTCTGAGGAAAGATGTTGACATGAAGTGCTATCAAGCCTCTCTTGGAATCACCATTTCAAAAAGCTATGCTTTTTATCATAAAGTTTCTGGCAATTCCTAGAGAGGCATGATATCATTTTGGAGCTTTTCCCCAAAGTGGCACCAGGCTGCCGCTGTTGACCACCACATGTCCTTGACCCCAGGTTTTCCAGCTGGTTGCTAAACCAGACCTGGCAACCCTACACAACAACCTTGCAAGATAGGTAAGTCTAAAAATGCGTGACAGGACCCAACCCACACAATCAGATTCAAGCCAATGTAGGGATTTGAACTTGGGTCTGTCTCCTGGTTTGTTAGCTCCCAAGAGTTGTAAAAATAACAGGAAATAAAGTCTTCTAAGACAATCTTTTCTCACAAAGTTATCTGTGCATTTGGCATGCCACATACCGAGCCATGTGGGCACTGTTTATCTGTGTTATGCAGCCACATGGACAAGATGACTTCTGCAGGGCTTCCTCATCTAACTGCCACTCTGCTGTGGGGAAGGGAGCTAAGGAAGTAGAAAACACCTTTTTGCGGGACAGGCCCAGAAGCGCAGAGATCAGATCTCCTTGAGGAAATAGCAGCTTTGGAGGGTGACCTCTATGGCATTACACGATGCTAAGGGGCTCATGGGAATTGTAGTCCATGGACATCTGGAGGAACACAGTTTGCCTACCCCTGCTCTAGACATCTGAGTCACAGATTGCCTAGCCTGGTCTCTGAATTTAAGCTGATGCAATCTCCCATCAATTGCGGATGAGACGTCCACACCAACCTTGGAAGCTGACAGGAGGCCTAGAGTGGGGACCTACCACATAGAATCAGTGTGACATCATCAGTGTCGCCATGTCACTTCTGGATAAAACCCAGAAGTGACAACGAGCAGCTCTAGGAAGCACCAGAAACTCTATGGTAAAACCTCCTCTAAAGCATGATCTTTGCCTTTGTTTTCTCTAGCAGTGGATCCTTTTGCACTTCCCATAGAATTTCTGGCAATGTTGGAGCAATGTTAATGATATTGCTTTTAAAAAGCTTTCCCTACTGCCCTTCCAGGCCTGTGAGGGTGAGGTTTGACCCCATTGCTCTCAATAAGCAGACTTTGTTGAAGAAAATCTCTGTATTGAAGAATCAACAATGTGAGCATCTCTACCTTTTTCCTAAGACTGACCTCTGAACTGACCTTTGAACCATGAACCCTTATTAACCTTAGCCCCCGCCACTCCCCCAATCACCCACACGGGCACAAAACTGTCCAGTTGCCCCTTGGTGCACCAAAAGCAAAACATGGTCTTGACTGATGCCATCCCTGCTCAAAGCCAGGAGTAGATACTCTGGTCCCACAGTTCTCACAACATCACATGGCCCTGAGGGACGGACTCCCAGAGGCACTAAACTAGCTGCTTTCATAACTACAACCATGAATCACAAGAGCTCAGAAAGGGCTTTAGAAAATGTAAAGGTGACGGGGGAAAGCGGGGAACAAGAAAGGGAAATGGCAAAAACATGTGACAGGAGGGTTTTGACAGAGAACGGACAAGCTGAACCTTGCCTCCATAACCATCCCCAACCAATCACCTGTTGACTCTTCCTGAATTTTGGGTAGCTTACCTGGCAACACCTTGAGTCCATGCCTTATCCATTGTTGCTCTCACTTTGTTGAATAAATTCCCATGAGGAGGTGAGCGAGCTCTTGAGAAATGGACAGGTGCTGTCCCAGGGCTATTTCATGTTTATGAGGTTTTGATGGGGTGGACATAGCAGAGAGTGAGGGGGGGAGGTTTTGGAGGGATATTTTCTGTGTTTTAATTGGTGATTTATAAACCATCTTGGACCATAGTATACCATAGTAATAGGTATAGCAATCCCCTAAATATTCAAGCCCTCCAAAACTGTCGCCATTCACCCCCACTGACGGTATGCTTCAATCCTGCATGTTCAGGGAGCAGTGAAGCCCTAAATTTTGTCACTGAGATACTCATGACATTTAAAAAAATTACTAGAGCTTATATACGAGGCTAAGATATTCACGTTTTGACTTTTGGATATGCTGCCTCGCTCCAAATCTCCCCTAGTTCCCACCACAGTTTATTGTTCCCCGCTTCCCTTTTACATGGTGTTCAGAACTATGAATTTCATTTTGCATAAGTTTGGGAAGAATAGATTTGATTTCCTTATAAAACAGTGAGGCAGAAATACACTCTGGTGTTGTCCTGTCTAAGTTGTTAGTCATAAGCTTGGGAAGACAAATTACTTTCCAGAGCACTTTCTGGAACAGGAAAAAATACTGAGGGCTGTTCGTTGTATTTCTTCTTTAGTGTTGAGAAGAACAAAGTAGAACTTACCCAAGGGACTCAGCTGCTACCCCTTTATCTTACACAGCCAGAGGAAAGTTTCCTTTGAATTAGGAGAGCGTTGTTACTTGCATATTTACAGTGGTTAACAAATTGAGAGGGAAGTGGCAGTCATATGGCATCAGCCTTCAGGCTGACATATTTCTTCCCCTCCCCCCTCGTCCTACTGCTGCCACCAAACCTACTCATCCATATGTTAATCTTTGTAGGCCACAGTGACAGATGCCTCCCTGGTGCCACCTCAGCCACCAAAGATCAGGGAGATAGTCACAAAACTCAGGAGGGAAATTTCCACCACACCTTCTGTGGGCCAAGAAAACCTAGCAGGCACCAGGAATGAAAGGCCTAAACTCAGGTCAAGCAAAGACATACAACAAGCAAACAATCTATATGTATAGACCATGACATTACAAGAGATGAATTCATTATTAGAGAGATCAGCTCTCCTCACAGACAGATGGCCAGACGCTCCCCGCCCCGGAAGCATTTTCCAGATGTTTGGAGGCTGTAGCTGGGTGGCTTGAGCAGAGTAGCCCTCCAAGACAGAGGTCCTATGCCTGGGAAGGAAGGGGGCAGGCCAGGAAGAACATTTGCCCGACCCAGCAATAAAATTGCACCCTGTGCCAGGAATCTGGGGGTGATCCTTCCCTAGATATGGAGGCACAGGTCCTGAGAGTAGCCCATCAGACATTTTTTCATCTTTGCTAGGCGAAGCTACTAGTGCCCTACCTGCCCCCGGAACACATGGCCATGGTGATCCATGTGATTGTCACCTCCAGAACTGACTAATATTTCTGGATGCCCAATGCTGTCAATCCCTGGGATGGCAGAGCATTTCTCAAATTCTGTCTTGGTTGTCACATGTAAGTACATGGCAGTAGGTGACAATCACGAAGACAATATCATGGTCTTCAGCATTCTAATGTAGAATCAAACCACAAAACACTCAGACAATAACATCTGCGACTGTTTGAAGATCTTTCATTTCCCCCTACGGCATTTAAGGATTACTCTTTTATAGAAATACGAGATTCTGAAACCCCAGTTTGCACGTCTAAGCTACTGCTTCCCCATATCACCCACCCGAGGAAAGAAGGGAAAATACCATGAAAGACTGGTTGATTTTCCTGGTATTACTAATGGAATCTTGTAATTCCAAGGGAGCTTATACCAAAGTCTAGTTGGGCAACTGGAAAGCGTAAGTCAAATTCTAGCAGTACACCTGAAAAGCCAAACTCTAATCTAGAGCAGCAAATTCTAATCTAGAGACCTAGGTCTGATTCCCCACTCCTCCTCTACATGGGTTACCTTGGGCTAATCACTGTTCTCTCAGAACTCTCTCAGCCTCACCTCCCTCACGGGGTGTCTGTTGTGGGGAGAGGAAGGGATGCTGATTGTAAACTGCTTTGAGACCCCTCAAAGTAGAGAAAGAGTATACAAAGTCCTTATTCTTCTGTCTCTAAGGTAGGGGTAGTCAACCTGTGGTCCTCCAGATGTCCATGGACTACAGTTCCCATGAGAATTCTCATGGGAATTGTAGCCCATGGACATCTGGAGGACCACAGGTTGACAACCCCTGCTCTAAGGTATATTCATAATAGCCATAAGCTACCAGCTTGTTTCTGAGGTGACCTCATTTTGAAAGTGTTGTGTTTGATCTGGTACAATGGTCCCCTAACTGCTCGGTGATCCATCATCCTATCCACTCCTCAGCCCAAGGAGTCTTGTGCCAATTTAGGATAATTCGCCTCAGGAGCAGAAGTAGCGATATGCCCAAGTAGATCTTGTTCCTTCAAAACTCGGAGGAGGCAGATGACCAGGACACCTGTTTTCAGCAATAACTTCTTTTTTTTTTTGCCTCACAAAAAACATCAGCAACTGTCCTCAGATTTTATAGTGAAGCTGTGTCTCCAAACTAACATTGGTCATAGCAGGGGAGCATGTGGGAGGCCAATAAAGAGTACTCAGGTACGATCAATGGAACACACAAGGCCTCAGCTGTATTATATCTCCAGGCAAGAGGGGGAGCTGCCTTCTAATGGTCAGTGGAAACATCACCCCCAGCGGCCACCTGTGCCACTGAGTTACTCACTTGGTCCGCAGGGAACACACTGAACTGGGAGCAACCAACTGGGATCAACCCCGGGGGTGGCAGGCTGTGGATACCACTGCAAGAAATGCAAGCACACCAGACTACCCCAATGGGCTGGTCATACTCAGCAGCCACCCAGCCTCTTATGGTGGTCCCCATGATGGGCAAGTCTGGTGTGCAGACTCACACTGCCCCCAAAACAGCTTTGCCCTTGCCCAAACTGCCAGCTGCAATGAAACATTAAGCCACAAGGCGATAGGGTAGCATTATCAACAATAGCAATGCTGATGACGGAAGCAGTCACATGCAAAGCCACTAATAAAAAAGGGGAAAGGGAGGGTGGGAAGAGGCTGTCCATGAGGGTATGGCCCTTTAAATAGGGAAGCCTGGCTCGGCCCTCCCCGCCCCTCCCAGAGTGGCACAGGGTTGGCCAGAATGAGCACACAGTCCCTGGCCAGCCCTTGCCTGCACTGGGCTTTGGTCAGGCTGGCTGGTCCTGGTCCTCTTCAGGCCCCGCCCCTGACTGCAGTGATCATGGTGAGGTGGCACCTGGCAGTATTTTTCTAGTGCAGTGTGGAAGACAGATGCGTATAGCATTTAATTCCTTTAAATTCCGTCTAAACATCTGGAAGACGTTCCTGACAGTTAGAGCGGTTTCTCAGTGGAACAGGCTTCCTCGGGAGGTGGTGGGTTCTCCATCTTTGGAAATCTTTAAACAGAGGCTGGATAGTCATCTGACGGAGAGGCTGATTCTGTGAAGGTTCAAGGGGGTGGCAGGTTATAGTGGATGAGGTTTGTTGAGTATCCTGCAAATTGCAAGGGGGTTGGACTAGATGACCCAGGAGGTACCTTCTAACTCAGGGGTAGTCAAACTGCGGCCCTCCAGATGTCCATGGACTACAATTCCCAGGAGCCCCCTGCCAGCGAATGCTGGCAGGGGGCTCCTGGGAATTGTAGTCCATGGACATCTGGAGGGCCACAGTTTGACTACCCCTGTTCTAACTCTATGATTCTACTAGCTCCAAAGCCCCCCCCCCCCCCCCGTGTGCTTCTAGGCCCGAGGGGAAGGCTTTACTCACGGTTTCCTGCTGCTTCCCTGTCGCTTTCTGGCCTGTCCTGGTGAGGGCCTAGAAGCCTGTCCTGGTGAGAGCCTAGAAGCATCGCACCTTCTGATTGGCCCCTCAACTGGACTGGCCCCGCCCACGCTCCACCCACTTAGCCCTTAGCCAAATACGAATGCAGCAAAAGCTGTATAAAGATGTTTCTATGATTCTATGAAAGCAGGTGTGATGTTAGGGTAAGAAATCACCACTGAGGAGACAGAGGCAGTTCTTTCTATTCTGGTCATACTTCCACTCATTTCTCCACTATTACATCAAGTGGTCTGCAGATCTGAAAGACTCTTCTGTGTCAGCCTCTGAGAAGCTTGCCAGGATTCATTGACTTATTCATGGATTTATAGTTGGCCCTATCTTTGGGAACTCAGGGCAAATATACATAATAGATAATTTGCATGTGGTCCAGCCAAGATACATCTATAGGTGAATGTATTCTGCCTGGAAGGATGCAAAAATTTTCATAAATGGGGCTTAAATTGGCTCTTGATTCCATCAGATTTGTAACGGCAATCCTAGGCTAGCCAGAAGAACATTCATGACAAAAGCCTCCCTTTGCTTTCACTGTTAGAGGCTAACAAATAGATTGGCAGTTTGAGCCTCCTATGTGATAATGCCCTAAGGAGTGGTTTATTTCATCAGTTCATATTTTTATTTTATTTTAAAGTGTTTCTATGCTAGCTTGTCCCCTAAATAAAGACCCCAAGGTGGAGAACACTGGGGGGAGTTCTGATTGAACCAGAAATGGGCTGATGCATCACTCTGAGCCACAACAGCCACCTGGCTTTCTAAGGTGACCTTTGCCAAGGAGTGCCATGAGGAGCTAGAGGTATTGTCTCCAGGGAGTGGAAAGCAACTCTGTTGTCAGCATACACAAACCATCCATGGGTGGGTCAGAGTCTTGGAGGGTAGTAATACTTAGCAAAGAGCAAGGAAGTTCCTGGAGGGACTGTGGCTCAAGGGGAGAACATCTGTTTGGTATGCAGAAGGTCCCAAGCTCAACCCCTGGTACCCCCAGTCCAAAAGGGTAAGTAGCCAATGTGAAAGATCTCTTCCTGAGACCATGGAGAGCCATTGCTGGTCAGATTAGACAAGACTAACCTTGATAGACCCAGCAGAAAGTAGCTTCATGTGCTCAAGGCAAGGTAGAACTTTGTGTATGGAGGGGTCCTTGAGCTGCCCTTTCTTGGAAACACCCTCTCTGCTGCTGGATGACTTCCCTTTGCTGTCTTGCTGCTCCTCTTGGCAAGCACCAAAAGGCCGATTTTGCATGGTGGCAACTACACTGGGCTGCCGCTGATATGCTGCCGTGGAGCTGTATGCTCTGCAGTGTGCTGTGCCCCACAGGGGACACATTTCACTGGATCTTCTCATTTCAGGAGAAGTCTGTCAAAGACCATTTATGCACTGGGAACTTCACTGCCCAATCCCCCTATCAGGAGCATAGATAGGGGGTGGATGAGGTGCACCAGGCCAAATGCTCCCCCATGTGGGTGCAGGAAGAGGTGGGGCAACCTGCCACGACTAAAACTCCAGCCTGCACCCCAGCATAAAACCTCCAGTGCATAAACAGTCAAAGGCAACTCTGCAAGGGCTTGGAACCCACCTCGCAGAATTCTTACAATTTAAGTGGATAGAATCCACGCTTTGGAATCCAACCATCTATTTCTTCCCCCTCTTTTTTAGCAAACAGAAATCCAGTTCAAATTAACTCCAATTTGATACAAATATAAGTTCTAAGAAGAGTGAGAGGAGGATCTGCCCCATTTCAGAATTCTACTCTGTAGATGCTCAGAGACAAGCAATGGTTGCCCAAACCCACCCCTCCTCCTAGAGCACCCCCTCTGTTGTGTAGTGTTGTTGTTTTTTTTTACTTCCCTGCAGGGACTGAAGTTACAATAGGATGCACTGAGAAAAATAAAGAGACAAATCAAGCAAAATGAGATTTTTTAAAAAAATTGAAAGAGAAGAAAATAAGATAACTCAGTGACAGTATCTAAAAAGGTGAATTTCAGAAAAAGAATTTCACTTTCCATAACAATGCTAGACCTGGCATGTGATTCTCCTCATGGTTCTGATCCAGGAGTTAAGACCACCGGTCTACAGAAGAAGTGGCTAAACCGCCCAGAGCTGCAAAGAAATATAAATAAATAAATAAATGGGTGGGAAACAAATGGGGTGTATGTTATAAGTTGACATCTTCTATTGACTAACCTTTAGAAAGTCTGTAACTCTGCTAAGAATGTCATTGCTTGTGTCCAAAGCAAACACTCTTTCCTTTGCTGGTTTGCATATTGGAGGCAAATACAATATTGATCATTCAATGTTTCCAGCATGTTTTTTTTTTTTTACTTTTACATCTGGAGTTAGCTATGATTCTGATTTTCAATCTCCACCTTACCTCAGTCAATCATAACATATTCAGTGTTCATAAAACTTTTGGTCCTTGGAGCAGAATCAGAAAGAACTACCTGCCTTTATCACATGCAGTGCTGTCAACCAGTTGCCTTTTGTTCTAAGCCAGCACTTTTCTTTCCCTCCTTTTGGCATAACTCTCTACTGAAGTTACAATTGCATTAAGCACACAGGGCTTTATGTTTCGTCCACAGACTCTGCAAGGCTAATACCCTGGAATTTATTGAAAGTTAATTCTCCTTATCTTCTAGGGAAACATATTGCTGAGTTCACCTCTTTGTGTGGCCTCTTACTTACAACCGCCTACAATTTAGCTGTCCTCCCTCTCAGTTACTGAATTTATACTTGTTAAGGAATTGGCGGATTCATGTGATAATTCTCAGGGAATGTGTGTGTGTGTGTGGGGGGGGAGGAGTAGAAAAAAACAGTAGATTGCCATAAATAAGGTAGGTATTAGGGATGCCAGCTCTGGGTTGAGAAATACCTGAAACCCAAAAGGCCAAACCAATGTGACTCCTGTATATATATGGTAATGTGGGGACTGTCTGGGTGCCTATACAATTGGACCTGTTGGTGCAATCTTTTTGAAACTTGGGGGCTCTTTTGAGGAGAGGCTCCAGCAGCTACACCACAAATATGGTGCCTCTACTTCATCCCCCCTCCCCAGAAGAACACTGAATAGATGTAGGGTAGATTTGCCTTTGACTTTAATGGTCCCCATAGGGTATAATAGAGACAAAAAGATTCTGTATTCCAAATATGTTTGGCTTTTTCAGTATTGAGTATATCAGTAGCCAAATACAGAATGTGTATCTAGAATAGAAAACACAATCATCATACCACATCAAAAACATCAGACACTACCCAATGACATGCTAGCCCTTTGACTGGCCTTCTGGAAGAGGGAGGACCATTCCCACTGAGGGCCACTCAGAGGGGCTGACACATCATCGGGAAGCAACAGGGGGTCTCTGATTGCCCCTGAGGGGGCAGGGCCCTCTCCCACTGAGGGCCAATTAGAAGCTCTTCCCCATCCCCTTTTCCTCTCACTTTGCCTGAACACAGAGAGCCAGGAGCAGGTGAGCTGCATGATTTTACACAACCAGCCAGCAAGCTTCCTAACTCCCAGTGGGAGCTGTCAGGGCCAGTTGCCTTCTCCATGGAGGCCCAATCAGCCTTCCTGGCCCTTGGCAGCAGCAAGAGGTGGCCAAGGACTATGGACCCTCCACAGAGGAGGCATCTTGTCCTTCCATTCAGGTAAGCATGGCTGCACCTACTCCGGACCAGTGCCAATGGTCCAAATGGCTGCCACCCTTGCCCATGCCCTGCCACAAGAAGAAGAAGAAGAAGAAGAAGAAGAAGAAGAAGAAGAAGAAGAAGAAGAAGAAGAAGAAGAAGAAGAAGAAGAAGAAGAGTTGGTTCTTACATGCCGCTTTTCTCTACCCGAAGGAAGCTCAAAGTGGCTTACATTTGGCTTCCCTTTGCTCTCCCCACAACAGACACCCTGTGGGGTAGGTGAGAGCCCTGATATTCCTGCTTTTCTCAGTGCTGTGGCGAGCCAAAGGTCACCCAGCTGGCTGCATGTGGGGGAGCACAGATTCAAACCCGGTTCGCCAGATTAGAAGTCCGCACTCCTAACCACTACACCAAGCTGGCTCTCATACACAGGTGTATACCGGCATAGAAAATACTGGAAAGTACCTGACCTGACTATCAATGACCCTGGGGAAGAATCACTTTTGCTTACAGAGCAAATGCAGAATTGCCCACCAAGACAAGGCAATGAAACTGTGTCATCAGAAGGAAATGACCCACAAAGCTTTTCAGCTATTTGACTCAGATGCTGGTGAGGCAAACACATCTAAGGGTCACCTCCTGTGAGTGGGACTGTCATACCCAGGATGTTCTCCTGAAAAACACGATCATTACTAAATGCATCCCCAGTCCAGCAGCAGAGCTGTCTGCAGGCTGCGGGTGAGCAGAAGGGATTGATGCTAGCCAATCTAATCCTGCATCAGGAATGACTCAGTTTGGCAACTAATATACAGTGTTTAACTGATTCAAAACATTCCGCATCGATCAGACTCCAAAGGGTGCTGTTGGAAAACAGTTATGATCAGCATGGTCCCTGTCTTGTGGAATAGCTTGCCAGAGGAGGTCTGGAAGGTTCCCTTTGTCCTGGCTTTTCTTCATGCAAAATGCAATTATTCAAGGGGGCGTTTCTATGCAGGCAGTGGAGCTGCACGGTACAGAATGATTCATGGCACTACTTTGGTAAGTTATTAGGGTCTATCCTGCTGTGTCTTGCTTGTCAAAACTAAGATACTACCATGTCTTTTTTGTATCATTGAATGTGTCCTGTTGAGCCATACGCTTATGCTTTTCTTTGGTTCTCTCAAATTTGTATGTTTATGGGATAGACCATTCACATGCAACTGATACAAACATGCCTGGGTCCATTGGTTTCAGAAAGATTAAATAGGACTATGAGCATGAGATTCTTATCTTGATGTGGCCACCCAAATCCATGTCGTGGTGCCGTCGAAGCCATAATGACTAGAATGTACTGTACATGCATTGCCTCCCTAAATTGGTTTGGAAACTGCAGTTGGTATGTAATTCTAAGGCTCTGTTGTTATTGGGAACTAGACAGAACACACATATTATGCCCATTCTACCCTGTAACTGCTGGGCAGCCAGTGGCTGACCAGCAGTTACAGATATTGACTGTTACATACAAAGATTTTTCATTGCCTTGAACCCTTGAACCCTTTTTGACAGATCAAAATGCTCTGTCATGACAGCTCCCCACATCTATGAGGACCTTCTATGAAGGCCACCCTCCAAATGGGCAAAATCAACAGCTGCCTGTATATGTTCTATTGCCTTGTTTATTGAATCCCACATCATAGTGATTGCATTGACTATGGAATCCATCTTGAGTCACAGTGAGAAAGATGGTCTATAAACGATGTAAGTAAATAAATGCATTCTGATTAGAAAAAAGTAGAGTGTTAGGAAAGTAAAAATGGTCTGTATCTTGCACGTGGAAAGCAATGTTTTATAAATGACTACCAATATAAGTTTAGTTAATATGTTGACACACTATGTCAGTATAAAGAATAAGAAAGAAGGAAACATCTTTAAAGGCCAAAGCATTCCAGTTTTCCCTCTAAACCTCTTGTCTATATCTGCATAGTGTATTTTATAAGCTGCAGTATATATACTGTATAAGAGACCAACAAATAAATAGATTAGCTAAGTGGGCCCTAAAAATTACTGATTATATTAACAAAGACAATTAAAAAATCAGAAAATCTTTAAACCTCCCACCCCCCGCTCCGGAGGAGCGGGAGGAATAAAGGAGTAAGGGCTGGTGGGGAGGAGTTAGGGCGGGCCCTGTCCATGATAAAAAATCGGAGGGCCCAATCAGGAGCCGCGAAGCGTCTCCTGATTGGGCCCCCCGAGTGTCACTTGGGGGCCAAGCAGCCAATGGGGAGCCGCGCAAAGCGTGGCTCCCCATTGGCTAGTTGGCCCAGCCTCACCTGGCCCGGCCAGAGAGTCACCGCTCAGAAGAAGAAGCCTTCCCCAGCGCTAAGTCCTCCGGCCGGCTTCCCCTCGCCCAGGGAGCCTTCTGCCGGGCCCTGGGGCAGGCTCGCCTGCCCTTGGCCCCGCCAGAAGGCCACAAAGCCTGCCGCCACCTTCCCGAGTCTTCTGCCGGGCCCTGGGGCAGCCAAGCCTGCCCCTGGCCCCAGCAGAAGGTCCCAAGGCCACCTACCTTACTCTGTTCCTCCCTTCCTCCCAGCATTCCCTTTGTCCTTCCCTTCCTCCCGCTCTTCCATCTGCCTCTTTCTGGCTACCTGTTTCTCTCCCTCTTCTTCTGTCTCTATCTTCCTCCCTTTCTTTCTGTCTTTCTGTCTCTCTTTCTCCTTTTCCTCCTTCCTTTGCCCCATCTCTTCACCCACCCATCATGCTAGGGCCCGCTGTATTTTGCCCACAGCGGGCTTAATATCTAGTTGTTATGTTGTTGTTATGTGCGAAGTCGTGTCCGACCCATCGCGACCCCATGGACAATGATCCTCCAGGCCTGCCTGTCCTCTACCATTCCCCGGAGTCCATTTAAGTTTGCACCTACTGCTTCAGTGACTCCATCCAGCCACCTCATTCTCTGTCGTCCCCTTCTTCTTTTGCCCTCGATCTACTAATATCTAGTAGATACAATAAAATCAGATTCCAGTAGCACCTTTAAGACCAACATTTATTCAAGGCGTGAGCTTTCGAGTGCAAGCACTCTTCCTCAGACTATGAACTGACCATCATAATAGTAGGAATATATAAGCAAAAGTTAATCCTGTAACATTAGTAAACTGTGTCACAGCATCCACACACAGCCACATGATAATTCCCTCCCAAACCAGCCAATCAGACCCCTCGAACCCATTTGTAGTTCACAAAGACATATCAGAAATAAAATTGTCAATGCCAGTGACCCACGGCTTCCACCCTCCTATTTACTGCTGGCCCCATCTGTTTCCATACCAGTGTGAAACATTCCTACAAATAGGAGCTTGTGGCTCCCGCCTTGAATAAATCTTTGTTGGTCTTAAAGGTGCTCCTGGACTCTGATTTTATTGTGCTACTTCAGACCAACACGGCTACCCATTTGTATCTATCACAATAGATGTATTTAGTGATAGAACCTGTTGTCACTTGAGGTGCTCAATAAGCATCCAACATTTCAATCAGGCTACAACAGTAATTGCTGATACACAAATACACAGACACGACAATGTTCCTGCAATTTTGCATAGACTTGAGGATATCGAAATGCAGACTTGATCTTCTGTCCCATGTAATATTTATTTCCCCAATTCTGGGGCATTTCATTTAACTATGAACTCCTACCAGCATATCTCTAACAGTTGGATTTCCATTTGGCTAGGAGGGCCTTCCTTCTTGCCAGAGTCAACTCCTTTCCCTCAAGTGTGTCCTGGGGAAGATGTCATCAGATTCCCGCCTTCAAAAGACTCTGTCTACATGGTTGCAAAGTCCCGGACACACTACCACATGTTGTTTTAGAGCAGGGGTAGTCAAACTGTGGCCCTTCAGATGTCCATGGACTACAATTCCCAGAAGCCCCCTGCCAGCGAATGCTGGCAGGGGGCTCCTGGGAATTGTAGTCCATGGACATCTGGAGGGCCGCAGTTTGACTACCCCTGTTTTAGAGTGTCCAGTCTTATCCCCCCAACGGGCCTTAATCCAGTCATAATTGATGGATTTAAACCTTAAAGTCAATTCTAAACCCCTTATCATCAAATTAATGCTTTCAGAAAAGGATCCCATTAAACTTACCAGGGTGGCCGATGCCCTTGGAAGCATACTCCAAATGTCAATAACCTATGTTTGCTAGTGGGGGAGCGTAAAGGTAAAAGGTAAAGGTATCCCCTGTGCAAGCACCGGGTCATGTCTGACCCTTGGGGTGACGCCCTCCAGCGTTTTCATGGCAGACTCAATACGGGATGGTTTGACAGTGCCTTCCCCAGTCATTACCGTTTTACCCCCCAGCAAGCTGGGTACTCATTTTACCGACCTCGGAAGGATGGAAGGCTGAGTCAACCTTGAGCCGGCTGCTGGGATCGAACTCCCAGCCTCATGGACAGACAGCTTCAGACAGCATTTCTTGTCTAATTCATTTTGTTTTTTTGGATTGTGATTGTGTATGCCAATAAAGCTTGTCTTTATGTTCCTATAATTGAAAAAATACACCTAAGTTTAATCATTAACATAGATTCAGGTGGGCAGTTGTGTCTGAAGCAACAGAAACAACTTTGAGTCCAGGGTATCTTTAAGACCAACAAAGTTTAATTCTGGGTGCGAGCGTTTGTGTGCATTTACACTTCTTCAGATATATTGAAACAGACTTTAGCAAGCATTGCATATAGTTGTGGGGGGTTATTTTCCACGGTCAATTAAGTCAAAATGTATTAGGAACTGATGCATAAATACCATAAACTGCAATCATACACAGAGTTGCATCATTCCTAAATCCATGGAAAGTTTGCTCTGCTAGTGGACCCAGTCAGAACATCTCAAGTTAAAAGGAGAGTTGGGCAATTTGGTGTAATATTTATTTTTTACATTTCCTTGTGTCCTTTCGTTGAGGCTCAGGGCAGCTTACAAAGGGTTATAACACATAAACAGGACATTAAATATTAAGGTTTTTTAAAATTAATAATTAAATCTAAAATCACTAAGTTGGTTTCTCACTATCTCCTTCTCCAAGTGAAAAAGAGGGAAGAAAAACAGATTTATTCAGATGGCATTTGGTTGCGTGGATTGTACATAGGGAGGCCAGAAATTAAAAGTTGTTTCTAGACCTCAACAACAGGCCTGGCAGAACAGCTCTGTCTTGTAGGTCCTGTGGAGCAGGTTAAGATTAATTAGAGTGTTAGACTAGGATCAATGAAATCAGAATTCATATTTCATAACTGATCCCCAGACAAGATTTTTTATATCAGTTCTTTTGTCACTTGTAACTCAAAAGCCATTTGTAAACCGCTCCACGGGAGCGGTAAGAATAAAGCCTTAAGGCCTAGGTGGGAAGAGAAAGGGGCGGGGCAAGTCCGGGATAAAAACCCAAAGGGGCCAGCGTGCGGCTCCCAATTGGCCCCTTGGCCCATCCCAGACGTACCAGCCCTGCACAGGGGGGAGGGGGCGGGCAGCAGAGGCTTTGGCGTGGCCAAAGGAGCAGGCCCACCTTATCAGAGATGCGGCGGGCCTGCTCCTTTGCCCGCCCCGAAGCCGGGGACTCGGGCGGGAGGGGGGCAGCGAGACCGGAGGGGGTGGGGGGCCCCGAGCCTGGAGGGAAGGGGGCCACCAGACTCGGGGGGGACGGGGCGGGCAGGCGGGGGATGCCCCGTCCCCTTCAAAGCCCATCCTAGAGTTCATTGCATTCCAACTTGCTATGGGCTTTGTTTCTAGTTATCTATATTACATTTATTACATATTACAGAGTGTCCATGTAACCTGTGTTACGCAGGTTTTTCAACAATACATGTTCCACTTTCTGTGTGTTCGCAAATACAAGTTTATCAGGAACAAGAAAGCTTTTCATCTCCCTTCGTTCAGGACTTTATGACCTTTGCTCATACAGATAAGGAAATGCACTTCTGGGGAGCAGAAGGAGTTTTGACTTCTGCAAACAAACTCCTCCAGCAGCTGAAGAAAAGAGAAACATATTGGATCAACAACCTAGAACTCTGCCACTGCATGGATTGAAGAGACAGACTGATTATGTTTGTATTGATATATAATGCAATCTGTTTGTTTTACCATCTATAGTACTGCACACATAACAACCCCCCCCCCTTTCATCTCAGGATATTCTGGCAGTGTAATATCACTCCTGTTCCTTCCCCCTCCCTTTCCCACAACTTCCCTCCCCCTCCCCTTCCAGAGTTAGAAGCCTGCTGACAGTGGAATTGAATCACATTTCCTCCTTCTCTAATACCTTCATTCACCTTTTGGAACACGTCGATTTTGGGTTTGGACATGTGAACACACGCTGGAATTTTAGCATCAGCCTAGGAGAATTCTGTATATGCAAATTTCTTGGAATGTTTCTGATTTTTATGAAGACACTAGGGGCAAAGCCTGTTGTACCCAGGAATACAAAAGGTGCTAGCACAAATGCTTGCCTTGTGGTTTTCCTGGGTGTTGATCCTCCCCCTGCCCCATTCCCTGCTGGAACTGCAGGAGATCCAGTGCGTTGGAGTCACTTTTGCTTACAGAGCAAATGCAGAATTGCCCACCAAGGCAATGAAACTGTGCCATCAGGAGGCATGCATACACTGTACCTTTCGTTTCTGGTCACTGGCTACAATCATAGAATCATAGAGTTGGAAGGGGTCATACGGGCCATCTAGTCCAACCCCCTGCTCAACACAGGATCAGCCCAAAGCATCCTAAAGCATCCAAGAAAAGTGTGTATCCAACCTTTGCTTGAAGACTTCCAGTGAGGGGGAGCTCACCACCTCCTTAGGCAGCCTATTCCACTGCTGAACTACTCTGACTGTGAAAATTTTTTTCCTGATATCTAGCCTATATTGTTGTACTTGAAGTTTAAACCCATTACTGCGTGTCCTCTCCTCTGCAGCCAGCAGAAACAGCATCCTGCCCTCCTCCACGTGACAACCTTTCAAATACTTAAAGAGGGCTATCATGTCCCCTCTCAACCTCCTTTTCTCCAGGCTGAACATTCCCAAGTCCCTCAACCTATCTTCATAGGGCTTGGTCCCTTGGCCCCAGATCATCCTCGTCGCTCTCCTCTGTACCCTTTCAATTTTATCTACGTCCTTCTTGAAGTGAGGCTTCCAGAACTGCACACAGTACTCCAGGTGTGGTCTGACCAGTGCTGTATACAATGGGACTACGACATCTTGTGATTTTGATGTGATGCCCCTGTTGATACAGCTCAAAATGGCATTTGCCTTTTTTACCGCTGCATCACACTGCCTGCTCATGTTTAGCTTACAATCCACAAGTACCCCAAGATCTCGTTCACACACAGTGTTACCTAGAAGCGTATCCCCCATCCAGTTGGCATGCTTTTCATTTTTCTGACCCAGATGCAGAACTTTACACTTGTCTTTATTAAATTGCATCTTGTTCTCATTTGCACATTTTTCCATTGTGTTCAGATCTCATTGAACTCTGTCTCTATCTTCTGGAGTATTTGCCAGTCGTCCCAATTTGGTGTCATCTGCAAACTTGATGAGTAAGTCCCTCTACCCCCTCATCTAGATCATTAATAAATATGTTAAAAAGTACCGGACCGAGCACCGAGCCCTGAGGTACCCCGCTACTCACCTCCCTCCAGTCTGATGAAACACCATTGACAACAACTCTTTGAGTGCAGTTCTCTAACTAATGCCCTATCCACCTAACTATCTGAAAATCCATATTGCAGTCCTTCAATTTATCCATCAGAACATCATGGGGAACCTTATCAAAAGCTTTACTAAAATCCAAGTAAACGACATCAACTGAATTTCCACGATCCAGCAAACCTGTTACTTGGTCAAAAAAGGAAACCAGGTTGGTCTGACAGAACCTGTTGACAGGCTACGGGCAACAGTGATTGCAGCTTTAGGATCTGCTGTGTGATCCATTTTGGATCCTCCCTCGCTTCTCTGTTTTAAGCCACAAAAGTTGTCCTTCCTCTAAAATAGCACAGAGGCTGTAGGTTTTGAAAATAGTTCTCCACTAAGACTCTTCCCCACTCTTAATTATCTTTTATCGTACTGCCAAGATTGTTCCAAAACATTTCCCATTAGTTCTGTTTTCATTTTTGTCAGTCATTTAGATAAACCAATTAGGGGCCATCAAAAGTCAATTCCGTTTCTAATTTACTTAATGAATAATGCTTACCAAGTGAACAATAAGTACATCAACCGCGTTAACTGTTGCTTTTGAGCTCTGACAAACTAATGGGATCTAATCAATGAACAATTAGAATACCTCCATCTCAATTATATTTCATATTGGAACTTCATAGCAGGTACATTCATAGTAGATTTTTTTGAAGTGGTATCCAATAAATGATTATCAGTCCCTACTCTTTTGAGATAAAAGGGTCAGGAGCAGCTACCATTCAATGAACTGATTTACATAATGAGGAGCAGGTTAAAAAACTGTTCATGCAACAGCCACAATTACAAATAATTACATGTGGAACTATCAGAAGGATGCAGAAAATAAAGGACCATCTCACCTTATCTGTCCCCATGTGTGGTCTTCAGGAGACAGCTTACTGACTATTGCACCAGCTTGAGTTAACTTGCTGATTATTTACCAAAAGCCATGCTTTTTCTGCCTTGACCTGGATACCCCAAGCTAGCCTGACCTTAGCAGATCTCAAAAGTTAAACAAAGCCAGCCCTGGATGGGAGACCATCAAAGATCACCAGGGTCATGACACAGCAATAGTCAATGGCAAACCCCTTCTGAATGTCCCTTGCCTTAAAACCCCCATGAAGCTGTCATAAGATGTTTATGACTTGATGGCACAAATTGCTATTTCTGTGGGAGCTCCCATCCTATGAACCTGGCTGCCTGAGGGGGTGACAGTGGTGGCATTATTAGATGCTCTTAGGAGGTGCTACAACGCCATCTTATTTACTAGGAAAGTTTAGAAATTCATGGTACTAGCAAATTAGATTGAGGTCCAAATGGCAAGGTGGAACAGGCTCCACAACCTTACTTCAATAGAGGTTATTATTAAGTCTGTGAGTTCAGTGAACACAGACTCCAAGTCTTCAGAACAGCTCTTTTTATTTAGCAACTCCAGCAACAAACTGAAATACTGAACAGAGAAAAACTGGAAAACTCCATGCACTTTTATACCTTTCAGGCAGCCCGCTGCTGCCTCTGATTGGCCCTAAGCAGAGCAATCTGGTTGGACCTTAACAGGTTTCTTTGATTGGTTAGTTCCTTGGCTGGCAGAAGGCCTCATTTGCATCAGTGGCCAAGTGCCCACAGACATAAGAGTTATCCTAAGGGATTTACACAGAGACTGAAAAACAAGGGACAGAAGTGCACCCTGTGAAACTTCACATTTTAGGTTCCACAGTGATGATAACTGGTTTCCAAGAGAAATGATTTTAACCAGTTCAGCATGTATTCCCTGATGCCACCTTTTGCCTCCAAGTGCCTCAGCAAGATGGTAAGATCTACCGCATTAAAGGCCACAGATAAGCCCAAAAGGAATCCCCTGAACTGGATAGCCAAGGCAAGATCTCATCAGATCTCAAAAGCTAAGCAGGGTTGATCTTAGCTAGTATTTGCTTCGAAGACCTCCAAGGAATGCCAGGGTCATGTCATGGAGGCAGGCAATGGCAAACCACCTCCAAATAGCTCTTGCCTGTCTGGTAGACGCTCCTGGGATTTCCTGGCTAGACTACAGACCTGCCATATATGATAAATAATAATCGATACATAGGTTAATAGGAGCAGCAAAGCCTGTGTCCACATTCAAACAGAGGTCATCAAGTAAAGCTAGTGCGGCCTTCTCTATCCCGTACCCAACATGAAGCTGGACTGAAGAGGGTCTACAGCAGATGAATTATCTGAGACCTGGTGTTAGTCTGCTACTGCTCTTTCAATCACTTTGCCCCAAAAAAGCAGATTTGAAAATGGGCAATAATTGGCCACATCATTTTTTCTGCAAAGATTATTATTTTTTTAAATAGTGGACAAATAACCATCACATTGAAAGGCTGAGGAATGGTGTCCTGAATTAGTGACTGATTTATAAGAGATAGAAAGGAATTTTTTGGTAGTCTTTATTTTTGCAGCCAAGGTGGGGAAAAATCTTGCGTGTATGTTGTGGCCTTCATAGGCAGTGTGTTAGGCCTCTCTTCAGGTGTGTCTGTGTTACAATAGAGATCATTACATAGTGAAAAAATTGGTAAAAGTATTGCAGCCAATTGTCTCTTGACAATTATGTCAATAAAGGCTCAGATTCAAAGGTCTTCCAATGGGTTTTATAGCACAATTTATCAAAATCTATACATCCACTGCTGGCATCATTCTAGATGTCTTCTGAGCTTCTTCAAGTTACCCAGTTCTGTTGTTAACCAGGGAGCTAGTTTATACCCCAGTAGTGGGAGTATTTATAGAGGGCCAATCTTGTCTCTAGCTTCACGGAGCTTCACATTCCACACTGCCACTCCTTGCCTCCTTGTGTGCAGTGTATCTCTGTTTTGTCCTTAGTTTTGGAAGAAAATTCCTGTTGGGTTTCTATGTATTAAACCCTGGTTCAGGTGGGCTTTCAATAACATATATGTGTATTGTCTTTGCTTCAAGTGGGCTTTCAAAAAAGATGTGTGTATTGCCTTTGGTTCAAGTAGGCTTGCAGAAGTGCCCCCCCCAACCAGTACTTCAGAGTGTTCTGTTAGACTTTTGTGTATTGAGTGTATTACTCTTCTTTCTGCAAATGAACAAAACACATTGGCACTGGGTTCTTCTGGGTTCCTCCGTTTGACATTTACTTTTTTGGCCTTCCCACACTAGCATGTGATTCTTTGTGGATTCCTGGGTTCTGCTTTGGTTCTTTTTGCTTCTGTTTGTTCTTGGCATTGACCAGTGGTTGTTACAGACTTTCCTCTTTGCCTTTGCCCTGGAGAAAAAGAGGCTATTTTCCCCAATAGTAACAACAGAGGGTGGATGGAAGCATCTTGTTTGGAGGTCCATACATTTGGACACCTTGATCCAATCTCTTTGAAACTTGAGCGTTTTTATGAGGACTTCAACCATCATTTGAGCTGAAATTTGGTGACTGTAGCTTAAAAAACAGCCCCACCCAAACACCCAGATAACTCCCTGTTACAATATAAAGTACTCAGAAAAAATGGTCCCCTCCACACACACACCCTTAAATCCAAATACTATACCAATATTGGAATTTGGGGATATCAGGAATTGCAATGTTGTTTATATATATATAAATTTTTGTTTGCATGCACCTAATGGTAACAAAAGAACTCATGTATTTCCGCTTATATACATTGACATTCACATGGAAGTGCATTCTGGTGGCTCAGTCTGAAGCAGACATTGAATATACAACTATACTGCAGCTAGGTAGGCTGAGCTGATCACATGGGTCTTTCCCATGGGACCAGTGGCAGGATGGTGATCACACTGGAAAGACCTGCCTGCTTGAAATTAACCAGGCGATTGTGGTGTTCACATGCATACTACAGCCATGTGGGACTTCCAACACCCAAAAGCCACTGCAAAGTTGCTGTTTCATGCAGTTGCGGTATTTACTTCCAGCTACATTTTGACTGCAGGCATTACTTGCTGGGCATCCATCCTCTCAGTCTGCAGGAGCTGTGTGTCGTATCTTCATTCAGAGCTGAAGTTTTTCATATCCTTTATGGTAGAGGCAATTTGATAGCATAAGCACACTATGAAACACAGGGCATCAATGATTTTTGTAAAAAAAAAAAAGAGAGAGAGAAAGAAATGGCCTAAGGCACCAACCTAATATCTGATTAGCTCTAATGGGAACTACAGGGACGTTAAACCTGCCTGACACAAATTTGCATGGACCATACCATTTGGAATTCCATAGCCTGGTTTCTTCAACTACTTAGGGAAAAGATTTAAACCTGAAGGGATACCACGTACATTTCATTTTGTCTAAGATTATTACTTATCCTAAAATGAAGGTTACATTCTTATTACAGTATTTGCCACGGGCATTTTATCCTTATCCCTTGTTCCTCTTAATATTTCTGAAACAGCCCTGGGGGTGGAGAGTGTCCTGCCTGTCCGAGTTGGAATAGGGCCAATCAGGGTGCCGCCAGCTTTGGCCCTGCACCTACAGCTCCCGCCTTCCCTCCCTGGATGCTAGCCACTTTGCTCTCAGATGCTGCAGGAGCCAGCGTGTGAGAGAGAGACACACAGACACAGAAAACCTGCTATGGCTCTTGCTGCGAGGGAGAGAGAGAGACAGAACTGCCCAAACGAGCCCTCATTCCCTGCAACAAACAGCCCTGATTCCTCCTATGTCTCCTGTTGCAAGAGGGGGGGGGGGGGGAGAGAGATATCTGCGCCTGCCAGTGTCCCCTGGGTCCTAGCGCCCATTGCATTCCTGGTTGCAATGGGCTTTCTTGCTCTCTCTATATCTATATCTATCTATATCTATATCTATATTTATATCTATATATCTATATCTCTCTCCCTCCCTCTCTCTCTCTCTCTATATATATATATAAAATGTTTAGCCTTCATCTTTCATTTTAAGTTTAATATATACACCTCAGCTAGTTGTGTGCATGTGTGTGTTTATGTGAAGTACCATCCAGTTGCCTCTGACTTACAGTGACCCTGTGAATTAACGTTCTCCAAAACATCATATTGTTAACATCCTAGCTCAGTTCTTGCAAATGGAAGGCCATGGCTTCCGTCACTGAGCCACTGAATCATGGAATTGGAAGGGGCCATCCAGGTTATCCAGTTCAACCCCCTGCTCAAGGCAGGATCAGCTAAAAGCATCCAAGATAAGTTTCTGACTAGTCATTACATAAAGACCGACCATGAGGGGGAGCCCACCACCTCGTTAGGCAGCCCACCCCACTGCTGAACTCCTTGGACTGTGATTTACCCCCCCCCCCCCCGGATATCAAGCTGGTTCCATTCTACATGTAGTTTAAACCTATGACTGTGCATCTTATCCTCTGCTGTCCACAGGAACTGCTCCCTGCACTTCTCTAAGTGACTTTTCCTATACTTAAAGACAGCAATCCTGTCCCCTCTCAGCCTCCTCTTTTCTAGGCAGAACTTTGTCAGAACTTCGTCAGCCTTTCCTTATAGGGCTTGGTCCCTGGATCATCCTTGTCACTCTCTTCTGCACCCTCTCAATCTTGTCCACATCCTTTTGGAAGTAAAGTCTCCAGAACTGCACGCAGGACTCCATGTGGGATCTGACCCATGTGATATACAGCGGGACTAGGACATCTTGTGGTTTTGATGGGATGCTCTGTTGATACAGCCCAAGACTGCATTCCCCTTCTTTACCATCGCATCACATTGCCTGTTCATATTTAGCATACAGTCCACAAGTACCCAAAAATCTCATTCACACACACTGCAACTAAGAGGTGTATCTCCCATGCAGTAGGCATGCTTCTCATTTTTTGTGACACAGATGTAGAACTTTGCATTGTTAACTGAATTGCATTTTGTTCTGTTTCCCACTTTTCCAGCATGTTCAGATCTTGTTGAACTCTGACTTCTGGGGTGTTTGCTATTCCTCCCAATTTGGTGTCATTTGCAAATTAATGAGTAGTCCCCCTACCCCCTCATCCAGTTCACTGATAAAAATGTTCAAGAGTTCCAGACTCAGATTCTAGCCCTATGTCATCCCATCGCTCACCTCACTCCAGTCTGATGAGATACCATTGAGAACTACTCTATGGATGCAGTTTTCTAGCCAGTTTCCTATTTACCTAACCACCTGAAAATCTAGACTGCAGCCCTCCAGAACATCAGAACATCATGGGGAACCTTGTCAATAGTCTTACTGAAATCCAGGTAAACAACATCAGATGAGTTTCCATGATCTAGTAAGCCTGTCACTTGGTCAAAGAAGGAAACCAGGTTGGCCTGGCAGGACCTATTGCAGACAAAGCCATGCTGACTTCCCTGGATTAAAAAAAAATGTATTTCAGATGTTTACAGATCACCCCCTTTGAAATCTGCTCCATTATCTTTCCTGTAACTGAGGTCATACTCACTGGCCTGTAATTTCCTGGGTAATCTTTGGTGGATAGGATGAAGGAGGTGGGAACCCTAGGGGGAAGTGACCATGTCCTCATAGAATTCCTTTTGAGATGGGGAGGCAAGGAAGCTGGTAGCCAGATTTTCGTAGGGCAAACTTTAATAAACTCAGAGACATGATGAGTGTCATACCATGGACGAGAATGCTGGAAGGGAAGGGAGCATGTGAAGGGTGGGTGCTACTCAAACAAGAGCTATTGCATGCTCAATCAATGACTAACCCAGAAAGACAAAAACATTGCAGGAGCTCTAAGAAGCCTATTTGGATTAACAGAGAACTTCAAGAGGAACTAAGGAAGAAAAGGGAAATGTTCAGGAAATGGAGGGAAGGACAGAGCTCTAAAGAAGAGTACCTAAAGAAGAGTACCTACAGGTTAGTAGGCACTGTAGATCAGAAAGGCCAAAGCTGAGAGTGAGCTAAGATTGGCCAGGGAAGCCCATTGTAATAAGAAAAGATTTTTCAGTTATGTGAGGAACAAACGTAAAGTAAAGGAGGCAATAGGCTCACTGTTGGGTGCAGATGGATAAACTCTAACGGAGGATGCAGAGAAAGCAGAAAGGCTCAGCGCCTATTTTAGTGTCTGGGTGGCAGGTTCACATTGACAGAGAGGTTGTCGAGAGGCATTTAGCTGCACTGGATGAGTTCAAATCCCCTGGGCCAGATGAAATGCACCCAAGAGTGCTCAAAGAACTTTCCAGAGGACTTGCAAAACACTAGTCCATCATCTTCGGGACCTGGTCAGGCCATACCTGGAGTACTGTGTGCAGTTCTGGAGGCCTCACTTCAAGAAGGACATGGATAAAATTGAAAGGGTACAGAGGAGAGTGACGAGGATGATCTGGGCCCAAGGGACCAAGCCCTATGAAGATAGGATGAGGGACTTGGGAATGTTCAGCCTGGAGAAAAAGAGCTTGAGAGGGGACATGATAGCCCTCTTTAAGTATTTGAAAGGTTGCCACTTGGATGCTGTTTCAATTGGCTGCAGAGGATAGGACATGCAGTAATGGGTTTAAACTACAATGATATAGGCTAGATATCAGGAAAAAAATTTCAGTCAGAGTAGTTCAGCAGTGGAATAGGCTGCCTAAGGAGGTGGTGAGCTTCCCCTCACTGGCAGTCTTCAAGCAAAGGTTGGATACACACTTTTCTTGGACGCTTTAGGATGCTTTGGGCTGATCCTGAGTTGAGCAAGGAGTTGGACTAGATGGCCTGTATGGCCCCTACCTCTTGTGCCTCTTGTGGCGCAGAGTGGTAAGGCAGCAGACATGCAGTCTGAAAGCTTTGCCAATGAGGCTGGGAGTTCAATCCCAGCAGCCAGCTCAAGGTTGACTCAGCCTTCCTTCCTTCCAAGGTCGGTAAAATGAGTACCCAGCTTACTGGGGGGTAAAGAGTAATGACTGGGGAAGGCACTGTCAAACCACCCCGTATTGAGTCTGCCATGAAAACACTAGAGGGCGTCACCCCAAGGGTCAGCTATGACCCGGTGCTTGCACAGGGGATACCTTTACCTTTATGGCCCCTTCCAACTCTATGATTCTGGGATCTTTCCTCCCTTTTTTGAAGATTGGGATAACCTTCACTTTCATCTAATCTTCTGGCATATGTCCAGTCCTACAAGTTTTCCTGAAGATGATAAACAAAGGTTCCACAAGCTCTCGAGAAAGTTCTTAGACCACTGCCAGATACACATCATCTGTGAACTCATCCAGTGTGGCCAGGTATCTCTTGTTAATCTTTCTGACTATGTCAACCCACCACCCAGAAACTTATACCTGGCCTGCTACCATCCCTGAATATGTCCATATTCTGTGTCCATATTCTTCATGGAAGAAACAGAAGCAAAATAGGTACTGAGCCTTGCTGCTTTTTCTCTGGCCTCTGTCAGAGTCTCTCGCAGTGGCCCTATTGCCTTTTTAACTTTCTGTTTGCTCCTCACATATCTACTGGTTACTAGGCACTGCAGGTCAGACGTCAGAGAAGCCAAAGCTGGGAGTGAGCTGAGACTGTCCAAGGAAGGCCACTATAACAAGAAAAGCTTCTTCAGAAGTTCATCCTTCCCTCTATTTCTTGAACATTTCCTTTTTCTTTTTTAGCTCCTCCTGGAATTCCAAATAGGCTTCTTGGATCCCTTACTATATTTCTGTCTTGCTAGAATAGTCATGGCTTGAGCATGCAATAGCTCTTGTTTAAAAAGAGCCCAACCGTCACTTGCTCCTTTCTCTTCCAACCTTCTGGTCCGTGGGATGACTCTCATCATGTTTCTGAGTTTATTAAGGTTTGCGGTCTAATATACACATCTGACTATGAATTTCCTTGGCTCCACATCTCAAAACAAATTCTACTAGGACATGGTCGCTCCCTCCTAGGGACCCCACCTCCATCATCCCATCCCATCTAGCCTGTTGGACAATATTAAGTTGAGTATAGTTGAGCTTCTCTTGGTTCCTCCACCATTTGATAAATGAAATTGCTCTCCAGACAGGTCAGAAAGTTTCCCGACTTTGGACACTTAGCAGAGTTTGGTTCCCAGCACACATCAGGGAAATTGAAGTCACCCAGATTTACAAGGTCCTGTTGCCCTGATAGTTTATCAAGAGAAAAATGAGAGGCAAGCTGCTTTCCACAGTAAGCAAACAAAAAACAAAATAATGGTGTGGGAGTGAAAAATGGTTTATTTCAAAACAACTCCTCTAATGTTTCTTTATGTATCATCCAAAAATAAATAATTTCAAAAGATAAACATCTTCAAGTATTTTAATATGTATATATATTACATCTTCCTGAATGCAAGATACACACACACAGTCACACACACACACACACACACACACACACACACATATACATTTTCCGAAAAACAAAAGGGAACCAAAACATTAAGATAAACATCTCTTCCAGCATTTATTTGTGTGTGTGTGTGTGTGTGTGTGTATGTGTGTGTGTGTGTGATGTTTGTCTTTTGGAATTATTTATTTTTGGATGATACATAAAGAAATATTAGAGGAATTCTTTTGAAATAAATCAATTTTTGCCCCCATGCTATTTTATGTTATTTTTTCCAGTTATTTTATCAACAAACCAAAATCAGCTGTTCAGTAAAAACCAGGCCCTGGAGGCTGGCATCCTGGAAGCACGGTAGGGCACAAGGCTGCAATCCCCCTCCCAAGCAGCCCTTTTCTCCAGGGGAACTCATATCTGCACTCAGATAAAGAGCTGTCATTCTGGGGGATCCCCAGGTCCCCCCTTTAGGCTGGCATCCCTGGACTTCTGTGGGGCACATGGCCACAGTCCCCCCTTTCAAGCAGTGCCTTTCTCCAGGGAAACTCACCTCAACAGTCTGAGATACAGCTGTCATTCTGGCGGATCCCCACGTCCCCCTGGAGGCTGACATCTCTGGATCTCTGTGGGTCACAAGGCTGTAGTCCCCCCTCTCAAGCAGCCCCTTTCTCGAGGGGAACTCATCTCTGCAGCCTGATGATGAAGAGCTGTCATTCCAGTGGATCCCCATGTCTTCCGTGGAAGCTGGCATCCCTGGACTTCTGTGGGGCATAAAGCCACAGCCCCCCCCCCATACAGCCCTTTTTTCCAGGGGAACTGATCTCTGTTCTCTAGAGATGAGCTTTCATAGCAAAATTCTCTCTCCAAAACAGCCATTTCCCCCTTGGAAGCTGATCTCTGTATGCAGATGAATTCCAACTCCGGGAAGTCTCCAGGCTGTACCTGGAAGTTGGTAACCCCTGGGATAGGAAAGTTCCTTGAAGTTTGGAGGTGGGGCCTCAAGAGTAAAGGCTGCCCACCACCTCCATGGGACCCAGTGTGGCCTCTGCTCTCCTTTCCTTTCCCCCTCCCTCCCTCCCAGCTAACTTCTCCAGGAGAACTGGTGCCTGGAGTTCAGTTGTTATTCCTGAAGATCTCCAAGCCCCCATCTAAAGGTTGGCAACCCAGCTGGCTGCACGTGGAGGAGGAGTGGAGGATCAATCTGGGCTCTTGAGATTAGAGTCTCCTACTGTTTAATCAAGATGCTGGATCTCAAGATCTAGCAGGAAACGGGGCAAGGGGAGGGTCAGCACCCTGGAAAGCCACAGGACAGGCATGTGTGCTAGCGCCCCTTCTATTTCTGAGTACAAGGGGTTTTACTAGTAATTCTAATTCTTTCAAATGGGTAATACTCACCACTTCCTCTCAGGAGTCTGTATTCAAACACTTCACTTTTCAGTAAGCATTCTATAAATTTAAAAAAATGACCTTTTAACACTAGGAGGATCTCCAAACAGTTTCAAAAACTACAAAAAAAGCATACAATGAACATTCAAATGGGTTAGTTATATGCATCCATGAAGGCAATCAAGCCTTCATGATGGCAACACCTGTATGAATGCCTAAAGGTCCTCCCAGAAGAGCCTCACATTCTAATCTCTTTAAAGAAGCCTGTTTCCTAGCAATCACGAGGTCTTAAAGAGCCCGCTTAGTCACACTTAGGTTGCCAATCTCCAGGTGGTATTCACAACTCCCCCAATATATCTCAGGAGATATATATATATATATATATATATATATATCCAGTCTACATGATGGTAACACTTATGTCGATGCACATAGTCCCCTCCAAAAATTCACATTCTTTATTAAAGGCTGCTAAAACTTAAAGAGCCCTCTGGGGATTCACAATCTAATTCTTCACGGAAGGTGGTGCTCACAACTCACCACTCAAAGTGGCTTACAATCACCTTCCTTTTTATCTCCCCACAACAGACAGCCTGTGAGGAAGGCTGAGAGGGCCCTGATATTACTCAAGAAGAAGAGTTGGTTCTTAAAAGCTGCTTTTCTCTATCCAAAGGAGTCTCAACACGGCTTACATTTACCTTCCCTTTCTTCTCCCTACAAGAGACACGCTGTGAGGGAAGCGAGGCTGAGAGAGCCCTGATATTACTGCTCAGTCAAAACAACTTTATCAGTGCTGTGGCGAGCCCAAGGTCACTCAGCTGGCTTCATGTGGGGGCGGAGGGGGAATCAAACCCAGCTTGCCAGATAAGAAGTCCACACTCTTAACCACTATACCAGGATGGTTCTCTTGGAGTACCAAACAACATCTCAAATGCTGCAGTTAGGATCGAGACAGGAATGATCAATGTTCTGTCCAGGCTTTGGATAGCCACCTTTATATTCTGGCTCAAATTGCTTTGCCAACAGCAAGGTCTTGTAAGTTTAATCATGACAGACAAATTCATCACACCTTGGCAAATTGCACTCACTAAAAAGCTGTGTTACTATGGTATGCAAAAAGCCTATAGATCATTAAGACAAGGGTGATAGAAGTAGAGAGGCAACATGACCTCAACAATATCCAGGATCCACTTTTTAGGAAAGATCTTTTAATCAGGAACCCCTTGATGCAATACCTAATCAAATGTGTAAACCCTGAGCACAGGAGATCCTTCACCCTCCTTCGTTACAATGCCCTACCCTCTGCATACTTGAGTGGGAAATTTTATGGACTCCCAGTCAAGGAACAGCTCTGCATTTGCAATGAGGGTCAAGTCGAGACCACAGAACACGTCTTATTTGAATGTAAAGTATATAATCCTATTTGCACAGGTGCCATTAGTACCAATGCTTATAGAATGCCCTCGCAACCTGAGAAAACATTGCCTGCAACTGATGTTATCAGAGTCAAACTGTCTTCTAACAAAATAGCAAGATTTGCTTGGCTGGCTTCCAGAATTAAGAAACATTGGGTCACTAATGTATAGCCATTCTAAGTATACCCATAGGTATGCAGAACTATTTATGCTTTCAGGCTAGTAGTTTTTAGGGTGTGTTTCTTAATCTTGTATTTAGCTTTATATATTTTAATTATCTTACGGCTATTATATCTCATTTTCTCTTGTATTTTATTGGTCCATGTCTGCGAAATAAATATTGATTGATTTAAACCTGAAGGGATACCAAGCAAATTTCATTTTGTCTGAGATTATTACTTATTCCAAGCTCTTCACCTTTACAACTATTATCCAATGTGAAACTTGGCTGTTAAGTTGATACAGAAACATAGAACGATACACACAGTATTAATGCAATCTGCCATTCTTCCAATCAATTTTTAAAGAGACCCAGGTTTTCAGGAAAGCTCACATGGACAAGCAGACAGGTAGTACTCACTCCATATTCCAGCAGAAATGTTATGACTCAACAGGATGCGAAGCGGAGTGCCTGGTGCAAGGAGCTCTAAATCAATTAGAAACAACACAAATTTAATTTATCACTCATTTTTTAACCTTTATATGCTTTGATGGAATAAAAAGAGAGAGGATTGTATTAAAACCAAAGCAGGCATAAGGATAAGATAGTAGCAACAGAAGAAAGAAAGCAATAATTTCATACCCTTATTTAGAAGGAAATAGGTATGCTATAACCAGATCCTGAAAGCTGAGCAAGATAGGTACTTAGATGGGTGACCCTCGAGGAAGGCAATGGCAAATTTCCTCTGCTTTTTCCTTGCCTTAAAGATCCATTGCTAGGTTTGTCATTAGTGTTATCATTTTACTGTATATACGTGTATAATGGACTCCGGGGAATGGTAGAGGACAGGAAGGCCTGGAGGATCATTGTCCATGGGGTCGCGATGGGTCGGACACGACTTCGCACATAACAACAACAACGTGTATAAGCCGAGTTTTTCAGCACAGTTTTCACACTGAAAAAGTGCTCCTCAGTTTATACGCGGGTATATACAGTAATTGAAATAACATCCTGCTCCCAGTCAGCCAAACGTTACATTGCTTCAGCATACCTCCTGCAAGCTGAAGCTTTCTTGCTCTGGCTGCCTGTAGGACAGCAAGGGTTTGACTGAGGGACTCCGATCTTTTTTTTCCCTTTTGCCTTCACTTCTTCCAAACTATTCTTTTGGGTTCTGGGGGTGGGGTGGGTTTTGGGGGTGCTTTGGGATTTACTGTTTCTCCTAATGTTTCTTTCTTCTTTTATCTGAGGGGCAGCATTGTTTGCCTTTTCTTCTTGGGATTGTGTTCTTTTAAAAGTTGATTTTTCCAGTTATTTCTTTCAGCGTTGAATTTTCCAGTTCTTTCTTTCAGTGTTTTGTTCGGGGGGGGGGGGGGCACTGTAGCTGTAGTTAGAGTAGTCCATTCTCCCCGTTTGGTAGCTGTTGTACTTGTTGTAATAGGTTCCCAACTTTGGGTACTGTTGTTCTGCTCTGGTTTGCTGGCCCTCTTTTGCACTTACAGAGCTAGCTCACTGTTTTTTCTTTGAAATAAGTATTCAGAAACATTTAACCTACTGGTGCCTCAATTAATGTAAATTTACTAGTAACGGCTGCATTTTCCACTCTCAGCTTATATGAGAGTCAATAAGTTTGCCCAGATTTTGTGGTAAAATTAGGTGCCTTGGCTTATATGGGGGTCGGTTTATGTGCGAGTATATATGGTAATTTGAATCTGGCCTTATCCAAGGACTAGCAGAAAAGCCAGTTATACAAAAAATACAACAGACACTAGCCTTCCACCCCTGCAGTAGGCTGCAGTAGGGCTGCTCAGGGCAGGGACTAGCACTAGCATGACAGGCTCCCTTCCCTTGACCTGGGCATCCATGCCAAGGTCTAGCAAGGCTTCCAGTGGGGCTACTTGGGGCAGGGGGAGTTGGGGGCTTCTTCCCTCCCTTCCTTTCACCCGGGCTTGCAGTCCCAGGCCCTCCCTCTTGCTGCCTGGCTTACTGCAAGCTGGCACTTATGATGAAGACAACTATTTGGATTCATCTCCTTCCCCAGTGAGGATGAGGAGGAGGAAAAGCAGGATGGGTTCTTTGCTTTGGGAATGGACCTGGGGAATCACTGGAACAGAAACATATTTTAAAACAATAGAACCTTCAGAGAAGAGACTATAAACAGCTCTGTGAGTCCCTTTAAAGCTCCTTCTATGACTGGGTCCCTCCATGACTTTTTAAATGTTTTCAAAGATAGAACTTTTGGAGATATTTAGTGCAGAATGCATTTGGCCATTCTTTTAAACATCCCCAAAGCATCTTGCTATTTTTCTTTATTTTTAGGCACTGTATGTAACGGAGTTTAGCAGTGCCAACTACATTCTGATGTCAATATCCACTTGGACAGTAGTGCATTTAACATTGGAGTATAAATTACTGGAAAACAATATTCCATTTGCTTATCTTTCATATTGTTTAAATGTGATTTGGTGCCATTTTGTCCTGTTGTGCTTCATGTACTTAGCTGCATTTTTCTACTTCATGTCACTCAGTCTCCTTTGTTCCAGCTGCTATTTCATCTGATTGGTTGGATGGTCCACATCAGTGATACCATCATCACATCAATGATCTCATTGTGTGATGTCACTGACAGAGCTTTGGAAAGCCACCAATGGCCTCTCAAAAAACAAAGATGTGCTCCATCTCCCCTCTCTAACACACAGATACAGTCCACACTTGTGGCAGGGAAAGAACGCCTCCCTAAGAAGCCACTAAGGTCAGCCCTTTGCTTAACTCTTATCGCAGAGAAGAGCTGCTAAGATTTCACATCCAGCAAAGGGTTAAAGTGGATTGCCAGAGGGATTGTTAGCTGTTGCTGAAGTCCCAGTATTGTAGGAATAGTGCTTGGTGAAGTCATGAGAGCAAAATGCCTCCGGTAGACTGCCTGGCTTCTTTGGATTTCCAAAATAATTCAGATTTGGGGAACTTTATACCTCAGTCCAACAGCTGTCAACAAAACTACAATGTTACAGCCCAGGTGTCCCTAATATTGGAGATCTTCTGAATGGCCATTGAAGTTTTTTTAAAAAAATTGCTCCAACAGCGGCTGCCACCACAGCACAAGTATCTTGGCTGTGGGACTAAAGATAAGCTGCAGCAGCCATTTTGTGGGTGGTTCCAGCCCCACAGCAGCTGCACTCCCCATCCCGTGACACAGGGGTAGTCAACCTGTGGTCCTCCAGATGTTCATGGACTACAATTCCCATGAGCCCCTGCCAGCTGGCAGGGGCTTATGGGAATTGTAGTCCATGAACATCTGGAGGACCACAGGTTGACTACCCCTGCTGTAACAGAACTCCAGCCTGAACACAGCCTTAGAAACACCAGGAATTGCTGAGAGCCAACTGGACTGAACGGGCAAAAACAAAGTTGACATTAATTGGGGGAGACATTGAGCCAACATAAGCACGTAGGAGTGGACAGAGTAAAGGACCCTTAGTAACACTCATAAAAACGAATACAAAATGAGATAAATGTCCTGGCTTTAGCTCGGCATGGGCTGGTGTGGAACAGGGGGAAACTTGCTGTATAATGGCCCTAATTCATACAGTGAATGCTGTCAAACTTTTCTTGCTCTGCGTGGAAAATATATAAGGGTAATGCTTGTCACCATGGCAATCACAAATCTATATCTCAGCTGATTCTGTGAAGGCTGAAGGGCGTGGCAGGGTACAGTGGATGAGCGATAGGGTTGTGAGTGTCCTGCATAGTGCAGTGGGTTGAACTAGATGACCCGGGGGTCCCTTCCGACTCTATGACTCTATGGTTCTATATATAGCCCCTTAGTAATGAAAGCTTTCCTCTTTCCCTTTTCCTCATTGCTGATGTATTGTTTCAAATCAGGCCTCTGTCCCCGTGATGCTGAGAGTACAGAATATGAAATATGCCAAACGTCTGAGAAATAACTGAGCCACGTCAGATGCCTGGTGGAACACGGCAGCACTTGCTACCTCTTTTGTTGCTGCTTTCAGTCCTCATTACTCCTTCTTTTCTTTTAATTACAGTCGGTACCTTTGCCTTTGAATAAAGGGCAGGCTAAACAGACAAAAGTAACAATTCCATCTCAATGGCACAGTTTCTAAAATGCATGCCATTCCCTCCTGTGTTTTGACATTTTAATTTGAGTTCTGTTTCCCCAATCTGTTTGCAAGAAGGCATTTGATTCAATGCAGTGATGATGGGGTACACATTCATATGGATAAATCTGTACAAATATCTGTTGGGATAATTACTGTAGCAGGCTGGGTCCGAACGGCTCCAGGAGACCTGTTTTTGCAGAGATTGGGTCATTGACTTAGCTAAGGATTGTTGGCCCTTGCAGGAGGAAGGATTTAAAAGATGGGCATTCTATGCAACAAAAGGGGGCAAAAGTTGGTACTAGGGTTGGGTGCTTAGGCAGCCGAAGGAGCTGTTCCAGCCTGAACCAGCCAGTGCCGCCCTAATTGGTACCTCCCAGTTACTTCAATCAACCGCTTTAATGAGGGGAAAATGGATTTGAATTAACCCTCTAAACTTGGTAGTTGCCAATAGTCTTTCATGAGAGCCGTGAGCAGTGGAGTGCCACAGGGCTCAGTACTGGGTCCAGTATTATTCAACATTTTAATCAAAGATCTGGATGGGGGGGGGGTGAAGGGACTCCCCTTCAAATTTGCAGATGACACCAAATTGTGAGGAGTAGTGAACAACCCAGAAGTCAGGGATAGAGTCCAACAAGATCTGAACATGCTGGAACAGAGGGAAAGTGACAGCAAAATGCAATCCAATAAGGAAAAGTGAAGAGTTCTACATCTAGATCACGAAAATGGGAAGCACACCTTCTGGATGGGAGATACACTACTGCTGTTCTTTAAGCAGTGGCTGGGCAGATAGCATGGATGCTTTAGTTTGATCCTGCATTGAGAAGGGGGTTGGACTATAGGGACCCTTTGTCTGTGTGGGCAATGTAGAGTTGATGTGATAGTCTGGGGGCTGACCTGCCCCTGTGAAGGAGAAATAAAGCCACTCAGGTGGGCCTATGAGAGGGGATGGCAGAGTGGTACGCAGGACCCTGACTTTGCCCCTTTTGTAGCCTAGCAATTGGAACGGAACAACGGAACTCAGTTCAAGGACTTCCTGGATGAATGCCTGATCTGACGCATCACTTCAGTGCCATTCCACCTGTCCACCAATGGACAAGTGGGACAGATGGCCTGCACCAAAAATAACACATTATTTCGGCTGCCACAGGGAGATTTGTAGCAGTTGGTCTCTGGCACACCAACATGTCACACCCATGTAGGCCACTAGGAAGAGCCCCATGGAGCTCCTTACAGCAGTGATTCCCAATCTGGGGGTTGGGACCCCTTTGGGGGTCAAACAACACTTTTACAGGGGTCACAGTAGGGCAAGCAGCTTGGCCAGGAGGAGGGGGGTGCCATCCACAAAACAGCCTTGCGGGGTAGATTGAGATAGAGTGTTCATCTGTCTGGAGAAGTGGAAAAGAGAGAGATCAGCATGGTTAGACAAGAGGCAGAAATGAACTGAGAAACCCTGGAAAAACAACAATTTATATACAATCATGAACAATGCAATCTGAGGAGAAACCAGAGTATAATCATGAACAATGGATCTTTACACCATTGGTCACTTTGGGTTTGATTTCTGTGCAAGAACACTTGCATAATTTTATGGATGGGGTCACTCCAACATGATGGGGTCACCCCCAACACGATCGCGGCATTTGGAAGGTTGTAAACCAGTGCTCTAAAGCATGAAGCTCTGGAGAAATTATTCCCATATTTAACTGTTTCAATTATAAACACTTGGCAATCAAATGTTCATATGAGGAACCCCTTATTCTTGGGGGTTCTTTACTTCCCTGTTAAAGAGATCTTGCCAGACTTTAATTATTAGGAGTGTTCTAAGATGGTATCAGGATACCCACCACCAATTATATTATTTCGATGGTGAAGACCATTGTTGGAATTAAGAAAATCTTTGGTACAAACCCAAGAAGAAGAAGAAGAAGAAGAAGAAGAAGAAGAAGAAGAAGAAGAAGAAGAAGAAGAAGAAGAAGAAGAAGAAGAAGGAGTTGGTTCTCATATGCCGCTTTACCTGAAGGAGGCTCAAAGTGGCTTATAGTCGCCTTCCCTTCCTCTCCCCACAACAGACACCCTATGAGGGAGGGGAGGCTGAGAAAGCCCTAATATCACTGCTTGGTCAGAACAGTTTTATCAGTGCTATGGCTAGCCCAATGTCACCCAGCTGGCTGCATGTGGGGGAATGCAGAATCGAAGCTGGCTTGCCAGATTAGAAGTCCGCACTCCTAACCACTACATCAAACTGGCTCTCACTAATGAAATAAAGTAAAAATTAAATTATCTGCCTAAGCTGAAATGACGCTTAGCAGCCCCAACCTTCCCAGCATGGGATAGTGATGTATAGGCCGGGAGTCCCTATCCTTTCTGACCCTGTGGGGGCCTTGGAATTCTTATACGGGACAAGGGGAAAGCCTGGCTAAGGAAGCGTCCATGCGCACAAAAGCTCACACCTCGAAATCACATATGCGTAGTTAACCTGGGTTACACCTGGGGTTATGCCATGTTTTTGCAACCAATCCAGGGAGACAGGGTGATAAGGAATGGAATGGAAGGTATAAAAGAAAGAGATTATCTTCACTGCACTGAAGAAAATTGTTTCTTGTCCTTTTTGCGTGGAACTCCAGCGCAGCCACAGCAGCCTCCTGGGGCTAGACAGGCAGGGGGAATGTGAGCCCTGCTGAACAAGGAAGTCCCTTCCTCGCTTGAAGGATTTGGAGAACATGCCCAGAAGATGCCAAGGTGTGCTCACAGAAACATCTGCCCCACCTGGCAGACACAGCAGGAAGGATGAGTTGCAGATAACTGTTCTCTCCTGACTCATTGCAGGGTGTGAAGAGGGAATGGGAGAAGCCCCCTGGCTATGCCGCTATCCCCTCCGTCATGCCATGAAGCCAGAGCCTCCTGGACTGCAGGAGAGAGCTCTCGAGGGGATGCAGGATCAGGACTTGGGGAACTGGCAGGCCCAACCGGGGAGAGGGGGCTGGCATGCTGGAACCCTGATGCTCGGGACGATGCCACAGGGCCTGCCCTTCAAAACGGCTTGGTTCTCCAGGGGCACTGGTCTCTGAAGCCTGAGAGGAGTTGGAATTCTAGGAGTTCTCCAGGCTGCCTACGGAGGCCGGAAACCAAGAAGTGTCTCCCAGGCAGAGGGAACAAATCCCTGCCAAATTCCCCTAATCACCCCTAACTTCTTCTCCCCCCCCCACCCCTCTTCAATCTCAGGCCTTCTGCCTGCCCTGAGGACCTCTCCTGTCCTCAGCACAGGCTTCTCCAAGGTTCCTTCCTGCCTCTGCTTGATTGGCTGCAGGATTGCCATGGGGATGGCCTGAACCAGCCTTGCATCGCAATCCGTCTAGTGGGACATCCTGCCTCCCAACACTGGTAGGGGCATTTGCACCGGATACCTGGAGCAAGAAGAATGTGGAGATTTAAGACAGACGGTGAGTCCAGCTTGGAAGATTTCCAAATCATATAATTGTAGAATTGTAGAATCAAAGAGTTGGAGGTCAGCTATCAGCTGATAATAGCAGAGGCACCTCCTTTCAAGGGAATCACAAACTGTGCTGAAGTGATGTACTTAAATATTAATTACACAAAATGTTATGGGCGGAAAGAGCAAATCATTCAGTATTTCCAGATGCCTGAACTCCGAGATTCATCTCCGTAACGGAGTTCTGAGATGCAGTAAAGGATGGGCATGACAACAAATCATAGAATCATAGAGGAAGGTACCTCATGGGTCATCTAGTCCAACCCCCTGCACTATGCAGGACACTCACATCCCAATAGCTCATCTACTATAACCTGCCACCCCCTCAAACCTTCACAGAATCAGCCTCTCCATCAGATGGCTGTCCAGCCTCTGTTTAAAAATTTCCGAAGATGGAGAACCCACCACCTCCCGAGGAAGCCTGTTCCACTGCAGTCTTTCAGAATCTGAGTCATTCTGCGAAGGGGTCTGTGGAGGTCAGGTCTGGGAAGATGTCTCTCCTTCTGAGTAAGCTGCTCAGGAACGGACAGCCTTGTGTTGTGTACTCTGCCATGGACAAGCTCCATTCCTGGGGAGGCCAGACGTTGAGGGGCAGGTTTCTCCTCTGATTGAGGCCTGGAGGAAGGAGCAGCTCAACTGGGGAGGAAGGCTGACAAGGGAGGGTTTCCAGCCGTAGCTCAAGGCCACCCATCCGAAGGGCTTCCTGAGAGTTGCCTGTCTTTCTTCTGGAGAGCCAAGAGATGGAGGGAGTTTTTGGACTTAGCCCCGCCCATTTCTCCCTCAGGTTTCCACTAACCTCTTGGCTACGGAGGTCTGAGAGCTGATCTTTCGGGTCAGAATTTCCCACAGGTCTTTTTGGGTTAGAATTCCTGTCAACCCCCACAACATCCTCCTGGATGCTGTCAGGTGTTTCCTCCAAGTGAGCAACATGACTTGGAGTGGTCCTCTGAAGATGAGAGGGTTGCCTGGGTCAAAGGCAATCCTAACCCCGAATAAAACCATACAAGAAAATCTGTAAAACCGCAATGCACAGTAATACACAGAGTAAAATAATAAGACAGATGCAGCAAAAACAGATGCAGCAATATCTATGTAAGTTACCCCATTCTAGAGGGGTGGTGGGTGATGGGAAACAGAGGGTGCTGATTACATTATGTTTCTGCTGCCACGCTGTTTTTGGGGGGGCGATCTTCATTGCGGCCCAGCCTCATCCAGCGACCTGGTGGAAGAGCTCCGTTTTACAGGCCCTGCTGAACGCTGACAGCTCCCGCAACGCCCGTAGCTCCTCCGGGAGCTCATTCCACCAGGTGGGGGCCAGGACCGAAAAGGCCCTGGCCCAGCTCGAGGCTTGACACGCTTCTCTGGGGCCGGGAATGACCATTAAGTTTGAGTCCGCAGAGGGTCAAGCCCTGCGGGGGGCATAGGGTGACAGGCAGTCCCTCAGGGACACTGGGCCCAGACAGCGTAAGGCCTTAAAGGTCGGAACCAAAACCTTGAACCAGATCCGGAAACTAACTGGCAACCAGTGCAGCTGCCTCAGCACTGGCTGGATATGGGACCCCCAAGATGTGCCCGTGAGGACCCTAGCAGCTGCATTCTGTACCAGTGGAAGTTCCGGATCAGGCCCATAGGCAGGCCAGACTAGAGAGAGTTACAGAAATCGATTCGGGAGGGGACCGTCACATGGATCACTGTGGCCAGGTGTTCAGTGGACAGGTAGGGCGGTAGTAGCCGAGCTTGCCACAGATGGAGAAAGGCCTGGCTGGCTACCTGCTTGACCTGAGCCTCGACTGTTAAGGAGGCATCAAGAGTCACCCCCAAATTCCTGGCTTGTTGCATCCCTGCCAGGGAGGGTAAGCGCGCTTCCTCTCCTGGCCCCTATGGCTGAACCACAGGACCTCCGTCTTGGAGGGGTTGAGTTTAAGGCCACTCTGCTCAAGCCATTCTGCCACGGCTTCCAAACATCTGGCAAATGGATCCGGGGGGGGGGGGGGGGAGACCGGGCAGCCGTCCATGAGGAGATAGAGCTGGGTATCATCAGCGTAGGGATGGCAACCCAGCCCCAAACTCCGTCCCAGCTGGGCCAGAGGGCACATAAGGATGTTGAACAGTGTGGGGGAGAGCCCTGAGCCCTGAGGGGCTCCATGTGGGAGCCTAAAGGTGCCCAAGAGATAAGCCAGCTCCTTGGCCGGCAGTTTCCGGGAGGTTGAGGGACTGGAAGGAAGAAGGGAACTCCCTAGCGGAGGAAGAAGGGGGATTCCGAGAGGGAGGTCTCACCCTAGCTGGTGTGGGATCATTAGCAAGCTCAGTTCTCATCCAACTCCACTCTTTTTCCAGAAAATATACAGTTCCTTCTTGAAGGAAGAAGGTGTTATATATATGGAGTGAATACCCCCCCGGAAGGAACACCTGGCCGCCTGCCCCCAATTCTGAAGACCAACGGTAAGCGTTTCCAGCTGCCATAGACACACCGGGAACCCCATGCCCTGGGGAGTGAACTTTTCAGAGCACCTGCCCCATCACAAGACCCCCCCCCCGAATGGGCCCAGGATGGATTGTGACTGAAGGGGGGGGGTCAGGAAGGGGGGGGGTTCAGCTGAGGACTGAAAGAGCAGACAGGCTTAGCTTGACATGCTTAGAGCCAATAGACACCTGCAGCCAAAGACCCACATGGTCTCCCTGTAGAGATGACCTCTCAAGAGCGCACCCAGGAAAGGGGCCAGCACTTCCCCCGGAGGGGAGGGGGAGAGGGAGAGCACAGAGTGCCCCCAGGAAACCCCAAAGGGTTCTCTTTCCACCCCCCACATGAGCAGGACACCAGGGAGGGGGTGTGCCCGAAATGAAAGGACATCTGGGGTACGGAGCTGGCCAGAGCCACAAGCTCCCTCTGAGGCCCTAACAGTCTGAGGTCCTCCCGCTGCCCCACAGGGGCTCAGCAACAAGAACGGGATGTAACAAGGACCTGTAGGGGCTGCTGAGATTTCCGCAGTGCAAAAGGCAGAGGGTTGGGGCCACTCGGGGTTTCTTGACTGTGCCCAAGGGAAGAGCCCTGGGAAGAGCTTGGGAGGCTCATTTTGTCCAGTGACCCCGTTAATTTTGGTGTTCTTGTTTTTAATTTCCAGTGGCGGCCAGGAAGAACAACACCCCGCGGATGGAGGATCGGGGTGTGGACTGCACAAAGCTGGCGGGGGGTGGGAAGGCGGGCCCTGGCTCAAAGCGGGTCTGTTTTCCACAGCTCGACCTCGAGCCAAGGCCCCCCCCGCCTGAGTTCAAGGCCACTCTGTTCAAGGGTTGAGTTCAAGGCCACTCTGCTCAAGCCATTCTGCCATGGCTTCCAAACATCTGGCAAATGGATCCGGGGGGGTGGGGAGACCGGGCAGCCGTCCATGAGGAGATAGAGCTGGGTATCATCAGCGTACTGATGGCAACCCAGCCCCAAACTCCGTCCCAGCTGGGCCAGAGGGCACATAAGGATGTTAAACAGTGTGGGGGGGAGCCCTGAGCCCTGAGGGGCTCCACATGGGAGCCTAAAGGTGCCCGAGAGATAAACCAGCTCCTTGGCCGGCAGATGCAGGGGAGGTTGAGGGGCTAAAAGGAACAAGGGAACTCTCTAGCTGAGGAAGAAGGTGGACTCCGAGAGGGAGTTCTCACCCTAGCCAGTGTGTGGTCATTAGCAAGCTCAGTTCTCATCCAACTCCACTCTTTTTCCAGAAAATGTCCAATTCCTTATTGAAGGAAGAAAATATTATATTTGTGGAGTCAATACCTCTGAATGGGCCCATGATGGATTGTGTTGGGTTCAGTTGAGGACTGAAAAAGGAGACAGGCTTAGCTTGACATGCTTAGAGCCAATAGACACCAGCAGTCAAAGACCCACATGGTCTTCCTGTAGAGATGACCTCTCAAGAGCCCACCCAGCCAGGCCCTAGGAAAGGGGCCAGCACTTCCCCTGGGGGAGGGGAAGAGGGAGAGCACAGAATGTCCCCAGGAAACCCCAAAGGGTTCTCTTTCCACCCCCCACATGAGCAGGACACCAGGGAGATGGTATGGCCCAAATGAGAGGACATCTGGGGATCGGAGCTGTCCAGCACTACAAGCTCCCTCTGAGGCCTTAACTCAGCCAGAGGTCCTCTTGCTGATCCACAGGGGCTTCACAATAAGAACGGGTGGTGACAAGGACCTGTGCGGACTGCTGATATCTCCACCTTCGGAAAGGCAGAGGGTTGGGGCCACTCAGGGATTCTGACTGTGCACAGGGGAAGAGTCCTTGGAAGAGCTTGGAAGGCTCATTTTGTCCAGTGACTCTGTTAATTTTGCTGTTCTTGTTTTTAATTTCCAGTGGCGGCCAGGAAGAACAACCCCCTGTGGATGGAGGATCGGGGTGTGGACTGCACGAAACTGGCGGGGGCTGGGAAGGCGGGCCCTGGCTCAAAGCGGGTCTGTTTTCTACAGCTCGACTGTGAGCCAGGGCCCCCCGCCCCCCCTCCAGCAGCAGCCACACCCCAAGGAAGACCTCCGCTCTTCCCCCCACTGGACAACACCGCCCTGGTGGCTAGACACCAGGGCCTGAGGGGGAAGAGCGGCACCCTCCATCCGCAGCAGGGAGCTCCGCTTCCGGGGAGGAAAGAGAGGAGGTAGGCGGGAAGAGGTAAGTACTTTTAGCTGGCCAGAGCCACCAGTTACCTCCAAGGCCTTAATCCAGCCTGAGGTCCTCCTGCCTGAGGTCCACCGCCCTGGTGGCTCGACACCAGGGCCTGAGGGGGAAGAGCGGCACCCTCCATCCGCGGCAGGGCACTCCGCTTCCGGGGAGGAGAAAGAGATGCTAGGCGGGCGGAGGTAAGTACTTTCAGCTGGGAAAGTGGATGGTGGGGACGGGAGTGGGCAACATGGGAAGAGCTTGGTGTGGGGCAGTGGTCGCCCTGTCCTTCTGCTCAGTGGCCAACAACTCCAGAAGGCTGGACCAAGAACAACAAAAGGAAAGGAAACAGAGTTTCTGCCTTAGCATCTGGAAGACTTTAGGACAGTCAGGCTTCAACGGGAGGGGGTGGGGTGGGCCCTCCTGGGGAGGTACTACATTGTGTTGGAACTACTCCATCAAGGGGTTTTCTTTGCCCAGTCCGGTTTCTGTCCCATGTGTGGCGTCTTAAAGAGCCCTTTGCCACAGCACATAGCCCAGTGGAACCAAGCAGCCTCACTTCTCTCCTAGGTATTGGTGTTCAGCACTTGTTCTTTCAGCACTTGTTCTAAGACAGATTTAGTCTTTTGCCATCAACCCAACCTTGTGCATCCCTGAAATACAGCTGAGGAATGATATGACCTCTGAAGGATCCTAACACCACTTTCCCCTCTGCCTTCTCTCTTCCTAGGGTTTGGCTCTAGAAAAGGAGCCAGCATTCCCCTGGAGGGGAGGGGGAAAAGGAGAGCACAGAGTGTCCCCAGGACACCCCAAAGGTTTCTCTTTCCACCCACCACTTGAGCAGGACACCAGGGAGATGGTGTGGTCCATCTGAGAGGACATCTGGGGTTCGGACCTGGCCAGAGCCACAAGTTCCCTCCAAGGCCTTAATTCAGTCTGAGGCCATCCTGCTGCTCCACAGAGTCTTAGTAATAGGAATGGACTGTGACAAGGCCCCATATGGACTGCTGATATTTCCACATCCAAAAGGCAGAGGGTTGAGGCCGCTTGGAGATTCTGACTGTGTCAAGGGGAAGAGCCCTTGGAAGTGCTTTGGAGGCTCATTTTCCCCTCAGTGACACCATTCATTTTGCTGTTCTTGTTTTTAATTTCCAGAGACAGCCAGGAAGACCAAGATGGAGAATAGGGCTGCGGGAGGCTCAATTCTCCTCCAACTCCACTCTTTTTCCAAAAAATGTCTAGTTCCTTGTGAAAGGACAAAAAATAAACATATATGGCATCAATACCCTCCCAGAAGTAGCAACTGGCCGCCTGTCACCGATCTTCAACAACAACGGGAAGAGTTTCCAGCTGCCATAGACACACCAGGAACCCCATGCCCTGGGGAGTGAAGTTTTCAGAGCACCTGCCCCAGCGCAAGAACCTACCCGAATGGGCCCATGATGGATTGTGACCGAGGATGGATCCCTAAGGAAGTGGGGGGGGGAGTTGAGCTGAGGACTGAAAGAGCAGACAGGCTTAGCTTGACATGCTTAGAGCCAATAGACACCAGCAGTCAAAGACCCACATGGTCTCCCTGTAGAGATGACCTCTCAAGAACCCACACGGCCAAGCCCTAGGAAAGGGGCCAGCACTTCCCCTGGAGGGGAGGGGGAGAAGGAGAGCTCAGAGTGCCCCCAGGAAACCCCAAAGGGTTCTCTTTCCACCCACCACATGAGCAGGACACCAGGGAGGGGGTGTGCCCCAAATGAAAGGAGATCCGGAGCTGGCCAGAGCCACAAGCTCTCTCTGAGGCCTTAACTCAGCCCGAGGTCTTCCCACTGCTTCATGGGGGCTTAGCAACAAGTATTGTCTTTCACAAGGACCAGTATGGACTGCTGAGATTTCTGCATTTCAAAAGGCAGAGGGTTGGGGCCACTCGGGGATTCTGACTATTGCCCAAGAGAAGAGCACTTGGAAGAGCTTGGGAGGCTCATTTTGTCTATTGACACCATTCATTTTGCTTTTCTTGTTTTTAATTTGCAGAGGCAGCCAGGATGAGCAACCCACGGTGGATGGAGGATCGGGGTGTGGGCTGCGTGAAGATGGCGGAGACTGGGAAGGCAGGCGCTGGCTCAGAGGGTCTGCTTTCCGCAACCCGACCGAGAGCCAGGGCTCCTCCCCAGCAGCAGCCATACCCCAGAGATGAGAGGGTCGCCTGGGACAAAAGCCTCAGCTCCAGTATTCTGCTTTCTGGCAAGAGAGGATGCATTATACTCTTCCTCCTCCTCGTCATCCTCCTCCTTACCTCCAGCTAACTTCCAGGTCTCAGTTGGGAGACTGCTCTCATGAGCCTCCTTGGAAAATAAGCAAGCTCCTTGGCCAGCAGTTGCAGGGGAAGTTGAGGGACTGGAAGGAACAAGGGAACTCTCTAGCGGAGGAAGAAGATGGACTCCGAGAGGGAGGTCTCACCCTAGCCACTGTGTGATCTTGCATCATTAACAACCTCCGATTCCACTCTTTTTCCAGAAAATGTCCAATTCCTTGTTGAAGGACAGAAGATAACCATAAACTGCATCAATACCCTCCCGGACGTAGCAACTGTCCGCCTGCCACGGATCTTAAAAAAAACAACGGTAAGAGTTTCCAGTTGCCAGCGAAACAGCAAGAACCCCACTGGGGAGTGACGTTTTCAGAGCACCTGCCTCAGCACAAGAATCCCCCCGAATGGGCCCATGATGGATTTTGACTGAGGATGGGTCCCTAAGGAAGGGGGGGGGGGTTCAGCTGAGGACTGAAAGAGCAGACAAGCTTGGCTTGATATGCTTAGAGCCAATATATATCAGCAGCCAAAGACCCACATGGTCTCCCTGTAGAGATGTCCTCTCAAGAACCCAGCCAGCCAAGCCCTAGGAAAGGGGCCAGGACTTCCCCTAGAAGAGCACAGAGTGCCCCCAGGAAACCCCAAAGGGTTCTCTTTCCACCCCCCACATGAGCAGGACACCAGGGAGGGGGTGTGCCCCAGAAGAAAGGACATATGGGGTATGGAGCTGGCCAGAGCCACAAGCTCCCTCTGAGGCCCTAACTCAGCCTGAGGTCCTCCTGCTGCCCCACAGGGGCTTAGCAACAAGAACGGGCTGTGACAAGGACCTGTATGGACTGCTGAGATTTCTGTATTGCAAAAGGCAGGGGGTTGGGGCCACTCTGGGTTTCTTGACTGTGCCCAAGGGAACAGCCCTTGGAAGAGCTCGGGAGGCTCATTTTGTCCAGTGACCCCGCTCATTTTGCTGTTCTTTCTATTTTCCAGAGGTGGCCAGTAAGAGCAAACCTGCACGGCTGGAGGATCGGGATGTGAGCTGCATGAAGCTGGCGGGGGCAGGGTAGGCGGGCCCTGGCTCAAAGCGGATCTGTTTTCCACAACTCGACCGAGAGCCAGGCCTCCCCCGCCTCCCCTCCAGCAGCAGCCACACCCCAGAGAAGACCTCCGCTCTTCCCCCCATTGGACAACACCGCCCTGGTGTCTCGATACCAGGGCCTGCGGGGGAAGAGCGGCCCCCTCCAGCCATGTCAGGGAGCTCCGCTTCCGGGGAGGAGAAGGTGCTAGGCTGGCGGAGGTAAGTACTTTCGGCTGGGAGAGTGGGTGGTGGGGACGGGAGTGGGCAACATGGAAAGTGCTGGGGGTGGGGCAGTGACCAAGTCGCCCGTCCTTCTGTTCAAGGGGCAGCAGCTCCAGAAGGCCAGACCAAGAACAATGGACGGAAAGGGAACCCAGATTTTTTGCCTTAGCATCTGGAAGACACAAGGACATTCGGGTTTCCTTGGGAGGGGGTGGGGAGGTACTATATTTTGTTGGAACTACTCCAGCAAGGAGTTTACTTTGCGCAGTCCGGTTTCTGTCCCATGCGTGGCGTCTTAAAGAGCCCTTTTCCACTGCAGATGGCCCCAGTGGAATCAAGCAGCCTCACTTCTCTCCTAGGGATTGGTTTTCAGCACTTTTTCTATCATGTCCTAAGCCAGATTTGGACTTTTGACATCAACCCTACCTTGTGCATCCCTGTAATTCAGCTGAGGATTGACATGACCTCTGAAGGATTGTTATACCACTTTCCCGACTGCCATCTCTCTTCCTAGGGTTGGGATCTAGAAAAGGAGCCAGCATTCCCCCCAGAGTGCAGGGGGAGAGGGAGAGCACAGAGTATTTCCAGGAAAAACCCAAAGGGTTCTCTTTCCATCCACCATATGAACAGGACACCAGGGAGATGGTGTGGTCCATCTGAGAGGACATCTGGGATTTGGACCTGGCCAGAGCCACAAGTTCACTCCAAGGCCTTAATTCAGCCTGAGGTCCTCCTGCTGCTCCACGGGGGCTTAGCAATAGGCGGGAGGAGGACTCTGACAAGGCCCCATATGAACTGCTGAGATTTTCACATTCAAAAGGCAGAGGGTTGAGGCCGCTCGGGGATTCTGACTGTGCCCAAGAGAAGAGCCCCTGGAAGAGCTTGGGAGGCTCATTTTCCACCAGTGACCCTGTTCTTGTTTTTAATTTCCAGAGGCTCCCAGGAACACCAAGATGAAGGATAGGGCTGCGGGCGGCTATAAGCTGGCTGGCGTGGGAAGGCAAGCCCAAAGAAGACCTACACTCTTCCCCCCAGCGAAGAACATCTGCCTGGTGTGATGACACCAAGGCCTGCGGGGGAAGAGCGGCTCCCTCCAGCTGCGTCAGGGAGCTCCACTTCCGAGGTGGAGGAAGAGGTGCTAGGCGGGAGGAGGTAAGTACTTTCAGCTGAGAAAGTGGGTGGTGGGGACGGGAGTAGGCAACATGGGAAGGGCTGGGGGTGGGGCAGTGGCCAAGTCTCCCCGTCCTTCCATTCAGGGGACAGCAGCTCCAGAAGGCCGGACCAAGAACAACGGATGGAAAGGAAACCCAGAGGTTTTGCCTTAGCATCTGGAAGACATAACGACAGTCTTTGTCAAAGAGGGCTGATCTGCCTCACGTAGGTCACAAGCTAGAAAGAAGGCCGGAAGTCCTGTTTTCAGCCTTGTTTTGGTCCCGCAAGTGTGAAACGTGATGTTTATTTCCCAGTGTTGCTGGGGAATAGTTTTGTAGCTACAACAGTCCTGGCCAGGGCCTAATGCCCTTCTTGGGGCAGTTCTACTTTTTGTTGGAACTACTACAGCAAGGAGTTTGCTTTGCCCAGTCCGGTTTCTGTCCCACACGTGGCATCTTTAAGAGCCCTTTACCATGGCAGATGGTGCCGGTGGGCCCAAGCAGCCTCCCTTCTCTCCTAGGGATGGGTTTTCAGCACTTCTTCTTTCATGTCCTAAGCCGGAAGTGGTCTTTTGCCATCAACCCAAACGTGTGCATTCCTGTCATAGGGTTCATGACTGATGTGACCTCTGGAGGATTGGAAAACCATTTTCCACTGCCCCCTCTTTTACAGAGTCTATGTGAAGTGTGTAATGACAAATGAAGGTGCCAGGATTAGGCCAGGAGCCTACAGATGTCAGACATCGGAAATCCTGCTGCGTGTTGAACCTAGCACAGTGCACCGTCACACATAAGGGACCATCAAGTTTGGACAATTTGTAGGCATGTGTAATGGCTTAAATCACCCATCTGGAAATGCACAACTAAATTAGAGTCCAATAGCACCTTTAAGACCAACAACGAATTATTCAAGACATGAACTTTCGAGACCAAGCACTCTTCCTGTGGTTATGAACTACCATCATGACAGTGGGAAAATAAGGCAAAAGTTAATCCTGTTAAATTAGTAAACTGTGGAAACCATCTGGAAGTAGTTTGTGATGAAGCAGCCTTGCCCTTCTTCGTACCTCTGGAACAGTCAAAGAATGCCTTGTTTTTTCTGAAGCCCTTCTGTTTGTCTAAATATAAAAAAAAAACATTCTATGATGGTCTAATGTGTGCATCTGTTTTTTTGAAATATGATTCTGGATTGGGAAAAATCGCAGGGAAGGCCAGACTCTGTCCCAAATGAAACTTTGATACCATCTTAGGCAGGAACTGTATGCTGGGACATAAAATGAATTTTTCTCTGGAGATCTGGAGGAAGGGAGGTTCTGAGGAAGGGCAGCCAGTTTACCCACCCTACGCACTGATGTTATTCCTATTGGAAAAGCTGTTTTATATGACAAGAAAGGTGAATCCACACAAGATAGCTGTTTGAAAGGAAGACAGTAAAAGTGAGAGGCTCCACTGGGGAATCCCAAGTGAAACAAGCAGAAATAAAATTAATCATCTCTTGAGAAACATAGCAGTCAAACGGTGTGAGAAAACTGGTTTGCCCTCTACAGGCTCATGCGAGGCTGATATTGCTGCCAGGCGTACTTTAATGGGGGAGTCAGGAGTTAGAGAGGAGTTAAGGCAGACAAATAAGTAAACATCTAATGAAGTGAGCAGGATTCCAGAGTGATGTCAGGTGTTGCTGACCACTCCACCAACATTTGCCATTTTGCAGCATATGAGGGTAGCAGGATGCCTTACATCCAAAATCTGACAACTGTTGGGAACTGTTGGCATTTTGTGTTATCAGCAGTGACAAAGAGTTCTCTTTTGGGATATCCCTACAGTTGAAAAACAGGGAGCAGATATACTGTTGACAGTGACCATTCCTGGACCTGATTTACCGTATATATTTGCATATAAGCCGAATTTCCCAGCACAGTTTTTACCACTTAAAAGAACTTCTCGGCTTATACGCGGGTAATTGATTAACAGCCTGCCCCCAGCCAGCCAAATGCAGCATAGCATTTGCAACCTGAGCTTTTTGCTGGTGAGCTAGTTAACCTTTGCATTCTGCAAAGATCTTAAAAGTGAAGCTCTTTGCAAGTCAGCTAATTGCTCCCAGCTAACCGTTGCCTTCTACAAATATCTTGAAAACTGAGCCTACCCTGGCAGCTTGTAACACTTCAATCGTTTGACTGAGGAATTCTGATATTTTATTTCCCCTTCTTTTCCTAATCACTTCTGCCAAACTATTATTTTGGTTTGTGTGGGTGGAGTGAGTTTTGGAGGTACTTTGGGATTTACTGTTTCTTCCGTGTTTCTTCTTTTATCTGAGGGGCAGCATTGTTTGCCTTTTTTAATTGGGGTTGTGTTTCCTTTAAAAGTTGATTTTCCCAGTTCTTTCTTTCAGTTTTCAGTTTTCCAGTTCTTTCTTTCTGGGAGGCACTGTATCCCCTAGTTTGGTAGCTGTTGTACTTGTTGTAGTAGGTTGCCAACTTTGGGTACTATAGTTCTGGTCTGTTTTGCTGGCCTCGAAGGCACTGTTTGGTTCTCCTGCCAGAGCTGTTCTCACAGAGCAGTTCTGTCTGTGCTCTCTCAGGGTTTCTGGCATCAAGAGAGGAAGGGAAGATAATTGTAAGCCGCTTTGAAACTCCTTTGGTTAGTGAAAGCGGGATAAAAAACCAACAGCTATTCATCCTCTTAACTTTTCTGTATTTGTTGGGGGGGGGGAGGCTGGATGGGAAAGCCGGTGATGATGGAGCATGGATTAAGCGCTTAGGCCACCCTGTAAATTTACCAGTATCCTGCTGCATTTCCCACCCTTGGGTTATATGCGAGTCAATACGTTTGCCCAGATTTTGTGGTAAAATTAAGTACCTTGGCTTATATGCGGGTGGGCTTATATGCGAGTATATATGGTATGTCTCTGTTTAAGGCATCCACCCAGGTTTTTGGTTTTCCTGCAATGTGAATTGCGGATAATTGAGCCCCATTAGTAATAGCCCCCTCCCCAATTCTGGTAGCTTTCCAACACAATGTGGTGGGCCTCTCTGTTTCCTTATGTGATATCCTGCAGCTACATTGTCTGAAGTAATCTTCACATGTTTTCCTTTCAGAATGTTTGAACATGAAAGAAAAGCATTCTTTTCAGAATGTTAATGCCTAGTTTCAAATTTGGACCAATGGCCACTGGCTGAAAGGTGATAACAGTGTACCCCCCACCCTAAAACAGAAGCACATGTGTATAGTAAGATTTCTTATTAGACCCCAATGAGAATTCCTCAAGATAAATTTGAGGGAGCAGTCTACAATGGAAGAGATCACAAAACCAGTCTCAGAACTGAAAAATGCTTCCAACCCTGAATGAGGTGAGGCCTACAAACTGATGAAAACCATAGCTGCACCGGTCTCACATGCAGTCTGGCACAAGGTGTTACTGATATTATAGATGCCATATGGCCAAGGCATCTCTGAATTCCCAAGTTACTGCTCCTTTGGGTTAAGGAGGAGAACAATGCACATTTAGAAGGGGGTAGAAAAACCATTCTCCTGTCCAAATCAAGGAATACTCCTATGAACTCTAAGTACCATGTAGGAATGAGGTGCGGCCAAGTAGGACAGATGGCCTGCACCACAAAGAACACATTATTTCGGCTGTCCCTGGGAGATTGGCAGTAGCAGCTCATGCAGTCCCTGCCACGCCAATATGTCACACCCATGTCAGCCACAAGGCGGAGCCCCATGGAGCTCCTTACAGCAGTGGTTCTCAACCTGGGGGTCAGGACCTCTTTGTGGGTCGCACAACACTTTCACAGGGGTTGCGGCAGGGCAAGGAGCTTGGCCGGGAGGGGGTGCCATCCACACAACAGCCTTGCAGGGTAGAATCATAAAATAATAGAATCATAGAGTTGGAAGGGACCTCATGGGTTATCTAATCCAACCCCCTGCATTATTCAGGACACTCACAACCCTATCGCTCATCCACTGTGACCTGCCACCCCCTTAAGCTTTCACATAATCAGCCTCTCGGTCAGATGGCTATCCAACCTGTGCTTAAAAATTTCCAAAGATAGAAAATCCACCACCTCCCGAGGAAGCCTGTTCCACTGAGAAACCGCTCTAACTGTCAGCAACTTCTTCCTGATGTTTAGACGGAATTTCTTTTGAAATAATTTATCCCATTGGTTCTGGTCCGTCCTTCTGGGGCAAGAGAAAAGAACTCTGCTCCATCCTCTATATGGCAGCCTTTTAAATATTTGAAGATGGGTATCAAATCCCCTCTCAGTCGTCACCTCTCCACGGGAAACTGACCAGGTTCCCCCAACCTTTCCTCATACGTCTTGGTCTCCAAACCCCTCACCATCTTTGTTGGCCTCCTCTGGACACGCTCCAGTTTGTCTATCTCCCTCTTCAAATGGGGTGCCCAAAACTGAACACAGTACTCCAAGTGAGGCCGAACAAGAGCAGAGTAAATTGGTACCATTACCTCCCATGACCTGGATATTATACTCCGTTTGATACAGGCCAAAATCCCATTTTCCTTTTTAGCCACAGAGTCACACTTTTGACTCATGTTCAGTGTATCTTCTACTAAGACTCCTTGATCCTTTTGGCACAGGAGAAGTCTCCCCATCCTATATAGGTGTGTTTGGGTTTTTATTTTTACTTAAATGTAGAATTTTATACTTGTACTTATTGAATTTTATTTTATTCAGCTTTGCCCTCTTCTTGAGCCTGTATTCTGATTCTATCGTCTGTTATATTTGTTACCACTCTCAGTTTAGTATCATATGTAAATTTAATAAGTATCCCCTCTAAACCCCCATCCAAGTAATTTATAAACACGTTGAACAACATAGGCTCGAGGACAGATCCCTGAGACACTCCACTTGTCACTCTTCTCCAAAAGGATGCTGAGCATGTTCCCATTGGGTCCAATCTGTTAACCAGTTACTGATCCACCTGACAGAATTAGGATCCATACCGCATTTTACCAGCTTGTCAACAAGTATATCAGGTTGAACGTTATCAAAAGCTTTATTGAAATCAAGATAAACTATGTCTACAACATTCCCGTGGTCCAGCGAGGGAGTTACTTTCTCAAAAACAGAAATAAGGTTGATCTGACATGACTTATTCTTGAGAAAAGCCATGCTGTGTCTTAGAAATCACAGCTCTCTGTTACAGCTGCTCAAGGACCGAGTAGAAAAAGAAAACAAGGGATTCCTGTGAGTTTGAAGTAGCAGAGCAAAATTTGAGTCCCACAGCACCTTGAATCCCAACAAAGTTTTATTCCAGGTGTGAGATTTTGTCTGCATTCCTGAGGAAGCATCCATGTGCATGAAAGCGTATACCTTAAATCAAAGTTTTTGGGGCTTAAACATGAGTTGGACTTAAATTCAGTTTAAGAAAACAAGGAACACCTGGGTAAGAAGGCTGCTCATTTAGTGAACCAAAAACTCTCAAAACCTCTTCAGAGTCCAGCCAGAATGACCTCTGGTGTTGAATTGGAGGCTAAGACCACATTTACAAATCATGTAAGAACAGCCAAAGGTTCCATCTCAGTTAATTCCTTGCTTACTTTCAGGTCAGGAAACACCTGTTCCCTCTCCTCCTCCCTGAGAAGCCAGCCTCCGAGGGAAGCCTAGAAAGGATGTTTCAGGAACAGTCCCAGGAACTCAAATTGGGGCACCCTTGGAAGGAACTTCAACCTCAGCACAAGTCCCAATGAGGAAAAGGTTCAGGAGCGTGGAGAGAGGGTCGCCTGAGCCCAACCTCCACCGGGGAAAACCCCTTTGTGTCCCACTTTGTGTCCCTGATCGAGGAACGCGGAGGGGACTTCTGCAGTCTTTCAGAATCTAAGTCATTCCACAAAGGGATCTGCGGAGATCAGGTCTGGGAAGATGAAGAAGAAGCCGGTCAGTGGACGGACAGCCTTGTGTTGCGTACTCTGGCCATGGGCACACTCCATTCCTGGGGAGGCCAGACATTGAGTGGCAGGTTTCTCCTCTGACTGAGGCCTGGAGGAAGGAGCAGCTCAACCGGGGAAGAAAGCTGACAAGGGAGAGTTTCCAGGCGTAGCTCAAGACCATCCATCCGAAGGGCTTCCTGAGAGTAGCCTGTCTTTCTTCTGGAGAGCCAAGAGATGGAGGGAGTTTTGGGAGTTAGCCCCACCCATTTCTCCCCCAGGTTTCCACTAACTTCTTGGCTACGGAGGTCGGAGAGCTGATCTTTCGGGTCAGAATTTCCCACAGGTCTTTTTGAGTTAGAATTCCTGTCACCCCCCCCCCCTCCACACACACACATACAACTTCCTCCTGGATGCTGTCAGGAGTTTCCTCCAAGTGAGCAACATGATTTGGAGTGTTCCTCTGAAGATGAGAGGGTCGCAATGGACAAAGGCCTCAGCTCCAGTATTCTGCTTTCCGCAACCCGACCGAGAGCCAGGGCTCCTCCCCAGCAGCAGCCATACCCCAGAGATGAGAGGGTCGCCTGGGACAAAAGCCTCAGCTCCAGTATTCTGCTTTCTGGCAAGAGAGGATGCATTATACTCTTCCTCCTCGTCGTCATCCTCCTCCTTACCTCACAGCCAACTTCCAGGTCTCAGTTGGGAGACAACCCTGATGAGCCTCCTTGGAAAATAAGCCAGCTCCTTGGCCGGCAGTTGCAGGGGAAGTTGAGGGACTGGAAGGAACAAGGGAACTCTCTAGCTGAGGAAGAAGATGGACTCCGAGAGGGAGGTCTCACCCTAGCCATTGTGTGATCTTGCATCATTAACAACCTCCGATTCCACTCTTTTTCCAGAAAATGTCCAATTCCTTGTTGAAGGACAGAAGATAACCATAAACTGCATCAATACCCTCCCGGACGTAGCAACTGTCCGCCTGCCACGGATCTTAAAAAAACAACGGTAAGAGTTTCCAGTTGCCAGCGAAACAGCAAGAACCCCACTGGGGAGTGACGTTTTCAGAGCACCTGCCTCAGCACAAGAATCCCCCCGAATGGGCCCATGATGGATTTTGACTGAGGATGGGTCCCTAAGGAAGGGGGGGGGGGTTCAGCTGAGGACTGAAAGAGCAGACAAGCTTGGCTTGATATGCTTAGAGCCAATATATACCAGCAGCCAAAGACCCACATGGTCTCCCTGTAGAGATGTCCTCTCAAGAACCCAGCCAGCCAAGCCCTAGGAAAGGGGCCAGGACTTCCCCTAGAAGAGCTCAGAGTGCCCCCAGGAAACCCCAAAGGGTTCTCTTTCCACCCCCCACATGAGCAGGACACCAAGGAGGGGGTGTGCCCCAGAAGAAAGGACATATGGGGTATGGAGCTGGCCAGAGCCACAAGCTCCCTCTGAGGCCCTAACTCAGCCTGAGGTCCTCCTGCAGCCCCACAGGGGCTTAGCAACAAGAACGGGCTGTGACAAGGACCTGTATGGACTGCTGAGATTTCTGCATTGCAAAAGGCAGGGGGTTGGGGCCACTCTGGGTTTCTTGACTGTGCCCAAGGGAACAGCCCTTGGAAGAGCTCGGGAGGCTCATTTTGTCCAGTGACCCCGCTCATTTTGCTGTTCTTTCTATTTTCCAGAGGTGGCCAGTAAGAGCAAACCTGCACGGCTGGAGGATTGGGATGTGAGCTGCATGAAGCTGGCGGGGGCAGGGTAGGCAGGCCCTGGCTCAAAGCGGATCTGTTTTCCATAACTCGACCGAGAGCCGGGCCTCCCCCCCAGCAGCAGCCACACCCCAGAGAAGACCTCCGCTCTTCCCCCCATTGGACAACACCGCCCTGGTGTCTCGATACCAGGGCCTGCGGGGGAAGAGCGGCCCCCTCCAGCTGCGTCAGGGAGCTCCGCTTCTGGGGAGGAAAGAGAGGAGGTAGGAACGGACTGTGACAAGGCCCCATATGGACTGCTGACATTTCTGCATCCAAAAGGCAGAGGGTTGAGGGTGCTCGGGTATTCTGATTGTGCCCAAGAGAAGAGCCCTTGGAATAGCTTGGGAGGCTCATTCTCTCCCAGTGACCCTGTTCTTGTTTTTAATTTCCAGAGGCAGCCAGGAAGACCAAGGAGGGAAGCCAGGGCCAGACAAGACCTCCGCTCTTCCCCCCATTGGACAACACCCCCCTGGTATCATGAGGGGGCAGAGCGGCACCCTCCATTTGCGACAGGGAAATCCGCTGCCGGGGAGGAGAAAGAGGTGTTAGGCGGGTGGAGGTAAGTACTTAGGCGGGTGGAGGGAAAGTGGATGGTGGGGACAGGAGTGGTGAACTTGGGAAGCGCTGGGTGTGGGGCAGTGGCCAAGTCGCCCCATCCTTCCGTTCAGGGGGCCAGCAGTTCCAGAAGCCTGGACCAAGAACAAACAGACGGAAAGTAAACCAAGAGTTTTTGCCTTAGGATCTGGAAGACATAAGGACATTCGGGCTTCATCGGGAGGGGGTGGGCCCTCCTGGGGAGGTACTACATTCTGTTTCAACTACTCCAGCAAGGAGTTTGTTTTTAATTTCCAGAGGCTGTGTAGATCAAAGGTTTGCTTGCTGGACTCTGAATCAGAGAATCCTTGAAGTGGCCCTGACTGGACCACATAATCTAAGAGTAATAAAGTATTATTTTACTTAATCCTCACTGTCTTGGTTTTCTGACTAGAGGGCAATGACTAAGGATGGGTTTTAAGCTTTCAAAGTGCATTCTGCAGCCCAGTGAACTCGATGAGTGACATTTCGCAAAAGCCATAATGTAGACAGACTCTTCCTCCTTCGCTGTTTGTCTATAAAACAGAGAGAACCATTTTAATTAACTACCATTGAAAGCAGGAAGGGGGTGGGGGGGAGGAACACTGGTCGCAAACAGCAATAGCAATTATTTGCCACAGTCACAGACAAAGGCACTAATTGCTAAAGAGAGCTATGTCTTTGGCATTAAAAAATCACTACATTTTCCAGCAAAAAAGGGTGACATTCAAGTCACACGTTGCAAACCAAAAAGGCATAATTTGTCATTAGAATCAGTTTCTGTCCTTGAGCCAAGGGCGGGTGGCCAGTGCTTTGACTTATGCAGTTCTGTCCTAAAAGCAGACTGCTTCTTCCCTGTGTCCTTCACAATCTCCCAGGTTGTGCCCCGTCCCCCGTCCCCCACACACAGAATGCTCAACAGTATTGTTCTGGAGGACCCTGGGTTCAACTGAATTCAGACAAAGGTGTACACTTAAGAAAGCTTAATTATCTAGTTAGCTTTCCTATAATAGATCATGTAACTTCTAGCCATGGATATAATACACAAGTAAATTCTACTAGACAGTCTCTGCTTCCATTCTAAGTTTTTTTTTAAAGCATAATTACCACCTTCTTAATAAAGACTAAATCTGGAAAGCATTATACTATTTAACCACCATTGTTGCACAATTAATTAAAGGAGAGCAAATAGATGAGTTCATAGAAGCTCTTGATCAATACAATTTCTTATATTTATAGGATGTTAAAATTATCTAACAATAGCTATCTATCCTACTGCTGATATAAGAACTTCTTCTATTCAGCAAAGGCTGCTTGCTCTAGAGGAAGAAGAAGAGTTGCTTTTTATATTCTGCTTTTTACTGCCAAAAGGAGCCCCAAAGTGGCTTATAATCGCCTGCCCACAACAGATACCCTGTGAAGTAGGTGAGGCTGAGAGAGCTCTGACAGGATTGCTCTGTAAGAAAAGAATTATCAGGACTGTGATGAGTCCAGGGTCACCCAGCTGGCTTATGTGGAGGAGCGGGGAAACAAACCCAGCTTGCCAGATGAAAAGCCGCTGCTCTTAAGCACGACACCACTTTGGCCCATTATGCACGGCCGCCGAAACGGCGATTTCGGGTCACATGGAAAATGCGGAGGGGGAAGACACCGGTTATGCACGGGGCGGGGCGCGACGGCGGCAAAACCCAGAGTAACCGATTATGCACGCGGCGATCCGGGCACCGCTTCTGCTTGCGCCCCGGTCACCCGGAAGCTGCGCTTTCTTCAGCGTTTTCGCAAACGTGGCTTTTTCGGCGGCATGCACCGAAGCTGCGTCCGGTTGCAGCCAGCACCGTGCGTTATCGGTGATTTTAGTCACCGCCATTCCACCCCGAATGTGCGCTAAAACCCCCGTGCATAATGGGTCCTCCAGTAGATGGTTGGGGGATCCAACTGAAGTAGGTGGTCTTTTTGGATTTGCTTTTATGGGATCTTAACATAAGACCATAAGAAGAGCTCTGTGGGATCATACGAATAGTTCATCTAATCCAGCCTCCTGTTTCACACAGGGGCCAACCGGTTCCTTTAAAAGGCGTAAAACAGGGGAGAGAGGCCAAATCCCTCCCCTGATGTTGCCTCGTGGCTCTGAGGTTCAGAAGCTTTGTGCCTCTGAATGTGGAGGTTCCCCTCAGTCACCATGGTTATGAGCCATGGGTTGCCTTACCCTCCATTTTAGGGCAGTATGTTTAGATTACAGACAAGTGTCTGACAGGCCTCCCCCATACAGGCGATGTTTTTGTGCAATGTGAAAGCTCTCCTAAAACTTGTGCTGAAGGATCCAGAACAGCGCCTTCTGCTTTTAGATCATTTCCTTTCAAATGGCTTCCTGGCACTGGAAGAGAGGACATTGAAAGAATAAGCTGGTCTTTGGGGAATCAACTCTCAGCCTTCATCAATTAACTTGCCCCTGTTGTCCACATTTTTTTCAAGTTGGCCATCACTTCTGTAGGGAAAGACGGTAAGTGTGTCTGAGGGAGGCCATGCTGAGGGGAAGAACACAGGATCTGTATGTAGAAAATCCTAATCTTGACACAGGCATCTCCTGCAAAGAGATTTCAATTAGCAGGTGTGGGGAATGACATTTCCCTGCCTGTGACGATCCACTGAGTAGACTATCCTGAGCCAGAGGGACCAATATTCTGACTTATTTATTAAAGCCAGCTTTCTGAGTTCTTATGGCAATGCTGCACTTTGCAAATGTCACTCCTGTGACCATCACTTGCATGTCTGCCAAGGTAGAAGGATTGGATAAAGGCATATGAATTGTTCACAAGATCCTAAATTGCCTTGGATCTTCTGGGGAACTGTGTCTCATGATTCATGGTGAGTTTTATTATTTGCTTATGACCCCAGCTTAGTGAAGAAAACCCAAAGCTTTGCTCAGCCAGGTTGAAAGGTTATCTGGGGTGGCATGCTACACACACTTGTCATTAGGGTTTTACTTTCCCCCTCTCCCTTCTTTCATTTACACAGCTATGAATAGATTATAAATAAGATGATAAGAGAAGCACGGTATTTAGTACTTTGAAATACATTTTGAGTGCTTTTAAAGAGGTGGAGGATAATTATGGCCACATCTGCTAAGACTAAAGCACAGGGTTATTTTAAAGTAAAAAAACCCTCCTCCTCCATATTGAAAAGGCACCATTGATGGCATAATTCCATATCTCCAATTCCATATCATCAGCAGTTGAGTATAAAATCATTGAACTGGTGTACAAGAGGCATTAATTAAGAGGCTTTAGGGATACTGCCCTGTTCAGTGTTTGGAAATTCCAGGTCAAGGAACCGATTTGTGTATGGAAGCCTCAAAGAGAGATCAAGCGAGTGAAGAAAATTTACAGGCACAAGCTCCACTAACTTGCTTGTGATAGAGAAAGGAAATGACGGTTTCCCTGCATAACAAAATTTGAGTCCGATAGCACCTTTAAGACCAACAAAGATTTATTCAAGGTGCGAGCTTTCCCTGCATGTCTTGACGAGACGAAATTCAGATTGTGCCCTGGTTTATAGGATCCCTTCAGTGGGTGTTTCTCGTTCCCTGTTGGGATGCCGCTCTCCTTCAAAATGCAGATTGCCTCAGCCATGAAGTGAGACATGCGTTACCCACTAAGGTTTATTCCAGGTGTGAACTTTTGAGTGCAAGTGTAACCCTGAGTCCACTAGAGGGAGCTAGAGAGTGGGGTATTCCTTATAAGGAAGAAAAGGCGCAATTTCCCCAGAAAGAGTGGAGGCCTGAAGCTGTGAGGAGAAGCCCTCTCCCCTCAGGAGCACTCCTTTGTGTGAGAGCCAGTTTGGTGTAGTGGTTAGGAGTGCGGACTTCTAATCTGGCAGGCCGGGTTCGATTCTGCGCTCCCCCACATGCAGCCAGCTGGGTGCTCATCACAGCACTGATAATAAAGGCTCTCTCAGCCTCACCCACCTCACAGGGTGTCTGCTGTGGGGAGAGGAAAAGGAAGGTGACTGTAAGCCGCTTTGAAACTCCTTTGGGTAGAGAAAAGCAGCAAATACGAACCAACTTTTCTTCTTCAGTAATCTCAGGGCTCTCTTAGCCTCACCTCCCTCACAGGGTGTCTGCTGTGGGGAGAGGAAAAGGAAGGCGACTGTAAGCTGCTTTGAAACTCCTTTGGGTAGAGAAAAGCAGCAAATACGAACCAACTTTTCTTCTTCAGTAATATCAGAGCTCTCTCAGCCTCACCTCCCTCATGGGGTTTCTGTTGTGAGGAGAGGAAAGGAAGGCGACTGTAAGCTGCTTGGAGACTCCTTCGGGTAGAGAAAAATGGCTTATAAGAATCAACTCTTCAGTAATCTCAGGGTTCTCTCAGCCTCACCCACCTCACAGGGTGTCTGTTGTGGGGAGAGGAAAGGGAAGGAGACTGTAAGCCGCTTTGAGACTCCTTCGGGTAGAGAAAAGCAGCAAATAAGAACCAACTCTTCCCCAGTAATATCAGAGCTCGCTGAGCCTCACCTCCCTCACAGGGTGTCTGCTGTGGGGTGAGGAAAGGGAAGGCGACTGTAAGCCACTTTGAGACTCCTTTGAGTAAAAAAAAAGCAGCATATAAGAACCAACTCCTCTTCAGTAATATCAGGGCTCTCTCAGCCTCACCCACCTCACAGGGTGTCTGTTCTGGGGAGAGGAAAGGAAGACAACTGTAAGCCGCTTTGAAACTCCTTTGGGTAGAGAAAGGTGGCGTATAAGAACCAACTCTTCTTCAGTAATATCACGGCTCTCCCAGCCTCACCCAAATCACAGGGTGTCTGCTGTGGGGACAGAAAAGGGAAGGAGACTGTAAGAACCAACTCTTCTTCTTCTCCTCCTCCTTGAAAACTATTAACTATTAACAGAATTAAGTAAAGAATTCTGTTTGCACCCTGTTGCCTTCCATCTGAATGAAAAGGTAGCAGAGACTGCGGAGAAGATCTTCGAAGACAGCCCAGCTGCAAGTTGGTGCTTCGTCAAGGGACAGAAGTCAGAAAGACTGAGGCCCTGATCTGCCCAAATACAACAGGCCTGAATTGTTAACTATTGGTTGCTGTTAGATGTGTTGAATATTGTTCCAAAGATGGTTGTTGTTAGATTGTTCCAAAGATGATATCTGTTGAAGTTGGGTTATAGTTATTTCCATACATGCAAGTGTCACAAGGTGACATCACACTGTCATAGATGTGAACTCTCTCCTTTTTGTAATAAAAATAAATTATTTTTGATCTTGTTTAAGCTGAGTAGGTTACACAAGCACTCTTCATCTGACGAAGAGTGCTTGCACTTGAAAGCTCATGCCTTGAATAAATCTTTGTTGGGCTTAAAGGTTCTACTGGACTCTGATTTTATTGTGCTACTTCAGACCAATATGACTACTCATTTAAATATATGCTTTATCCACATGTGTCTTCTCAGTTTGTCCAAATCTCTCCCACCTCCAGAAATGGAAGCTGGGTGTCACCTGCCTGTAATGTAAACATGTTGCCCAGCACATCAAACCTATTAAAAGCAAGACCATATTAAAAAGCAGCACTCTTATATTCAGTTGTGTTTTATGCGGTCCTTTTGAGCAGACATTAGCTTCACGCACACTGTTCCTTAATGAAAAAAGCGATAACCACGAAAGTACAGACCAGGCTGAAAATGTAGACAGTTATTAAAAGAGAGTGCATAATTTTGTTCATTTTCCCCCTGCCTTTTAACGAAGGATACGTTTTGTAGAGGGAAATTTCAGATTATCCAAGAAAGCCAGCTATTGCTATGGCTAAAAATAACTTCAATAAATAGCAGAGCTAAGAAGCATTCCTATTCAGCTGAGATGCCATCAATGGGGGACCCTTAAAGGACTCAGGGTTGAAAGCTTGTGGGCGCAAGAACTAGATTTCTGGGGAGAGAGAACAAATATTAGAAGGTTTGCAATGGCCACAAGATGACACCACATATAGTCCATACCTTTTCCTCATGCTCTTCTTCCACCATCAGCATTTACAATATAAAGAGACAGAAATATAGAAACACTCTACCCTTGAGAAATGTCATCATTTCCATGGAGGAGGGGGAGGAGAGTTGGATCTTGTACCTGATTGTTCTCTACCTCAATGAGTCTCAAAAAGGCTTACTATTGCCTTCCCTTCCTCCCCCATAACAGTTACCTGGTGAGGTAGTTGGGGCTGAGAGAATTCTGAGAGAACTGTGACTGGCCCAAGGTCACCCAGCAGGCTTCATGGGGAGGAGGAATGTAGAATCAGACTCAGTCCTCCAGATTAAAATCCACCATTCAACCACAACACCATGCTGGCTCTCTCTAGGATCCAGTAATTTTGCCTCACATTTCATAAAAGTCAAAATTCTGTGCCATCTTTTTACTTATTCAGGAAAAAATTCTAGAGAATTATACCATCAGGACTGTTGCACTGTAGCATTTAGCCTGTGTACAATTCCCCCCCCCCCTCCAGCCCCAGTCATGGTACTTCGCTTTTCTTCTGGCACAGTCTACTCCACATGTTTTTATGAAATGAAGAACATCATACATAGGTTACCTTAAGATCCTTGGAGGATGTAAATCAATCAATCGATAACCTCCCTACCTGAATACTGTTGAGTTTCATCTGACTTATGGTGTTCCCCAATAAGTGGTGTTCAAGGCAAGTGAGGAGCAAACCTTGTTTGCCACTCCCTTCCTCTACAGGATCTTCCTTGGTCATCTCCCATCCAGGTGAGCTTCTGAGATCTGTTGAGTTCAGGCTATACCATGCTGCCTTCCCTCCCCTAATGACCTCCCTAACCCAGTTAATAACAATATGTCATTAACATATCATAGTTAAACTAGCAGTTCACTGTTAACCAGTTTATATATATGCAGTCAGTTGTCTGATGAACCCATCCCAAAAGGGGGGAGACTACAGGGGAGATGCCGAACCAGCAGGGGAGGTACATGTGATGTTCAGGTCTCAACCACAAGCCTGGTGGGAGACCTTGTTAAATAGAATTTGTGCTTGAAGTGTAGAAGAGTTACCAATAGCATTAGATGTAACCTTGCTCTGTGATATTTTGTGGTTAGCTCCATCTCCCCTGGCAGCCTTTTTGTGACAGGCTCCAGTTCCTTTTGGTGGCCATTTTATGACCGTGCCCACCAGCATAGGTCTGAATTACAAAGTCACCTGCAGGCTCATAAACATTTGTATCCAGCAGCACCTTTAAGACCAACAAAGTTTAGTCATGGGTATAAGCTTATGTGTGCATGCTCACTTCCTCAGACACACTGAAAAAGACTCCCTCAAGCATTACAGATAGATAGAGAAGAAGGATAATTGCCAAGAAGGACAAGATGTAGAGCCAAGATGTATAGATTCTGCACAGGTGGAAAAGGCCGGGAGGGGCTTATAAGGAAGCGGGGCTGATTCCTGCTTCCACATGGCATCGCCCCCAGGCTGGCTCCCTCCTGGGCCTGGAGTGCCTTAGGCCACTGTTGCCCCACTTTAGGGGAATGTGGGTGATATAGATTATATAGATTTGTGGAACACAATTGAGAACACAAATACAGATTTGTGGAACACACTTTAGACACAGTCTATGGTTTATTTTTAGGTCAGGCAGAATGTATCTTGAGTTCATTGTGGCACTATGTGTATAGTTATTTCTTTGTCTCTCAAAGTAACCTTGAGTTTGTCAAAAGCAGATAGCTCCTGAATGTAGCATCCCTCCATATAAAAGAATGTATTCTTTGAAACATAGAGCGAGAAAATTGTAATAAGATATATAGCCATCCGTGATAGGTCAGATTGTACGCCCTTCGTCGTTGACCTGATTGGTCAAAGGGACAGTGAGGGACTGAGCGTCAGGATACCTCATGATGACGTATCAAGGTCTTAAAAATGAGCTGCACTGATGCAGACTTCAGAGAATGCACCAATTAGCTTTCTCTCCATGCTTGCAAACATGTATCCTAAATAAATCCTCTTGCTGCTTAGCTGTCTTTGTTGTGGTCTTGTAAATTTTACACTGTATGGTCCATGACAATTTGGTGTCAGAAGTGGGATCCGCTTTTGGATCATTTTGACTCTCTGGCTGAAGAACTTATTGATCTCAATTTCGGGGAGGCGCCCTAGTCTTCTTTTGACTAGCCCTGGATGAGTTCCATTGCTTCGCAGCCAGTCAGTCAAGAACCCAGCAGCAACAGGCAAGGATTTCTTGGTGAGTAGATTGGTTAAATAAGAACACTGCTCCAATAATATATTTGGGTGTGATTTTTAACGGGCATCTGACTGGCATGTAAGAAGCATTAGGCTGCCAGCCGTGGGACTGTGGTCCCGAAAGACTCAGATGACAGGCTCTGGAAGTACACCAAAGATATTGTTGGGTGGTTTTTTCAACGGGCGTCTGACTGGCTACTAAGAAGCATTAGGCTGCCAGCCGTGGGACTGCGGTCCCGAAAGACTCAGACGACAGGCTCTGGAAGGAAACATTGTACAATGGGGAGTAAGACGTCTAATAATAGGTTTTCTGTGGGGGACGCCCCGTCTACTGGCAGTCAGACTGCGCAAGAGTCCCGGTCTTTCTGCGAACAGTCAGATAAGAATTCCTAAGGATGGTCCAGTGGGACAGGTGTGTGAAATATGGGATAATAAATTTAAAGGAGATGGATCCATGAAACTGTGGCCAGAATATGCTTTGAAAAATAATTATAAGTGCCCCCTTTGGGCTCTTGTTATCTTTTGTATGTTTGTTATCTTTTGTATGTTTATTTGTTTGAAGGAGGAGGGTCACTGGAGGCAGGGGAGGGAATCCCTTCTGTTCTGCTATGGAGTGAAATAATGCAGAGTGGAAAATGTAAAATGGCCAACTCTTGTATGGCAGTAAGAAACAAAATAGTCAAAACCCTCTTCTCCCTCCAAGCAGAATAATAAAACATGGGATCCGCTCATTTGTTCTCCTCCCCCTCCCTATCAACCCCCTCGTCCCGATGGTCCTGTGCGTGAGGAAGAGGATCCAGGGAGGGGAAGTTGATCCTGGTTTTCTCCCCGCTCTGGACCCTACAGGGAGAAGTAACCCTTCCTCTGCACGCATCATTGGGCTGGCAGAGCTTAGGGATCTTTATGATCAAACTGAATATTGGGGAGATGGAACAATGCAGGCAGTCTTGGGACAGCCAGCTACTGATGTGGAGGCTTCTGCCCCGAAATTAAACGTGGCTGCCGAGTTCCCTCTCTGCCAGGTTCCGCAAGGAAATAACCAGATTTGCTATGTTGAGGTGCCCCTTACTTCTGCTGATATTCGGGGAATGAGGGGGCATCCTCCAAAATTCAGGAGGACCCAGAAGAATTTAGATTGGCTTTTGGGACCTTCCTTTTTCACACCTACTGAAATTCAACATTTTGGCAGAGATGGTTAATAGTGGCATAGAATAGGCTAGGAAAGTTTGGATTGAAAGAGGAGCAAGGCAACCAAGGAGTCTGGTAAATAAAGGTAATGAAAAGGAGAAATTAAAGTACAGTTGATGATATAAACAGTACAAGAGTTACTGTACTGGTAAAGGAGTGTGGAAGGGACAAAATGAAAGGGTTTTGGCTGGGAAAGCATGAGACAGAGTACGGACTTGTCCCAAGCAAAGCAGGCTAAAAGAGAAAGTGAGAGAAAACCGAAAGAGGGGTGGCGGAATCAGAGATCGGTATGTTCTGTTGCTTTTATGTTTTTTTCGGGTTCATAAATATCTAGGCAGGCTAAAAGGAGTATACCCTGGACAGGATTTAAAATCCATAATTGGTAAGTGAGAAAAAAAAATATATTTGTATTGAAATATGGAAAAATGGATAGGTTTTCTTTCTGCTAACATATCACCCTTTGTGATTCCTGTAGTATTACAAGAAACCAAATGAAATAATGTATTGATGTGTTAAAGGTGTTATTAATTGAGCAATGTTTATTCTAACTCTGCCTCTACATGATAAGTCTTGAAGTTATTCATAGCATCATGTTATTAAGAAAGTTTTTTGCTTTTATGAGAATCTCTGGTTAGAGAACAAGTGTGCTCTATATTGAATGTAATAAATATGTGTATTTCCATTGGTAAGAACTAAATGTGTTTTTATTTTGGGTGCAAAGAGATAATTTTATGTGTGTGCTAAATGAAAGGCGGCTGGGAGACGAGATTGTTCTCCCCCTCCTCTCACAGTTCTTGTTTGCCCTTTGTTAGTTTCCATATATAAGTCAGTGGGTTTTATGGGAGTTTCTTAAATCTCCAAAGAGTTGGCTTCCATAAGATATGAGAAACCCTAATTTTGTAAATGGAGTAAAAATTATTAGGCTCAGTGAAGCCAAAATAGGCTTTCTTTCCCCCTCTCTGTTTTAGTCCAGCGATGGAATGGAATCTCAAGGTTTTTGTGTCTAGGAGACGCATTTTAAAATCTGACAAGGGGGAGAGAACGGGGGATTGAAAAATGGTCTTTGCAATGAAACTTCTTTTTTTATTAGAAAGTAAAATGTTCGGGGTTTTAAAATTGAATCATCTGCTTTGAACTATGTCTGTTCAGGTTTGGTTTGTTTATGTTTGACAACTAAGAAGTGAAGGTGTCTGTATATTGTAAATTAGGTTGGATATAACCAAAAGCAACTTGTTTTTAGATAAATTTTGTAATGTGAAAGTTTCTTTTTTATTGTTTTAAAATAATCCTGGGCGGGAGATAACAACCAGGGGCTTATCACGTCACAGGAATTCTTTTTTTGGTCACCCAACCCTCCCCCTTTCTCTGGTAGAAAAAAAAGAGAGAGAGAGAGAAAGTTAGAAGTTATGCCCAAGAGAGGGGGGAGAGAAGGGGGAATATCAGCATTTTTCAGAAGCACATTAGCTCTGGCATGGGCTAAAATAACCTATGGTCTTTATGGGTTTAAATATAAGTTTTGATTAAGTGAAAGCTGAGCACAATATAAATGGGAGCAAATGAAACTGTGATCTAAAGGTTTTTAAGTTTTCACCCTATGAGAACTGTTTTAGACTGAAGTCTTTTAATGTAATGCTTTTTAAATAAATGCTTAGTCTCAAAACAGGGACTTTATTTGTATAAGCCTCCATCTTCCTCTGACATTTTAAACTGGACATTACCCTGTTGTGGGAAAGTTGTGGGGAAATGGCAGAGGAAATTTGGAAGTACCGGGAAAATGTCTAAATGCTGTTAAAAGGATGATGGGTCTTGGTAAACTGAGTGATATTGGTTGAAGGGTTTGTAAAGCTGGAAAACAGGCAGAGGGAAATGGAAAGAGGTTTGTGGGAGTCAAGATGTTAATATTGAGGGTTGGAGGCAACCCTGGACAGTGTAGATTTCTGGGAGAATGAAATAAATTGTTCATTCTTGCTGATACCTGACTGTTCTTTGGTGCTGATTGGAAGAGATTTATTGAGTAAATTACATGCTTATGTATTTTTACTAAAGGGGGTATAGATGGGTTATTGTGTGTAGATAAGAAAGTTTGAGAAGAAGTCAAGGAAGGCCAGGGAGAGAAAAGGAAAATGGTTAGAATTGTATGCTATTGAAGAGAGGATTGGGCTTGTTACCAGGTATATAGGAACTTGGGCTCTTACCATTTGGATAGAAAGAGCCTCGTAATTTTATTTTATAATGTTCCAATATTGATCATTGTATAAAAGAAATACAGGTAATGTATAGACTGGTGTAGAATCTCAGAGCTAAGGTAATATTAATTTGTCAGATCCATATATTTTTCAAACCACCTGCCTGGAAACCAAAATCCCAGGAGGGCGTTTTTCTCATTCTCTCTTACACAATCTTGTTTCAAGAAACTGTTTGCTTTCAGATGGAAATACCTAATGAACAGGTATCAAGATTTACAACAGGTAGACCATGTTGTCCCAAGGATTTGTTGATTTTCAATTTATTTTTGAGCAGCTGTTTACAGAAACAGGACCCATGGAAAAAGGTTTTTGTCTACAAAATATGTGATTCCAGCATTCAAGCAACTGTAAGTTTGTTTTAAAGAATTGTGAAACAAAAGAGATGTTACGATTTTAAAGGAAAGGCCAGACTGCTTTATGTTAAGTGTGTTACAGAAACACAAGAAAACCTTGTGAGGAATCCAGAAGAAATCAAAACCTTAAAAAAAAAAAAAACTGAAACAAGAGATTTATAACAAGCACCAACCCGGGGCCCACCAGATTTTCTTATTGTTTGTCTATAGACACCAAAGCAATGCTGCAGGACTCTGGACTCACCCATGGAAAGGTAAGGCGCAACCTATTGCTTGCTTTTCCAAGCAGATGGACGCACTAGACCTGCTGTTCCTCATGGTGCAAGAGGTCAGGCGGGTGTGATGGGATTGCCTGGACCAGCTGGCAAACATGATGTTCCCAGAGGCTATGGTTTCCCTGGCTCAGATGTCATTGCTGGCCTCAAGGATCCCCCTGGTGAACATGGATCTCTTGGCCCTGCTGTATCCAAAGGATCTCCCGGTGAAGCTGGATGCCCAGGTGAACCTGGTCTCCCTGGAGCCAAGGATCTGACTGGTAATCCTGGCAACCCTAGTTCTGATGATAAGACTGGACCTGCTAGTCAAGATAAACCTCATGGCTAGAGGATGGCCTCAAGATTCAAGGGCCATTGCAGTTACCTTGATGGAGGAGGCTCAGAAGTATCTTGGAACAGCCCCTTCATGTCTACTGTCCATATGGCAGTGATTAATCAATTCGGGACTGTTGGAGTATGAAAGTATCTTGCTGTAACAACTGGCTAAACCCAGCCACAGTGTTTTCCTTGGAGACAGAACTGACCCCTGATTAAGATGGTATAGGATTGATGTGAACACCAAGGTCAGGCTGGATCTAAAGAAATGGAGAGTGGATCACAGACTATGATGTTGTCACAAGCAATGACATTCTGGAAGTCAGCCCTCTCCCACCTGCATGATCAGCTGAGACCACAGAGGTTTAGGCTCTCATATAAGCCTTACACCTGAGAAAAAGGTAAGAAGAAAAATATTTATATAGACTCAAAGTATGGACATGGGTTAATAAGTTCAAATGAAAACTTATAGTAAAAGGGGTCCCTCACATCAAATGAGGCTGAATTAATGTATCAAGATTTTGTTAAAAGTTATTCCAGGCTATGGAACACCTTGAAGAAGTGGCCGTGATCTGAGGAAGGGCCAACACCAGGCACCAGACCGAAAAAGGCCAAAAGAAACCAGAATGCAAGGCAACCAAATGATTTTTAAGTGCCTTAAATTAGGCATAAAGTGTACCTCACTAAAAATAAAGAAAGATTAATAAAACAGGAGGAGAGAGAAATTGGATGGTGTTTGGATCTAGACACTGGCTGGTAAAAATTATTCCTATAAGGTATGTGTTTGTTTTGTTTTATTCTGCTCTGAGTTCTTCTAGTCTATACCTAAAAATAAACAGTAATTTAGGATTTGGTTAGATATATTATATTGGAACAGAGGTGAGATAATAGATACATAGTATAAAATGTTTTAGGTGTTAATAAATCTGCTGAAAGACTAACTCTGTTAAAAATGTAAACTTTAATAATTTCCTGACTTGTTTTGTCAATAGCTTCATTTCCCAGAAAGCAGAGTGGGCCGAATTATTCCTCACTCATCTCTTGTGAGGGGATGTTTGGATTGAAGCTAAATGTTTGGATTGAAGTTAAATGTGGCAAAAACATTCTAACAAGGGAGTTGGACTGGATCTCAGGAGGTCCCTTCCAATTATGTGATTCTATGGTTTTATTGTTCTGTGATTTGAAGATTCTATGTTAATAACTCAAAGGGAAAATGAATAATATTTCCCTTAGAAAAAATGATATGAGCTTTCCATAGCTCTTGTCAGCTTAGGTATGTGAGCGTGAAAAACAATTGGAAATTACTAGGAGATTTGTCAAGAATTCTTTAAAGATCTAGGACACAGTTAATTATAAATTGGCTTTTGCCCTATGACTTTCCAGTTTATTTCTTAACCAGGTAACCAAGTATGGATGAAGTCCTGAGAAACCAGATTATTAAAACTGATGATGAAGTGGAAATTCCTTTCCAAATATTGTTGACTGATGATAATGAGTGTCAAAATAGATTCCAGAGACAATGGGTCCATTTTACCGTATGTGAGCTGCTGCAATATCTTTTGAGGCTGAAGAAAAAATTGCTGCCTAATAAAAACTTTAACGCACGTGCTAGTGCAAATTTGGGATGGCAGGAATTATAAGCAACCGAAACCACCCATCTCCAGAACTACCTTTCAGTCGAGTAACACAGAACACATGAGAAGTCATCAAGGGGATGATCCTATTTAGGACCCAGAGACTCATTATGTTATCTTTGCAGGAGCTTTTAAAAATTGTTTATTATTTCTTTATGGGCTATAGTTGATTTAGGGGGGTACCTTCTGTTCTTTCTATTTTGGGAAAATCTAGAAAGACTACAAGAGAGACCCAGCTATTTACGCTTATTGGGGAAGGGTTGTTTTTCTTTATGTAAACACTAATCTTCACCAGAAGTGGAAGGTAAGATTTTATGTTTACGGGAACATACACAATGAAAGCAAACAAATTAGAAATTTGTTTTACCCTGGGTGGTACTTTTGGGGATATCTGATACTATTTTCCATAAGATTACAAGCGAATCAACCAGATCCTTTTGTATATAACACTATCAGTGTTTCTCCCCCTTTAGTGAATAATAGAACACTATATTCTAGATAACAGGGAAATTTCCAGATTTTCTGTTACAACCCAGACATCAAGCCCCAAAAGGTATTGGCTTGAGATACGCAAAACTCATCAATGGGGAACACTGATTAACAGAACTATAATTACCTGGATGCCCCTGTTTCTAACTTGAATGGAGGTGGATGAATATGTAAAGAATTAACATGGAAATTGACTTACATGCACAATGATAAATACATGGGAGATGCAAAAGGTTGGGTAAAACATACAAAATGATATGTATATAAAAACAATTATTTTGTACTTTCTTGGGATACACCTCTCTGGTGGGACAGATGTTCTGGGGCCAAGGGACCAAGCCTTATGAAGATAGGTTGAGGGACTTGGAAATGTTCAGCCTGGAGAAAAGGAGGTTGAGAGGGGACATGATATTATTTGATAGTATTTGACATGATAAGTATTTGAAAGGTTGTCACTTGGAGGAGGGCAGGATGCTGTTTCCGTTGGCTGCAGAGGAGAGGACATGTAGTAATGGGTTTAAACTACAAGTACAACAATATAGGCTAGATATCAGGAAAAAATTCTCACAGTCAGAGTAGTTCGGCAGTGGAATAGGCTGCCTAAGGAGGTGGTGAGCTCCCCCTCACTGGCAGTCTTCAAGCAAAGGTGGGATACACACTTTTCTTGGATGCTTTAGGATGCTTAGGGCTGATCCTGCGTTGAGCAGGGGGTGGGACGAGATGGCCTGTATGGCCCCTTCCAACTTTATGATTCTATGATTTTATGAATATTGAATTTAAAGGCCTGAAAAGAGTAATCCAAAGTCTAATATAGACAAAACTCAATTCATGGGCCACTTAAACTGCAAAAGTTTTAAACCTAATAATATAAAAGCAAATTAAGTTTAACAGTGCAATTTATCAAAATCACTTGGCTTTAAATTATTTGCTTGCTGCAAATGTATGTGGTGGTGGTGTGTGTAGAATAATCTCCAGACAAACAGAGGCCAAAATATTAGCCCTGTAAGAATACAAACCACTCTCTAACACAGATTCAACTGAAGGAGAAACCATGATAGAAGAAAAATGTTAATGTGTTCCACAAAGAAGAGTTAAAAAAAAATAAAAGGGGGGAATTGATATAGATTATATAGATTTGTGGAACACAATTGAGAACACAAATACAGATTTGTGGAACACACTTTAGACACAGTCTATGGTTTATTTTTAGGTCAGGCAGAATGTATCTTGAGTTCATTGTGGCACTATGTGTATAGTTATTTCTTTGTCTCTCAAAGTAACCTTGAGTTTGTCAAAAGCAGATAGCTCCTGAATGTAGCATCCCTCCATATAAAAGAATGTATTCTTTGAAACATAGAGCGAGAAAATTGTAATAAGATATATAGCCATCCGTGATAGGTCAGATTGTACGCCCTTCGTCGTTGACCTGATTGGTCAAAGGGACAGTGAGGGACTGAGCGTCAGGATACCTCATGATGACGTATCAAGGTCTTAAAAATGAGCTGCACTGATGCAGACTTCAGAGAATGCACCAATTAGCTTTCTCTCCATGCTTGCAAACATGTATCCTAAATAAATCCTCTTGCTGCTTAGCTGTCTTTGTTGTGGTCTTGTAAATTTTACACTGTATGGTCCATAACATGGGTATTTAACACGTTCCCTTAAGCGCTCTGGGTGCCAATGGAGCCTAGCCCAGTGGAGGTCTGTGTGGAAAGGGAAGAGCTGGGTCTTTCTAACCTAGCTCCTCCCTGTCTTATGGAGGCCCAGAGGGGACAAAACCTGCCCCTCTCAGCTCCACGGCACCTCACAGCACTGCAGTTCTGAATGGGACACCTTTTTTGTGCAGGAAGGTGGGATTGCGTTCTCATGCAATCCCACCTTCGTGCAACTCACCCCCCCCCCCCACACACACACACATACACACACCACCACAGCCCTGCATGGCAGAAGCTTTCCACCAAGGCTGCGTCCCCCATGGGGATGCAGAAATTGGCAGACCAGCTCTGAGGTCAAAATGTCCTCCGTGGGGGACACACAAAGTGATATGGCACATTGCTCTGCCACAATACACTGGTGGCATCCCAGAGTGGTGCGGCTTGTGCAGAATCATCCCCACTGAGTAATAAGGATAGTTTAGATGGGATTATAGTGGTTGGTTACACCTGTGAATGGCAGCAAATTAGCATAAGAATACAAGACTTCAGCCTATTATAGAAAATCCCTAATTTATGGGTGAAACTAGAATTAAAGCCCATTGTAGCTGATACAACGGGCGCTAGCAAGGGGGGGAATAGCAAAGAGAGAGGGGAGGTAGAAAGGAAGAGAGTGATTAAGATAGAGTTTGGCATTGGGAAGAGGAAGGGGAGGAGTTGTCCAGTCTGTAAGGGCATGAGGCTGAATATGTGAGTTGTGTGGGGGGTTGTGGTGGTATAGTGACAAATGAGGGTGTGGGTGTAGAGATATGGGTATCAAAAACCTGTGGTCTGGAATGTTAGTTGAGTGTGGGAGAGGACTGACCTTTGGGAATGGTGGCATTGTGGTTACAGATGAGCTTTCAAGAGCTAAGTCTTCAAGATATGTGAAAGGAAAATCAGACTGGAGACTATTCATAGGGGGAGTTTACATGGCAACCAATTCCTCCCAGTTCTGTGGCCCCACTCCTGTCTCCATAATTTTTACTGTTGGTATAATGTTATGTGCCCACATGCTTCTTTCACTGTTGCCCTTTAGAAGATGGATTTTTGTACATTGCTGTTTAATACCAAAAGGAATCACAAAGCAGTTTACAAACACATTTTCCCTTCATCTCCCCACAATAGACAACCTGTGAGGCATGTGGGGCTATGAGAGCTCTGAGAGAACTGGGAATGGACCTGAGTCACCCAGCAGGCCTCAGATGTCTCTAAACAGTTTAAAATCACCTTTTCTTCCTCTCCTCATAACAGGCACCTTGTGAGTGAAGTGGAGCTGAGAGCTCTGAGAGAACCAGAAATGGCCCACAGTCACCTAGGAGGCCTCAGATGTCTAAGAAGTTTAAAATTGCCTTCCTTTCCTCTCCCCTAACAGTCACCTGTGAGTGAAGTGGGGCTGAGAGCTTTGACAGAACTGGTAATGGCCCACGGTCACCCAGCAGACCTTAGGTGTCTAAGAAGTTTAAAATCACCTCTCCCCATAACAGACACCCTATGAGAGAAGTGGGGCTGAGAGCTCTGAGAGAACTAGAATAGCCCACAATCACCCAGCAGGCTTCAGGTGTCTGTAAGCAGTTTAAAATTGCCTTCCCTTCCTCACCCCATAACAGACACCCTGAGAGTAAAGTGGGACTGAGAGCTCTGAGAGAACTGGAATGGCACAGTCACCCATCCAGGCCGCAGATGTCTCTATGCAATTTAAAATTGTCTTCCCTTCCTCTCCCCATAGCAGTCACCCTGTGAGGGAAATGGGGCTGAGAGCTCTGAGAGAACTGGAATGGCCTACAGTCACCCAGCAGGCCTCAGTTGTCTCTAAGCAGTTTAAAATCACAATTTCTTTCTCTCCCCATTACAGGCACCCTACGAGAGAGGGCTGAGGGAACTGGGATGGCCCACAGACACCCAGCAGGCCTCAGTTGTCTCTAAGCTGGTTAAAATTGCCTTTTCTCCCTCACCCCATAACAGACACCCTATGAGAGAAGTGGGGCTGAGAGCTCTGAGGGGCAGCCAGCAGTCACTCAGCCCCCGACCCAGAGCAGCAGTCGTTGCCTCAGTGTCCACTCCCAAGCAGCAGAGGTTTTCTGGCAGGGAGGGCGGCAGCAGGCAGGCCCCTCAGTCACCCTCTCTCCAGACCAGTGCCCCTGACTCTGACCGCTGTCTCCAGTGATGTCCAGTGACCAAATGGCAGCTACTGGGCTTGCGGGCTTTGTGGAGGACGGGCTGTATGGTCACTGGCCAATCAGGAGGGATGCACAGGACGGACTGGGCCCCGGACAGTCTCCTCCCAGGAGGCCATTTCCATTTTATAAAAGGGAGCAAAAAGTGCTAAAAATGAGAAAAGCCTTACAGCAAAGCAGAATTTCTAAGCCTGTCTTTGAGGACATCAGTTAGTAAATTGGTGAAAGAATGCAGTTTCAGTCCAGTTCTTCAGACACATTGAAACACATGTTCTCAAGCATTACATATAAATTGGGCGGGGGGGGGGGGTGAATTGCCAGCAAGGGCTAATTAAAGTCAAGCTGCATGAGTAAATGAGCAATAAATATAGCTAAAACTGAATAAATACAGTTGGTTAGACTAGTGAATATCAGCATCGATTAGCATCGAGATTTTAAAAACAGTTAACAGCAGATGTGAGATCTAATTTTGAGCCAACCACTCTTAGCTTAACCTACCTTACAGGGTTCTGGTTGTGAGGATAAACCTGACAAGAGGAGAAAGCTGTCGTGAACTGTTTTGCATTCCCATTGGGTAGGTAGCAGGGAATAGCAAGGCAATCCCAGGCAGGGAGTGTCCCTTCTAAGGCTGTTGACTTCAAGGGACTACGAGGGGGCGTTACTTTGGTTACTCCTGCATTTTAGATGCCTCCATACATAGAAGGCCACGCGTTATGCCCCTGCCCCCAAAAATCCACAAATAGAAAAAACATGTGTGAAATATCTCTAGCCCCCACAACATTTGCTTACTGTTTCCTGCACTTTAGAAATGGAACTGTAGGATTTTTCATACTGCTCCAACTTGATTAAAAGGCAGTCGGCTCACTAAGGACTGAAATGCCTTTGTGGACCTCATCCATCTCGAGGTTTCTCGGTGGCCATCACCACTCCACAGAAGTGGAGTGTCATTAAGGCATTGTGGACTGGCTGGAAAGAGAACCGAGGTACCTCCTGTCACAATTAGAAATAACTTCCTGCAAACAAATTAATAATCATTACCATCTATTCCCTTCCATTACCAACAGCTATGCCAACTGCACTCATCAGCTTCACTAATCGTAATTTCATGGGCGGAGGGAGTCTCATAGTAAACATGATTCTGTTTGACTGTTTAAGTCTCACAAATGCACAACTGCGAGCTCCTAAATCAGCATAAGTATTTCCAGTGTCTGTCCTCCAGATTAATCCAAGTTCAAGAGAAAGCAGTGGTTCAGAGTTCTCAGGAAATGGTTTCTGGTCTCTGTTTCAGCCCACCTGCTGCCACTCGTTCCCTTGCTCCTGAGTCCCATCCTGAGTCTTCTCAGTGGGCAGAGTCACAAAGCCCGATGACAATTGGATCGTCACGCTGGTTTGTGTAAATATTTATGCAGAACCAGCCTAACCTGCTAAATAATTCATTTAACGGGCCTTCTGTCAGTCCCAGCGTATTTACAAGAACGGTGCTTCCGGATGACGGTTTGCTTGCAGCCTGATCTTGTAAGCATTCAGAGTTAAGCAGCAATAAACAGGAATGTCTCAGAAGTGGCATGAAAGAGCTCTGCGATTCCTCTGGATACAATTAGTCAGGATGTGAGATTTAAGGGGAAAGATGGGGATAATGAACTAGAGTTTCTTTCTCTCCACTCCCCCCCCCCCCCAGCTCAGATTTCATTTCTCCACCTGCAGCTATTAAATTATCTCACCCGCCAACATAATTCACACCTTCTTGCATTGCTAAAATAACCTAATGAGTTCCTCTTTTAGATTGGGATCATATTTTTAGACTATAATTATCTCCCCCCCCCGCCCCTGTCAATGTATGCAATGTGTATTATGTGTCGTCACATATGCTCTAGAAGTGAACTCATGGGGATTGGTGAGGGAGAACAATCTGACAAACAACTCAGATGTGCAGAACCTCTGTGTGGTTTATATGTTGCCTGACAGGACTGTTTCAGGCTGTTGGTGAATGAGTCAACACTTTTGAACAACACACATACACACATAATATACACCGCCTACAAAAAAAACCTTGGAGAATGAGAAGAGAGTTTCAGGCTAACCACCTTGGTAGAGTGGCTAAGAGCATCGACCTCTAATCTGGAGAACCAGGTTTGATTCCCCACTCCTCCTCCGCATGCATCCATCTGGGTGACCTGTTAGAAATATTCACACAAAGTAGTTTTCTCAAAGCTCTCTCAGGCCCACCTACCTCACAGTGTGCCTGCTGTGAGGAAAGGAAGGGAAGGGATGGCTTCAGTCAGTGAAAAGCCGAGTATAAAAATCCACTCTTCTTTTTTTCTCAATATGTTTGTTTTTAGAGGTAAGGAAAATTTTGCAGAAAAGGTAATTCAGACACTGGTCCACTCAGTTCTCTTGACGAGAGTCACTGAATTTATGGTGACCCCATTGGATTTTCAATGCAAGAGACCTTTTTTTGCAGCAATCCTGGAACGTCTCTGGTGGTCTCCCATCCAAGTACTAACCATAGCTGACCCTAATTAGCTTCCGGGGTCTGGCAAGATCACTGTCGCTGGGCAATAGATACACAATAAGGCAGAGGATAGATAAATGGGTAGCCTAGCTAGCTAGATGCAGCCCCTTACTGAGCGCCCTTATTAAGTTGGAAGGCAGGATAATATATTTAATTCTTCTACCTGAATGTAGCTTAACTTTTACAGAGGGCAGCAAAAGAAAAGGTAAGGAAACTTTTAAATGATGAGAACCCCCAAACCACCCAACGTGCCGCCAAATTCTGTGCTGCCACCATTAAGATGCGCAAAAATTCCACAGCGAAATTAATCCTTGTGTATTTTCGATAATAGCCATCTGTTTACAGATTTTGTATCATTTGCCATTTAATTATGATGTCATGATTCTTAGTTTCAAATGCATTCAACATTTTACCTTGTGTTTTGATCTCCCAGCATTTATTGCACTGATTGTAATGATTGTAAGTAAAGTGTTATTGTTGCTTAACTTTCTCATTTTACCCGTTTTGATAAAATTCCTTCCTGCTGCCCCATGCTGAAAGTCTGCAGGAAGTACATTGCCTCTGCCACAGAGGCCAAGGAAGTCCATTGCCTGGGGAGTAGATGATCTCCCTCTCCCTGGACAACCACTTTTTAAGAATACTTGAGGCTGATCCTTCATTGAGCAGGGCATGGGACTAGAGGGCCTGTCCGGTCCCTCCCTGCCAACTTTTTGTAGGTGAACATGCCATGAATTACAGCAGGGCTCACTTGGAAACTGAAGTGAGATGTCCTTGACTTGGTGCCCTCCATCTAGAATGGCTGTCAAAAAGCTTTGAGGCTGTACAAAGGCTGTGAGGATTCCGTTTCATTTCCTTCTGCCTTCCAAGTGGCTTTTGTGGCTGTGCAGCAGCTGAAATCGATTATCTCTCAGGGACATGCATGGCTAGGTGACATCCTTAAATGATGTGTGTGTGTGTGTGTGTGTGTTGGGGGTGGTGGTTTACAGTAAGTGGAAACACAACCATGATATAATCTTGATAACACAGACCTCAACACCAAGCACTGAGCCTTCTAAAAGTGTCTCTGAGAGTTTGATTTGTAATCACTGGCAACAGATTTATTTCCTCCCTGTTATTCAAGGAAGGGTCTGCTGAGTTTGGAGCAGCAAGGACAGGGCTATGGGGAAAGGGGGTGGGAGTAGGACTTTTATCAGGCTGTGTTGGGTTGCCAGCTTCCAGGTGAGCCCTGGAGATCTCCTGGAATTACCACTGATCTGCAGAAATAGCTTACCCTGGGGAAATGGCATCATCTACCTTCTTAGCTTCCTCCCCTCCCCCAGTTCTCTCACCAAAAATCCCGGCCCACAGCGGTCAACCCTCAGCTGTGTAGGAACGGACATGTGTGCAATACTTCTGATTTCTATGTCTTGTATCATTTGCTCGCATGAAAGGTAACATGGGAAGCAGGTTCAGCCTGCTCATGAACAGCCAAACAATCAATAGAAAAGAGAGATAGGCTCCCTGCTTGAGACTGGGGAACTCAAATAGTGGGTGCTTTTGCCCCACTGATATGTGCATCTAATAAATCACTGAGAAAAGAACGCGGAGTTCACAATAGAACTTCATTGACAGGAAGTAGAGCAATCATAGCGGAAGAAAGACGCAACTCGATAGGTGGCTTAAAAATGTCCACAGCTTTTATTTTTGGCGTCCACACTTGGATGGTTGGCACAGCTCAAGAAGGATCACCTGACCTACCAATCTGTTGACTATTTTCCCAACCTAACCCAGAGGCTGGGCCCTGTTGTAATTCCCATTGGGGAACATGGGTACTTTTTGCCTCTGGATTGCAACACTTTGGGAGGCGGCCAGATGAGAGGCCAAAGGGCGCAAACCTGGAGTCTTCTTGGGGCCTGCACCCAGTGGCGAGGTCCTTGGATTTGATAGAGGAGGGTCAGGGAATGGGGCTGCTATGCAGCCCACCTCGCATTTCTTCTTTATTTTTTTGGGCTACTTCTTTAGGTATGTCTTTAACTGATTTAAGGTTCCTGCAGGAGGTGGCCACTCCATCTTCTGTGTAAGGAATACGGGATTCCTCCTTGAAACCTCTTGCTAAATAGACTGCTGCCTCTTGGTCAGGATAACAGAGAAGTAGTGGAAGTAGACCCTGCAATTGGACTGGTGTGGGACCAAAACCAGTAGAGACTTAGGGATCCGTTTAAGTTGGATTGCTGTCGTTTGAAGGTCCCCTGGCTCCCGACACCCAGTCCTACTGAGCAGTGGATTGGGCCCCATTTGTGCCTCGCCTTTTAGGCATGAAGGCAATGTATGGCTTTCCCCGCAAGCTTCACATCAGTGTTCGAATTGACGGCGAAGCCTTCTGCATCCCTTGTTGTTGTAGTCCCAACATGGGAGCCCTGAGGCTTTCCTGGAAGCCCTGCTGGCCTGGGACTTCTCTTTGTTCTGCCTCATGCTAGGGCCTACATGCACCAACCAAGTGTCGTGATGCTTCACATCCCACCTCATGGAAGCATTGTGAGATGCTGGCTCCCAGAATACTCTGTTGTACTCCTTTGCAGCCTCGTCCACAGCCATCTCTTGGGCCTCCAGAATGTGGGACAAGTAGTGGCCTAGGTGCCACCCCTGCTCCAGGCAAGTTATGTCCATAAGGGCTTGGCATTCCACAAACACTCTTAGCCAATGGTTAAACATATGCTCACAGGATGGGACCACCTTGCATTTTTTCTTATCTTTTTGGCTACCTATGTCCCTGCCTTTCCCTTTCTCTTTAATGAAGGAAAAGACATCCACAAAATAGCCTTCTAAGGCTGTCTCTCTGATCTTGCTCTGCAAGTGGATCCCTGGTGGGATCTCCGTGACCTTATATTTGGCTGAGGGGAGTCTTTTCACCATCCAAAAGGTGGTGTGCCTCCACCCCCCATCCCCCAATACCCACCCCCCCAACCCCTCGCTGGTGGAGGCATGCCTTCAAGCCAGTACCAGCCCTCCCTATAGGCCACACTCCGCTCATCCCAGGAGAAGGACTCACCTGAGGAAGAGCTGCAGTGTGTTGTACGCCAGCACTTATGGCCAACTTTCCATTGCCGCCTCCAGCTCTAGTGGACTCTAAAGAGTAAGAGTTCACAAAACCTCCCTGATGTGCTTGGCCTGTGGAGAGACCCTGTCCAGACTTGGCCTGTGACATCTGCACCAGAGCTTGAGTATAGACTTCCCAAAATATTTTTGGGTCCTTTGTCCGGGGTCCCACCCCATGTGGGATGTCATGCCTCACTGAGCTGCTTGAAGACTCAATGCTGCTAAGTGTTCTCCTCTGGCTAGTCTTCCACTGGGTAATTCCCATGGATGATGGCAGCACAGTGACCCCATGTCCTTTCACTCCCCGTGAGCCTATTCTATTGCTTCCAATACTGGTCTGTCTCCTCTCCTTTGATGGGATGTTCTGCCCCATCTGAGCTGACCTCCCCTGTGCACTCTGGCCCATGTTCCTGCTGCCATGGCTCTCCCCCTGATGCCTCAGCAGATGAGCTCTCAGAGTCATGGGCCCCGACCCCATCCTGCCTTGTCACCCTGGGGTTCTGTTCCTCCTCACCAGTGGCAGTCCAGGTGATATATCCAGGGCCTAGGTGTCCCCAGTTCTATTCCTGCACCAATCTGTCCTGGCTACCACTTGTCCCTGGGTGACCCAGGCCTTACCCAGGGCCATCTGCCATTCCTGTATGCCCCCTTATTGCCAGGACTGCTGCTGCCCAGGCCTCCCAGGCCCTGATGGCACTTTGCTATCATTGCCCCTGGTCCCAGATGCCCAGAGGCACCTCCCAACATCTGCTGTCCCCCTCTGAGCCTTCCTGGGCCTGCCAACCTGCCTCCCCCTGTCCCCGGGGGTTCTTGTGTGGGGGCATTCTTCCAGCCCCCTGAGCATCCTTCCTTTTTGTTTTTGTTTCTTTTCTCCCCCATCCCCTTCGCAGGGCCTCATGTCCCCAGCTGCTAAAGACCAGGTCGTGAGGAGAAGAAATACCCCCCCCCGAGCCTTGCCTTCGTGCCAAAGGGGACCTCTGCTGTGGCCACTGCTTCCCCCTGCTGAAACCGACCCCGCCGCAAGGCCTCCTTGCTCCACCTGCACCTCTCTGCATCTGCGAGACAGTGAGGCTGCTCCAGAGGCTTCTGGCTAAGAGGCTGGCTGGGCCCTGCACATGTAGCACCTTAAATAGGCATCTCGTAGCCTGCCCCCACACCAGTGCAAAATGCGCCACCATTCCACCACACACGCCAGTGAGAAAGCTCTTGCGGGACATTGTGTCCCATTCTAGCCCGCCTTCCAGCTGGTCAACCAATGGCTGCAGTAAGCCACGGCTGCCCGTTGAGCAGCTTGTGGATTCTGCTTCTGCTTCTATTGACTGTGACATTTGGAGGAATTGACAGTTCCATTTCGGCCACTGATATAAGCAGCATTTCTGCAAACTACTTATTACTGGGGGAGCATCCAACCTAGGTCAGACCTTCCTCACAGTCTAGTATAAGTTTAGGAGTTGTTACTCTGCAATTAAACTAATAAAAAACTTATTAGGATATGAAGATTATCTAGAGGCCTCTGGGCACTTGTGCAGTAAAGTTTTTGTCAGGGTCCATTGAGGAAGCATTCACGAGCAAAATGCAGAATTTTCCAGTTGGATTTGTAATTTAAAGTGGCATCCTTACAACTTCATAATGTCTCTGAATTAGGCATATACGCTAAGCAAAAAATCCCGACTTCTTAGGATGAAGCTGCTTCAGCTTTAGCTGAAGCTTTGGAGCTCTCTGAAGCACGCCAGAGGCCATTAAAGAGGACCTCAACCAGGGCCAGAGCTTTCTCCATCCTGGCCCCCATTTGGTGGAATGAGGCCCCAGAGGAGATCAGGGTCCTAACGAAACTTCAGGCCATAGGGCCTGCAAAAGGGAGCTCCTCCACCAGGCATTTGGTTGAGGTCGACCTAAACCACCGTTTCCCATTGGCCCCCAAGCCTCCCTCCTATGACGACTACTACAAATCCGCCCAACCTGCTGGGCCTCAGGATAAGTTGAGCTGATGCTCTTTGCAGTTTCCACCATTCTTTAATGTTATTGTTGTTATCACCTTGTGACTACTTTAAATGGTGTATCATTTCTTGTTTCATGTAAACCGGCCTGAGCCTTTGGGGAGGGCGGTATATAAATACAATAAATAAATAAATCTTGGTTAGGGAGTGAGTCTTTCTTTCTGCGATGCCATTTTGCTATGGAATGTATGGAACAATGAGTTGATGTTCTGTTCCTTCTTTAGTCAAGTGGTCCTTCATGTCATCTTCCACATATTCTCTTCTATAGTCTGTGTGGGTGGCCAGTAGCTTTCTCTGGAACCCATTGCTTACCATTGCAACGTATGCGTTTCTCAAGTACGTAAGTGCATACTTTGATAAATTGTCAGTAAATGTTAGAATATATTTGTTCCTGCCAGAGGGTCTCCATCTTTACTGTGCCACATAAATCCCTATGAATTAGCTCTAGAGGGTCTAGAAATCAGGTAAGCTACGGCACATTTAAACAATATTTAATGAGAATCTCTCTATTTTTGCCATTTGGAAGCTTGTATCTTACAGTTCCTGAGCCTACTCCATCTAGCATATTTGGGACCAATGGGCTGATGTTATTGATTCAACAATGGCATCACAGTGTTACGCAAGTTGGGGGCCCACAGGGGCAGATTTTACCCCTACCCTGTCATTCTACTGAGCAAAGTGCATTTACTAAATGCCTATCCCTCACCTTTCTGTTTTAAGCCTCCCTCCAATCCCAGACCACAGATGGCCTTAAAGGTTAATATCAAATCCTTGAATTTGATGTGAGCTGCAACTGGCAACCAATGCAACTGCCTCAGTACAGGTTGGATACAATCCCTCCAAGATGTTCCTGTGAGGACCCCAGCAGCTGCATTTTGCATGAGCTGCAGTCTACTCCAATAACCTAGGCCTCCATAGAAAGGAAGGCATCCAGGATCACTCCCAGATTCCTCCGTGACCTTATATTTGGCTGGGGGGGGGGGAGTCTTTTCACCATCCAAAAGGTGGTGTGCCTCCACCCCCCATCCCCCGCTTCATCTTCTTGGACATACACACGGGGAGTGAAAACCTTCCTGCCCAGCCACTGGACCTTCGTCTTGGAGGGGTCTAACAATCCCACCCCTTCCTGGATCTAAGTACTCTTCTTCCTCTGCCCCAGTTGCAACATTAATTTAGGGGCACATCTGCCCTGGCTTGCTCTCTGTCTGCGAAAACTAGTTCCATGTGTGGCTGTTGCTTGTGGCATCAAAGCACTTCCTCCCTCCTGGCAACAGCTGCCCCAGTTGTTTTGCTGTAGAGAGCATGGTTTAAGAGGAGTTTAAAATGGTCAACAGTAAAAATATTTCAAATGAAACCCTTAATATAATTTTATTTCTGAATAATACGTAAAGGGATGTCTTAAAGAAGTCCCCCCCCACACACACACACATACTTAAAGACAAGCATTTGCATGCAGAGTTTTCAAAGAAATCTACAATTCCTTCCCAAACTTATTCTTTTTATCTTGAGTATTTTGTTTGGCTGAGAGATTTCAGAGTTCTGTCTATTGAATATTTCCTGGTACTCTCCTGAGTTCTTCAAACCAATTCTTGAGATACATAGATAAGATTAGTGAAATGGCAAATGAGCTTGGCAGAACCGTGGCCTTGTTAGATGGAATCTCCCCCAAATTATTCAGGTAGACAACATCCCCTGGGATACTGTTTGAGATATGGAGCCCCCAACCCATTTTTCCCACTCCTATCACTTATACTGAATAATGTCCTCCATTCATTTTAGTGAGCAATTATGTTAAAAGTATAAATCACAATATAATAGTGTTCATTGTTCCTGTGCAATAAAAATGCCTTAACTAGATTCCACTGAGTTTTAAGAAGAGAATTTCTCTGTTGGCATATTTCATTTCAAGCTAGTCTAGCTCTTTTGGCAAAAAAAAAAAAGACACACAGTACAATGATCTATAAATCTTCATTGACAAACTAATTATATTAAATAAAACATTGTGCGTGAAAGTTATTCAACTCTTTTTTTCCCCTGGCTACTTCATAAATCCTAAGAACGCTGCCTAATAAGGAATAAAAAAAAAATCATATAATCTCTACAATGAGCATCAAAGTTTGACCCCACCACTCATCCTTGAAACAGGTATCCCATCATCTTGATTGAACATTGCTGTTTGAAACTAAAATTAGCCACATTCTGAAGTTTCAAGGAAGGAAGAACCAAAGCAACAGGTCAAGGTTAACTTAAAACTCACTGATCGATGATAAATATTGGGATCATGACAAACCCATTACCCCCTGTGGGTGAATAGAGAAGAAGAAGAAGAGTTGGTTTTTATATGCCGCTTTTCTCTACCTGAAGGAGTCTCAAAGCGGCTTTCATTTGCCTTCCCTTTCCTCTTTCCGCAGCAGACAAGGCTGAGAGAGCCCTGATATTACTGAAGAAGAGTTGGTTCTTATATGCCGCTTTTCTCTACCCAAAGGAGTTCCTAAGCGGCCTACAATCGCCTTCCTTTTCCTCTCCCAACACCAGACACCCTGTGAGGTGGGTGAGGCTGAGAGAGCCCTGATATCACTGCTCGGTCAGAACAGTGCCATGATGAGCCCAGGGTCACCCAGCTGGCTGCATGTGGGGGAGTGCAGAATCGAACCTGGCGTGCCATATTAAAAGTCCGCACTCCTAACTACTACATCAAACAAGCTATTTCCAGCTGCCAGTTTATCCCATTGTGGACTGCACCCTGCAGGTCTCATGCATTCTACTCATGGCAAGCATTTCCTTTCATGGCAAACAGCCCTTACTAGCCACAAGAAGCCCTTCCTTCTCCAGAAGGTTCTTTGCACCAGATGAAAGAGCAGCCATCTGTTGCCAAACAGGCCCACAGGAACCAGTCTTGAACATGTTGGTAAACTGGTGATCTGAAACAACCTGGGTATAAACTGCATGTAGCTTTTATTCCAATCCCAGGTCGATTCAGTCCCTGCCGTCTACACAAAATGTGATTTCCGTTTTGATTTCGGGTGATTTAAATTTTCCTTCAGCGGCAAGGATTGATCCGGAGTGACCCTACCTTTATTGTGCGATATCTTAGAGTGCTTTTAATGTGCAATATTTTTCAAATGCAAATTGAGAAAGCAGGCTGTTTTGAACCCCCATGGTAGAGACGCCCTGATTGGCCAAAGGTGGCCATGTGACAAGCTTGCCTTAAAGGAGAAGCCCCTAATTTCTCTCAACTTCTGTGGGTCTTGTATTTTTTCTGCCTTCTTCGATCCTCTCCCACTCACCCCAAGAAAAGAAAGAGGCTCCCTGCTTGGCTCCCCTCCCCGCCTTCAAGAAAAGAAAGAAAGAGGCTTGGCTCCCCCCCCCCTTCTGAACTACCCTAACCACGTGCAAAACACTTTCCTGTTTCAATGGGGGGGGGGGAAGAGGAAGACCAGAGTTCAAATCGATCTGAATTCAACAGGATTGACAATGGAATAAACAAAGTAAGTGTAGACTCTGCCCTGGTGAAGAGAATTGGAACAGACGTCCATACAGGATGAAAAGGCTGGATCGTTGGCTATGATTTATGAATGGATAACTATGAAACTGCCTGATGCTGAACCAGACTATTAGTCCTTCAAGATGAATATTGTCTAAGACTGGCTGTGGCTCCCAGGGCGTCCTTCACCCTGCTTACCTCTGGGTTCTTTTAACTGCAGATATCAGAGACTGAATCTGGGACCTTCTGCCTGTCAAGCGAAAGCTTTAGCACTAAGCCACGGCATCTCTCCTGGGATGTGGTTGGGTTGGATTTGTGCATGTCCGACTGTGCACATCTACTTTACAGAGGACATTGTTCCATTCTTGTTGGGATTTGGAAACTCCTATAAGCAGCTTTCCTTTAAATAATGCAAAGCCATTCTGCGCGGAGGTCTGTTGCCGAGTAACAGAGCTGACATCTACCCTGTCTGTATGTGCAGAACTTAAGCTTTATATTAATTTAATCATATAATTCTGCCGGCACATTTGTCACTACACAGTCAGTTCTTTTAAGTTTACACTTGACAGAAATGTTCTTCACTTCTGCGGTTATTGCATAATCCATTCGGTGATGCAGATAAGGAAGAACTGATCTGGTGCCTAATTAAGATGCTTTTATCTACCTGTTATTTTAAAACCCATTTCTGGAAATGCAGCCAGCAAAGTTACATTTTTCAAAGTGAGGGGCCTTGCTAAAATGTCAAAGGGAACTTGTAGTGCTTCTAAAAATAGTGCAGAATCAATCCAGTGGACACCATTTAATGAGCCGGGTCACAGGGCACTATGAAAAGGAGGGGAAATCTTCATCTTCTTGGCCATACACAAATGTTTTGTGTTACATTCAGGTTTTGACCCTACAGTGCTGGTATGGCTGCATGACAACCTTTCTGAGAAATATTGTCATCAGGGTGGGAGGGACTGAATTATTTAATACCCCTTGACAGCCCATGGGGCTTATGGGAATTGTGGTTCATGGACATCTAGAGAGCTACAGTTTGGCCAACCATGATCCAGACAGGAATGCATTATGGGGGTCCCTGCCCAATAACCTGAATTTCAGGTTTATTTTCTTTTTCTTTTTTTGACTGCAGAGTCATCAAGTCACAAATGACTTATGGATACTCCCGCAGGGAGCCTTCAAACAGAGGTAGTTGGCCATGGACTTCCTCTGCAAAGTCCTCCTTTGAGTTCTCCCTTCCAAGTACTGACCTGATGCGCATCCAAGATCTGACAACATCAGGCTATGCCATTGCAACCCAGAGATGAACAGCGCCTAACTTCTCCAACTATTTATGTATTCAATTCATTTATATCCTGTCATATCTCTTTGGTGTCAGAGTCAATATCAAAGCAGCAAGAGCGCAAACACATCCAAGGATCCAGCAACAAGCGAAAACAGCGAGTGAAAAATGCATACAGTGCTGGCCATAAGCTCTGATGACTTTAAAAGAAGATTAGACAGATCCACCATTGGCTAAAGGCTTCAGTGACTGTACATTCAAGGCTGTAATGCCACTTGGAATAATAGGATTATAGAGTGGGAAGGGTCCACACAGATCATCTAGTCCAGCCCCCTGATCAATGCACGATCAGCCTAAAGCCTCCATGATATGTATCTGTCCAGCTGCTGCTTGAAGACTCCCTGGGGGAGCTCCCCAACTTCTTAGGCATCTGGTTCTACAGTGAAATACTCTGACTAGAAATTCCCCCCTCCCCTTATATCTAGTCCAGGAGTAGTCAAACTGCGGCCCTCCAGATGTCCATGGACTACAATTCCCATGAGCCCCTGCCAGCATTGTAGTCCATGGACATCTGGAGGGGCGCAGTTTGACTTCCCCTGATCTAGTCAGTACCCATTATGTGGGTCCCTGCCTTCTTCCAAGTGACAGTCTTTCAAATACTGAACCACTTCTATGAGGCAACATCAAGGAAAGGCCCTGGCTTCCATGCCTCGTTTTGCTGGCTATTGTGTTGAACAGGATGTTGATTAGATGGGCCAGAGTCTGATTTGGCATTGTTCTTGTATTCTCTTGTCCTTAAAAATGATGCACAGCTAAAAATGCCCAGTTAGGAGGGCAGCCCACACTGTCAGCCAGATAACCAGCCATCATCTGAAGTGAAATTATCAGGATTTCATTAAAAGCACACCGACTTTGACAGGCTTAAAGGACAAAGCTACCAACGGGGGTGTGGGGGTTGTTTTATATTTGTATTGTTTCCTTTGTTAAACATTTTAAGGTCCTTTACATGTCAGGAGCCTGTGTATGTTTGTGAGAGGAAATACCAGGACACTTGGTTGGTTAAATGTAATGTTCTCCAAATCCACAATATTTGCCCTGTACGGACAACCCATCCATGCACTGACATGGGGAGAAAGAGCACACTGGCTTGGCTCATATCCACGTGAGTATGGTGCCTATGTGCAGAGGAACTGTCAGCATGTGATCAGCAACATTTGGAAAGCACGAACACTGTTCACAAGGAGGGAACATACCCATGGACACCTCTTCCATATGTAAGTACCATGCTCAATCCTGTGGAGATAGTGGGCACATGCTAGTGTCTAGCTCCATTTTCACTGGTAGTTTACGAATGGATGGTCCATCAGTGGGGTATAATGCCATAGAGCACAGGTAGTCAACCTGTGGTCCTCCAGATGTCCATGAACTACAATTCCAATGAGCCCCTGCCAGCAAACACTGGCAGAAGCTCATGGGAATTGTAGTCCATGGACATCTGGAGGACCACAGGTTGACTACCTCTGCCACAGAGTAGAGGTGACCAAACTGTGGCTCTCCAGATATCCCTGGACTACCATTCCCATGAAAAGTATAGTCCATGGACATCTGGAGACCCACAGTTTGGCCACCCTTGCTATAGAGTCTACTGTCCAAATCAGTCATTTTCTCCAGGTGAACTGATTTCTGTTGCCTGGAGATTGGTTGTAATCCGAGGAGATTTCCAGGCATGACCTGTAGACCTGCAGACCTTCATTGTCCTTCTGTTCTTTATCAGGCTTCTATCCTTCAATGTAAGTCAGAATTGGTTTAGATGATGTGTAACAATGTTGGCTCACTATATTCCAATGGAGCCAAGCTAATCTTTCTTAAAACATAGTTGGAAAAAAGCAGAACTGCTCAACACATCATGTAATCTGTTCATGTTTTATATACAATGTGTATTTATTAACTGCAGTTTTATTTAACAGTAGCAACCCCCCTGCAAAAGTTTCAGATATACCATAGAGCTGACATAAATGAAAATTTGTGTTTTGTGATCATAAAATAATGAACACAAATAAAGTCTATGGAGCTGACAGTGCGGCTGCTTAAATTACTGTGTTCCAATTCGCATTTCCTTCTCTGACATATTTATATTTTATTTTACAATATAAAACAATGATTCATGAGTGCAAATGCTCGGAAAATTGGGCATAGTTGACTAAGCATCATTTCACAGTCTATTTTGTGGAACAGTCAAATATTCCCCCCCCCCAGAGTAGTGCAATTTACCTAATGGCTTTAAGTATTTTCTTTCTGTAACAGGTTCCTTCGTTGTGGAGTTGTTGCTCCTTTACTGTCAAAGTTTGTCTTCTTAAAAGGGGGAATTAAAAAAAAATCATACCAGATTGGAATTGACTTGTCATGAAGATTTTAGAACTTGCCCTTGGCTTTTTTTGTTTACAAATCAACATGAAAACAGCAATTCCGGACAAGGTGAAACTCCGTAGATTATCACTAAAGCATGCATTTCAGATTGTTAACCAGAACCTGCTTGTGAGTGGATATATTTAATATCTGTCTGAGTACCTGCACTTGTTTAATGTTCAGGAGTATATTTGAGCCAGGACCTGGTTTAGAAAAATACCCTACAAAAGATCCATAACTGAAGGGCTTATCTACAAGTCTGCTCCACTATATAATACTGTGGCATACCACCCTCACATACACTCAGGGCCATTCTCCTGGGTTCATCCCCTTTTCCTCGGATGGGCCCTAAAAATATCATGGACTTGAGACACTGTGCCTAACAGATAAGTTGGCCTTGTTTCTAAGTGTACAACGTATTAGCAGAGTTTATTGATCTCCTCTGCTAGATGGCACAAAAAAGGAGCTCAATATGATAAGTGAAACCAACCACAATTGCTGGTGGATGCTGTAAATTTGGTTGTGCAAGGGAACTGCTGTGCAATTTCAATGTTCTGCCTGTGATGAATAGCTATAAGGGAGTCAGTAAGAAGCTAGGACAAGTAGATTAGGAGCCAAGCAGAGAATTCCTATTGGATGGATGCCAATAACAAAAACAGTTGCAGAAGCAATAGCAACTGAGTCAAACAACACAAAAACACCCAAAGCCATCAAAGAGTATTGAAGACAATAGCTTGCTGGCATATGCAAGATCTGTAGTGTGCATGATTCAAAAGCATATGGAGAGTGTCCTGCAGGGGGCATTGGGGAGATGTGCATTGAGCATTGTTAGAATAGGAATTTCCTGATATTTTTTAGAATAATCTCCTTCAGTATCCTGATTGGCTGAGTTGGAGTCTTTCTGCTTCTTTGGGCACACTTCCTCCCTGCTTACCCTCCGAACAGAACAGATAGAATGAACAAAGAAGAGTTAAAGAGTTAGTCTGGTCTCTCTCTCAAACACACAAACACATTCCTCTTGGAGCCAGCTTGGTGCCGTGGTTAGGAGTGCAGACTTCTAATCTGGTGAGTCGGGTTTGATTCCAAGCTCCCCCACATGCAGCCAGCTGGGTGACCTTGGGCTCACCCCAGCAATGATAAAGCTGTTCTGACCATGCAGGAATATCAGGGATCTCTTAGCCTCCCCTACCTCACAGGGTGTCTGTTGTGGGGAGAGGAAAGGGAAGGCAAATGTAAGCTGCTTTGAGACTCTTTCGAACAGAGAAAAGCAGCATATAAGAACCAACTATCTTCTTCTTCCTGTTCTTCTTGTTCTTCTTGTTGTTCTTCTTTTCAATTCAATTTACAATAAAACTGTTTTATTCTTTTGAATTTGGAGAAAATGGCTGCTTTGTAGGGTGGGTTTTATGACATGACACACTGCTGAGGTCCCTCCCTGCATCCAAACTGATTCTCCCCCAAGCTCCATTCCCAAGGTATTTTCTGCCCTAACGCTGTAACCCTAACTGTAAGCAACACATCAAAGAACCAGACAAAAATGAGCCCCCCCCCCCGTCCTTTAGAACTTGAAGGAGCAAAATGGAAACTAGGGGGCATTCCACACAACTTAAATGTAGCCAAAGTCTCACCTTTTGTAAACGCATATTATTTTGACGTTCCGCATGATGTCGTCAACAAACCGCAAAACTTCCGCCAAACTCCAGCAACATTCGGAATTTTATAGCGCTTTGGGGGGAAACGCAAAAAGTCGATTCCCCTAGAAAAAATGCTACACTTCTGAGCACAAGCCGCAACACATCAGCAAAAGACATGTGCGTTCTCAAAATACCGGTAGAAAGAATGCCCCTCCCTTGTCCCGCCCCCTGAGCTTCCGGGAGACAGGATTGCCATTTTTTTTCCATAGACCACCGAAAGCAACGAATAAGCAAGCACATGACTTCCTCGTACGAGTTCTCCTCACAAGCAAATAACAGTAAAACTGGGCTTAACAGTAAAACAAACCTCCCCTCTGCGTTGGTATGTCCACAATACAGCCCCCCACTCTCGAGCGCTCATAAATTTGGACAGAAATTGCACCCATGGCGAAAAATATATTTTCTTTATTTCTTGGGCAAATGATTAAGCGCTAGCCTCTATGGTTGTGAAAAAATGGTTTTAAACTTGGAGTAAGATGAAGAGGGCATGTCCACGTGCTTGTTGTTAATAGACCCCCTTTCTGAGACGAAGGACTGGCCGCCATCACGGGTGACTAGTTTGTGATGCCCACACAACATTTCTCTCATGCAAACGCATATGCGCATCCGTGAAGGCGACCATTTTTTAAGCGGCAACTTGACTCCACCGCTCAGAAAGTTTTCCCGCGAGAGGAGTTTTGAAATGAATATGTGACTGCAGGAGTCCAATCAAAAGACCCATGACTGTCTGCCATCCAATCAGGAGGCTAGAACTCCGCCTTCTCTGCTAGTGTGGGAAGAAGGTTTATAACCAGGGACACCACATCGCACCTCCATTTTCCATAACCACTTGGAAGTGCAAGATGGATTCCGCATCACAATCTTCTTCTCTGCAGGGCACCGGGAGAGGGCCTACATGGAGAGATGTGGAGATCCGAGACCCCATGGCAATCTTTGCAGAGGAACGGATCCAGGATGCTTTCAGATCCTCCCACAGGGGGGTTTTCGAGGAGGTGGCCATGAGGATGCAAGCCCTCGGCCACCAGAGGACTGGCCTAGAGTGCCGGTCCAAAACCACAACAATGTGGGCTGAGTACATATGATGCTTGTCTCAAAATCGCCAATCTGGGGCTGCAAAGGTTACCTGCCCCTATTTTGAAGTGCAGCGTGCACTTTACGGGGAGGGTGAGGGAGACGGGAGGCCAAAGCAAGTGGGAAGAAGCTTGAAGGTCATCAAGCGCCCCACTGCTTCGGTCGTGGAACCATCCCAGCAGGACGACACAGGAGAGGGACCCTCCACGGGAAGGATTCAGCAGCCTCCTCCAGAGAAACATCGACGGGGAGCAGACCTCGTCATGCTGGACTTGCTGGCAATAATCCCCGGAGAGGAGGAGACCATTTTGCAGCAGACACCCCTTGCCTCCGATAAGTTTTTTCTTTCAGGATGCCTGTCTGAATCGGATTGTCTTTGTCTGATGACAGTTGGGATTCGTTTGTGTTTTTATTCGTTGCTACCCAACCTTGCCCAACTGCTGTGTAATATTTGTGTGCTTTCAAGAACCGTTGGGAGTGTTGAAGATCCCACAATATTTCCCTCATGGAGATGTCCAGCATGCTTTTCCAATTGGTATGCATGAATCCATGAGACAACAGGTCAAGCTAACTGTGTTGGGGGGGGGGGAGGGAATCCTTTTTGATCTTGTTATCTTCTTTTCCATAGAAACACAGCTCCCAAGTACTGCAGCCTCTCCACTTGAATCTACAGCCATTGGTGGAGACATGGACAGTGATTCTGGGACATCCACAAATATAGGTGGGTATTTCAAGGATGGTTGTGGGGAAAGGGGCTGTGTTTACTGCTATGTGCTTCATTGTTTGTGCAGGAGGAAATGACTGGACCGGGACAAAGTATCTCATGTTTCTTAAAGGTGGTGAATTTGAAAGCACCCTCTACCTACATCCATGTCTCTTAAATACCATTTATCAGTCTGTTTACACAGACTACATCCCGGGCGCCCAGGAAGAATGGGGCAGCGGCGTCGAGAAGGAGGTGAGAAGGGATTTCCAGGTCTGTTGTAGTGGACAGGCTGCGAGGCGTGGGCGCGATGCGGGGGCCGGGTCGGCGGCTCGAGGTACTGGGTGGCCGTGGGTGGAAGTAGAGGCTGGGCGGCGATGTCTGGAGGTGGCGCTTAGGGCGGAGCGGGTCAGCGGCGGCCGGAGCGGCTGGGTAGCGGCCTTGTTGTGTCTTGGCGATGTGAGAGGGTCCGTGCTGGGCGCGGCGGTGGTGGTGAGTGCTGGAGGCCGGCGGGTGGAGCGGCTGGGTGGCGGCCTTGTTGCGTGTGGCCGATGTGGGAGGCTCCGTGCTGGGCGCGGCGGGGGTGGTGAGTGCTGGAGGCCGGCGGGTGTGCGGGTGGAGCGGCTGGGTGGCGGCCTTGTTGCGTGTGGCCGATGTGGGAGGCTCCGTGCTGGGCGCGGCGGGGGTGGTGAGTGCTGGAGGCCGGCGGGTGTGCGGGTGGAGCGGCTGGGTGGCGGCCTTGTTGCGTGTGGCCGATGTGGGAGGCTCCGTGCTGGGCGCGGCGGGGGTGGTGAGTGCTGGAGGCCGGCGGGTGGAGCGGCTGGGTGGCGGCCTTGTTGCGTGTGGCCGATGTGGGAGGCTCTGTGCTGGGCGCGGCGGGGGTGGTGAGTGCTGGAGGCTGGCAGATGTGCGGGTGGAGCGGCTGGGTGGCGGCCTTGTTGCGTGTGGCCGATGTGGGAGGCTCCGTGCTGGGCGCGGCGGGGGTGGTGAGTGCTGGAGGCCGGCGGGTGGAGCGGCTGGGTGGTGGCCTTGTTGCGTGTGGCCGATGTGGGAGGCTCCGTGCTGGGCGCGGCGGGGGTGGTGAGTGCTGGAGGCCGGCGGGTGTGCGGGTGGAGCGGCTGGGTGGCGGCCTTGTTGCGTGTGGCCGATGTGGGAGGCTCTGTGCTGGGCGCGGCGGGGGTGGTGAGTGCTGGAGGCTGGCAGATGTGCGGGTGGAGCGGCTGGGTGGCGGCCTTGTTGCGTGTGGCCGATGTGGGAGGCTCCGTGCTGGGCGCGGCGGGGGTGGTGAGTGCTGGAGGCCGGCGGGTGTGCGGGTGGAGCGGCTGGGTGGCGGCCTTGTTGCGTGTGGCCGATGTGGGAGGCTCCGTGCTGGGCGCGGCGGGGGTGGTGAGTGCTGGAGGCCGGCGGGTGTGCGGGTGGAGCGGCTGGGTGGCGGCCTTGTTGCGTGTGGCCGATGTGGGAGGCTCTGTGCTGGGCGCGGCGGGGGTGGTGAGTGCTGGAGGCTGGCGGGTGTGCGGGTGGAGCGGCTGGGTGGCGGCCTTGTTGTGTGTGGCCGATGTGAGAGGCTCCGTGCTGGGCGCGGCGGCGGTGGTGAGTGCTGGAGGCTGGCGGGTGTGCGGGTGGAAAGGAGCAGGCCCGCTGCGTCTTCGACGCGGTGGCCCTGCTCCTTTCCCCGCATTGAGGCGAAGGCAATGGCGGCCAAGGAGGCAATGGGGAGGCGCGCTTCGCGCACCTCCTCATTGCCTCCTTGTTCCAGGATTGACACTCGGAGGAGCGAATTAGGAGCCGCTTTGCCGCTTTGGTGCGCACCTGCTCCCAAGTCCTCGAGTAGCCACGCTCCCTCATCTTTTTGGCCAGCACCTGACAAGCCCCTTTTGTATGGGAGTGGGTGCTGGCCATAAGGCGGTCAATGCTTTGAATTGAGCATCAGTTCCAAGAGTGCCTCTGCCTCAGCCTGCAGCCAAAATGTGCCTTTCCTTGGCTGAGACATCTTGGAGAATGACGTCTGGACAATGATTATTCATTGCGACTGCCCGCCCCTAACTTTTTAAATGTATCATTACTGTCCTCCAATAGGATGAGCCCCGTGGAGACCACAACTACAGAGTGCTCGTTGCTTCCACTGGTCTAGGGGTCGCCTTAACTTCCTGCATTCCCGCAAGCTATTCCATTAGCCCTGGGGACCTCCCGCAAACGAGACCGTCTATTTTAAAGGGACGGAAGAAGTCAGGCGCGAGTGGAAGCCCCGATGTGCGTTAAAAACCAGAGTCGCACAGCGAGCTTGGTGAAACGTGGAAGGAGTGAGCAGAGCGGGGTTTTTTCCCCCCAAGAGCATGTAATAACGAGGAGACATGACTGTCAAAACTATCTCAAACTTTATTGAACTTAGAAATAACAGAAGTAAATCAGATGTCTCAAAACCTCCCCCTATTCCTGTACAGATAAGTCGCGATGGCATCACTAACTCTACACTCCTCCGCATAAATCCTTTTTTTCCTGCTTTGGGAGATGGGTGCTGCCTCCTCCAGGACCACTGGTTCAGGCTCCCCCAAAGGGAAGGGGATGTGGTGACCCTTCTTACAGATGTTGTGTAGGATCACGCAAGCTATGATCAGTGGTGTGACATTGTCTATATGTAGATGTAGCCTCGCCATCAGACAACAAAACCGAGCCTTCAAATGCCCAAAGGGATGCTCCACGACGTTCTGTGCACGGGAATGTCTCAGGTTATAATAGTTCTGCACATTAGTCCTTGGGCGCTTGTAAGGTGTCATCAGCCATTTGTGCAAGGAATATGCTCCGTTGCCTAGTATCAGTGTGGGTACAGAAACCCCCTGTATGGTAAGAGTGGGGTTGCCTGGAACAAATACCCCCTCATCCATGGCTGCCCTCAGGTTGGACTCCTGGAAGACAAGGGCATCATACCTCCTCCCACTCCATCCAACCTCAGCATCTATAAACCTCCCAGAATAGTCCACAGTGACTTGGAGAATAACAGAGCAGAAGTCCTTCCTGTTGCCATACTCCTTGATGCTGCTCTCAGGTGCTCTAATGGGAATGTGTGTCCCATCCACGGCTGCAAAGCAATGTGGGAAACCAAGCCTTCCAAAGCCATCCATGCTCTGTGTAAAAAAAAAAGAGAGAGAGAAATCTGGTAGTAAGGAAAAGGGGAGGGGGGACGAGTATTCGTTGCTATATGTAGGGGGGGGAATAAGTGAAAAAGTTTAAAGGGGCTTCACCGCTACCCACCTCTCCAAGCCGGTCTCCCAGGCACACCACCTTACTGTAGAGCTCTGACTCCATTGCGAAGCAGTACTCTAGCACGATCTAGCCAACCGTGGACAATGCCAAGACGAACTGCTGGGCTACATTGCGAAAGTAGTGAGGGCTGGCCAAGTACCACAACACAGCAGCAACTTTTTTCTCAACAGGAATGGGCCTCCTCATGCGGGTTACACATCGCTCCATGCAGCCACGGAAAACTTCCACAAGTTCCATGAATGTTGCCCTTGACATCCTGAAGTTGGCAATCCAATGGTCATCGTTCCAGCGAGAAATGACAAAATTTTCCCACCAGTCTGTGGATCTCTCTTCCACCCAGAACTGCCTAGGGAAACGCAGCTTTGCTAGAGCTTGCCACCGGGTCCTAGCCACCACGCATGCCCTCCGTACTCTCCTGTTTAGTAGCGCCCTTCTAGTGCTCACCCTTCTCCTGCTGCTGGTCAACCTTTCTCTGTATGCAAAAAAATTAGTCCTCATCCTCGACACTGTGGCACAGACATGTTGAGCAATGGCAAGCATCTGAGCCATCAAGACAAAAAGAATCTTCTCCATTTCAACGTTGCGCTGGAGACTAGCCATGGGTCAAGGAGAACAAAGAGTGAGGTTGGCCAGGTGTGTGTGTGAGTAGATATAGGCAGGTAATCTGTGGGCATGTATTATGGGCATTACCTAGAGCACATTTATTCCGAAAAGCAACTTTTTAAACAACGGTAATGGAAAAAAGGTGTATCTGAAATGAATAAACATACATTTGTTGCTGCTGTTTTTTTTCAGGTTTTTAAAAAAAAATTAAAAGGGGCTAAGGCTTTTGGAGAGCGGGAATAGATTCATTGGCTGCTTTGTTTGATTGACGGTCAGGGGCTGCCAGAAGCGTGAAAAAACTGAACTTCTTTTGTGGTGATTCCGCCGGGACCAGAAACCTGTGGGGAACATCAATACCACTAGTAGGAATTAAAAATTCTGCTGAAAGCGCTGGAGTGCGGAATGTCTAATTTGCGCTTTTTAGTGTAGCGATTTTGCAGACAGCGGACATATGGCCACATTTAACGATGTGCGGAATGGCCCTAAATCTTGCAGCTGATGTGCAGCTGATGTGCGGAATGGCCCTAGATCTTGCAGTTTCCACCCCTATATATTTATCACAATAGACCCCAATAGCAATTATTTTCAGTGTAGATTATTCATACATTCCATTGCCTGTCACCAGCCATACTGCACGTGCGTGTGGTCCCAAAGTTCATCTCGACCCCAAGCAGAAAGAAAGCCATGCAAGTATTTGGTCTTTTGTTTGAATGCCTGTAGTTGGGTGTTTATTATTTCCTATCCTTTTCCCCATAGGGATGGGTTGGTAGGATTCAGAAAAAAGGAAGAAAAATAAACCGGATCAATGAATCATCAACTTTTATACTTTTTTTAAAGAAAAAAGGGCAAGAAATTTAGAAACAACTTCCAACCAGTCCATATCATGAAAAAACTGTAATTTCACGATAATATAATTGGTAGAACAATGAATGTCAAAATTAACAAGAACTCCCAATATATCATTCCTGGCTTTAACAGACTAGGGACAATGTAACAACAGGTATGAGATGGTTTCTATTGCTCCTAAAACCCAAGAACTCTTATTTTCATCCCGGGAACGCTTTTAAGCTGTCCAATATATTCAGCTGCAGGAAGCGAACTGCATCTTCCTAATAAAATTAAATATCTATATTGAGGATTTTGCAAAGTCTAAGGTAGTATTGAGAGATCTTAATATAATAAAGAGGTGTGTGTGTTTGTGTAAAACCTCTTGTCATCTTTTAAGGCACATTGTAAATTTCATGCTTTGTAAAATGACTCTGTTATGACAAATTGAGCTGTAGCCTATATAGCAAGAGTAAGAAGTTCAGGCTTTCAGAAAGTGGAAAATCCATTTCTGATCAAAATGGATTGGGGGAGATGTTAAAGATATGGTAAACTATCATCCAGAAACCATTTCTTGCTTTAAAATCATGATGGCCCGAAAGAGAAAACAGGAGGGGAAAAAGAGCAGGGAATTGTGGGCATTACCTGAAATGGACCACATTCAAATAAACTTTGTCTGATATTTTTTATTATTTATTTATTTTATATTTAAATACTGTCCTTCCATACTACTCTGGGCAGTTGACATATAACATCAAATAACATATATCATATGCAGCTGAATTGGATGTCGCTGAATAGTGCCCACGGTTGTCCAATTTTCATGGATCAACCAGGGTTCAGCAACAGTGAGACTCCTCAAGGGAGGATGGATCCCGTGTAACAAGTCCAGGGGCAGCAGAAACTGACCAGAAGGCAATAAGATGCAGGCATGTCTGGACTGCCAGTCAAGAGTTGGATCAGAATCACCTCCATCCTCCAACTCTAATTCAACAGGTGAAAAAGTCAGCTGGCTGCCCCCAGCCCCACTTTGGAACACTGCCGAAAATGATGGAGAACAGATTTACAGGCTAGACAGCAAAGTGCACATTTCCTGGCTTGATGACAGCTGCTTGCTGGTAGTGAAGATGAGTCTTTGCAGGACTGAAGCTGTAGCATGCAGCTATAAAGTCTCCCAAGAGACACTTCTGAGTGTGGGTGCAACAAGTAGTCCAGATGCTGAATGTCAAGCACTGTCTTATTGATTTCTGGAATCCTGACCTTGGACTGACTGATACTGGGCTTCTGGCACCTTCACCAGCCTTGTTATTTTTGGAAAGCAGAAATAAATCCTGTAACATGACACCAGAAGTTGGTAAGCCTGTGCACCAAACGGGGCCTCAGACATTTGTTAATGTTCTTTTGTCATTTGAGAAGTGGCACAGCTTGTTTATATGTGCATCATGTATCAACACAGCCTCAAACACTCAAAGTGACTCAGGATCCTATCGACCTTTGAGAGAGCTTGATGGTGCTACAGCACCCCCTTGATTTTGAGTGTCTTTTTGTTGCACTACATTAAGGGGGGAATTAACAATACCATAACATGGCAATCTAGAGTTACCCCCTTCTAAATTGTTTGGCTTCAAGGGAAGTAGAATGAGTGTACCATTGCTTAGGAAAAGCACCGAAAGTGTGCAGAATTATATGTGTGGACCTTTGTGATTGGTTTATGTTGAAATCTTGCATATGAAATTGCTCAAGCATCTTGATACATAGACTGTTCCGAAATTAATTTATCCTGCCTATGTTACAGGGAGACGTGTCGCAGTCTTCGCTGGTGGAACGGACAAAGCAAAGAGAGGTGCTTTGAACTTGCCGAGAGTTCTCTGTATTCCGACAATACTCATTTTCTGTACTGGGATGTGTTGGGGGAACAATAGTCGTTGTTCAGTTTTCTTTCCCTCGAGGTAATTCATCGCCTCTTTAGCAGGTGTTCTAAATGCAGAGCTTGAACAAAGGCTATTAAGCATTAGAAATTCTACATGAAATTTTAACCCAAACATTAGCCATCCTGCCAAGTCTTATGAGTCTTCAGCCAAAGACATAATAGTGTTAAACTGGATCAAATCATTGTAATTACATGAGATACCCCCCCCCCCATTAGAACTCCACTCTGTTTGCTAGCCAAATCTAATGGGAAAGGTTTTTTTTTTATTTTAAAAGATCAACCCTGAATGCTTCATGTTTCAAACAATTAGGATTTCTTAATTAAATTTCATTTTGTCTGCTCCGATGCCAAATTAACATCATCTCAAAATGCAGATCAATTTCTGATGAATAACAAACATGTATTATTAGGAACAGAAATGTCTGTCTCCAGACGAACTGAGTTTCATCTAAAGGTGATTTTAATTGCTCTTTCCACCCCCACATGCCTCTATTGATTTTGAGTCTCCCTCGTTCAAATCAAACTGTTCTGCCAATGAAGGTTGTCTTGAGTCTTCACATCAGACCTGATTTTTGCACCATTTTCTAAGTTCCTCATGCCTTTTTGTTAAAAAACAAATATTTGCACATTTTGTGTGCTTCAGTAAATTGACACTTGAACACGTACGTAGCATTGTGTATGGAAAAATGTATTTGTTTATTTCTTAGATTTTTTTTCTCATTGTTCACACAAAGGGTCTCATGGCAACTTACAACATTAAAACCAATAAGATAAAAACAGCATAAAAACAAAGGACAATATATTTACATTAACATGATAAAATGCATAGCTATCAGCATACTACTATTAAAACAGCCCAAACATATGGTATGCTCCAAACCATAAAGCATTGTATGTGTCCGAGTGCTCGATTTCCCAATAAGTCAAACTTCTATATAAGAAAGTTTCTTTATTAAAGAATGAAGACATCTGGTACAAATGCATAGACAGAACTGAGGTTCTTGGCTCCTGGGTCCTTGGCTCCAGGAGAACGTATTTTCCTCCTTCCATAGAATCATAGAATCTTTTCTCTCTTAATAAAACAGTACGGGGTGTTGGGGTGAGCTCAGTCTATGATGAGGGGGGGCAAAAATTGGCCCCTTGGCCCTGGACTGACAAGCGGAGGGGCCAATCGGAAGGCGCAAAGCTCTTCCGATTGGCCCCTCACCAGGACAGACCAAAATTCCATTCAGGCTGGTCAGGCTGCCAGTGTGCTCCTGACCACCACGGGGAGAGGAGGTCAGCAGGGCTGCCAAGGGGGATGAGAACACAGGCTGTGCCAGCCCTTTTTGCCCCAAGACTGTCCTAACTGTCATGTCCAACTGCAAATTGCCTCAGAATCCTGACGGAGCTGGCAGAAGGCTGGAGAGTGCGCTCTCTTCCCCTCCCTTCAGGTCTGATGGGAAGGAGCCTCTGACAGGCGCAGACTGAGGGGAGGGAGGCCTTTTCCTTCAGAGAGCAATGCAGGGGAGCCTGAGGGCCTTCCTTTTGAGGGAGGGGGGACTTTCTCCTTCTGCCAAACAGTTGGCTGACAGGGAGGCCACAGAAAAGCCCCTTCTCACTTAAAATATTGCCCTGGCCGGGGGTTAGACACAGCCAAGCCATGTGTCTTTCTTCTTTGCAACTCCCTGCAAATTTGAGGCCACTGCACAGTGTTATTCTGCAGAAGAAACTGGCTCTTTTGTCTCCTGTTTCATCTGCACAACAACCCTGTGCAGTAGGCCTCAAGTCTTTCAATTCAACAGCAACCTGTGTGGGAAGCCTTAAATGTTTCTTCTCTACCACAACCCTGTCCAAAGTCGCCCTTTCTGCCTGGGGAGCTGATCTTTATACTGTGCAGGTGAGCTGTAATTCCAGGAGCTCTCCATGTCCCACCTGGAGGTTGGCTACCCCTGGGTTGGAAATATTGCTGGAGGTTTGGAGGTGGGACTTCAAAATTGTACAATGCCTCAGAGTCCAGCCTTCAAATTAGCCATTTTTGCCTGCAGTTGGTAGGGAGTGGTGCAAGGGTGTCCCTCCTGGCCTATGGGTTATGGCCAGCCCTTACCAGCAACTGTTTGTATTCTGGGGCGCAGACAGGCAGACCAGCATCAGTCCTGTGAGTCTGGAAAGTGCAGGAAGATCTAAATAAATATTTACCACCTAAAACTGTAAATAGAGAACAAGTAAATGGCTGGAGACACATAGTAAATGAAATGACTTTTTGGCCTGGCAAATAACCTTGGCCTGGCAAATAAAACCAGTATAAAAACCCTTAATAAGGTCAAGACTGCTGTGCACAGACAGTCTTCCTCTTAGGGTTGCCAGCTTCCCTGTGAGGCTCGCTACCCCACCTCCCTCATGGGGAGTCTGCTACGGGGAGAGAAAGGGAAGAAGATTGAAAAATGCTTTAAGTTACCTGAGGCCTGCTGGGTCACTGCGGCCCATTCCCTGTTCTCTCAGACCTCTCACAACCCCACATACCTCACAGGTTGACTATTGTGGAGAGAAGAATGGAAAGGGTGTTTGTAAACCACTTTGAGACTCCTTTGGGTAGTAAGCAATAGGGTACAAAAATCCATTCTTCTAAGGAGCAACCATGAAAGAAGCATGTGGGCACGTACCATTTTATCAACAGTGAAAAAATGGAAAAGAAGGAACAGGGTGGATAGCTGTGTACTGTGACTACCCCATGTGTATTAGGGCAGAGGGGCATTTCGGTGTCTGTGGCCTAATTCACACAAGAAGGGAAATGATGCAGAACTGGGAGGAATTGGTTGCCATGTAATCTTCCCCTAAGAAGAGTCTCCATTCTGATTTTCCCTTCACATATCTGAGGACATGGCTCTGGAAAGCTCATCTGTAACCACTATGCCAAAATTCCCAAAGGTCAGTCATCTCCCACACTCAACGGCCATTCCACACCACAGGTTCTTGATACACATATCTCCACACCCATGCCCTCATTTGCCACCATGCCACCACAACCTCCCACACAACACACACATTCAACCCCATGCCCTTACAGACTGGACAACTCTTCCTCTTCCTCTTCCCACTGCCAAGCTCTAGAACCCGTTGTATTCTTGAATACAACGGGCTTTGCCCCTAGTCATAGAATAATAGAGTTGGAAGGGACCTCATGGGTCATCGAGTCCAACCCCCTGTACTATGCAGGACACTCACATCCCAATCGCTCATCTACTGTAACCTGCCACCCCTTTGCCTTCAAAGAATCAGCCTCTCTGTCAGATGTCTATCTAGCTGCTGTTTAAAAATTTCCAAAGTTGGAGAACCCACCACCTCCCGAGGAAGCCTGTTCCACTGAGAAACCGCTCTAACTGTCAGCAACTTCTTCCTGATGTTTAGACAGAATTTCTTTTGAAATAATTTCATCCCGTTGGTTCTGGTCCGTCCTTCCGGGGCAAGAGAAAACTCTGCTCCATCCTCTATATGGCAGCCTTTTAAATATTTGAAGATGGCTATCAAATCCCCTCTCAGTCGTCACCTCTCCACGGGAAACTGACCAGGTTCTCCCAACCTTTCCTCATACGTCTTGGTCCCCAAACCCCTCACCGTCTTTGTTGACCTCCTCTGGACACGCTTCAGTTTGTCTACATCCCTCTTCAACTGGGGGCCCCAAAACTGAACACAGTACTCCAAATGAGGCCGAACCAGAGCAGAGTAAAGTGGTACCATCACCTTCCGTGATCTGGACATGATACTCCATTTGATACAGCCCCAAATCCCATTTGCCTTCTTAGCCACTGAGTCACACTGCTGACTCATGTTCAATGTGTGGTCTACTAAGACTCCTAGATCCTTTTTGCACATGCTGCTGCCAAGACAAGTCTACCCCATCTTATATTGGTGTATTTGGTGTTTCCTACCTAAATGCAGAACTTTACATTTGTCCCTGTTGAACTTCATTTTATTCTACTACTACTACTCGTAACAGTGATAATAAAGGATATCTATTCTCAAAACAGCCTTGTATAGGACATTAGGCTAAGGGTGTCATGGTTGCCTGGGGTTATAAACTTGAGACCCACCAAATCAAAGGCAGGCCAACAACTGAGAATGCTCATACAAGGGGGGGTTGTGGCCATGTCCTACTCTGCTGTTACATCTGGCTTTCAGTTGGATCCTGTACAGAGCTTCCACAGGTGCAAGGACTTCCACTTATACAGCATGGTTTGTACAGGTCCTAGTTTCTATGGGAAAATGCTCCCCAGAGGAGAGGATATTTGTTTGTGTATGAAGGAGAGAGGGTTAGATCCAAAATCGGCAGAACATAGTTTTGGATTAATTTTGTCATGATCCAAGCGACAAATGAATGGCCTTAATTAGATCATGGCCCTCATATATACAAGCAGAAAGCCCAATATACAAAGTCTGGACAACATGGGTCCTAGGGTTGCCAACATCCAGGTGGTAGTTAGGTACCTTCTAGGATTACAACTGATCTCCAGGTAACAGAGATGAGTTCACTTGGCAACTCTACTGGGACCCACTCAACCAAATACAGACCAGCAAGCAATGATGTTGGCCTACCATAGACTCCAGAAGACACCTCCCCTGCTTGCTTGAGACTCTACCGGTGGGGAAGGAGGGGATGGGCAATGCTGGGATGGCAGCTGCTTTTGTCTCGGTGAGCCATTGGCTGGCGCTACGCATGGTTCTACACATTCTTGTTGATTAGACGCAGGATTTTTTTAATGGCATGCTTGGCTTCTCAGGGCAGGAACTGTCTGTTGCTTTGATATGATACGTGCCACTTAATGATAAGTGCTAAGCAAACAGAGAAATAGCACACGTCCTCCTCTAATGAGATTAGATTGAAGTGGTGCACCCTCTTCATGTCAAAGAGTCATGCTCCAGTTCAGCATTCAGTAAATGGATCTGACCTAGTCCCAACTCCACCCCCCCCCATAAACATGTCCATTATCTAATTACAGCATTAAGAGAAGGATCTCAAAAGTAATTGGGGCTTGCAGTAACATGATGGGTGTTAATATCCACTATGAAATAAGGGGTGTCCTTTGTGGCACACGGGCTGTCCTCCTCCTGCTATGATGCTTTGACTACTGCCATTTGTGGCTTTGTTTAGTACACGGATGACACAGACTGCAAAGTTCCAATAAAGAGTGTTCCAGAAAGAATTCATAGTTACTTTTTTATCTTTGAAAGATCAAAGGTAGCAGTTGGAGCTGCACATTTAAAACAACAGGGATCTTTTAAATTTTTCTGAAACGTTTCATCCCTCCCCCCCCCCTCCATGGCTCCATACCTAGGCAAATGAACCCTCTCCTGCAGATGTGTCCTTCTCTTCCCTTCCCCCCTGAAAGGGGGGGAGCCTTATATTTATTTTTATTTTTGTTTATCCTTTCACATTTTTACCAGCTAACAAGTTTAAAATAGTACACATGCATTAAAACCATCATAAAAATCAAAACAATCCAAGAGCAACCCAATAAGTGCATCATTTACAGGGTTTATAATTGTAATTAAGTATACTCTGCCACCGGCTCCATGATGTTATCTCCTGACCAGCAGAGAGGTGTCTTCGCTCAGAGGAGGGGCCCAGATAATATTAATGTCCATATCTTGGCCTAAGCCAAATGCCTGACAGACGAACTCCGTTTTGCAGGCCCTGTGGAACTGAGCTAGCTTCGTCAGGGCCCTAAAACCTTCTGAAAGCTCATTCCACTAGAACCAAAAAGGCCCTGGCCAAGGCCAAGCAGACTGTCCTTGGGCCGGGGACAGCCAACTTGTTGGTGTCCAAAGAGCAAAATGCTCCTCAGGAGGCATAGGCAGACGGACAGCCCCTCAGATAGGCTGGACCCAGACCGCAAATGGCATAAAATGTTAAAGCCAATACCTTGAACTAGATCCAGAATTGAACTGGTAACCAGTGCAATTTGCCTCAGCACCAGCTGGATATCTCTTTTGTGAATATGTGTGAGGTAGTCCAATCCTGCAGGATACAGAAGTGTACCCTCCTATCTCTCCCCAGTGTTTCCCCTTCTTTGCCAGATGTCCTCTTTTCACCTGCACACTCCTGCTTGTTTGTTTCTCTCCAGAACTTATTCCTTGTCCAAGCAGATACACCTCTACATTAAGCCACTGAATCCCAGAGCCAGGAGGCCATATCAGCGGAAGGCCTTGGCTTCTGTGCTCTCTTGGTATCGTGGTTAGGAGGGCAGACTTCTAATCTGACAAGTTGGGTTTAATTCCCCGCTCCTCCTCCAGCTGGGTGATCTTGGGCTCGCCACAGCACTGATAAAGCATTAATATCAGGGCTCTCTCAGCCTCACCTCCCTCACAGGGTGCCTGTTGTGGGGAGAGGAAAGGGAAGGCGATTGTAAGCCACTTTGAGACTCCTTCGGGTAGAGAAAAGTGGCATCTAAGAACCAACTCTTCTTCTACTTCAGTAGTATCAGGGCTCTCTCAGCCTCACCTCCCTCACCGGGTGCCTGTTGTGGGGCGAGGAAAGGGAAGGTGATTGTAAGCCGCTTTGAAACTCCTTTGGGTAGAGAAAGATGGCATATAAGAACCAATTCTTCTTCTTCTTCTTCTTCTTCTTCTTGGCCCTCCAGGGGAACTAGTTAACCACTGTATGAGATAGGATGCTGGACTAGATGGGCCACAGGTCTGACCCAGCAGGGCTCTCCTTTAGTTCTTGAGTTCTTAAATCCTCCTGCTGCCGCCTGCTCGCCCCAGTGCCTAACCCTTCCTGCCCCACCAAATGCCCTGGTCTTGCCAGTGTGCCTCTTCCGTCTGCTACTCGTCTTGAAGCTAAGTGGCTGCAGTCCCAAATTCCCTCCATTTGTCTTACTCTGTGTTTGGAATTTTAAACACGGGTGACTTTCATTGCTTCAAGAAGGAGAGCCCCTTTATTTTATCAGTCTGAAATTTGACGGAGCGGATATCCTAGGAGAGTTTACAATTTGGATCAAAGACTATGAAGGGAACAGAGTGTGTGTGTGTGTGGGGGGTGGTCCTCCACTGATGCCAATGACACATAGTAACAAAGTGGAATAAGAAAATGAAAGGACTCTAAAAAACCTAAATCGCAAAGGTCCCTTGGAGATTAATAACAAACAAGGAAATAATCGAAACCTGTCACTTAAATTGACCTATCACTAAATTTAGCCACCACACCAGAAGACTGGAGAGTAGCAAAAATTACACCAATTTTTTTAAAGGGCCCAGAGGGGAAAGAGGAAATTACAGGCTGGCCAGGTTAACATCTCTCCCAGGCAAATTAGTAGAAACTGTAATCGAAGCTGAAATTAGTGGGTACATAGAGAGACAGAGCCTGCATCACCAATATTTGGGAGTTCTTTGAGGAATTGAAAAAACATGTAGATGGTGACCCAGTAGATATTATATATCTAACATTTCAAAAGGCTTTTAATGAGCTACCTCACCAAACATTCCTGAGTAAATTTCAGTTATGGGACAAGTTTGCTTATGGATTAAAAATTGGTTAAATGTCAGGAAGCAGAGAGTAAGAATAAATGGACAGTCCTCACAATGAAGGGAAATGAGCAGTGGGATCCTCAAGAATCAGTATTCGGGCTGGTATTATTTAATTTCTTGTTGGATCTCCAGAGGAACCAGTTGGCCACTGTATGGGACAAAGTGCTGGAGTAGATGGACCGTAGGTCTGATGGAGCCAGGTCCTTCTTATGCAATAAATGCCCTAGGTCAAGTATATTTTCAAATATTTACTTTTGGATCATCAACCATGCATAATAGGAAAATATGCCATCTGCAATCCTCCTGATGCACACAGTTATATCTTGTGGAAAAGCCCCGACCCTGATTGAGGGCTGGTGACCCTGAGCAGATTTTGATCACTCAGTTTTAATGCTCTTTAGGGGGGGCATAACAGAAGTGGTGGTCCTGTAGATACAGGGGTCCCATACTGTTTAGTAAAGATCAGAACCTTGAACCTGATTCAGCCTCCAATCTGGAGCCGGTAAAGCTGGGAAAGCACAGGTGTTAATGTGTGCTCTCCATGGAGTTCCGGTGAGAACCTGAGCTGCTTTATTCTGGACCAGCTAGAGTTTCTGGAGCAGCTTCAAGGGCAGCCCTGCATAGAGCAAGTTACAGAAGTCTATCCAGGAAGTGACTGTTGTGTGGATCACAGTATCTAGATCATATGACAAAAGGCATGTCAGTGCATCCAAGACAAACCCAGGAAGTTCGAGTTGTTTTGTTCTTGTTCTTATCCTAAATTATGTGTGTGTTATTTGTAATCCACTTTGAATTCCCAATACACAACATGGAACAGAAATAAAATTCTAAATCTCCTAAATCTCCTAGGGAGTTAATCTCCTAAAAACCATCAAAACAACCTGCCCCCCCCAAAAAAAAGCATGCCACCCAACCACTTTCTTTCTGATTTGTTACTTCTTGCTCCCAGAAAGCCAGGAGTGCTCTCCAACAAAATGACATCTGCATGTTTTCTTAGCTTTAAACACACAATTCTGTCACAAACAGGGCTCCAGCTCTTCCACATGCTCCTTTTTGTTGTTTCTGTGTCCCTGTTGCTTCGTTTCCTCCATTTCCCACATGTGCTTTTCTCCTTCAAGTGGTTGAATCAATATTGTCTTACTGTATGCTTGTCATTAAAAAAATTACAGGTAAATATGACAGACATAAATGCAAAATCACATCAGCCACTAGAGGGAGTAAAACATATGTGGAATAGGGAAAATACCCACAAAGCAATAGGGGCACAAAAGGGACAACAATGAGACTGAGGACGAACCCTTAGTGCCAGGCTGTTTCCCCCCTATCCCATACCCCTAATTATTTTGTTTATGTAACATCCAGCCTGATGAAAAGTCCTGGTGAACTTTGCAAGCCCGACCCCTGCTTTGTGTCAGGTTTGGTAGGGACTAAAAAAAGAGAGAGAGAGATCTTTTGTGGCCCATGTTCTCTTAATGTTAACAGTATGTCTAAGGCTTTAACATTAAGTCCATTCCATTTGATCTCTTCGAGATAACGGGAAAAGAAAGAGGTTAAATGCTGGAATTTGACTGCAGGAATCCGAGTGCCTTGCTCCATTTGTTTATTCTTTATGGCAGGGGTAGTCAAACTGCGGCCCTCCAGATGTCCATGGACTACAATTCCCAGGAGCCCTTGCCAGCATTCGCCAGCGAATGCTGGCAAGGGCTCATGGGAATTGTAGTCCATGGACATCTGGAGGGCCGCAGTTTGACTACCCCTGCTTTATGGCAAGCCAACAACAATGTGTTTTGCCGTTCAGATTCCTGCCTCCCCTCCGCCCTGCTCTCTCCGCATGCATTCTCTCCTGGGCTCATTTTTCTTGCCAGCAGTAATTCAGGCAGTGGAGCAAAAGAATGCCTGGAAGGATTACAAGCCAGTCAGCCTTGAACAGCTTCATCATCCCAGTTCAGAAAGGTCAACCCTGCCATAATGAAGAGACTGCTTAGGAAGCCAAAGTTTCTGCCCTGGTTTTGCACATAAAAGCACACTCATATGTTACATCTGGACTTCATGACAATAACTTCTTGGTAAAAGGAGACATCTCAACCGTCACATTTGAAGAATGACCCTTTGTTTTATTTCCCCCTAAATGTACACTCCTTAGAACAGCCCTCCTCAACTTTTTTACATTGAGAAACCCCTGAAACATTCTTCAGGCTTTGAGTAACCCTGGAAGTGGCGTGATGGTGCAGAATACGGTTGGGAAGCAGAGCTGTGGACTCACCCACCCATGGCTGCTTCCCTTCCCACCCCCTCCAAGTTCATCATGGGCCGTTTTGGGAGTGGGGGAGTGGGTTGGCATGACCACATATGACCATATCACCTGATGAATGTTTAACAAATTAAAAATATATAAAAATTAATTAACTTTCACCTATTTGGGAAACTCTTCCAGGGCTGTCAAGAAACCTCAGGGTTTCACAAACCCCTGGTTGAGAAAGCCCGTCTTAGAAAGAAGGGAATGTAGCATGGTATAGCAAATATCAGATCTTGGAAGCTAGCAGGGTTGGTGGTCCTCTGATGGGAGACCACCAAGAAAGGATTTATAAAGGAAAGGAATGACAAACCACTTCTGTTTCTCACTTCCCTTGAAAGCCCATTGATGGAGTCACCATAAGTTGGTTGCAACTTGATGGCATTATCCACATGCATTCCTTAGATTAGCCTTTTTTCACCTTTTTGACTGTGGAGGAGCCCCAGAAATATTTTTCAGGCTTTGAGGCGTCCTGGAACCAGGCCAGAAGTGATGCCACCTGAGGAGGACTGGGGGAGGGGAGTGAAAGAAGGTGGTCTGAGGCAAGAATAGGTGTCCAGGCTCTGCCCCCTTTCCCAGGCACAGTAACAATGTGAGAATGCCACCTCCAGGTTTATGGAAGCAGCCGGTTCCCTGCTTTCACAGCAATGTCAGGAATAGCTTGTGGTTGAGACCATTAAGCTGGGCTATAGGGGAAAGGCCAGGGAGCCCCAGGGAGCCTCACAGAATTCTCCAGGGAGCCCTGGCTGGAAATTCCTGCCTTAGATAGTGGATGCAACAATTGACTGCCCCACCTCTCTATTTTGGGGGTGGGTGGGATGGGGAGACTCACGGCTTGTATGTTCCTATGAGACATGGATGGAGGCCAGTTCACTGTCTTGATGGGTGGACCTGTATCTTCTGTAGATCTCAGAAGACACTCCATCTGAGAAGATCGGGATGATTCCCAAAGGAAGACATAGGAAAAGAACAACAGTAATCCACTAGATCAGTGGTCCCCAACCTTTTTATCACCAGGGACCAGTCGACGCTTGACAATTTTACTGAGGCCCGGGGGGGGGGTAGTCTTTTGCTGAGGGACGTCACTGCCGCCTGAGCCCCAGCTCTACTTGTTTTCCCACTGGTGCCCCTGACGTCCTGCCACCTTCTGGGGGGCACTGCCAGTAGCAGCTATGTAGTGCCATGCCAAGGGGGAGCCCCAGCCATGGCGGCCACTGGAGAGCACCAAAGGTGAGCCGGCGGCAGAGTTGCAGGGCAGCCCCTGAGGCAGCAGTCGGGGAGGAGGACGAAGAGGAGCCATGGCCTGGTACCAACTGATCCACGGACTGGTACTGGTCCTTGGACCAGGGGTTGGGGACCAGTGCTCCAGGAGTTGAGAACTCCAGTTAGCCAGGTTGAAATCTTGCTTTCAGTAAAGCAACTAGAGGGGGTCCCTAATAGACTTCAAAAGGCTCAGGGCTTGGTTTCCACCTGCTTGCATCTTCTGTACGGATTGAGTTGGGTTCCTGGATGATTTCATGTTGCCGCTTTTACCCAAGAGAAGAGATTCAGACTGCAAAACAATGAATGGAAAATATATGTCCAATCAGGCAAATATTTACAAGAAAATCGATCGCACCAATTCCAAGAGAATTTATGATGGTTTGTGACTTGCCGTTGCATAATTGAAAATAACCAGAATGGAATCCAGCCAGACAGTCACAGCTGTTAAAATGCCAGGACATAAAAGGTAGATAATGCAATAATGAGCTTGTGCACTTAAAATACTTACAGGGATGGTGGCAAAAGTAATCTACGGCTTCAATAGCAAATGGCTTCAAATGCTATTTGATTGTAAGTTAATACTGGCTAATAACAGTGTTTCATCTTGTCATTACTCATGACATAAAGTCATCTTTGCACAGCCATAGTTAGCCTCATCTATTGGGTATAAACAAGCCTAGCAGCAGAATCCCCCTGCACAGACCCACGTCGCATTTCCTTTAATTAAAAAAAAACCTCCTGAATGGATTATTTATGAACTAATCATATATAATTATCAGGACTGAATGTCATTGATGGCTGTGGCCCCTTAAAGAGCTTCACAAGCAGAAAAGACAGGGATGTATGATTTAAAGGCCCAAAGGGCCAAGACGATTTATTTCTGAATCTGTCCATAGAATGCAACTTGCAGGGTCATGCAACTGCCCTTTGCGTCAGAGCCTACTGTGTGGCAGGTGCGGGGTTAACCAATCTTCACTCGGATTTGGTGTTTCAAACTTACCCTCTATTAAAATATGTGTTTTAAAAGGATATCTAATCTAATAAGTAACATCTAATAAATAAATCAGTGTTAATAGCAGAGCAGGCAAACCAGCATGAAGCAGCAAAATGAAGTGAACTTTAAGAGGTTAAATGTCTTTTGCACAAAGTTCTAAGTTTGCATTTTACAGATAGATGTGTGAGCTTTCCCTTGTTGATTCCAACCGTACATGACGTGAGTGTATTCTAGCACAGGGTAGCATTGTGTGTGTCCAAGAACGGCAAAGATCAAACACGATAGACTCATATAATACTGGCTGGGTAGGCAAACTGGTTGCTGGACCTGTGGCGTTGACTTCAATTGACATGGTGCCAGACTTTTAAAAAGAAGACGGCATTATGCCCAAATGACTCCATACCAAGCTGATTCTGACCCAAGCTTAGGGTCAGACTCAGCTTGGTATCAAGCTGAGGTAGGGATATGGGATGGTCAGCAATTCCTAGAGTGGCATGATGTCACTTCCAGGTTTCCCCCAGAAGTGACATTACTCCAACACCATTTTCCCCCTCTGGCTGACATTGGCATTGGGAAGCAGGGGTTGCTAGCAGGAGGTCTTCTGCTACAGTGGACAACTTGGCAACTCTCAGTTAAGGAATGTTTGACCCTCACCAATGTCAGGCACAGAGTAATCACTCGAGACACAGCAACTAGGATATAGCACAAGACCCAGCTGACCATTTCACAAGCTCGCTGTCACATTGTCATCCCTTGTCATTGTCATTCATGTCTATGATGTGGCGGTGGTGGTGGTGGTGGTGGTGGTGGGGATGCAGTGTCTGGCCTGCTGTGGAATAGGGGCCGGGGGAGGCTGTGAGTTCATGAATTGTCAGCCGATTATTCATTACGGTTATCTCAAGCTCAAGCGGAGACCTTGGTTGCCAAGGATTTTGGAATTTGTGGGTCTGCACTCAACTATATTGTGTTGTTTTTTAGCTTTCTTAGCCAGGAACAGACTATCAGGATTTGAGGGGGTGATGGGCCCAGTTCTACAGGAGGGGATTGTGCCCTGGGTTGCCTGTCAAAGACCTGTGATTGATTTTTATGCCAGTCAATAAAAACTTCTTTGCTGCTACAACAGTCTGATAATTGGAGGAAATTTGGCAGGAACTTCACAGAGATAGGCTAGAAGAAGAAGAAGAGTTGGTTCTTATATGCTAAGCTAGAAGCATCTGAGGGATCTTTACTAGACGTGCTCCAGCACCCAACCCTTGGCTTATATCATGTTTGCCAGTTGTGAATGGGAAGCCGATTTTTCAACCATCAGTTTGACTACTGAGCAGAAAACCAGTTTGGTGTAATGGTTGGTGGCCTCTAATTTGGAGAGCTGGGTTTGATTCTTTGCTCCTCCACATGCAGCCAGCTCGGTGACATAAGTTGTGTTTCCACATCAAAAAACCAGAAATCTCAATATCCACCTGGTACTCTTCTGCCTGTAGTTTAAACCAAGTACTGCAAGCTCTCTCCTCCACTGCCAACTGGATCAGCTCCCAGCCCATCTCTGAGTGACTGCCTTACAAATCCTTAAATACTTGTTCATAGCTGTTTTACAGGGTGGCACTGGACAACCAGCTTTTTGCACATGCAGCCTCATTGACTCCCCCCCACACCCCCCCTCCACTCCTGCCCTTGATGCACGACTGCTCATCTCTGCTAGCAGTTGCTTCAACAGACAATGCAGTCACAAATCTCCAGTTGTCAAGTCAGTGCTGTGTTTTAATAAAACCCTGACATTTGTTATTTGCCTCAATAACCCCTAGCAATGACAATTGTTGCTGATTGGTTTGAATCAGCAGTGTCTTCTATATGAGCTGTTTTGCAATGCAGGCCTGTTTGGCAAGCATTTCTCTCTGTTTGGCACCAACCAAATAGCAAAGGTGATCAGTCCCCACCTAATCAACACCTTCAAACATGGTGATTTCAACTGATGGTTATGTTTGCAGGGAAATTCAGGGCATTCTTGTTCTTTACAGGGGGTACCAAATCCCGAGAATCCAGACTGCAGTGTAAGGACGCATGTCTCTTGCCCCTGGAGCTAGAGTGAATATGCAGAGGTTTCCTTCATTCTGTCTCCTATCTGCATGTACACAGAAGAGTTTCCTGCAGCTATTTTGTGTTTTCAGAACTAGTTGAAATATCTGTCTGGTTCTGTTGACTTGTTCCTACTTACAAGTTTGCTCTGCCGCCACTTTTAGAAATGCTTCAGATGTTCCATCTGAAAAGAAAAACCAATTTGGAGGCGGATATATATTTTTCCAACTCCCCGCTTCATGAAGGCAGATGCAAATAATTCATTTAGCTTCTTGGCAGTATCTGTCATCCTTGACTGCAGCTCTTTCACCTTGAGGATTCAAGGATTTTATTGATGATCAGGCATGCTTTCTGCTTTTAATATACTTAACGTATTTGTATTGGGGTTGATAGTCTCCCAAATAATTTTCTTGCTTGACTTAGCATCATCATATACTAATCTGTTAGAATCGATCCTCTGTTTGCTTTTCGTTTTACATTCCAATTATGATCTCTTCATTCTTTTTTTAAAAAATTGCCGGATATTCACTTGCATAGGATAAACAAAAGAAGGGATGCCAGCTTCCAGTTGGGACCCGGAGAACCCCTCCCTAGAATTATAGCCCATCTCTAGAAATCAGTTCCCCTGGAGAAAACGGATGCTTTGGAAAATAAACTCCATGGCATTGTACCCTACTGAGGCCCCGTCCTGCCCAGGCTCCAAAATGTCCAGGGATTTCCCAGCCTTGAGATAGCAACCCTACCATCTCCAACCCAAGCCAGTGTCCAGGGATGATCTGATTAACCTAAATGAATGTAGAGCCCTTGGAAACAATGGCAGCATCAGAGGCAGCCATTGTCACAACCCTAACAGCCATGTTGTTGTTAGGTGCGAAGTCGTGTCCAACCCATCACAACCCCCTGGACAATGACTCACAAGAGTCTTCTCCTGCACCAGAGTTCAAAAGCCTCAATTCTTTGACGCTCGGCCTTCTTTATGGTCCAACTTTCACAGCCATACATTGCAACTGGGAAGACCGTAGCCTTGATTAGATGCACTTTTGTTGGCAGAGTGATGTCCCTGCTTTTTAGGATGCTGTCTAGATTTGCCATAGCTTTCCTCCCTAAGAGCAAGCGTCTTTTAATTTCTTTGCTGCAGTCTCCATCTGCAGTGATCTTGGAGCCCAGGAATATAAAATCTATCACTACCTCAATTTCTTCCCCATCTATTTGCCAGACAATGCTCTACAGCAGGGGTAGTCAACCTGTGGTCCTCCAGATGTCCATGGACTACAATTCCCATGAGCCCCTGCCAGCAATGCGAATTGTAGTCCATGGACATCTGGAGGACCACAGGTTTGACTATCCCTGCTCTACAGAACTAATCCCAAATAACTAAAAAATGAGGAAATAATCCCCCCAGAATCTTCCACAATACTTGAGACTAAAATACGCCAAAGATCATCAGATCACGATCAGCAGATTCACACATTCCAAGCAGGTCTAGTTGATGCGGCTCACTCCCAGGAAAATGCTCTTACGGATTGTGCTAGAACTCTTCTAGTGGGCAGGGAAGGACCTTTGATGTAAGAACATCTTCATCTGCCAACAGAAGCCATGAAGGGAGGTTCCCAGGGAATGACACGGAGTGAGGGCTCTCTGGATTCTAGGCGTTATTGTATTAAGAGTGAAGGAAGTCCCTCACCACTAAAAAGGCACTTCTCATTTAAATGCACTATTTGTAAGAACATTAAGGGCCATTTCGCACGGCTTCAAAGTAGCAGAATGGTTGCTATTTGGAAACGCTACTAATTTGACATAACCCACGACGTCGTAGACAATCTGCAACAATCCTGAAACCAATCAGCAAAAAGCGCTTCGTTGTGGCGCTTTCAGGGGAATCCAGAAAAGTGGATTCACCCTCCGGATAGCGATACACTCCTGCAACCAATCTGCAACAGTAGCGCTAAAGATCTGTGCGTTACCATTGTTGCTGGTTCTTCAAAGTCCCTCCCCCTGGCTCTCTCCTCCAAACTTCCGGCGAAGCGATCGCCATTTTTTTTTCTCCGAGCGAGCGGGGATAAACGCACCGGCGAGCCTCTTTCTGTTTAGAGGCTTCCCTGGCTTCAGTCCTTCACCTTTAGTCACTAAGCACAAACAACTGAAAAGCCCGTTTGCTGAAATAAAGTCCCTTTATTTTTTACAAATAAATTCAGCCGAAAATCGTGCCCGTGAGAGGGGGGGGGGGGTTTTATCACTCGAGGAAGCGTGCAAATGATCATACAATCAAACGACAGCTCACATTAGGCAGCTGGATGGGTCTCTCCGTATCAACGAATCTACCTAGATTCATTGCTATGGGTCGTTTTTTTTTTTTAAAAAAACCTTTCTTAAAGGGAAAGGGGCTGTTTGGGAGCATGCTAACGGCTGCCCATTGGCTGCTTGACGGCCAGGGGCGGGACGAGCTTGGCAATAGCGCTTCCTTTCTAGCGATTTCTGCCGAGACCGGAAGCCTGTGGGAAACGCTAAAAAACGCAACTGATTCCACTACAAAGGCAGGTATGCATAACGACGAATTCCACTATTTTAAATGGCGATTTTTCATTCCGCAAACAATTTGCAACAAAGATCCCTGTGCGAAAAGGCCCTAATTTTTGAACACATGTCCTTTTCGTACCAGTTCACATTGCCTCGGTGAGAAAGGCAGATATATATTTTGGACAAAAAAAAAATCAGAGACCAGGGGCCCCTTTAAGACCACCAAAGATTTATTCAAGGTGTGAGCTTTCGAGGGCAAGCACTCTTCCCCCCACTATGAACTGAGGGATCTTGCTTGGTCTTAAAGGGGCCCCTGGACTCTGGTTTTGTTTTGTTGTGCTGCTTCAGACCAACACCGCTACCTGCTCGAATCTATTTTGGATGAAGTACTCCATGCAATTTGTTGAGCGGTTCTGTTATTCAACTCACAATCAACATCTAAACACTGTAAAGACAATTAAATATAGTATAGTTATGCAGCATACCACTGTAAAAAAAGTGACACAATTCCTTAAAAATAGCTGTGTTAGAAAATGTTAGCCTATGTCTGACGATATGTTCCACATCCGTATACAACAGTCAGCATCTTTACAGTGCGCAATGGTACCTGGTGGGCCCCCAGTTTGGGCTGGCCAAAATCCAGCCTAATGTGTTCACCGCTTCTCCTGATCCCCTCCTATAAGAACGCCTGCAACACAACATCATAAGGTAGACCCCCCCCATACCTTGGAGCTAGGCAGGTGTTCAAGGGCTCACCCTAGCTATGCTCTGCTTCGAGTATCCCATGTCTTTGGTGATAAACCACCTCTCTCCCTGCCAGGTGAGATCTGAGGAGACAGATCTTCACACTGGCAGAAGAGGAAAATTCCATGCTCATTAATACAATGGTGGAAAACAAATTTGCCCTACACAAACAGGTCCTTGCTGGCATATAGTCTATTATAAAACGGTTTGGGGCACTCAGCTGTTACTCCAGGTGAGAACCTTGGCCATACAGCAAGCAGGAAGGCAGGTGTTGAAGTGCATGCAAAAAAATCCCTTCACTCTACAAAGGGTTCCAGCTTATGTACCATGCCGCATAGCTTCCCCTCATTCTATGAATATTGTAAAACCAGAGCGCCTTGCATGCACCAATGTCTAGCTCAGGGGTAGTCAAACTGCGGCCCTCCAGATGTCCATGGACTACAATTCCCAGGAGCCCTTGCCAGCATTCGCCAGCGAATGCTGGCAAGGGCTCCTGGGAATTGTAGTCCATGGACATCTGGAGGGCCGCAGTTTGACTACCCCTGGTAGCTCTTGTCCCATTCTGAAATCTTCACAGAACACTGGATTGACTAAACTCATCTCCACAAACAAGCAGATTTCCATCTGCCCTGGTGATTAGAGTGCCAAATGTGCACCATTTATAGTTCCACATTTCCTTTCCTGTAGGAGGGAGTGGGAGTGCTGGTAGCATAATTAACGCAAAGATCCTTGAGTGAAAGCAACTGTAAAAGTCAAAAGAAGACACTCACAGTCATTAGTAAGCCAGGCTCACTCGTATCAGACAAAACTCTAACATAATGAGGTGAGATTTGTGATAACAGATAAAGATGTACAACTGTATCCACGTGTCTCCCAGTCACAACATGCAACATTTCTACATCTATGGATCGAAAACCACACTTCAGTTCTCCAACACCCCATGCCGCCGTTGCAAAATGACCTATTTCCTTTGTTATTCTTGTTTTTCTCATGCATAAATATTTCCCCATTAGTTTGCTGGAAGTTTTGCACCGTTCTGACTTCGCATATCCTCTTGAGTTTTAATTAGGTATCAAACCTAAGGCACAGGAAGGAAAGTGTGCTTTAAAAGCAGCAGGCTTTCTCGTCAGGGTTGCTCAGGTCTATTTAAAACATTGCAGCTCAGTCCTGCTTACCAAAAATGTCACATTAAAAAGAAACCCTTGTTTTTCAGGGAGTCAGAGTCTGCAGATGGTTCTAAAGGCCCCTTGTAGTCGAACTGAAGCTGATCAACTTTCTGAAGAGAGACACCAACAGTGTGAATCAATTGCTTTGTGCAAATACAGGTTTCCCTTTTAATTATATTGGATATTGCGATCAGAAGTTCTATTTGGATTAAGACTACTGGATACCTACCTACTTACTGTACTTGGTTCTGCAGCTAACATCCATTTTGTTTTCTACAGCCTCTGTTTTGCCTTTGAGCTTACCATAGCTTGGATGATTCTAATATCAGCTGAGGGTTTGTATACAGCAGCTTTTCTCAATTTTTATTTACCACCGAGAAACCCCTGAAACATTCCTCAGGCTCCAAGAAACCCTGGAAATAGTGCAATCATACTAAATATGGTCAGGAAGTGAAGAAATAGTGCGGAGACAGGAGTTTGGTGAAAGCAAGAACCTCCAGATCAGAAGGCGCTGCCCCTTTTTATTACCTTCCCACCAGCTTAGACAAAGGAATATGTCCACCCAGGGCTCCTCCCCTTCCCTCCCCCTCCAGGCCCCTCATTGGCCATTTTTAGAGGGGGTGGGTGGGTCAACATGATCATATCACCTGATAAATATTTAACATTAACTTTTAAAAAATGAATTAACTCCCATCCATTCAGGAAACACTTCTAGGGCCATAAAAAAACAGGATTTCAGGAAACCCTGGTTGAGAAAGCCTGGACTATATAATATTAACAGATATGATCAGAAGCAAATTTGCAATCTATTATTTGTTAGCAGAGATAGGAAAATAAATCAGTTCCACACAATCAGAATTGCACTCTGTAATGTTTACTGCAACTATAAGATTATGAGAAGTGTTAGCTAGCCTTCCCATAGATCTTCAGGATACACCTAAACTACAGGATTAGGTGTACAACAAAAAATCAGAAAGAAAACAAGACAAAGATTCAAGAACCTGTGACCAGCTGTCCCCATGAATAGGACACACTTTGGCTTAGGGTTCCATCCTACTGGAATGGAAAGTCAACACTTATAGTGATTTTAAAGCAGCATGTAGGATTTGGGTGGGGCTGCATCCACAGTCCACATATCATTGGCTATTATGTCACTGCTGCACCATAGTGGGATCTCATATTTAGTGCCCACCAAGACCTTTCCTAGAACCTGCCAAGTGCTTTTAGAATGTGGGAGGGGTGCAGCAAAGCACCTGATGGAAGGTACAGAGTAAAAGATGCCCTGTTCAACAGCGCTCCTGCTTGAAATTTCAGGAAGTTCCTATTACAGTTATACATTTTGTGTTTGGCTCCTCTTCCCTCGGCAGCCATTTTGCCCACCATCCTCTGTCAGAATTTTGAAGGTGTCCATATAGGCACAAAAAGATCAAGGACTGGTGTTCTATAGGAATTAATTTTGTTTGAAAAAATCCAGTTGGAACTCATGACTATAGTCCAATGCCAGCACACTAGCCAATGATGTGTAGATTCAGCCTAAGGATGACTTTCAGGAGTCTGGGGGGTTGGGTCAGAAGAGGCAACAGATAAATCATTCCATATGTCAGGTTTCACTGATAGAAATTTCCTCCTCCTCTTCCAACTTCTCTTCCCTGCTACAGTTGGACCGATTCCATATGAGGAATTTGCCACTGGACAGCTTCTCGTTGCTCACGGGCTTTATTGCTGCTTCCTGGAGCTTTCAAGTGGCTGGCATGAGTTTTAGGCAGATTTGCTTCGAGATGAGGGAAATTGCAAAATCACAATTTACCACTTCTTGAACCATTATGCATGGCAGTAGCCATGCCGGGCTGCTACCGGGCATTGCGCTAGGGCAGCATGCCCCGGTACTTCCCATGTATGCATGATGATTCCCATGTATTTATTTATTATTTTATTTATATACCGCCCTCCCTGTGTATGCACAGAGGAGAGCCAGTTTGGTGTACTGGTTAGGAGTGCGGACTTCTAATCTGGCATGCCGAGTTCGTTTCTGCACTCCCCCAAATGCAGCCAGCTGGGTGACCGTGGCCATGGCACTGATAAAACTGTTCTGACCGAGCAGTGATATCAGGGCTCTCTCAGTCTTCCCTACTTCACAGGGTGTCTGTTGTGGGAAGAGGAAAGGGAAGGTGACTGTAAGCCGCTTTGAGCCTCCTTCGGGTAAGGAAAAGTGGCATATAAGAATGAACTCTTCTTCTTCTTCTTCTTCTTCTTCTTCTTCTTCTTCTTCTTCTTCTTCTTCTTCTTCTTCTTCTTCCCCAGAATGTACGGCTGCCCTGGCGTAGTGCGTGCATGCGTGCATAACACCGGGGCTGGAAAGCCCAGCACACTGCCTGAAGGCAGTAGCATCAGGGCAGGGAGCAGGAGGAATGGGGGCTCCACTGCACAATGGTGGGGAATGGCATGCTGCTCTCCCACCAAGGTGGGGGTGGGTGGATTCCGTGGGCAGCTCCGCGGCTCTGCGGAACTGACAGAGGCACGTGGTGTCCCTGCAGGGACACCGTAAGTCAGGAGAAAGGCTGGGCCAAAAGGCCCGGCTCTGTCGATTATGCCCGGCATTGGACTGACCCAGCCCTTGCTTGTGCCAGCAGCATCCCAGGGAATGTTGAAAATTCCACATTCCCTTGGCACAGGTTTTCTGGGGCACTGTGCCAGGACAGGGCTGGGATGGTGGCAGCATCATGCATAATTGGGGCTGCCCTGCGGCCACCATCCCAAGATTCCTGCCCCGTGCATTATCGGTCCTTGTCATGCTCCCAATAGGGGCAAACAAAGGCAAGCCTGTCTGGAGGGGAAAATGTATGAAAGCCTCATTAGCATTTTGCCCATCCTTTCACCCACCCTCCCATCTCCATTTCCTGCTCAAATTTTAAAAAGAAAAAATTGCATGGTCTCCATAGCTACAGGGCCGCAAAGCGACATGCCCTCACTTCAAATAATATGCTTACTTCAGTGGGCACCGTAATATTGGGGTTGGGCAGCTAAAACACATTCCTGTTTGTGGTTTCTGCTGGTGAGGTATGAACGGGGAATGGGTATGGGTGTATGATCCAGCAGCCATCTCCCTATCAGCCTGGCATCCATGCTTTGTGTTTTAAATCTTTACTGTGAACACACCATCATCGGGGGTCAGTTACAAATGTACCCCAAAATAAAGAGAGATCATTATAAGAATCCCGAGAAGAGATCTAAGGGAATGTTTCATTGTTGTGGCATGATCCCATGGCCATGCGGAAGTGTAACACAGGGCCTGTGAGATGGAGCTCTTCCACCAGGCATACGGTTGAGGCCAGGGTGTGGAAAATCAGACAGCCCCCTAGGGAGACACTGCCACCACGTTCCTAGATCATTGGCTGGTGGCACTCCGAGTAGCCACACCAGTTGGGAGAGAGGGTGCCCATTACTGCCACTAATTGCCAACTGTATAGATGATGGTTTTAATGGGTTTTTAATGGGAATTGTATTTTATATAGGGTTATTATGTAACCCAAGGTGGTAAGGCAGCAGAAATGCTATCTGAAGCTATCTGCCCATGAGGCTGGGAGTTCAATCCCAGCAGCCGGCTCAAGGCTGACTCAGCCTTCCATCCTTCCGAGGTCGGTAAACGGTAATGGGGGGTAAACGGTAATGACTGGGGAAGGCACTGGCAAACCACCCTGTATTGAGTCTGCTAAGAAAACGCTAGAGGGCGTCAACCCAAGGGTCAGACATGACCCAGTGCTTGGACAGGGGATACCTTTACCTTTACCTTTATTATGTAACCCACCACAAGATGGCTTGCAATAGGTGGTGGAATATGTCAAAATATAATTTTAATTTTAATTTTAATTTTCATTTTCATTTTCATTTTCATTTTCATTTTCATTTTCATTTTCATTTTCATTTTCATTTTCATTTTCATTTTCATTTTCATTTTCGATGTTGTGGCATTTCCCCATAGCAATGTGGGAGTGCATTAAAAAAAATTGGGGGCTTGGGGGGGGAAGGAAGTTTGAGTCCCCAAAGCAACAGCTTTGAAGGGATTGGTGGCCTGCCTTGATTGAGAGGGAAGAGAAGTTTGGGCTGTTTTCTTTTCTGGCTTCTCTACCACCTCGTTGGGAGTCAAAAAGCCACAAAGAGGCGGGAGGGGCCTCCCGTCAGGAAGCTTACAAACGCATGCCCTTCCAACCACGTGTTTGCAAGCAGCAGGTAGCGCGAGTTTTACACTTCTGTGAGGAATCAGTCTCTAATTTGAAATTATTGGTGGAGGGGCTAACTTCTTACCATGTCAGTAGTTCAAATTGGAAGATTAGGAAGCACCCATCCCTGTACTTTAAACCAGCAAATTCAGCCACGATTCAGCCAGTTTTAAGAAATGGTCGGAGTGGGGGAGGTGGGGGGGGAGTGGAGAATGCACACCAAGCAGCTGATATGTCATGATCAGCTGATGGATGGGCCTTTTAAATGCCCCCCCCAGCCTCTTCAGGCGGTGAACACACTCTCTGAGCATGGGGGAGGGGGAGCATATCACAGAAAACAAATTGGAGCATTTGAAATTCGGCCAAATCGATTCAGCTGAATCCAACCAATGAAGGATAATGTGGGATGATTCAGATTTGGCTGAATCAGTTCTGTCCAAATCTGAGAAGGTCTGATGTTTTTTCCTCTCTGCGCAGGCCTAGTCCTGATTCATTGCTGAAGGTCCCAGAACTTTCGAAGGAAGCAAAAGAGTTTTGAGAAGGCTGCTTCACAACTTCTCACAAGGGTTCCATACCACGCTAATTTCTAAATTATTAAGATTTTATAATAAGTATAATTGAAGGTTAAAACAAATGAACATTTAGATTCCCTTTCCGACGGGAAAACCCCAGCTAGGCCTTTGATATTTAATATAGCTGTTGATTTCATCTCTTCATCACTTTTGCCGGCAAGGATGACTCATAATTTCAATAAAACATTTGGGTAATACTGTGGATATTTGCAACAGCACTCTGCATGGGCTAGGACTCAACAGGGCAAGGAGAAAATGAACTAAAGTGCTAAAAAGAAAAAAGAAAAAGCTAGAAACTTACTACAATAAACTATAATGGTGGTGGGATTTTTGAGAATTATTTCTTCTTCTGTCTCTCATCCACCCACACTTCTTTCCAGGATATATTATGGGCCATTTCGCACGGCTTCAAAGTAGCAGGATGGTTGCCAATTGGAAACGCTACAAATTTGCCATAACCCACGACGTCGTACACAATCTGCAACAGTCCTGCAACCGACCCGCAAAAAGCGCTTCGTTGTAGCGCTTCTAGGGGAATCCAGAAAAGTGGATTCACCCTCCGGATAGCGATACACTCCTGCAACCAATCTGCAACAGTAGCGCCACAGACTTGTGCGTTACCATTGTTGCGGTTTCTTCAAAGTCCCTCCTCCCGAGCCTTTCCTCCTAACTTCCGGCGAACTGTCCGCCATCTTTTTTCTCCGAGCGAGCGGGGATCTACGAGGCAACGAGACAGCGACTGGCTTTCAAGCACGATCACTTTCTGAAATTCTGCCCGGACACCACAATAGTTTTCCAAAAGCACAGTGGCACACACCGTCACGTTCCAAACATTTGCCCAAAGCTTAAAACCCCGTCTACCTTAGGCCAGTACTAGCGGAGTCAACGTACGGGGATCATTTTTAAAAACTTTCCTCTGAGCGTGCCAACGAACGTTCGCCGCTCGCAGTCTCCTGTTTAGATTACTGGGGTTCAATAGATATGATTCGAGGTGATTTCATGAGGGGCGGTTTATGTGTAGTGGGTCTTTGTGTGGTTCCGGGTGCGTGGTTGTGCTTGGGTGCGGACAACCCCTTCCATCGGCGGCTAGACCTCCGGCAAGCGGAGTCGCCGTCCGCCGTTCATTTTAAAAAACTGTCCGCTGAGCGTGACAACGAACGTTCGCCAGTTACATGTCATTGATTTATGCTTTGGTTGGTGAATATTATTGGGGAACTGTCGCGTACCACTGCAATTGCTCTCGGTTTTACACCGGCATGCGTTTTTGTAATGGCGGACATCTCACTAAAATGGCTCCCGCTGCATGTTCAAACTGCTCTTCCCGCGTGTGGACGAATCAGCGCATGCGAGAAGTCAAACAAAAGGCGCTAATCTGGCCATTAGGAGCAGATCCTGTTCCCGCACGAGGAGTTTTGAACGTGACATGTGACCTAATGTGGCCAATGCGCGTGTCCCCTACTGCCCTCTACCAATCAGGAGCCGGCTAGTCCCTTTGTCTTTGTGTGCGGGAAGGTATATGATCCGTTGCACCCTGCACCTCGCACCACCATTTTGCTCAGCTACTAGCGAAAGCACCATGGAATCCTCTTCTCAAGCCTCGTCCGTCCCTGCAACCGGCCGTGGCCCAACTTGGAGGGTGTCAGACGCACAGGAAACTCACAACAAAACTTATTCAAAAGAAAATAGTTTTATTGATTAGCACTATACGCATTGGACTGAAAGTCAAATCTGACTCGAAGCCAGATTTGCCTCAGCTTATCAATACATTTCTCCCGCCCAAAACTTGACAGTTCCCAAGGAGGGGGGTGGTGAGGAAAGACATATGTGAAACAAAAACAGGATTCCAAACTCCCATCCTTGAGAGAGGTGACAACAACCCTGTGAGCCCATAACAAGATAAGGTTAACATAACATCACTATTCTATTTTATTGCTTACAAACTACAAGGCCGGGGCTAGCAGGCGCCAGGCTCAATCAAGCAATATAACTGACATGGAGGAACTCAGGCTAATTTATGACAGAGATTCTACAATCCTGACATCCCTCCGCATTAAAACTAACTTCACTCCCCCACCTAGCCAGCATCTACCGGACGAGGACAATCAGGGAATGCTCGGTGGAAAGCCCGGAGAAGGCGGGGTGCTTTCACATTCCCAGCCTCCACCCACTCTTTGTCCCCAGAAGGGAAATCTTTCCAATCGACCAGATATTGAAGGCGACCCTTATACAAACGAGAGTCTAAAATTTGGTTGACTTCATAGTGGGTGTCTTTATCGATGTAAATTGGCACAGGCGTAGCTGGAGGAGGGTGCCACTCGTCCGGGGCCGGAGCTCTTCGCAGCAGGCTGGAATGAAAAACCGAATGTACATTCCTATAAGTCTTTGGTAAGGCTAGCTCAACAGTCACGTCATTAATCAGTTTTACCACTTTAAATGGCCCCACATATTTTGGGCCAAGTTTTTTGGATTTCTGTTGGCACCTCAGGTTCTTAGTAGACAAATAAGCCAGATCTCCCACTTTCCATTCAGGAGCAGGTACTCTCTTTTTATCTGCTTGAGCTTTATAGGCTTGTTTAGCCTCCTTGAGGCTAGCAACAATTTCTGGCCAACCTGTACTGATGGTTGCTGCCCATTTATTTATGTCAGGAACCTCTGTGGAGCTGAGCTCCCAGGTGGGGGCTGCCACCAAATCAGTTCCATACACCACCTTGAAGGGTGATGCCCCTGTTGAGGCGTGGACCCCATTGTTGTAGGCAAATTCAGCAAGTGGCAATAAGGAGACCCAGTTATCCTGCTGGTGATTGATAAAGCAACGCAAATATTGTTCCAGGATTTGGTTTACCCTTTCGGTCTGGCCATTTGATTCAGGGTGATAGCCCGAAGTAAGGGCTTGCTCCACTCCCAATAGTCTTAGGAGTTCCCTCCAGAACTTGGAAACGAACTGGGGGCCCCGATCCGTAAGAACACGTGTCGGGATCCCGTGCAGACGTACCACGTGTTTAATAAAAAGAGAAGCCAATTTAGGTGCTGAAGGCACACCCGTGCAGGGAATGAAGTGAGCCTGTTTCGAAAAAGCATCCACCACTACCCATATTACGGTGTTCCCGTGGCTGGGAGGGAGGTCTGTGATAAAGTCCATAGTAACATCTGACCATGGGCGAGAGGGGGTGGGCTGTGGCTGTAATAGCCCCTTTTTCTTGCCCCCAGCCGGTTTTGAGGCAATACAAATGGGGCACCCCTGTACATATTTTTCCACATCTTTGCGCAGAGATGGCCACCAATACTGTCTCCTGACCAGGTGCAGAGTTTTTACAAAACCAAAATGTCCAGCAGTTTTTGCATCGTGGCAAAGTTTCAAAACTTTTCCCCTGACCGAAGCAGGAACAAAGAGTCTCTCGCCCTTAAAAAAGAGCCCCCCCTTCTCCGTCAGATCAGGGCGGAGGGAGCAAAACTCCGGATCTTGGGACACCTCCTTCTGGACCCAGCCCCCTGGGATGGGCGTAACAGTCTTTGTGTGGCTACGCGTCACGGCGGCCATTCCCAGTTGGGCGGGGGTAAAAACGGTATCTACCAATGGGTCTCGTTTGCTGTTATACTGGGGCAGGCGTGACAATGCATCTGCCAAAAAGTTCATTTTGCCCGGCAAATGCTTTAGGGAGAAGTTGAAACGGGCAAAAAACTCCGCCCATCTCATCTGCTTGGCGGAAAGCGAGCGGGGCTGCTTGAGAGCTTGAAGGTTTTTATGATCCGTCCAGACTACAAACGGGATCGCGGATCCCTCCAGCCAATGCCTCCAGGTGGAAAGGGCCAATTTTACAGCGGCTGCTTCTTTTTCCCAAATTGCCCAGTTTCGTTCTGCCCCCGAAAATTTCTTTGAAAGATAGGCCAGCGGGTGTAATTTCCCGTCCTCCCCCTCTTGGAGGATCACGGCCCCCATCGCTACGTCCGAGGAGTCTACTTGTACAGTAAATTGCTTAAAAGGGTCAGCATGGGCCAGTACTGGTTCGGATGTAAACAGCGACTTTAGTTTGTCAAAAGCGTCCTGACAAGGGGGGGTCCAAAGCAGGGGCGCCCCCGGGCGGCTCGCTGTTTTACCCCCTTGTTTGGTCTTTAACAAGTCAGTGAGGGGCAACGCCACCTTGGCAAAGTTGGGGATAAAAGTCCTGTAAAAATTAGCGAACCCCAGGAAGCTTTGCAGCTGCTTCCTGGTGCGGGGAGGTTCCCAAGCCAGCAAGTCACGCACCTTGCCAGGGTCCATCTCAATCCCAGCCTGGGAGACACGGAAACCCAAAAACTCCACCGCATCGCGGTGGAACTCACACTTAGACAGTTTAGCAAACAATTGGTGCTTCCGCAAGCGGCTGAGCACTTCGCGGACTAGGTCAGCGTGACTCTCGACATTCTCTGAATACACAAGAATATCATCAATGTACACCAACACCCCCTGGTACAATAAATCATGCATAATTTCATTTATCATATTCATGAACACGCCCGGAGCGCCGGCGAGGCCGAACGGCATTACGGTGTACTCAAATTGCCCTAGGGGAGTATTAAAAGCCGTTAAATACTCGTGCCCCTTCTTGATCCGGACTCGGTAATAGGCTTCCCTCAAATCCAGTTTCGTGAAGATCCGCGCCTTCCCCAAGTGGCCCAATAAGTCTTTTATCAGGGGGGGCGGGTAGGCGTTGCAGGTGGAAACCGCATTCAACCCACGGTAGTCAGTACACAAGCGCAGCGAACCGTCCTTCTTTTTTACGAAAAGGACCGGGGCTGCCAAGGAAGAGGTGGCCGGTCTAATAAAACCCCTCGCCAGGTTTTTGTCCAAAAATTCCCTAAGCTCCGCCATCTCCCGTGGGCTCATGGAATAAAGTTTGGCTTTGGGGAGAGGTTCCCCTTTCTTTAATTCAATGGCACAGTCAGTTTTACGGTGGGGGGGAAGTTGGTTGCACTCCACCTCCGCAAACACATCAGCAAAGTCCCGATACTCGGGAGGGAGCGCTGCCCCCCCTGATCCCAAGGCGGCCACAATCCCCGCACTTGGAGAATCCCGCGGTCGAGCGTGCTGCTCGCAGGCGGGAGAGGTAAATTCCACAGTCCCGTCTTTCCATTTCACTAGGGGGTCATGTTCCTTCAGCCAATCCAACCCTAACACGCAAGGGAAAGCCGAGTGAGGGGCTACCAAAGGTTGGATTCGTTCCCAATGTTTTTTTATGTCCAAGTCCATGGGGCGCGTCTTTGCCGTGGCTTCCCCTCCGGGAGCACATTTCCCGTCTAATTGGGTGATTGGCAAGGGTTCCTTCAGTGGCACCTTTCCCACCCCCAAAGTCTCGGCCAGTGCCGGGCTCACTAGGGATTGGGTACACCCCGAGTCCACGATACACCGGACTCCCACTGTTTTCCCGGACTTGGGGTTGGAGAGATTGGCAGGTAGGAGTAGCAAGGGGGAATCACTCACCACGCGTTTGCCCCTGTTGGCGGCCTGCTGGCGGGGCGCCTTTACAGCAGACCGTCCTCGTTTCCCGACTGCTCCTCGGCTTGATCCTCGTCTTCCAGCCCGCTTCCCTCCTCCGAGTCGTCCACTGCCGGCACGGCAGCCACTGGCACCAGGAGAGACTTGGCGCTTTTCTTCGGAGTGGTTTTCTTGGCAGGCTGGGCTTTCGATGGGGCGCTGCTCACGGCCCTCGGGGTCGATGCTGCTTTCGTCGGGCAGTGTGCGAGAAAGTGCCCCGCTTGGCCGCAGCCCAAGCACAGCCCCTTTTCCATGCGCCGGGTGCGCTCAGACGGCTCTAATTTGGCTCGGGGCTTGACTTTCGCCGGGGTGGAAGTTTTCGCCACGGTTTTGCCTGCCAGGACCTTAACCATCGAAGCTCGCTCCAATCGATTTTCCATCTCCCCAGCCAATTGGACCCACCCTTCAACCGTAAGCGGGTCTTCCAGGAGGAGGCATTTATCTGCCAGAGTAGGATTGAGGCCTCCCACGAACGACAGCACGCGTTGGGGTTCCGTCCAGTCTGGCACAGAGGAAGCCAATTCTTTAAACTCTCTAGCGTACTCGACCACTGACAACTTCCCTTGCCGGTGAACCCTGAGTTTTTTTTCCGCAGTCTCTCGTTCAAACGGTTCCACGTACATCTGGCGCAGGGCTCTCATAAAATGGTTGTAGTCACGGATGGCTTGGGGGTGATAACGGTACAAGTCCACGAACCATTTGGCTGCTTTGCCTTCTAGGGCTTGACCTACGAAACGCACTTTCTCAGCGTCGTCCTGGAAAGTGAACCCCATTTCCATCATATAGGCCTGGAGGTGCACCAGAAACGTAGGAAAGTCGGAGGGGTCCCCAGAAAACTTAGCCTTGAATTTATAGGTGCTCCGCATCTCCACCCCACGGAGGTGGGCAGGTAGGCGCCCCGGGCCCCAATCCGCCGGTGCCGGGGCCGGGACCAGGGGTCTTGCACCACGGCCGATGCCTCGCCCTCTCCCCGCCGCCACTCTTGCTCGTTCCGCTGCCCGTGCCGCCTCTGCTGCCCGTGCGGCCGCTCGCGCCGCTTCGCGCGCCGCTGCTGCCGCCGCCGCTTCGGCTCCTGCAACGTCCGCCGCCGCCGCCGCTGCTGCCGCCGCTGCTGCATCCTCGCCTCCGTCCGCGCCGTCCCCTCCGGCTCCATCGCCGCCCGCGCCGCCTTCGTCCTCTCGCTCCTCGTCCTCGCCTTCTCGTTCCCTCTGCGCTCTTGCTCGAGCCTCTGCCTCCGCCTCGATTTCCAGCTGCGCCCTGGCCCTGGCCACCGCCTCAGCATCCGCTGCTGCTTGTGTTTCCGCCATGCCGTGTTCCCGCAGTGCAAGCCCACCGCTCGCTCGTCGCAGGCTGGTTTCGTGCGCACCACCACCGAGCACTTCCTTCAGCAAGCGTTGCGTTCGGCGCTTCTCCTCCGGGTCCAGCCGTCCCGAAAGATCCTGCAGCCAGTTAGTCACCCTGTCCAGCTTGTACTGCAAGTCCTGTGTCTCACCCACAGGCTCCAGCGCGTAGCTAGGCAGTCCCAGGTGCTCCGGCCACCGTTCATCCCCAGTAGGGCGGTCGTATCTAGACAATCGCCTGCGCTGGGTGACGTGTCGTTCCAAAAATTCCTCGGGCCCCGGGGTTGCCCCCGAGATTGCCCGCATCATGCCCGAGCTGTGCGGGCCGGCACCAGCGCCGTCGCCCTGGGAGAGGTCCCAATCCAGGCCCTCTCCCTGCTCAGAAAAAGTGTGTCCCTCGCCCTGCATTTTGCAGGTGAAAGGAGTTGTGAGATTTGACTTGATGTCAGACGCACAGGAAACTCACAACAAAACTTATTCAAAAGAAAATAGTTTTATTGATTAGCACTATACGCATTGGACTGAAAGTCAAATCTGACTCGAAGCCAGATTTGCCTCAGCTTATCAATACATTTCTCCCGCCCAAAACTTGACAGTTCCCAAGGAGGGGGGTGGTGAGGAAAGACATATGTGAAACAAAAACAGGATTCCAAACTCCCATCCTTGAGAGAGGTGACAACAACCCTGTGAGCCCATAACAAGATAAGGTTAACATAACATCACTATTCTATTTTATTGCTTACAAACTACAAGGCCGGGGCTAGCAGGCGCCAGGCTCAATCAAGCAATATAACTGACATGGAGGAACTCAGGCTAATTTATGACAGAGATTCTACAATCCTGACAGAGGGACGCGGAGATCAGGGACCTGATCGCGATTTTCTCGGAGGAGAAAATCCAGGACGCCTTCCAGTCCTCTCACAGGAATAGGGAGGTCTTCGAGCAAGTGGCCATAAAGATGCGTGCCCTGGGCCACAACAGGACCGGCCTTGAATGCCGGTCGAAGACCAAAACGATGCGGGCGGAGTACATGAGAGCCGTGAACCATAACAAGGGTTCCGGCAACGAAAAGGTGACCTGCCCCTACTTCGAGGAGCAGCGCCAGCTGTACGGAGACGGGGAAGGAGCCGGCAGGCCGAAGCGCGTCGGGAGGAGCCTTAAGGTGGTTCGGAAGCCGGCTGCCCCGGTCGAGGAACCACCCGCTGAGGAGGATCCCGGCGAGGGCACCTCGTCCAGCTTTCGGCCTCCACCCCCCGTCCAGCAACGACCAGCGGAATTGGTCACGGTGGACCTGATGGCCATCGCTCCTGGGGAGCCGGAGGAGGTTCCTGAGCAAACGCCCCTTGCCTCCGGTAAGTAATTTTCTTTTTATTTTATATTTTATTGTTTTTATATTGAGCAAATGTGTGTTCTGACGTTTGGGGATCGTTTTCTCGTGTGTTCGTTGCTACGCATAATATGATAGGATGTTTGTGGATTGCTTTGGGTGGCTTTTTAAAACGGTTGTGTTTAACCAACAACCCAAACAGTTTTGCAGCATGCCTCAGCCATAGGCCTTCTGCTGCGCTCTAGCCACTACTTTGGGTCCTTGATGTGTGGTTCAGGTTGTGTGCTTGCTCCTTTTTCACTATTGTATGCCTTGTGTTCGTTGCAACGCATGCTATGCTTGGATGTTTGTGGATTGCTTTGGGTGGCTTTTTAAAACGGTTGTGTTTAAACAACAACCCAAACAGTTTTGCTGCATGCCTCAGCCATAGGCCTTCTGCAGTGCTCTAGCCACTACTTTGGGAGCTTGCTGTGTGGTTCAGGTTGTATGCTTGCTCCTTTTTCACTATTTTCTGCTCTTGTCCACAGAGACACAGATGCCTGGGACGGTGGTCCTCGAGTCCCCTGCAGCAGTAGCAGAGGACAGTGATTCTGGGGCGTCCACAAATGTTGGTAAGTATCAGTTGCAATAAGGGGGGGGGGGGTTTAACTGCTTTGTGCTTTTCTGTTTGTGCAGGGCAGCAGCACTGCCAAGAGACAGAAGATAGTCCCTCAACGTTGCTGCTTTAGGGTTTGAAGCTAGCTTTGCCACACTTTCGTCCTAAATCATGTTCTTTTTTCCCTTTTTTCAGATTTTATACCCGGGACACAGGAGGAGGAGGAGCGTGGGGTGGCTGGACCTCCTGCCCTGCGCAGGCGGATACAGATACAAGATGGTGAGCGTGCATGAACTGTTCCTTTCAAGCCATGGCTGCAGGGCAATGTCTGTGTGCAATAACTGTGTGCTTCCTTTTCATTTTTGTGCTCCCCTGGCATTGTTCTGAGTCTTGGTTTAACATGTAACCAAGAAAGGCCACCATGGGCAAACAAACAATAACCATGTGCTCCCCTGGCATTGTTCTGAGTCTTGGTTTAACAATATGTAACCAAGAAAGGCCACCATGTGCACCAGGGTGGGTTTTGACTGTCTCGTTGTTACTAACAGTTCTGTTTCTCTTTTTTTGCCAACAGAGGTCCTTTCTGAAGACGACGAGCCAGCTGGCTCACCACCCAGGGGCGCTCTCCCGGCTGAGGAGAGGCTGGCCAGGGAACGCGGCAGGCTGCGGCGCGTCTCCGTCCTGACTAGTGTGGGAGAAAGGATCCTGGAGCACTGCCAGGAGGAGTCCAGGCGTGCCCCTGCTGCAGACCAGGCGATGCTCTCCCTCGTGGCCCAGGAGGGCAAAAAATTCCGTGCCATCCTTAGAGACTCGAACAACTCACTACGCGAAAGCGTGGAGGAAGTTCGAATGATAAGGAGGCTGATGGAGAGGGCGGTCGCGGTTATGGAGGCGGCCCCCCCTCCTCAGATTACAGTGCACGTCCCCCACCCAACCCACACCCCCCCACCACCTCCAGCACCCACCCCACCCACCCCCTCTCAGAATGCCGCGACCCAAACGAGAAGGAGGACTGTTCTCAGGAAGAGAGTCGTTAAACCCGCGGACAAGTTCTCCCCCTCCTAGTTTGGGCCATTTTGTCTGTTTATCTGTGTTTACTGTTGTCTGTTCAATAAAGTTTATGTTTTTGACTCTGTCTCTGTGTACCCTCTCTAGTGATTGTGCCTATTCTGGCACCGTTGTGTGGGTTGGAGGTTGGAGGGTGTTTTAAAGGTTAAAGGTGTTTTTGGAGTTTGGGGTGAAAGGTGTGCGAGTGTAAGGAGTCACACTGGAGTCTTTTTCAGGAAATTTACAACAACATTTTATTTTCAGAAACAGTTCAACAGGGGAAAAAAACAAGGGAATGTAACTTGGACCCCCCCCCCCCCACCACCACCACCCTCCAAGAAAGCCAACTTTTTTTTAACAAATTCAAATATTTAACAGGGATAGAAAAATGGGCAAAGTAACTGGGAACCCCCCCAACACCCCCACCCCAAAACACAAAAAGAAAACAAAACTTAGGTCCCACCGCTCCCCTCCCCAGCCCCTTCCAGCTCCCTCACTCTTCTGCACAACCGTCCCATGGTCCCCCGCACTTTGCGGCGGAAGAGGTCTTCGTCCTCCTTCTTCTTAACTGTGTGGGGAGGGAGAAAAAGTACACATTAGTGCCAGACATATTTTCCAATTTTTTTAGTTTACATGCATACACTTTTTGGTGGCCTTAGCCACAGTGTGAGAAGAGTTGGGCAGTGGGGAACATAACCTACGTTCTTCCGCCTCCCTCTGCTGCCTTTGCTGCTCTAACTCCCCTTTCAGGTCTGCCACTTCAGCCTCTAAGGCAGTCACCCTGGCCTCCATGGCACGCAGCCTTGCCTCCATAGTTTCTGCTATAGAAATCAAACAAAGAATTTAATAGCACTTCAAATGGAAGCATCACAGCAGGCTCCCATATTGCTCCATGGGGGAACACACACATGGGTCTCCCGCACAGACATAAAACTCTCACCTGCAGCCTGTCCTGAGGTGGAAGGTCCCTCTTCCTCCCCCTCCTCAAGCTCAGGTGCTTTTGCCATCTTGGATGGTGATTATGTGGCTGGGCAAAGAAAAAGAGAAATCATAATTAAAAGCACACAAACCAGAGATGAAACACAGCTGGTAGACACACCACAGTTAGAGTCAAAGCGCATAACCAAAGTGGTTCTACACAGTACTGGCGGGCTAAGTCAGAGGGGGTTGACAGCATCTAAGTACTTTCTCGAATTTCATTGGGGACAGTAGGGGAAAGAGGCAGCTAGTCATGCCATGCATGTTTAAGGGCAAAACACAACGAGGGCAGCACTTACCCATATGCCTCCTCATTTCCAGGGGGGGCTTCCCAGCCTTCTCCCATATTTTCACCATCTGGTCGTGGAAGACCGTCCTCCCGCTTGGCTGCGGGACCCCCCCCCCCACTGTTCCAGACTGTTGAGGAAGTCCAGCTTCACTCGCTTAAATTTTGTCCGGACCTGCTCCCAGGTCCGGACATAGCCCCTCTCCCTCAGCTTCGATGCCAACACCAGGTAAGCACCCTTGGTGTGGCAGTGGGTGCTGGCCATAAGGCGGCCAACACTTTTCGATTGGAGCACCAGCTCCAGAAGTGCCTCAGCCTCGGCGCGCTGCCAGAAGGAGCCCTTCCGTGGCTTCGGCATCTTCGGAATGACGGTTAGGGAACGAACGTACGTTGCTCCGATCGACCACCCCTATTTTAAATGTATCAAAGCTGCCCACCAATAAAATTATTCCTTGGAACATAAGTGGATTGATCCTCCGGTTTGACAGGGGTCGCCAATACTTCCTGGCTACCCGCCTCCCCGAACTTTCCCCGTTCAGCGCTTCCGTATTGTGTGTGTCAATTTCAGTGGGGAGTTAGCATTTAGGGCTGTCAAAGTGCTTTTGGACCAGAGAATCCCTGTTTTTTTGCTGGCAAAGTACACAAACCGCACAAGACAAGGTTAAACAAAGAACACAAAACTTTATTCAACAACAGAGTGGGAAAAACAATTAAACACGCCTCCTGTTTCTGTAGATGTGGGTGGCTATGGCGTCCCGAACCTTGCACCCCTCAGCATAGATCCTTTTTCTCCTTGCTTCAGGGATGTCTTGAGTGTCCTCAAGGACCACAGGATCAGGTTCATCCACAGGGAAGGGGATGTTATGTCCCTTGTCCTCGCATATGTTGTGCAAAATGACACACGCGATGATCAGCGGAGTCACATTGTCTATATGCACATGGAGTCGGGACATCAGGCAACGGAACCGGGACTTCAGACGTCCAAAGGCACGCTCCACTACATTCCTTGCCCGGGAGTGACTGAGGTTGTAGTGGCTCTGCACGTCTGTCCTTGGCCGCTTGTAGGGAGTCATGAGCCAGCGTCGTAATGGGTAGGCTCCGTCACCGAGCACCAACGCCGGCACACGCACGCCCTCAATGGTGGCGGTGGGGTTTCCTGGAACAAAGACCCCTTCGTCCATGGCTTTCCTGAGGTTCGATTCCCTGAAAACAAGGGCATCATGCCTCCTGCCACTCCACCCCACCTCGGCATCGATAAACCGGCCGGAGAAGTCCACAGTTCCTTGCAGGAGAACAGAACAAAAGTCCTTCCTGTTACCGTACTCCTTTATGCTTCCCCCGGGGGCACGGATAGGGATGTGGCTTCCATCGACGGCCGCAAAACAATGCGGGAATCCAAGCCTGGCAAACCCGTCCATACTCTGGAATAAGGGAAAGAAAAGAATATAAGCCATAGCATGTCAGCGTGGGGTGTATCGCGTCTTCGTTGCTGACCTGTCAAACAAGAAAAAAAATTTAAAGGGCAAAGGGGATCGAATGACACTCACCGCTCCAAGCCGGTCTCCGAGGCACACGACTTTGCTGAACAATTCCGCCTCCATGGCGAGGCAGAACTCCTTAAGGTTATCGCCAACCATAGTGACTCCGAGTCCGAATTGCTGGGCTACTGTCCGGAAGTACTGAGGGGTTGCCAAGTACCACAATGCGACCGCCACCCTTTTTTCCACTGGCACGGGGCGCCGCATGCCAGTGACTTGCCTCTCCATGCGTCCACGTAGAGCCTCCACGAGTTCAAAAAATGTCCCCCTAGACATTCTAAAGTTGGCAATCCAGTGGTCATCATCCCAGCGAGCCCACACAAAATTTTCCCACCAGTCAGAGGATCTTTCGTCCGCCCAGAACCGGGGGGGGAACCGGACCTCTGCCAGAGCTTGCCAGTGCCTCTTTGCCGCCATGGTTGCCCGTTGAGAACGTCTTGTGCTGCTGGTCATCGCTCTGGCAATACGTTCTCGGTATTCCTCTGAAGCAGCCCTCCTATGCTGCACAGTGGTGCGGATACGCTGGACCACCGCAATCATCCGAGCCAACAATTGAACAATAATCCTCTCCATTTCAACGTTAACCTGTGCTGCGGGCAGTAGGCTACGCAAACAAAGAGAGGCCGACCGCGTGTCTGCCCAGGTGCATATAAGCAGGTAACCTGTGGGCGTGTACTGTGGGCGGGGATTAACCTTTCAAACATATCAATGCATCAACCTCTGGTTCATAGAAAACAATAGAAAACACGTTCCAAGGGCGCCAATGATTTGACGATAACGCGTTGCTACGGGTTTCCCAGGGTTTTTTTAAAAAAAAGGGGACCCCGACAAGTCCGGCTTTAGGGTCGAGGTCAAAGGTGTGCCCGCAGTTTGATTGACGGGCACGGGAGGCCAGAAGCGCTAAAAAGGGACCTCCTTTGTAGCGAAAAGACGGAGAACCGGAAGCCTGTGGGTTACGAAAGTGACGAGAAGTGAAAGTGCTAAATTCCGCAAAAACCGCAGCTGTGCGTTACGGGCACAGCTAGTTACATTTCGCTAGTTGAAGTAGCGATTTCGCTAACAGCAACCAAATAGCAACTTTGAGCTCTGTGCGAAATGGCCCTATGACTACAATAGTTGAAATGAACTTGGTATTTCAACATCATACGTAAAATATTAATCCTGGTTTATCTGAGCTAACACAGCAATTAAAATTTATACCAGTTAAGTTTTATGGACCTTATGTATCATCAGTGAAGTGATGCTCTGAGATAAACACCTACCAATCTATGAATCTCATGGAGAAGAAAGAGGAAAGAAATTCTATAACACCTACACAAATGGGAGGGAGATACAGACACATTTTGGCTCCCCCCTCCCCCGAATAATTTGGAAGTTCCCTAATCTCCGTCTTTTTCTTCCTGCTAGTCAGCCTGTTAACATGTGTTGTTTTACATTGTTCTCAAATTGTCCCCACCCAATTCCCTCGAATAACTGAGCCAGCTTAAGGAACCAAGGCGCCCCCTTCCCTTGGGCATATAGCTTCCAATCCGAGATCTGACCCCTGGAACTCTTGAGAGTTTAACCCTAAGAAAAAGCACTTTACTAAACTCACTAGTGTTTTCGGTTTTGTTTTTTTTTTAAAGATAGAGATTTAGAATAATAATCAAGTGTGAACTAGACTTTGTTATTTACAACCCCACAAAAAGAAGTCCTGCAGTTGTTGGAGAGTTAAATTTGAAATTGATAGATGCATGTTCTTTCTATGGGAAAATTTCACCACCTTGAAGTAATTCCCTGTGGTAGAACTCAGTATGGAAAACTCCCCCCCCCCCAAACAGGTATCTAAAGTTTCCTTCCTTACTAGAGAGAAAAGTCCCTTTTGACACAATCTTTTCCCTTTGACTGCTTCTTTAATTATCATATCCAGATTGTTCCTAAGGCTGTCTATGGCCTTCCTTTCAGCATAGCTGATATTCTGCTGTGTGCGATGTTGTTTGTTGATCACATCGGTTTGGACCCTGCGGTGGAAGATTCTACGCAGAGGTCCAGTGTGGCATTACGACCATCTGGGCGAGTCTGCGTGGAGTCTCTTTTCTTGTAGTGTTGTTTTGTTGGCATGTGGTGGTCAGTATCCAGTCCTTTGGTGGATTGGAGGGAAGGTCCTTGTTCTCCAGTGGTTTCTGTAATGGAATGGTGTGTAGATGCTGTCTGTTCTTGCTTGTTCTGTTCACATGTGTGTTGAAATAATTCCTTTAGGTGTAAACATTGGAAGAATGCCTCAAGGTCTCCATAGAACTGAACCATCGCTGTGGATTTGCCGTGGCAGAATGAGAGTCCACATAAGAGAACTGAATGCTCTGCAGGACTGTGCTGTGCTGTGACAGATTGACAATATTGCTGGAGGAGTTCTTGTTCTTAGTAATGTCCACCTGTAGGTTGGAAAGTTTTTAAAGCTTTTGTTCTTTCAGTAAATCCAACCGAGGGTTGTAGAGGGCTTGTCTTTTTTTCTTGAAATCTTGCCAAGTGGGAAGATTCATGTAGAAATGTCCAGTTCAGAAACTTTCTCCTTGACCAGCTGCTGTTTGTAGTAGAGGACACTGATCAGATGTTTGAGTAGTTCCTTGGAGAACCTGACACAAAGCTTTTCAGTTGGCTTGGTGGTGTCTTCCTTAATTCTGCATAAGAAGCAGCTGGTCTTTCCGTTAATTTGTTGCTGTTAATGCTGTTCTCGTGAAGACTGTGAATATATCAACTATGAAGTTTTGCAAATTTGCATAGGGGGTGTGTGATTGACCTGTATGTGGACAGTGTGGTTAGTCACACAAACACCCCAACGTGTATTGCTATGCTGCTAGTGTGCAAACCTTTCATAAAATCCTTTTTGTCAATTAGCATTGGTTCTGGTAGAAGTCTATCTGTTAACTCTGTTCTGAGTCTCTGCCAGCTACGTGACTGGGTGCTACTCTGATTATTTGCAGTGCACAGAAAGATACTCAGTCTGTGTGTTTTCTGCATACTTAATACATGCACATAAATAGTCAGCCTGCCTCTCTGCAGGGACTGTGTTGCAGCACATCCATATACTACAACAACAACAAGGCCTTTATTGGCATATGCAATGATTGCAAAATGTATACACAAACTACACGGAGATAGGCTGCGATTGACAGAGCTATAGGCATATCTACTGGGTAACAGACTGAATTAGCGATCCCCAACCTGTGGGCTGCGGACCACATGTGGTCCTTCGACTAATTGGAGGTGGGCCCCAAAGGACACCTTCTCCCCCCCCCCCGGCCCTTTACTTCATTCCCCCCCCCCCGGCCCTTTACAACACACTTCAGGTGTCATTGTCTCCCATCACTCCCAGATGGGACTATCTCTTGGCAGAGAAACAAGCTCAGGGTTCCCATTGATTTGTCATTGTCATGAGTTAAAATTTCCATGAAAATAAAATGTTCCTTATGTTCATTGTTGTGGCGTGTCTGTATCTTATTCCGAAGGGATGTTTAAACATTACCATAGTGATCAGAGAGCGTTAGGGCAGTGGTTGAGAGTAGAGGAGTAAACTACCCCCCCCCACCGGGCCTCAGTAAAAGGTGTTGAGTGGTCCCCGGTGATAAAAAGGTTCGGGACCACTGGACTAAATGTCTTTCTTGGGCTGCCGACAAGAATTGGCCTGATGTAGGTCCATGGTGATCTGGACTGGGGTAGCTATGGATGCCTCAGCTGGCTGGTAAAGCCAGATTCCCTGGCTACCACAATAAGAAGCCCACCTCCTTTTACGCTGGTCTTAATCAGCATAAGGGCTGGGTTCCCTTTTTTAAACCCCTTCCCTTTTCACAGCCATCAGTGTCCGTGCCCATTTTCCTTGTTTGTTTTCCAGCCATGGATAGAGTTGCCAACCTCCAAATGATACCATTACAATTGATCGCTAGATGACCAAGATCAGTTCCCCTGAAGAAAATGGATACCTTGTAGGATCAACTTTATAGCGTTATAGCCTGCTGAGGTCCCTGCTCCCCCCAAACCTCACCCTCCCCAGATTCCAACTCCAAAATCCTCAGGAATTACTCAAGCCAGAGCTGGCAACTGTAGTAATGAGGGTGCTCTAGGACTGTAGACCTTGTACCAGGACAAATTGTGGGGGAAGTGGGGTTGTCTAGAGCAGGGGTAGTCAACCTGTGGTCTTCCAGATGTCCATGGACTACAATTCCAATGAGCATGCTGGCAGGGGCTCATGGGAATTGTAGTCCATGGACATCTGGAGGACTACAGGTTGACTACCTCTGGTCTAGAGTTAACTGACAGTAGATCCCAGACAGACTCTCCTAACTTTCCCCTTGGTCCAGCCACAGAATCCCAAGTGTTTAGTGCTTTACTATAAAGTGATAGTAAGATTAGATGTCGTTGCTGACATGGTTGTCTAGTCACCCTTTGAATCAGGAAAGTCCATATGTCCCTATGCACCAGCTATGGTTTACCAACGCTAAGGGTGATCCATCTAGCATTGAATAGAGCCTGGGCCTTTTCCAAAGAGGCAGGAGGGCTTATTGGAGATCGTCAAGAGGTGCTAGAAGACTTGCTTGTTTGTCAAGGGGTGAAACAGCAGACATCTTTTAAAAGAAGATTTGGGGGTTAGGTGGGTAGCCCTATTGATCTGAAGCCACTGAACAAAGTTTGAGTCTAGTGGCATTGGGTATAAGTTTTCATATGCATGCATACTTCTTCAGATATAGTGAAACAGAAATCCCCAACCATTCCATGTAGGTAGAGGGTAAGGAGGGTATTGTCAGCAAACATCAATTACAGTTAAGTTGCCTAAGAAATGGAGCGGTAAGTACAGCTAAGATTTGATGAAGGCAATTGGCAAGACCTATGAACAGCAACAAATTAGTATATAGCATAATAAAGGAATTTACAAATATATGCAAGAACGAATGACATTAGCATGTGTAGTGAGATAAGAAACCAATATCTCTGTTAAGCCCTGGGGGTTCCATTGTCCTGAGTGTTGTAATAATTTGGAGTTTGCTATTTATGGGTTGCTTTTCATTGGAATGTTTAAAATGTATTATTGTAAACCACCTTGAGTCATGAGGAAAGATGGGTTATGAATGCTGTAATAAATTATAAATAAATTAATAAGGTTAGCTGATCAGATCCTGCTTTGATCCTGTCCCTAATTCCCAACTAATTAGCTTCCCAAAACAGGCCTATCTGCTTATTTATATCTCTGGCCAAGCCCTGTCTGAGGAGTTGACTGCCATTCTCCCCCTCTAATTACTTTCTCACCGAGAATCCACAGCCTCTCATTGGCAAGGGTCCCTAGGAATTTGGGATCAGGGGATGGTGAGATGCCCAGAAGGTAGAGCTGGGAGCTGCCTGTTATAGTACCTGCTCCAGAATAGCAGTTATAGTACCTGCTCCAGAAATGCAGCAATTTTACACATTCAGCTTTTGACATTGAAGTACAATCAAATGCGGAGTTCAATAGCAATGTGCATCCATAAGTAAAGCAGTAATTACTTCACGATGCGGTCATGACCACGCTGGTCCCCATAGGCACCGACCTTCAACTTGGAGATGTGTTTGATATCGAGGGCAGTTGACTAGTGACATGCCTTTGTTCCAAGAGAAGTGCTCCAAGGAGTAATTCCCTCTCCACCCTGAGGAACGAGGCACCAAGACACCTCGTTGAATCTGTCAACACTAGTTGGCAAGCTTTCCTGGCCGTGGTTCTTTGTTTATCAAATAATCACTTCTCGTAATAAGGGAGCAGAATGTAAACATGCTCTTTGCTAATTTGCCAGTGCTTGAACATCTGATTCCTGAGCAGAGCAAACAGGAAATACTTGCGCGCTCCCCAACAGCAGACTTGGGTTCCAATTAAAATTTTAATGAAAATAGAGTTGAACCCAACTGTGACTGGTGGCACAGTGTTGGGCGCAGCTGTGCCCCTGTTATGTCACCTCATTTGGCTGAGCTTCCATGACCAGTCATCAGTACTGATAGCTGACAAGATAGTGCCACATTAAAAGAGATGATGATATGGAACAGATTGCTTTCGGAGCTTGGTATTTTAGGTGCTGTCGACAGATTGACAGTCCAAATCGCCTCGGATTTCCACATTCATTTGCTCTCTCTCTTTCTTTTTCATTTTTTGTCCAGAAGTCCCAAGTGAATGACAAGGGATGGGAAATGTGTATCGTGCAGCCGAGAGAGCTCTGAGTTGACAGGAATTGGTTTAAGCCACTTAAACTCCCAACAAGAGCAACTGCTGACACCAGAACGTTCATCAATGCCACACGAGTCATCTTCTCAGTGATGACCAGCAGAAAATTGGTGATGACCTGAGGAGAAAAGAATATTGTGGAAACTCTAGAGAAAATGATGCAGGTTGATACCTGAAGGGAGACATTTTAAGACAGGGAATGGAAATTAAAACAAAAACAAAAAAAACTCTTCATTTCTAGGGTTTTGGAGGAATTTGGGGTGCTGTTGGTTTTTTTGGAAGTTCTGACTGCAGTTCCCTGATCAGTTGACCAATAAAATCAGGTGAGTTATCCTGAAAGACATCTAACCTATTATTACGATGCTGTTCTTCAATGTGTGTCTATTGGGAAGTGTTGTGCACATTCCCCAGTTGTTCGGGACAAAACCTGAGCCCAAGAAACCAACATGGTACTTCATATGAGGTTACGATATGTGGTATCCTAGCCTTCATTCCTGCCCTGATCCCTGGCAATCCACAGAGACCATCTGCAATCAGAAAAAGAAAGGCAGACAATCTGAAACAATCTAATCTAAACAATGACTTATTCCCATCTGAACCTACCTATCCCCTCCATTCATCTTTGGAGGCCCTGCTTCGGAGGTCCCAACATCTGAGGTTAGATGGGTAGCACCTTGTCCTTCTTGCTCAAGGTGCTGAAGCTCTGGAACTCCCTCATCTTTTTCCTTCCCTTCCTTTGGAACATTTGTCAGTCTCTTCCTGCTGCTGGCTTCTGCCAGTTGTGAAGAAGACCTTCTTTGTCTGTTTGTTATTCCGTCTTACAGGCCATGCAGAACTTTGACAGCTCTGTCAAGGTCCGCAGCTCTTCCAGGAGCTCATTCCACCAGGTTGGTTCCAGGGCCAAATATCTCAGGGGGCTAGGACCACCAACGGATTTATACCCGCAGACCGAAGAGCCCTGTGGGGGGCATAAGCAGATAAGCAGTCCCTCAGATAGGCAGCACCCAAGCCACGTATAACCTTAAAGGTCAAAGCCCAAACCTTGAATTGATCCAGAAGCAAACCAGCAACCAGTGCTGTTGTTCCAGCACAGGCTGGATATGGGCCCTCAAAGATGTCCTAGTGTTGACATGTTTTAATGTAGTGATGCTTGCCACCTATTTGGGTGGAAAGGCAACACAGAAATATTTTAAGTAAATAGATTGTAACTAGAAGATGAAGAGTAGGCAATTCATTCAAATAATAGAATCATAGAGTTGGAAGGAACCTCATGGGTCATCTAGTCCCTGCACTATTCAGGACACCCACCTATCGCTCATCTACTGAACCTGTCTCCCACGTGAGCCTTCAAAAAATCAGCCTCTGCTTAAAAATTTCCAAAGATGGAGAACCCACCACCTCCCGAGGAAGCCTGTTCCGCTTAGAAACCACTCTAACTTCTTCTGGATGTTTAGACAGAATTTCTTTTGACTTAATTTCATTTCATTGGTTCTGGTCCGTCCCTCTGGGGGAAGAGAGAACAACTCTGCTCCATCCTCTATATGGCACCCTTTTAAATACTTGAAGATGGTTATAAAATCCCCTCTCGGTCACCTCCTCTCCAGGCTAAACAGACCAAGCTCCCCCAACCTTTCCTTATATGTCTTGGTCTCCAAACCCCTCACCATTTTTGTTGCCCTCCTCTGGACACACTCAAAGAAGAGTAGGTTTTTACACTCTACTTTTCACTATCCTAAGAAGTCTCCAAATGGATTACAATCACCTTTCCCTTCCTTTCACCACAACAGAAACCTTGTGAGGTAGGTGGGGCTGGGAGAGTTCTGAGAGAACTGTGACCAGGCTAGGGTCAACCTGCTGGCTGCATGTGGACAAGGAGTGGGGAGTCCAACCAGGCTATCCAGATCAGAGTCTGTCGCTCTTAACCACTATGGAGGAACTCACAAGTTGAGCGGAACAATAAAAATAATGTAAAACTTGTTAAATATTTATTATGGTGCACAATTAATAACAGAATAAAAACTTCTTAAAAACTATACCGAACTAACAGCACATAGAACGAAGGACCAAATGCGTTTCGACCCTTCCGGGTCTTCCTCAGTGGTCAAGAGTATAATAATACACTCTCTATATAAATATACCTATATAGAACTCTCTATAATGTATAGCTGAATGGTTCAGTGGGATCTGTAATGTATAAATTTTATACTTTTTGGAGACCAATTCCTATGTTATGTCCCTAAAGTCACCACTCTTCACTATCATTAAGATTAAGTTCTGTACTCCAAGTGTAATCTCATGTGCCTCAGACCACTTAACCACTACGCCATACTGTCTTTCAAATATGTGAAATCATTTGAGATAAGGAGACAAACGTCTGACCATGAGGTATCCCATGAGGTACTTTGTTTCTACCGCTGAGAAAATAACTCATGTTGAACTCATCAGGGGGAAATCTTATCATTCCCATGCCTGTTTGGCTTCAGCCCACTAAGCTTTCCTGGTCAAGGAGATGGATATTTAGTCCAGTATTCCATTACGCCTTTGTGTAACTCCATTTGCTAGGACCTAAAAAACAAGCAGGCTGTTATGACCAGTTTGTAACCAGCCATCGAACTGATTCTCATCAAAGATGGTCGCTCTCCTTGTAACCTTGCCAAGTTAACCCATTATTCATGTTCCTCTGGTTGCTTAGCAGTAAAATTTAATCCTACGTATGATCTCAAAGGGAAACAGATGCCGCTTTTAAGTGGAATTTCCAGGGTAAATAAATTATAGAATAAAATAATTATTTAATAGCTGGCAGTCAACATGCAGCAATTAAGCGGTCAGGCCCATTAGCTCATTACCTAAACAAAATCCATTTTCATTAGGAATGCTGATGTGCTAAAGCTGGGAGTCAAGGATCCATTTGCATCCAAATTTGTTTCCACCCGTGTTGGAATGACCTCCATTTTCAAAACTGTGCAATGCAGCTACATTTGCCCGCCCTTTTAATCCTGCTTCTGGTATTGATGTCGTCATGCAGCTAAACTGTAGGGATGCCAGCCACCAGGGTAAACCTGGGGAACCCCTGGAATGACAGCTCACCTCCAGATTATACAGATTAGAGAAAATCTGGTGCTTTGGGGTTTGGATTCTGCTGCATCATGCTCCACAAAGGTCCTTCGCTGTCCTCCCCAGGCTCTACTTCCAAATCTCAAAGAGAACTGGCAACTGGCAACCTGACACTCCCCCAACTGGTGGCCGGTGGGCAGGGCTTGAAACCCTTGAAGTGCTAATGTTGCCATGATAAGCCATTCACTGTCTTGACCCACTGTTTCTGTCACAATGCTCTCTGTCACAACAGTGCCCCCAAGAGGGCACTTCCTTTCGTATTTCTGTTCTAAATCGAATGTTATCCATTATTGACCCAGGGGTTACATTTAAACAGGGGAAGGGCTTCCAGTCCTAAAGCAAACTTCATCCCGTCCATGAGCCGACTCCGAAGTGATATGGCCATTTCAAACTGCGCCATCCCCCCCCCCCCCGCTCTTTTTTGATGGGTGATCTTCCTTGCTCTTTTCCTGCTGCGAATGACCTAAGTCAAACATTGTAGCGCTACAGCAATATAATCTCTCAGTGGATTCTCAATTAGGCTGCTGTAACACCAGCATGTGTTATATGTTATATGTTCTATGTCAGGGGTAGTCAAACTGCGGCCCTCCAGATGTCCATGGACTACAATTCCCAGGAGCCCCTGCCAGCGAATGCTGGCAGGGGCTCCTGGGAATTGTAGTCCATGGACATCTGGAGGGCCGCAGTTTGACTACCCCTGTTCTATGTAAATGTTCTGCAATGCTTTATGTATACCACCCAGAGCCGTATGGAATGAATGAATGAATGAATGAATGAATGAATATTGGTTTAGCACAGGAGTGGGCAAACTGTGGCCCTCCAGATGTCCATGGACTACAAGTCACTGGCAAGGGCTCATGAGAATTGTAGTCCATGGACATCTGGAGGGCCACAGTTTGCCCACCCCTGGTTTGGCGCTATAGCACTCGATTTAGAACTTTTGTGGGAGAAAGGAGTGAAGAAGATTGTGCAGCCAAAAAGGGTGGGGGGGGGAAGCAGAACTGTCGGGAACTCTACAGACATTTAGTCAGTTCACCACTGTGGAAGCAGTTTCCCTCAAAAATGTCTCAGCCCAACTTTACTAGGGAGCTGCAAGTGGCTTTGAATGAACTGGTAAATAAAAGGATTATGTCTGAATTGTGGCAAAAAATGCATGAGCAACCTGTTTCTAAAACGGATTACAAAGGCTGCCTCAATGGGGACCGCATGTCTTTCGAATGGGAAATGTTACATGAGCAAGGAAATCAACCAAGAGGGTTTTCTGTGAGAAACCTCCATGGACTGAACCACATGATGTGACTAACTTGATTTATGCCCCATTGTTTTGTCAGGGGAATCTGTTGTTATCAGGCATTTCTTTGCTTTGACATAATGGCTGATTTCCATCAACCTTTTGAAAGAGGATGATGGATGAATATTCATTTCCCATAAGTTCTCGGAGTACAATGCTAATAAATCTACCAAACATGCATGAAAAGAACCTTCTCCTTATTTTGAATCAGTGTCTTGCTTCAGAACAGATGTAATCCACCTTTATTCATGTTTCTCCCTTCATTAAGATTCTAGCATTCCTCCATTAGGTAAATATTGTCGGGTTTTTTGAAACACTTGTCTAGCCAGGATTCAGGGAGATTCTGGTGTTATCCCTTGAACATAACAGTGAAGAATTAATAGAATTGTCAACCATCTTTTACCTGAAATAAAAACTTGAGGTGAATTTGGAGGTTCTTACTTTGATGAACCACCTGATAAAGTTCAATGAAAGCCCCCCCCCAAAAAAAAATCAAAGAAACCAACCCTAGCCTTGACAAGACATCAACATTTTGTGTTTCACACATCCATAAATCACCACCACTACATTCACATACATGAAAGAATGAGGGAGTTTTGTAGTTAAGACAAAACAGCACCAGAATTTCAATACAAGTGTATTGGAGAAGTAGTTTCTCAGGAGGCATTTTGCAGTTTGCTTAAAATGGAATCTGATTTGGCTAATCCTTCTTACAAACTTCATCATGCATAGCTACTCCTCTTCAGTGCAGCCAGACAAAAATGTAAACTACCAATGCTCACATGGTCTATCTCATGATTTAAAAAAAGCTGACATCACTAGCTGGACTACATAAATCCATGGTTTACTGTGATGAAACTTCATATGTATCTGCCAAGAAAACAGATATTTTACCCATATTTTTCTCCATGATCTTGAGGACAGCATGCATGGGTTTCCCTCCAATTTCATCTTAACAACAACTCCATGAGAGAAATGAGCTTGAGAGACATGGAAGACACAATGCACCTTGTGGTTCAGCTACCACAAAGAGAAAATCTCTTAATTCTTCTTTACACCATTTCACCCTGAAGGAGGAATGCTGGGAGGCTGTTGAGATAAGTTGCAGTCACTACATTGATCAAGAGAGAGATGTGAAGAGAGGAGGGACCTGAAAGGAGGTTTTGCAAACTTTCAAACTTTCACTCTGTACATGGTCAGAGGCAAGCAGTGTCTTCCCAGGCCATCCTTTTCTCCTCCCCCCCCCCTTGTGGTGTGTACTATAAAAATAACTGCAAGACCTAAAGTTACAAAAGACTGTATTGATTTCTCTCTAAATTAAAAGAGCACTTCAGGGCTAAGTCTTTAAAAAGCTAATAGACAAAGAAATTCCTGCCCTATAACTACATTGGGTTAAGCAAGGGATGCAACCCAGGTTACATTCAACATGCTATCCAGTACACTATGTTCATTGGTTCAGGAATGGGTCATAACATCCCCTTCAGTTATGTTTCTGTTGCCAGGTCACTAGTAGGACAATAGTGCCAGTTCGCAATTTGATTCAAAACTGAAAAAAGTAACTCCCTCAATGCTGAAGGTTCTTCTGCAAAGTGAGGAATGGAGGCAAATGCAGGTAATGTTGGGTTTTCAGATTCCCCCTCCCCCATCCCACCCACCCCCACCCCCGGGCACTGGCAGAGCAGGGAGGTAAAGTTGTCAGATCCAGTTGGGAAACTCCTTGAGGTCAGATATCTCAGGGGGGTACAACACCGTCCAAAGAAGCCTTTTTCTCCAAGCAACCTGATCTCTATAATCTGGAGATGAGCTGTAATTCCAGAAGACCCCAGACCCCACCTACAGGCTGGCATTGCTCATGGCACGCAATTATTCTTACAAGGTGCTGAATACAACCATTGCTTTCTGCTGAAAGATGACAGTTTAGCCAGTGGAAAAGAACTTTCCTGCCCCTCCGAAAAATGCAACTGACAGCAAATGGCCTTTGCACTCAGCCCGCAGATGCAAACGGTGGTCTTTATGCCACTTACTATAGACAATGTTCTGTTAAAATGACACTACCGCCTTCCCACCCCTACTCCTGTTGCCCTCTTCTAATTTTCACCCCCGACATTTTCATTGTTTTAACGGAGGGTATTCCTTCCATGGCCACCAATTTATTCTCCTGAACTATGGCAGCTCAGTGGCATTAACGGGAAGGCAAGTGTGGCTTAATCCATCGTTGGACAAAAGCTTCCCAGATTCATAAGGCTCAGCGCATAGGATTAGTTCCCTTAGTGCAGCTTAATCATTGTCTACAATTGTGCAACGCACTTGGACAAAGCTGTGCATCCACGTGTGCCCTTGTCTGTTGCTAATGCTAATGGAGCTGCTTAAGAAACACTCAAGAGTCACAAAGGGTGCAATCAACCAACCACTGTTCCCACAAGGCATCCCCTCCTTCGTCTTGCCAGGTCTTTTGTGAGAGCAGAGTCTGATGGATTATGTTGCAAATAACATATATCAGCACTTGGCGGGAAGTTCTGTGGAACTGCGTACTCAAAACGGAGAAGTACTTATTGGGTTACCAACTAGGGTTGCCTTTCAAGGAAATCATTGGTCGGCCCGTGTGGATACTATTGCTGGGTTTGAGAATGTGTTCATGTCTACTGCAATTCTAAATTCTGATTGTAGGGGTTTGGCCCATGACCTTAGCTTCAATCGCTGTGATAGGATCTTTAGGATCTCCTGATAGGATCCCTGTAATGGATACGTTCGTACATCTCTGTACTAAGTCACTGTGACCAATTATGCACTGGGCAGGAAATCCAAGGTCGTGGCAGCAGGGCAGACCCTGTTGTGCATGATGCTGCCACCATGCCAGGCCCGCCCGGCACAACGCCCTGGAAGATCCATGGTAAGGAAACGCGGAATCTTCCATGTTCCCTGGGATGCCGAGGGTGACAGCAGGGGCTGAGTTGGACCACTGCTGTGCATAATCAACAGAGCCGGACTTTTGGGCCTGGCCCTTCCCCTGACCTACAGTGTACCTGCAGGGATACTGCATGCCCATCAGCTCCATAAACCTTCCCCACAGTTACCAGGTGATCTTTAGGCAGCAAGTGTGCAGGTCTGTGTTCACTGCCACAAGAGAACCTTTGTGGGAAGCCAATGGAATCCAGAGTTCACAGGAGGGATTGTGTATGAAGAATTTATTGGCAGACGATCAATTTATTGGCAGGTTGGCTCCAAGGAACAGATAAGCAGCATGGGTCTCCAAGTAGACAAAGGAGAAAACGGGCCGAGGCACAGAGCGTAGTTTGGATTTTCTTTAATGCTTTCAGGTACAGACAAGCTTTTCCTGACTAGCCACTAGTGACATGTTCACACAAGATCCCCCCCCCCCCGCCCTTCCAGCCTGCCCTTTCCCAAGAGTCAGACTGAACGACACAAGGGCTGCTCACCACCAGAGGAAGGCCTAACAATCAGGCACTCTATGGGCCCTCAGAGATGATTGATTGATTTATATCAGGGCTAGTCAAACTGCGGCCCTCCAGATGTCCATGGACTACAATTCCCATGAGCGTTCGCTGGCAGGGGCTCATGGGAATTGTAGTCCATGGACATCTGGAGGGCTGCAGTTTGACTAGCCCTGATTTATATCATCATCATTCTCTTTAATCTTATAGTCCTTCCCTGGTAACAGTCAAAAGATCCCAATGGAATTTCAATAAATCAATAAACATTAATTAAATCAACTAGGTATTTAAAAATCGATTATATAAAATAAAAGTGGTCTCTCCTTATATTTAAAAACTTTCTGAGGGGAGGGGCTTGGTCAGTGTTAGGGTTGATTTCTTCTGATGGTTCTTGAATGTTTCAGACCTCCCTGAGACAGCCCTGAACTCCTCTCCTGCTGCCCCCCCCATCATTCCACCCCTCTCCCAAAAAGTGACTGGACGCTGGAGCGCCACTCCCATGAGCTCCCCTGAGTAGCTGTTTCTCCCCCTTTCAGAGGCAGGAGAGCTTCCTGTCCCTCAAGATCACCAGCAAAGTATGGAATGGGATAAACTGGACAACTGATTCTTGAGAAAGCTCAATGGCTACTCTGGAAAGTCTGCAGCTTAGAAGTTTCATGATCCACAGGTGCAGTTCCTAAACCTCTGAGCTGCAGTTCCAAAACCCACAGGAGCCCCAGGTATTGGGAAAACCTAAGGCAGTCTTTACAGGAGTTTCTTGTGGCGCAGAGTGTTAAGGCATCAGAAATGTTGTCTGAAAGCTCTGCCCATGAGGCTGGGAGTTTGATCCCAGCAGCCGGCTCAAGGTTGACTCAGCCTTCCATCCTTCCGAGGTCGGTAAAATGAGGACCCAGCTTGCTGCTGGGGGGTAAACGGTCATGACTGGGGAAGGCACTGGCAAACCACCCCGTATTGAGTCTGCCAAGAAAATGCTGGAGGGCGTCACCTCAAGGGTCAGACATGACTCGGTGCTTGCACAGGGGATACCTTTACCTTTACCTTTAAGGCAGTGTTTATTAGGGCATGGCAGAAACTACTGGAGCCACAGCAGAACTGTTATGCATACCAAAAGGGAACGAAGGTAAGAGTCCACAGAGCCTCTCTGAAGGGAGGGTTGCTTCAAATGGCTTCATGAAGGGCAGCTCAACTCCAGGAAGGGCGAAACATTCCAGCTGGCATGGGCCAGGCATAGCACATGATGAGAAGCTACCTTGGTCTTCTAGGTGGCGGAAAGAGCCATCAAGACCCGGCTCACTTTAGGGAGACCCCATAGGACTTTCAGGGCAAGAGATCTCCAGACCTGCCTCTGCACCACAATTCTGGTATTCCCTTCCAAATACTGAGCAGGGCTAACCTTGATTAGCTTCCAGGATCTGATGAGATTGGGCTAGGCTGGGCTATCCAGGTAAAGTCTACTTCGAAAAGAGTCATTTCTTACGTAGGGTTTTATCAAATGCTTTGCTACAGATCAGCTTTGGCTGCATTTCCATTTCCATTCATCGGCAGCCCGATTAATCTGCTTTACGGACTTGCGTGTTTATGAGCCTGGATTGCCTTCCCATTTACCATTTTCCCCTGTAATTATTCTTTCCTTTAATATTAGTCCTGCCATTCAAACTAATATAGAAGTTATTACTTAGGCAGTGCTTGGCTCCTTCCTGTGATGGATATGTTTAGAATATCTTTCCTTCCACCAGAAGAGAGGAACTTCAATTATGCAAAAACTGGGAAACTCAATTCTCCAGGAATAGCAGGATTTGAAAACATGATACTGGCCATGATCCAGTGGTTCAGGGAGGGCACCCATCATGTTGTGTCTGGTGGGGCTACCAAAAAGTGTTTCCAAAGACTGGGAAATGTACGGTTTGAGGGCCCATCCAGAAGTTACAAAACCCTCATCATGTCCCCCATGAGGCAGCAATGGACCCTGTTGATACACTGTATAAGCACACAAGTGTATGAAGCTGCTATTGCCTCACCCCTGTCATTACCTGCTCAAGCTGGCAACAGCTCTCCAGAGCCTCAGGCTGAGGTCTACCACATCATCTGCTACTGGAGAGCCAGCATGAAGTCATGGTTAAAAGAAGCAGGCCCTTATATGGAGAGCTGGGTTTGATTCCCCAATCCTCTACATACAGCCTCCTGGGTGACCTTGGCCTAATCACAGTTCTCCCAGAGCTGTTTACACAGTGAAGTTCTATTAGAGCTCTCTCAGCCTTCTTCATTTAACAGGGTATCTGTTGTGAGGAGAAGAAGGGAAAGGCTCTTTGGGACTCCTTCAGGTAGTGAAAAGCAGGGTACAATAAGTCAAAGATTTGTGTACTGGGCAATCTGCAGAAACCTCACATAGGATTTCGTGAAACCCCGGGTTTTCTTGATGACCCTGGAAGGGTTTCCCAAATAGGTGAGATTCAACTAATTTATATATGTATACTCTCGGGCCTCTCCAGTCTTACGTTTGTGTTTGTGTGTGTGTATATATAATTTGTTAAATATTTATTGGGTGATATGACCATATATTGTCATGTTTACTCCCCAAATGGCCAATGATGGGCCTGGAGGGGGTGGAAGAAGAGGGGCCATGGGTGGGCCAGGGGACCCTGGGTTAGTCACAGTTCTCAGCCCCACTTACCTCACAAGGTGACTGTTTGAGGGAGAGGAAGAGAATTAGATTATAAACTGCTGTGAGACTCTCCTTAGTGCAGAGAAAAGCTGGGCATAAAAATCAACTCTTCTTCTAATACTTCTTCTACACATAAGTGAAAAGACTATAGAGGGGGAAAGGAGGTTCCTGGGCAAGAATCCAAGGGGTGATATGGAGTCTCAGTTGTTGATGCTTCTCTGTCAGGGGTACATTTTCATCCCCCCCCCCCGCCATATAGAGTTGGTCTAGTTTTCCTTCCAATGTTAAAAATGTAAACTTAAGTCTTTACCTCCTAAGACCCCAATCTGGATTTTATTTTGTACATTCTAATTTCTTAAGTGTAGATGTTATATAAACCTAATCAGACCCTTTACTTATTCGTCATGGACTGTTCTTTTTGAGTTATAAACTGGCTGTCCTTCCCTACCTTAAAGACCTCCCCAAATGCACCCTCTTCCATGACTCAGTGATCTAATGGCACATCATCTAAGAATCTTTGGGGGGGTCGATTGGGGGGACCTACAGCTGAATATACTATCATGAATTTATAAATCAATGAACATGAAAATACCAAGTTAATTGCAAATGCAGGGTGAGGTGTGGGAATCAATGGTTACTTTATTAAAAGAAATTAAAGGTATTCTTAATTACTGGAAGCTAGAAATATATCAATTAATTCATTCGATAAAATCTTTAATAGCAGAATATGCTGACACTTTTAAAAGTTGTTAATCGATCAAATAGCCATGGCGCTTTAAGAGAAATGGAAACTGAAGCAAAATTTAATTGGAGTTTCAGAGAAAACTCAAAATCTTCCCCCCATCACTACAAACACACGGAAAAGAATGTTTTTGCATGTGCAGAGTTCCATTTCTGTGAGGTATTTAAAGACAAAGGACTGCTGCACTAAGGAGAAGAAGACTTAGTTTTTATACCTCACTTTTCACTACCAAGGTCAGCCATGTCTTTTCTAATCTATTACTGATCACTTTGATGCATTCAGTGTAAAGTTGCCCTCAAGGTCAATGTCACTGAGCACATGATAATGAGAGCTTTCCTACACTCTAATTTTCCTGGCTTGCATGTTTCTGTTGCTTTGTTGTCATTGGTTTCCTGTTCAGGTGTGCTGTCTTACCTCTACGATTTGATATTACAGCACTTTATGTCCAGCACAGAAAATAGCAATTCAAGTATGTAGGGAGATACACCAGACACAAAACACTGTAATATCCAATTGATCACTAGAGGGAGCAAAACATTGGACTGAACAGGGAAAAAAGCCCAAAGCAGCCGTGGTATTCCTGGAAAGTCTCCTAGCTTGGTGTAGTGCAGGGTTGGCCAAACTGTGGCTCTCTACACTGGCAGGGGCTCATGAGAATTGTAGTCCGTGGACATCTGGAGAGCCATAGTTTTGCCACCACTTGTGTAGCAGCTAAGAGCAGTGGCCTTTAATTTGGAGACTTCAGTTTGATCCCCCACTCCTCCTCCACATGCAGGCATCTGGGTGACCATAGGCCAGTCACAGTTCTCTCAGCGCTCTCTCAGCCTCACTTGCCTCACAGGAAAGAAGAAGGGCAGGTGATTGTGAGCCACTTCAAGACTCCTCCAGGGAATAAAAAGCAGGGTACAAAAAAACAAACAAAAACTTTTCTTCTTCCCATCCAAATACTAGCCAGGCCCAACCCTGTTTAGCTTTCAAGATATGACAAGATCAGACAAGCCTGGGCTACCGAGGTCACTGCAAGGGGGCTGTATGGCTGGATCTTTTGTATTCTCCCCATAACAGCACTACCCAATTCCTACTATCCTTCAATCCATTCTTCACAGGCCAAATAGAGTTTTTCATTTGAAGGAGAAAGGTGAGTCTCTTTGGACCCCCCCTTCCTTTTCTCTTCTTTCCAGTATACGATACATGTGAGTTATGGTATAAACAGTTCTAGAATCCATGTCAAATTGTTCTACCATTTTCAGAGTTAACCAGTGACATTTGCAATATATCTAGAACTATGTTGTCCATTAAAAGGTCCCCACTAACTAAATTCGGTTGTCTTGCCGGGTCATTAGTTACTAAACCTCCATCTCCATTATGGTGACTGCTTGAGAAGATGTTTATCTTCATATTGTGGCTCTGTACCTTCCATTCATCACACAGATTCGTTTCAACGTGCATTCCTTACCAGCAGGTCAACAGATGGGAGTCTTGTTCAAGGTCCATTTAGCCCAGATTGGAAAATCTAAACAGAAGAGAAATGAAGATGCTGTTGGTCTGGGAAGATGCCTTATGAGTCCTTTTGGAAGAGAGATGGGGGGGATGTAGTTTTCAAAACGCACCTCTGGCTGTTGTTGAGGGGAGGAAAACTATTTTCATTTGGGTCCCATGGACCTGAGGCTGACCATGCCCCCTGGCTGACTATGCCCCCGGTAGCATGTTGCACTTCACCAATTCCAACCAGCTGATGGCCCCTGGCCCTCAAGAGGTAGGTTTGGCCTCAGCCAGGGACAGACCCTTTTTTGTCCTGGCCCCAGCCTGGTGGTATGTGCTCCTGGAAGTCCTGTCACAGTGCTGAAGGGCCTGCAAAACGGAGCTCTTCTGCCAGGCATTTGGTAGGGGCCAGTGAATGATCTACAGCAGTGATCCCCAACCTTTTTATCACTGGGGACCACTCAACGCTGGGGACCACTCACCAGGGACCACTCAACGCCTTTTACTGAGGCCCGGTGGGAGGGGGGTAGTTTACTCCTCTAATCTCAGCCACTGCCTGCGCTCTCTGATCGCTATGGTAATGTTTAAACATCCCTTCAAAATAAGATACAGACACGCCACAAGAATGAAGTGTGTTGTAAAGGGCCGGGGGGGATGAAGTAAAGGGTCGGGGGGGGGAGAAGGCGTCCTTCGGGGCCCACCTCCAATTAGTCGAAGGTTGGGGATCGCTAATCTACAGAACAACATCTTATTGGACTCCTTCCCCAAAACCCCAAAAGAGCTTCCCCCTGGAAGAAAGAAAATCTGAGGGATTTAACATCTGCAAGCAGCCTGTGCTGATAATTGGAATTCTAGCCATTTTATAATTTTAACTGCTATTGTTTTAGTGTTTTATGGTAAATGTTTTTATAGTGCTTATTATGTTGTAAACCACCCTGAGCCAGGAGGGGCAGTTGTACAAATGGATGGATGGATGGGTGGATGGATGGGTGGGTGGGTGGGTGGATGGATGGATGGATGGATGGATGGATGGATGGATGAATGAAGCCATCTAAAATTAAGCAGTGAGTAATCCTGACAGCCTTCCCATGGGTAGCGTTCCACAAAGTAGGGATGTATTGAGGAATGAGACCCATGGCAGGAGTTGGCATGGCCAAGCAAGGCTTGGTGATAGGGATGCCAGGCTCCTGATGGGACCTGGGAGCCCCCAGAAAGATGGCTGATATCCAGACTACAGAGATCAGTTCCCCTGGAGAAAGTGGCTGCTTGCTTGGGAGGGAGGGCATTGTACCCCGCCAAGGTCCCAGTTCTTCCCGGGCTCTACCCCAAATCTCTGGGAATTTCCCAAACTGGGTCTAACAACCTGGTGCATTTGTCAAACAGGGTGTACAGAAGGACAGGTGCTAGCAGGACAGATGTTGCTAATCTGGACCAGGAACGTGGATTGCCCTTTTATTTCCCTTCCTTCTTCAACTGTGCTTTTAATAGCATCTTCAACTGCAGGGTTTTGTAGACAGGAACCCTTCTCATCTTGCTGTGAAAAGCTCTTAATTTCTGCATCTTAAGGAAAGCTGCTTTTAAGTGCATAGGAGCACTATGCATAGGAGCCCTCCCAGAAGCAAGGAGGTTAAGAGCATCTGGATTTCCTTTTCCCCAGCCTTATTGTTTCCCAACCTATGAATCAGGAGTCAAAACAGTGAGACATGAAGCCTCAGAAATTGGGTCACAGGACAGTCCTCCCTATTGGCCACCCCTGCCCCATCCTCTCCTTTCTTATGCATTTTGGAAACTCAGATCTGACCCTGGAAATAATATCTGCTATGACATATATTAAGTGGCATTTCCCCCTCTCTGCATATAGATATTGATCAAGTAAACTCAAGTGACTCTCTTCTAATCTGATGAGGGACCAGGGGGACTGATGGAGATGGGGTAGGGCAAGGGTAGTCAACCTGTGGTCCTCCAGATGTTCATGGACTACAATTCCCATGAGCGTTTGCTGGCAGGGGCTCATGGGAATTGTAGTTCATGAACATCTGGAGGACCACAGGTTGACTACCCCTGGGGTAGGGGCTCAAAAGTACCTTTCAAGGGCTGTATGTGCCGAAATGGTCATAGTGTGGACAGCTGTACCCTTTGTGGGATATTTGTTGGTTGCTCAATAACATCTGGTTTAACTACTGTAGAAAATGAGATACTGAAGTAGTTTACGGTGGTGGGAGACAGCAGAGAGGAAGGAGACCTCCACATGGCCGTGAGGGCTGTCCCAGCTGGAGAAATCTTTTACACCGTTTTGGGCACTTGGTTCACACCCGATCCAACTGGCGCCCGGCCTCTTTTCCTCCTGCTGGGTTGAGCCTTGGTGTCCCTGGTGTCGGTGAGCAACTAGGGCAGCCTACAGGGGGTGGCTCCTGTTTTTCACTTCTTTTGCCTTTCGGTATTGGGCACTTGGACAGGGAGGTTCCACCTGCCTGGACTTTGATTCAAGGGGCCATTGTGCTTACATTGCTTTGCTTCTCAGTGTTCTTGTAATACTTTACTGAGCTATCTAAGGGACAGTGGGGCTTGCATGGCCTGATTTGTGCCCTCACATTGCTTTACTTTGCTATTGTTGTGAGATCCTCTGTGTGTGTGTGTGGGGGGGGTGCTCTTTTAGTTTTAAATTGGTCTATGTGCCAGTCAGTGTTTTTTTTGCTCCCTTGCATTTGTTTAAATTTGGTTTTCTTCCCAGCATGGTGCTGGTCTTCCCGGACAAAAGTGGGTAATGGTAAGGGTCAGGAGTGCTGTGGGTGTGTCCGGGGACCACAGTTTCTATTGCAGGTGTCTTGCATATGCAGGTGCCCTGGTACCTTCCATCAGGGAGGCCACCTGTATCTCGAATCTGGGTGACAGAAGGGGGCCCCTAGTAAAGGTGGATGTCTGCAGGTACGTCAGTTTGGACTGTCACCTCTTAGGTGCCCGGCATGCATCACAAACTGGAGCACACATGGTGTGGAATTTACTGGAGCTGTTTGGCTGTTGCTGCAGTGGCTTCCTTGCAGCCTGCTGGCCGCAAGATGTCTGGATCCGCCCTTGTTGGCGCCTTTGTTCAATCTGTATGACAATAAAAGCTGTGGCCATTATCTTGCCAAACCATGTTGCATTGAGCCTTCTTTCCATCCCATGATTCACCTCCCTGCTACGTGGTAGAACTCAGGAAAGCAAAGCAGTATAGCCCTTTACTACTAAACTGACCATTCAATTGCATGCCGAAATTTGGAGCATTTGTCCTCTTTGGAAAATGTCCAGCATTTTCCCCCTGGAACACACAGGCCTTCTAAATGCAAAGTTATGCATGAATTTCCCATGAGACTAGGATTCCCAGCTGCCTGGAGGAAAGCAAACATGCCCTGTCTCTTTAATAACGGGATAATGGGATGCTATATACCTCCATGCCAAGAAATATTTCAGCTGCCCATTTCGACACGTTAAGCCTCTTTTACAGGGTATTCTTATCGAAATGTGAAATGATATTTTTGAGTTTCTCTCCCACATGTGTGAAGCAAACTGGAAATGTGATTTTCAGTATGCTTGTATCAGGATGGATGACTGTACAGGGATATTCATTTACCCTTGGTCTTCTTCCATTTCTTTTTCTTCCTCGTAATCTTTGGACAGATATGTTCCTGAAGTGCTGTTTTAGAGAGCTATCTGGAATAGCTCTCTAAATCTGAAGTAGTCTGAGCCCTGGTGATCTTTAAATATTCTCTGCTGCCTTTTTGCTCAGCCAAAGTGACTTTAGTTAACGCTTAATTTCAGGGCCGGTTTATCCATCCAGCACAGATACTACTTACTACGGGCCCCATGCTTCCAGGCACCCCACAAGGTGCCCTCCCCCCATGGATCAGGGCCTCTCTCCTCCCCCCTCTCCCCTCTTTCAGGACACTTGGAGTGACAGCCCTTTCCACCATGGGGGGCCCTCTGCCCCCAGTCTCCCTGTTCCCACCACAGCTGCACTCTGCTAGGGCCCCATAAATGTTTGAACTGGCTCTGGTGCTACAAGCCCCATGAACCCTTAAGCCACTCCTGCTTAATTTATCAAACAAAGTTTGACTCAGGCTTTATAGTGTTTCTGCAGACCAACATGGCTACCCACCCGAATCTATCTTAAATAATCAATTAGCTCCTTAACAGTACCAATAATGTGCACTAATTGAAACAGGAGAAGATTCTGCAAGTCATAATTTAGGTCCTTAAATTGCATACATTCTTTGGGCCTTTATGCTGTCATTGTGCATTTCATTTACTAATAAAATTCATACGGGAATCTTGATCCTGCAAGCGGTGTGCTTTGTACCGCTACCCTCAAGGCACCTGTCCCCTGCGCCATCCAGTTCCCATTAAATGCAGGCATCACAGTGTTTCAATGACAGTTGTGTACAAATACAAGATCAGCAAAACGGCTTCCCACTTGTGAATTCAAATGATTAAAATCAGAGATGGCTGGGAATTCATTTGGGTTTTGCATTGAGCAACTTTTATTAGCCCGTGTACTTAAGCTGCTTCCAGCCTGGCTTTAGATTTATTTTGTTGAAGGAGGTTTTCACAATGGCAAAAGTTCTCTTTTAATCATTTCTCCGGGGTCAGCAGAAAAAGGGAGTGTCGGAGTGACTGATTTTGCTCATGTTGTTACTCTTCACAAAGCAATCTCAATTGAGGCTTAAAAAGGGACAAACGTTTCACTGCTTTATAGCAATTATACTACGATTTGCAATTGCAGTGGCTCAGGAAAGAGAAGTTAGCCAGCTTTCTTAGTCAAGGAGATTTCTAGTAATTACTCGATAATTGCATTGCATGAATAGGTTCAAGGCATATGATGGTTTTCAAGTTGTTTCCCCACCGCCCATCATTTCAGTTGCGAAAACTACTGAACAGCATCTATGTAATAATCCTGGTACAATTTCTAGTGTCTGCACTTAAAGTCACCCCTTATGAAATTTCTGTTTTTATGTAATGGATCTTGAAATGCATGGAGAGGCTTCACCACTGGAAGGAGCTTCAAAAGCTGCCTTGATTTTTTCTTGAAGCTACACTCTCTGGCATGTGGAACAAAGGGGCCAGACAACTCTTCCCCCACTGCAACCCTCTGTGTCCAGTTTTGAAGAAAGGAGACTAACCATTGCAAGGCTGTCCCCCTAATCCCCATTGTGGTGAGGTGGTGGACTAAAAACTCATGGTCGGCAATGTCAAATCCTGCCGACAGATCTAAAAACACAAGGATAGCCAACCTGCCTCGATCCAGCTGCTTTGATCCATCTGGTGATCATCCATCAGGGTGACCAGTTCAGTCTCCACCCCATGGCCAGGATGGAAGTCCAACTGGTATGGATCAAGAGCCAAAATTTCTTCTATGAATGCCAGGAGCTGGTCTGCAGCAGCCCTCTCAGCCACCTTTCCCAGAAACACAGGATGGGAGACTGGGCATTAGCTGGCTGGTCCTGCATATCCATCTACGTTTATTTCATAAGGGAGAGGTTGACAATGTCCATCGACTGTCCTCCTATCTGGTGGTCACCTGATTTGAGCAGCCACGATGGACAGATCCAGGTGGCAAGTGGTCACCCTCACTGACCCCAGCCACTTGTGTACTTCGGCAAAAGAGACTCACCTGAAGCCATCAAACGACATTCCCTACAATAGCCATGGAGGTCCCAGTTCACATTCTGGGATGGTTTTGACGGAACAGAAAGACTTTATCTGCAAATAAGCTCACTAATACTTCACAACTCAACTCCACTTTAATATTATTTTGGCACCCCTGCTCGAGTGCGGTAAGAGATCAAACTACCCTAAGCAATTGTGCCGGGCGACAGCTTGCGGACATGATGTCAGCAGTGAAAAATTCACGTTTTGTCCCCTTCACTGCCATCTCATATGCCCTTATAAGCATGCAATAAGATGTTCTTGCTGCTTGGTCATGTTTGTGGTGAGGTGCCTAGGAACAATCTTGGCAATAGCAGCCGTCATGCAGGACTGCCAGTCCTCTGCTAAGGCTGACAATGAGTTGCCAGATGGCATGAAGTTCTAAAGAACTTGGCCATGGTGACCCTGGTGCACAACAATCAGAGCACTGTTGAGGCAGCCATTGCTATGGCTCCTCTGCTACCGGCTGCCCGCCGCTACTACCTGCCGCCTGCTGCCGTTGCCTGCTACCGCCCGCTGCTGCTTCCGGCTGCCATCACCTTCTCCTGCAGAACAGGCTGGGCCCTCCTGGGGAAGTCCCTTCCCCCCCAGAGACGGCCGGGGTGGGCATGGCCTGTACCTTCAGGGGAAGGTGACGGTGGCTGGAAGTGGCAGCGGGTGATGGCAGCAGGCGGTAGGCAGCAGCTGTGGGTGGTGGCAGCGGCCAGTGGAGGCGGAGGAGCCAAGGCAATGGCTGCCTCCATGACACCCTGACTGTTGTTCGCCTGTGTGTGCTGCGCCATGACTCCACTATCCCCTCACCGCTGCTGCCTGACAGGTTCCTGCCACCTGCTGTTGCTTCCACCCACCACCCATTGCAGCTACTTGGTGCTGCTGCTTGCTGCTGCCGCCGCTGTGGCAGCACTGGCAAGCAACCTGGAGACCCCATAGAATTGGTAACACATGCCTAAATGGGGTCGCAAACCCAAGGTGGAGAACCACTACTATAGGCCATGCAGGAATCCTTCAGATTCTATAAGTCTCTGTGAGTGGGCTAAAATACACCTATGGCATTTTCATTTGGGCCTTCAGGGCTCAGTATTCTGACCATGGGATGAGCTTACTTGCCACCAATCCACCTCTCCTCCTATGCCACAGATCAGATTGATGGTTGGCACAACAACAAATTACAAGAACCCCAGCTTCGCCATGGCTGACACTTGGCCTGGGCCCAAGCCTGAGGGGTGCATCAACATGGACATGTATGTATGTATGTATGTATGCATGCATGCATGCATGTATGTATGTATGTATGTATGTATGTATGTATGTATGTATGTATGCAATTGATTGATTGATTGGTTTTTAGCCCGCCGCTCCCAAAACCAGCTCGCGGGAGGTTACATAAGAATTCAAGAAAATTCAACATACACTAAAATGGATGAAACCCAGTAAATCCCCATTAAGAAAACCCAAGATTACAAAAATCAGAATTCAAGATGGGGAAAAATCATATCTTTTACATAGGTTCAGAGGCAACGGGGGGCCAGATGTTTGCAGCAGATGTAAATTGCTCCAACTGGGAGGCGATCCATAACAGTGGCTCTAGCACTGGCCCCAACCATAGACCTGGTGAAAAAGCTCCATTTTGCAGGCGCTCCAGAAAGCAGAAATCTCTCTGAGGGCCCGCAGCTCCTCCGGCAGCTCATTCCACTCGGTAGGAGCCAGAACCAAAACCCAATGATCACTGGTGCTGGGAAAGCCCAGTACAAGGATCACCACCTCCTTCCCATGAAGCCGAGATTGAGGAAGGATCGAGAACCCAGACAGGGCTAGATATTTCAGGATGATAGTTTTGCCCTCCCATGCACAGGTCTTAGTTACGCATGCTAGGCCTATTCTTGTGCCTTGCAAAATAATCACACAAGGTCAAGGATTTGTTAATAGACCTGGCATTGCAAAGAATATGTGTCAGCTCCATTCTAGCTCCCCCCCACACACAAATCTGGTGATGGGACAGATATTTGAAGGGCAGTGCATATATCAGCTGGGGCCCACTTGGATCTATGTACTTTGCTGTCTTCCTATTATTGAACCTTTACTCACTGCTATATCCCCCCTTGGCCCATAATTGCCAGAATACACTTCCCAGGATTGCTGCCTCCCACGATCTCCTCACCTGTTCCTCCTGGCTAACAACAACCCCAATGGGTCCCAATAGCCAGGGTATCAGCCAAATGATGCGGCAGATCTCATAACAGGGGGATCAATCCTCCCACTCCTAACCTAGCCTTAGCTAACTAACTTCCCAGCTGCACTAAATAAAACCCATCTATCCCACCCAACCCTTCCCCAGCATCTCCATTTCAATGGACCTGGTAGTAGGTGATGTGAATGATTTCAGCTTGACAGCCCAGAGAACTGCCAGTCTGAGTAGAAAATACTAACCTTGATAGAATGAGGGTCTGATTCAATATAAGGCAGCTTCATGTGTTTATTATCAATCATCATCATCATCTTATTATTCTTTCTTGAATGAAAATTGAAGAGGAGCTTCTAGTTGAAGTGTACAAGACAGACTTATTTAAGGTTATATAAACCAAAGTAGATTAAAAGATTGAAATCAAAACCCACTTTGACAACTGAAAGGAAAAGCACTTACATGGGAAATATTTAAGCAATGGAAAGAACAGAGTTAAAAGTGACAATATCTGGAAGTGGTTTCAAAATGGGCACTTAAAGAAAGAAGGATTCATTCTAGCTGCTCAAGAGCAGGCACTCAAAACAAGTAATATGAAAGCTAACATTCAGAAGACCAATGGTAACAGCAAATATCTGCTCTGAAGAAGAAGAGTTGGTCTTTATACTCCACTTTTCTCTACCTGAAGGGGTCTCAAAGCAGTTTACAATTGCCTTCCCTCCCGCTCCCCACAGCAGATGCCCTGGGAGGTAGGTGGGGATGAGAAAGCTTCTGGATCAGACCAGCCCTATCAGGATGGCAACAAACCCAAGGTCACCCTGTTGGCTGCATATGGAGGAGCAGGGAATCAAATTGGGCTTGCCAGATTAGAAGCTGCCTCTCTTAATCGACACCAAACTGGCTTTACAATTCAAAGGATGAAACAGTTGACCATATGGTCAGTGCCTATAATAAAATTGTTCAAACTTACTATAAAGAATATCATAGTAGAGCTGAAGCTTTGTTGCACTGTAATCTTAGCAAGACATATGGCTTAACATCAGCCACCAATTCATGGGAACACAAACCAGACAAGATCATGGAGAATGATGAAATAAAGATTCTTTGGGACTTCTGATTATAAACACCTGGAACATAACACACCCAATATCACAACTGGAGAGAAAAAAATGATAAATAGGGTTTAGATCAGTGAGATCTCTGTTTAAATGGCCTGTTGGCTTTAAGACCTAGATGGGAAATGGGACCATTGACAATGCAATCACAGAAGACAGCAGAATCACAGAAGACAGCAGACAGGAGAAGATGACCAAATACCAAAACATATGAATAGTGAAAGTAGCACCTGTGAAAGTAGAAGGTTATCATCATGCCAGATGCCAATGGAACCCTTAGAACCCTTAGAAGCCTAGAAGAAATAGCTGGAAATTGAACTAATAACCCAAGCTCAGCAACAGAAAACTTGGAATAGCAAGAATCTTGTGAAGATATATTTGCAATTCCCAAGAACTTGGCGAGATCTTGAATTGGAGAATACCATCTGTTATATATCTGACTCTAGCAATTAATAATAATTTTCCCCACAGCACAAGGCAGATTACAAATTCAAATGTTTAATAGTACAAAATAAAGCTGTATAACAGTGCCTCCTAAATACTTCTCAAGATAGCTTAGAGATGCCAAGAATTAAGATATCAATTCTCTCAAACAAATCTGATTTAATGGTTACTTGACAATTGTGGGGTCCCAAATCCAGAGCTCATTGCTAAAGGTTTGAAGAATCAATAACCTTGCCCACTACAAAAGGATGCAGTGAATTTTTACCTACATAAAACCAAGGCTGAATTTAATTGGTGTTAGGTCATGGAGCGCAGTCTAGCAGGTAGCGCATTACAATATAAAGGAAAGTTGGGTGGGGGGGGGGAAATGTAGACACGGGTCTACAGTGCAATCCTAAACAGTGCAATCCTAAACAAAGTTCCACCATTCCAAGTTCCTTGGATGGGCTTGGAAGGGTGCCACTCTGCTTAGGAGGGCACTGTGGATCAGCTGAGCCCCAAAACGTGAGAGCCCAGCAGGTGTTGTATCAGGGAGGGAGGACGGAAGCAAAGCCAGCCATCCCACCACCCTCCTGGCCTCTTGTGATGGATGTGATCAGCTTGGTGTGAAATTTCCAATTCTCTATTAAGCCAAGTGGTTTCTCCGGGACAGGGTTCTTCCAGCTGTAGTTTAGTGCTGATGATGTTTGTTGTGGACTGATAATACACTTCTGTCATTGTCTCCTTAAACATTGGCTGCCCATAATTTACTGGCAGCAAGCGAACAATTCATCTTGAGGCTTAAGGACTTGATATGTGCCTGTTAAATGTTTCTTAGCAACCTCGATGGTGCTCTTGCGTGGTCTTAAATCATCGCCGCTGCCGAAGCCTTCATTAAAAGGCTCTCCAAGATGAGTCTTCCCTTCAATCAATATATCACCATCTACAGCCATCACACAGAGAGAGAAGGAGAGAGAGAGAGAGAATTATTTAGAGCTTTTAGGGGGTTTCCCTCCCCCCGCTTGTCTGTCTACAACCTGGAATAAAAGGAATTGGGATTTTAAAAATTTACTTTTTGAAGACAGAACAAGATATTTTCTAATACAGTTCCCAATTCCAAACATTTGCATGAACTAAAGATGTTTTGGATGACCAATTATAGTTCCAGGGGAGGATCTGCATATTAAGAGGTTTGTGTGCATACACTGACATTTATATAGACCTCAACCAACGTTTATCTTTAACCATAAAAAAGTTCAAGTTGCATGAGGGCAATTTGCACCCTACCTGATTGGCCTTCAGGAGTGCCCACTCTCTCATAGAGGTCCAATGGCAGATCTGTCCCACCCCCAGCCTCCTCCTCCTCCTCCTTCGTGTTGGAAGAAGAGCCAGCCCCCTATGCTGGCCCAATTTCCAAAGGCAAGCTGGGCCAGAGAGTGGGGTGGCTGGGACAGGGGAAGATGCTCAGCCTCCTGTCCAGACCTAGACACTGAGTGCAGCCTCCTCACCTGCCTGAGATCATGGGGGTGGGGGTGGGGAGAAGGGGCCCAGCTCCCAACAAAACTTTGAACTTGATCTGAACTCCACCAGTAGCCAATGCAGCCATTTCAGCACTGACTGAATGTGGGCCCTCCAAGATGTTCCTCTGTTTCTGAAAAAACAAAAATGTCTTCACTGGATGGTCCAAGATGTCAGGCTTTGTGTGTTTTTGTCTGAAGGGAATTCTACAACCCAGGGGCCAACCACATCATAGGCTCAAGGAAAAGGTTGTGACTCTGTGGTAGGGAGAACTTCCTGATGTTACTAGAACTTATTTATGACTTGTTTTAATTTGTTCTTGACACAATTTAACAAAACCCAGAGCTTATTTTTTTATCAATGACAGTGTTAGAAAAGAACGATTTATTAGCAGACAAAATACCTAAATAAAATACTGAAATCCTTATATTTCTCTGTTTTTCCTTCCTTCCTTCCTTCCTTCCTTCCTTCCTTCCTTCCTTCCTTCCTTCCTTCCTTCCTTCCTTCCTTCCTTCCTTCCTTCCTTCCTTCCTCCCTCCCTCCCTCCCTCCCTTCCTTCCTTCCTTCCTTCCTTCGTTCCTTCGTTCCTTCCTTCCTTCCTTCCTTCCTTCCTTCCTTCCTTCCTTCCTTCCATCCATCCATCCATCCATCCATCCATCCATCCATCCATCCATGTTATGGTCTTATTGGCCATGGCCTTAACCATTTGGGGGTGATCTCCCTTTTCTATTTGAAGTCCACCCTAACTGTAAAAGCTTTAAAAAAGAAAGTTTTATGCTTAATTAATAAATGAGGCCAAAAGTTTAGTAGTCTTCAGATCCTTATCCCTCAGGAGTTATTTCTCTCTCTCCCTTTTTCTCCCTCTCTCTCCCTCTGAAGAGATACTAAATACTGGGTATCTATCTATCTATCTATCTATCTATCTATCTATCTATCTATCTATCTATCTATCTATCTATCTATCCATCCATCCATCCATCCATCCATCCATCCATCCATCCATCCATCCATCCATCCATCCATCCATCCATCCATCCATCCATCCATCCATCCATCCATCCATCATTTCTTGAACCAGGCTATTATTTCAGGATGGAAAGAAAGACTATCAGAATTCTGGGTTCAGTGTTTTCATTATCCATTGTTTTTCACTGGGAAAAAAAAATATATATATATATATATATATATATATATATATATATATATATATATATATATATATATATATATATATATATATATATATATATATATATATATATATATATATATATATATTTGGTCACACATGAAGAATGTGCGTGTTTTCACATTGAGTTCCCTCGCATGAGTACAAAGGCGGCTGATATTTTATTGTAGAAGAGATTAGATTCTTCAAAAAGAGAATGTTCCCTCTCATCCTTATCACTTCTTTGCTGCCAAGAATAGAAAAAAGAAATTGCTTTGATTATTTGATCCATGCTATCTTTAGCAGCTAGTGATGAGATTTCTCAGTGGATTGAGAAAACAGGCAAATTAGGAAAAATTAAATGACAGGAGAGCCCCCAAAATAGATTAGTAGAAGGCAGGTCTGAGGATGTGAGAAAGAGAATATATATATAGCGAATTGAGTAACCTTGGAATCAAAACACATCTTGATGGTTAATGGAGGTGACAGTTGACTTTCAGTGGGACATTGTTTTGCTGCAATGATATGCGACACAGGTGACACGGGCTTTTTAAACAGCCACAGCTTTTATTCAACAAGGTTGGCACCAATGAGTAGAGAGTCTGACCTGCCAGTCAGCCAACTGGTTCCCTCAACCCCAGGCTCTGAAAGGCGCCAGGAGTTCTGTTCCCAGCCTGGAACTCGGATCTCCTTCCCGCTCAGAATCCGGTTCTATCAGGGAAGAGACGTTTTGTGGAGGAGACAAAGGGCTCAGTGGACTACCTCCTGGTCCCCTGGCCAATGGCTCTGTTTAAGCCTACCCAGCCAGGTCAGCTTCCCATTGCTGTGCCACCTCTTAAGAGGTCCCGCCTCGCTTCCAGGGACTCCTGTACACAAACAGGGCCCCTGACAATGGGGCCTTTCTCATGGCAAACCCCCACAGTTGTGATAATAAATTCAATGCAGAAACCCAAACAACCATCAGAAACAGGGTGGGAGGGAAGCTGTCCACCAAAGAGGAAGATGGCGCCTTATATAGGCATGCTTGGCCCCGCCCTCTCTCTGAGCCATTTTGGCATGCTGCTGTCAGGCCCGCGCTTGCACTAGCAGGTGCGCAGTCATGCCTGCCTTGGAGCCACCCCCACGCCGTGTCAACATGCAGGCTTGGTAAGTCTCAGCCACACTATTAATGAGACAGAACAATAAACTGCTGGGTCACATTTTGGTCCTTTAGGCTCTATTCCTAACACTTTCCTGATAACAAACCCCACTGAATAACTTGGGCCTTACTCTTGAGTCTTCCTTCAAATCTGTTGCCAAAACATCTGGGGTAAAAAATATTTTGTGACCCTTCTGTCTGCCCCCCCCCCCCGGCCAGGCACTGTGACTTCTTCTCCACGACTTGTAAAAGTCCTTGTTTGACTTCCAAGATGGCCTTTTTGTCCACAAGATTAATTTAATTTCTGATTTCTTCAATTTTATGTACACTGCCTAAGAACCTAGTGATAAGTACTCTCTGTTTAATCCTGGTATCTGAACAAGCTGTGCATTGCTATTTAATATTTCAGGATCAGAGGGTATATAGCCTCTGTAACTCTGTTACAGGCTTCTGCTTGACCTAGGGTTGCTCTAAGTCAGGGGTAGTCAAACTGCGGCCCTCCAGATGTCCATGGACTGCAATTCCCAGGAGCCCCCTGCCAGCATTCGCTGGCAGGGGGCTCCTGGGAATTGTAGTCCATGGACATCTGGAGGGCCGCCGTTTGACTACCCCTGCTCTAAGTTGTGTGAGGCAATGGCAGCCAGGCCACTCCCAAGACAAAAATGGCTCTCTCTCATGCTTGTTAGCAGATCTTATCTAGGCAGCCGAGATGCCGGGTACAAGATGGCCTGGCTTGTCTATGGTTTGGGGTAGCTTGATTAGTGATTTCTTGACTTGCAGCTAGTAATTACAATGTAAAATGTTTCATTTCAGCTATGCATCTCATATTCAGTTCTGGCTAAGTTTTGCTATGCGTGTATGCATTTGAGATCCAGACGATGGCAGCCTACTATTTCTGTAAATTTGATTATTGCTTACCAAAACCTCTTGCATTTTAAAGGAGTTGTATTATGGTTGTCTTCCCTGCTATGTATTCCAACACAGAGGCCAAAGACTCTCTAGCTAGATTTTCACACTTATTCAGACTACGGACTATGTCAACCTTTCCCAACTTTTTTACCCTTGAGAAGCTCCTGAAACATTCTTCAGGCTTTGAGAAACCCCAGAAGTGGTGAAATACTGCAGAACATGATTGGGAAGCATAGCTGTGGACATGCCCACCCAGGGCATCTCCCCTTCCCACTCCCTCCAGATGCATCACTGGCCAATTTGGGAGAGGGGGAGGTCTAAGTGACCATATATGTTCACATCACCCAAAAAATGTTTGACACACAAACACCCATTTGTTTATTTGCTCATAATGTGTGCTGTATGTGGCAGCCAGAATGCTTACAGGTCCCTGCTTCTCATGGCTATTTAAAATGAGCAATGAAAATATCCCTCTGGGAGATAATTAACTTTTCCCTCTCAATGAGGTGGTTGTAAGGGCCATCATGGACCAACTATTTACATAGATAAACAATCCAGATGTATGAGTGAGTAATGCAGTGTGCTGGTTTGCAGATGACACAACATTATTTATTTATTATCAAATTTATAGATTTATATATATATAGATATATATATTGGACCTGCCACCTTGGGGCGCTTTACAATATTCAGGATGGTGAAGCTGACACTGACTGAGGAGAGCTCAAAGCACCTCCACAAATGGAGTGAGTGGGCAACAATATGGCAAATGAAGTGTGATGGTGTGAAGTGTAAGATGTCACACACAATTCCAGCTTCACGTTTATAATGGAATATATAATGGAATCTGAGCTTGCCACAACTCAGAAGGGGAATCCTAGAATCATAGAGTTGGAAGGGGCCATACAGGCCATCTAGTCTAACCTCCTGTTCAACGCAGGATTAGCCCTAAGCATCCTAAAGCATCCAAGAAAAGTGTGTATCCAACCTTTGCTTGAAGACTGCCAGTGAGGGGGAGCTCACCACCTCCTTAGGCAGCCTCTTCCACTGCTGAACTACTCTGACTGTGAAAAACTTTTTCCTGATATCTAGCCTATATCGTTGTACTTGAAGTTTAAACCCATTACTGCGTGTCCTCTCCTCTGCAGCCAGCAGAAACAGCATCCTGCCCTCCTCCAAGTGACAACCTTTCAAATACTTAAAGAGGGCTATCATGTCCCCTCTCAACCTCCTTTTCTCCAGGCTGAACATTCCCAAGTCCCTCAACCTATCTTCATAGGGCTTGGTCCCTTGGCCCCAGATCATCTTCGTCGCTCTCCTCTGTACCCTTTCAATTTTATCTACGTCCTTCTTCAAGTGAGGCCTCCAGAACTGCACACAGTACTCCAAGTGTGGTCTGAGCAGTGCCGTATACAATGGGACTATGACATCTTGTGATTTTGATGTGCATCACACTGCCTGCTCATGTTTAGTTTACAATCCACAAGTACCCCAAGGGTTTGTTCACACACAGTGTTACCTAGAAGCATATCCCCCATCTAGTAGGCATGCTTTTCATTTTTCTGACCCAGATGCAGAACTTTACACTTATCTTTATTAAATTGCATCTCATTTGCCCATTTTTCCATTGTGTTCAGATCTTGTTGAACTCTGTCTCTATCTTCCGGAGTATTTGCCAGTCCTCCCAATTTGGTGTCATCTGCAAACTTGATGAGTAGTCCCTCCACCCCCTCATCTAGATCATTAATAAATATGTTAAAAAGTACCGGGCCAAGCACCGAGCCCTGAGGTACCCCGCTACTCACCTCTCTCCAGTCTGATGAAACACCATTGACAACAACTCTTTGAGTGCGGTTCTCTAACCAATTCCCTATCCACCTGACTATCTGAAAATCCAGATTGCAGTCCTTCAATTTATCCATCAGAACATCATGGGGAACCTTGTCAAAAGCTTTACTAAAATCCAAGTAAATGACATCAACCGAATTTCCCCGATCCAGCAAACCTGTTACTTGGTCAAAAAAGGAAACCAGGTTGGTCTGGCAGGACCTGTTGGAGACAAATCCATGCTGACTTCCTTGGATCACCAAATTGTCCTCCAGATGTTTGCAGATCACTCCCTTTAATATCTGCTCCATTATCTTCCCCACAACAGAGGTCAGACTCACTGGTCTGTAGTTTCCCGGGTCATCCTTCCTCCCTTTTTTGAAGATCGGAATAACATTTGCTCTCTTCCAGTCCTCCGGGACATCTCCAGTCCTTAAAGAGGTTCCGAAGATGATGGACAAGGGCTGTGCAAGTTCTCTGGAAATTTCTTTGAGTACTCTCGGGTGCATTTCATCCGGACCAGGGGATTTGAATTCATCCAGTGCAGCTAAATGCCTCTCGACAACCTCTCTATCCATGTTAACCTGCCACCCAGACACTGTCCTTTGGCTATGGCTATCTCTAGATGTGCCTAAACACTTTGACCTGTGGGAAAAAACAGATGTAAAATAGGCACTAAGCCTTTCTGCTTTCTCTGCATCTTCCGTTAGAGTTTGTCTATCCGCACCCAACAGTGGGCCCATTGCCTCCTTTACTTTACGTTTGCTCCTCACATAACTGAAAAATCTTTTCTTGTTACAATGGCCAATCTTAGCTCACTCTCAGCTCTGACCTTTCTTATGATTGATCTACAGTGCCTAGTAACCTGTAGGTACTCTTCTGTAGAGCACTGTCCTTCCCTCCATTTCCTGAAATTTTCCTTTTCTTTCTTAGTTCCTCTTGAAGTTCTCTGTTCATCCAAATAGGCTTCTTAGAGCTCCTGCAGTGTTTTCATCTTTCTGGGATAGTCATTGATTGAGCATGCAATAGCTCTTGTTTGAATAGCGCCCACCCTTCACATGCTCCCTTCCCTTCCAGCATTCTTGTCCATGGTATGACACTCATCATGTCTCTGAGTTTGTTAAGGTTTGCCCTACGAAAATCCAACATCCGCGTCTGGCTACAAGCTTCCTTGGCTCCCCATCTCAAAAGGAATTCTGTGAGGACATGGTCGCTTCCCCCTAGGGTCCCCACCTCCTTCACCTCATCCACCAACTCTTGCCTGTTGGGAAAAGATCTTCGGATCGTGATAGACAGCTCAATGAAAATGCCACTCCATTGTGCTGCAATAGTGAAAAACACAAACTCTAATACAGGGGTAGTCAAACTGCGGCCCTCCAGATGTCCATGGACAAGCCTGGACATGCTGGCAGGGGCTTCTGGGAATTGTAGTCCATGGACATCTGGAGGGCTGCAGTTTGACTACCCCTGCTCTAATACATGGAGTTGAGAACATCAACAAAGGCATTTCTCTCTTTCTCTTCATTCAATTAAGCTGATGGGCAGAGGATTTCAGGAAGGACAAAAAAGGAAATAAATCTTTATACAATGTAATTAAAACCTGGATTTTTGCTGCCTAAAAAGTGTATCTGTTTTTTATTTGCACATAAATCAAATTTTGAATTCATGTCTCTACTGTCGTGCCAAGTGTGGAATGCGTGGGAATGTGTGGGAAGGTTCCTTTCCATAACACAAAAATGCCATCAAGATAAAGAGAGCTGTTTTTTGTACCCCACTTTTAACTTTCCAAAGGAGTCTCAAAGCAACTTACAATTGCCTGTCCTCTTCTCCCCACTATAGTCACCTGTGGGAGAGGTGAGGCTGAGAAAGCTCTGAGAACTGTGACTGGCTCAGGGCCACCCAGCTGGCTGCATGGGGAGGAGTAGGGAGTCAAAACCAGTTCTCAGGATTAGAGGCCACCACTCTTAACCATGACACCAGGCTGCCACCATTTTATAATATGTCACTTAAAAGGATTACCTAATGAATGTACATTTTGTCTTCAAAGTCACTCATGTATAAATCTACAACCCCAGGAGAACATCCCATAGCTATGCCTTGGATCTGTCAACAGAACTTGCCATTGAATAGGGAATAATTTTTCTTGGGCACAGTTTCTGAAAGGGTTTGTATGTGTGTGTCTGTCTGTGTGTGTGTGTGGGGGGGGTAATTGCTGTCCCTTCTGTTCTATGTCTTCTCTGTGGTTATAGCTTCTGTTTGAGGAGTGCTGTTGTGCAGAGAGGCCACATTAAATAGCACAAGCAAGGTGATTCCATCTACATATGCAAATAAAAACACCATACATTTCTGACATTGTGGTTTTCAGAGACAATAACATTTTTCCCCCCTACAAGTCTGTACAGAATCAGGAGAAATTGTACTACATTACAGAAGTTTCAGAGTGAAGCTTTAATATTGCAGAAAAATGTGACGGGCAAAGGTTACCCAAAACAAGTTCTAGAAACATCTCTTGCCAAGGCCACTGCTAAAGACAGAAGTGAGATTCTAAAGGGCAAGGGGGAAAGTGACCTTGGAAGGCTTGTGTGCAGTTTGACTTGCAATTCTATAAGTACAGCTTTTTAAAAGAGCATTTACCAGAACTGGAACATCCTGGATGATATTTTTGTATATGATAAAAGATGTATTGTTGCTTATAAAAAACAGCTATCTTGAAAGATCTCTCAGTATGCAACAACATTCATCAGAAAAAAGAATCCATAATCCGTTTTACCAGGATCTAGCCTTCCATGGAGTTACTCTCCCTGTGGGCTTTGCTGTTCTTACAAAAATACAAAATCCATTAAATATTTCACTAATCCTGCTTGATAATAAACAATATTAAAGAATCCCTGATATGCTGTAAGGATCATGTGGTCTATGCAATATCATGTGGATGTGGAAGAATTTATATTGGCAAGATGAGCAGGCCTCTTAAATTAAGACTCTCTGAACACAAAAGCAATATATCTCATAAAAGAATTGTTGCTCTTCTGGTGGAACATTTCCTAGAGCATAATCATAAACCCAGAGACTTCTTGTGCTGGATTAAATTCAAATCTGATAGACAGGATGATGGAAACTTGTTGAAAAGAATTAAAGAATCATAGAATCATAGAATTGGAAGGGACCTCCTGGGTCATCTAGTCCAACCCCCTGCACTATGCAGGACACTCACAACCCTCTCGCTCATCCACTGTAACCTACCACCCCCTTGACCCTTCACAGAATCAGCCTCTCCGTCAGATGGCTGTCCAGCCTCTGTTTAAAAATTTCCAAAGATGGAGAACCCACCACCTCCTGAGGAAGCCTGAATGGATTTGAAAGCTGAGAAAACTGTAACCCTAATGGGTTAAATGAGAATATCTCCTGGCAGACACTCATGTGAAGAGCCAGAAAGAGCTCTGTTTAGATATGTGCATGGGAATAGAAAGTATCTGAAAGGTCAGTATTGTTCTTTAATGTCTTATTTAACAAACAATCTAAATGGAGATTCCTTTGGAATTATGTACTATGTTGTATTTCTCAATGCTGGTTTGATTGTCTAAATGTAAACAGTTATTAGTATTCATATTTAATTATTAATAATTATTAGCAAATATTAACATTCATAAATTGTACTCTGTACATGCTCTGTGAAATTGTCTGGTATTTTATTAATTTTTAAAATGAAATATTCAACATGTTTTTTTATATTATTTCAGTGAAGCTTCATGCAAAACAGAGGGGCTGTACAGGTTTTCATGATTCTTTTCTTTCTGTACCAATTTGTTTCTTCGCATTCTTTTTCCTTGGTGAGCCCCGTCTCCTCTTCTTGGAGTAAGGTTGCCAACATCCAGATCAGAGTGTTCTTGGGAAAAAAAATAGAAAATCCATGAAATATTTCACTGATCCTGAAGACAATAATTGGTTTAGGGTGGGGGAACCTGAAGGATTCCATCTAGGATTACCAATATGAGGAGAGGGGAGGGGCTGCAATTCTCCCATGATTACAACAGACCTCTGGACCAGGGGTAGTCAAACTGCGGCCCTCCAGATGTCCATGGACTATCAATCAATCAATATTTATTCACGGTCATTCAGACCAAAACCCAAATACATGCAGTTAAAACCAAGACAATCCAAAAAGCAGGAAAACTGCCAATACTATAAAAATGCTAAAAGTCTGACATCATAGTCAGTATTTAAAACATACTTTAAGTTACCAGTTTTAAAAAAAATGGCTTTGTACTTATAAGGTTGGATCAGAGAGAATTTTTTGATCCATATACCGAGTTCGCAATTTCATGGCGGCGGTGCAAAATTTAGCTGTGCAGAGAGTTATTTGCTTATCTGCGTCTTGGAGCAGTACCTTGATTTTCTCCTTTGTGGAAGATCTCAGGTAAGTGTTCAAAATTGGCTGGATAAAGGTGTGTCTGATAGTGTCATAAATGGGTCAGAACAGAAGCACATGTTCATCTGACTCTATCCATCCGCTGGCACAAGGACAGAGTCTCTGAGCAAGGGGTTTCTTTTGGTAGCGCCCCTCCAGCATGGCAGTGGGTAGAGTTGAGCATCTTGCTTGGGCGAAGGCCCTTCTATGGGTGATAAGTTCTAGGTCTGACAGGTATGGAGCTGGAACAAGCGTGTATCGGATCCTATCTGGACAAAGAAATTCTGGTGTTTTGGCTAGATCCCTTTGCCGGCTGATGTCCTTGACCCTTTGTTTAATTATGGATTTAGCTTGGTCTTGCTGTATGAAGGCTAGCTGTTGTTCCATAAAGCCAAGCTGTGATAATTTGCATTTCACAGTTTTTAGCCAAATTGGCTGAAAGTTGTCTCTTAAGATCAAGGCAGACAATCGCTTTGGGTCATAGGTTAGCTTCAGCCAATATAGGATCGATGACACATAGATCTTATCTTCCACACTTTGCATACCTGTTTCCAATCTCACTCTAGCATTTGATACGCACTTAGGGAGCTGGATGATCTTCCTTAGAAATGTTGACTGCACCCTTTCCAGTAACATAACACTAGATGTTGGGGTTCCTGAGAAGGAGCCATAAAGCAGCTGAGAAAGTGTCTTGGCTTTGTAGAGCTCTAGGGCAGCTGGTACAAAGTATTTCCCCTTGGTTCGATAGAATTTGAGAATGTTGTTAGCCGATCTTTGGGCTTGCTCAGCAGGGGCTCCTGGGAATTGTAGTCCATGGACATCTGGAGGGCCGCAGTTTGACTATCCCTGCTCTGGACTATAGCGATTTGCTTGCCCACAGAAAATGATAGCTTTGGAGGGTGGTCAGTTTGGCATGACCTCCATGCTGAGTTTCTTCCCCTTCCCAAACACTGCCTCCAAGTTCCAGGAACTGCAGTTGGCTACCCAAATCCCCCCCCCCTTCCAATTGTTCCTGTACAGGAGATCATGAACAGGCTTTAGTTTCCTTACTCATTTCAGACAACTTCCGATAAAGAGCCAGAGACTTCTTCAGAGTCTTTAAGGGATTTTGGTTTTGTTTTGTTAACCAAAGGTCTTTGAGTGATAATATGGCTCTGTCCTTTTTTTGTTTTTCAATTTGTTATTGCCTGCTGGTTGACTTCAACATAGGATGCTTGTGAACAGCTTAAGAGGCTGGATATACATTTTAATGAAATGAACAGGCAAATGTGTACATAAATAAATAATTGAATTGCACATCTTATCTAAGAATAAGGCAGCCGGGGCACAGGGAGAATCACGACTTTGCCCAAGGTCAAACAGTGCCAGAAAGCCGGGGCGGAAGAGTCAGATATTTTACTTACTTGTGCCAAATCCCCTCTCCACTGGAATGTTTTCTGTTCCCCAAACCAGCATAGCTGATTCAGCTAAGGCATGATGAATTGCCACGCTAAATCAAACCAGCCTTTTATCTTGCCCAATATCCTATATCTGACAGTATCCGGTGCTAGTTACTTTAAAGAATGAAATCCTGCAGAAAACGGTGAGCAGGAAACTTCCCTTCTGGGTCTTTTTAACCTGCATTATGAGGTTCTCTCACATATGAAGTGTAAGGATTTATACCCCTTTCAAAAATCTCTCTCTTCCATCTTCTTTTTTACAGATGATAAACCTACTTCTGGCCGGCTCCAAATAAACTGCTCGTCTTTTCTTATGATACACTATTGACTGCTCGTAGAGACCAAGGTTTATCTCTATTAACATCCATATATTTTGAATAATTTACAAGCGGTGTGATCTTGAAAGGAAATGAAAAACAAGGGGTGTAGCTGAACAATATGATCTAACTACTCCTCAAGATGGAACTCCTGTGAAAAGGACCAAGGTTTTCCCAGAGATCCCTTTGGCGTTGACTTTTGGCATTGATAGATTGGCTGTGGGGAGCAATCTACTACGTCCAGTAGAAGGTTTTTAACTGGTTAGCAAGAAATGAATTGGAGAATTCCCGGAACCTCACAGTGCATTGGGTTGGTGCTGTGTTCACCATACTTTTAATGAAACTCTGCTCAACAAAGTTTTAATGGAATACGTTATTAATATTTTGCCACTGCTATAGTAAGAACACTTTATATCACGGGTAGTCAAACTGCGGCCCTCCAGATGTCCATGGACTACAATTCCCATGAGCCCCTGCCAGCGAACGCTGGCAGGGGCTCATGGGAATTGTAGTCCATGGACATCTGGAGGGCCACAGTTTGACTACCCCTGCTTCAAATTAATACAACAGCATTGGTGATCACTTTACATGAAAATGACAAAAAGAAAACCTGATTTTTTTTTTAATTGAACTTTCCGTGAAATACGTTTCACAAAGTCTTCTACATGTCCTCTCTGCTGGAATTAGACTATTGTGTCATCATGTCCTGCATTACATCTACAGGAATCCATGAACATGGGTTGGAATTTCTCATTATTAGTTGACTCATGGACACTCACGGACGTGCAATCTTCAACAGACTTGAAGTGCCAGTTCCGTGGGAAGATGAACCTTGAGGTGTCTAATGGCCCGCATAATAATAGCACTTAGTTCTTTGAAAATGTTTCCCTCTCTGGAATGGGGCCAGGAGAAGATCTCAGAGAACAGTTCATTTGCACAGTTAGGAGCAGGTTCGTCTGATCAGGGGGGATTTATATTACATTTTCACAGTACCTTCTCTCAGAACTCTGCTGCTGTTTGGAAGCAAGCCGAAATTAGTCGTTGGAAGAGCTCCATGAAAAGAGCATTGTCCCCTTTGGCTGGAAACTAGAAGGGGAATGAATCTGGGAAACCAAAATGCATAGAGCAGACAAATTATCTTGTTGAATCCAGACAAAGGGCCAATGACTTCAGCTTTTCATAGTGACCATCTGAAAGTCTCTGGGAAGTACAAGAGTTGTACACAAATGTGATAGCTATGAAGATAAAGGCATGGGCTGGATCCAGGCAGTTTATTTAATCACACTTATCTCGCTTTAATCCTTACTGATCCCAAGTGGCTCTTTTCCATGAAGATCTCCATACTCCCTGCATTGCCTTTTTAGAGGTGAAAAAGGAAGCTTATTTTTCATCGATGGAAAAGCTGATTGGATCCAACAATACAGTTAATGTGTGAGCTCCTGGGGGAAGAAGAACTTGCTTCTCCTGCACCAGGGATCCCCTGTGTGATGCCCTTGGGCCCATCAATGTGTTTCCTGGTCCCCTTGCATCTTCACCAAAGCCTTTCTTCCCTTCATTGGAGTAGAAAGTACTTCAAAATAACCCAAGAGCTATTTTTGTCTACCTGAAGCAGCTATTTGGGAACACCTGCATTCACTACAGAGGGATACTCGGCTCAGAACCACATAACATTTTATGGAATTTCCCAAAGTTTTGTAATTAGATCTTGAGACATTAGGGGTTTTGTGTTGGTGCCCACTACCTGTCCTCCAAATTGTTAAAATGCCCACCAGTTCAACTGTGTTGTGGCGGCCTGGTCCAGAGTATTGACTTATCCCAGACTCTATTTCTTACCAGAGAAGAAGATTCATCATGTCATACGTATCCATCTAAGAATTTTGCTATTCAAAACCATATCCATTGAAAAATTCATTTGCCAGTATCATTCCAGCACTTATGTGCACCTAAAGAAAAAATTCCACCTTTAAAAACAAAGACACCTACTTAGAGATGTAATATAAATTATTGGAATAGGAAGTAACATTTTTTTAAAATGACCACCAGTGAGGCTTGCCTGCAGAACGCACCCATCTTCCCCCCCCACAAGGCTCCACTGTTCCTGCTATTATTTTTTAAAAAAATAACAGAACCAGTCACTAAGTATTTTGATATGCTGGAAGGGAGGGGAAGCCTGGGAAAGTTGACAATAGAAGTGACACTACATGTGTGGGGGGAACAATGTTGGACACACTGGAAAAGTCCAAATGTCTACATTTCCGCATTGGCCAGCCTCAATTTTGACCTTATTAGCCCCTGGTCCAAAAAGTGAAAAATCCCTGAGGATTCCCTTGCTGTGTAACAAGTGAGGGGCAAATCAGGCCTGTCCCCAAAAAGCGGAATTTCAGTGCAGAAACGGACAAAAAAACCCCAACCCTGTGTAAATGCGAATCTGAGCCAAAACTCAAGTGTGGAAACAGTCAGAGAATGATTAAAGCATGGAATTTGCTGCCAGAAGGTGTAGTAATGGCCACAGGAATAAACAGCTTTCAAAGGGGATTATATAGATTCAAGAAGGATCAGTCTGTCAATGGATACCTAGCCAAGGTGACTGAGGAGAACTCTGAATCCCAAAGCCAGGAGACAACATCAATCCCCTTCTGACCCTCCAGAGGAACTGGTTGCCCATTCTGTGAGACAGGAAGCTGGACTAGATGGTCTACTGGTCTGATCCAGCAAGATTTTCTTGTGCCCTTATGTTCCTAAATTTAAATAAACATAAGGCAATAAAGGAGATCTGGCAAAAGGAAACTCCACAGCAATGAGCAGCAATGAATACAGAGTTCAACAGAAATTATTAATGTGCATGAATTAGTTCACAAGTATTGTTGCTGCATGGTGGGGGGAAAGTACGGCTTTGTACGCCATTGCATCTGCAGGGGAAATTATATATTTATTTGTTTGTTTCTACACCCGTCCAAGAAAGTCATGTGTGATGGCCAAGAAATATACAACAATGAAAAGCATCAGCACCTTTGGTTTCTTCTCTGCACTTGGTATATGGAGGTTATCATATTTTCTCTTTCCTTCTCTCCCCCCTCCCCCCTCCCCCCTCCATCTTTGCTGTTACAGTGAAAGACACCCTTGCTTCAGGTTTTAGGAATCTGCTAGAAAGCAGCTATTCTTTGGACCGTGGGGCTGCTGGAAAAAGATAAGAAGTTGCTGTGAGTCAACTGAAGTGGTTTTAGGATTTGGATGCAGACAGGAATAGCAGCCTTGCTGGAGGAAGGGGAAGATCACCGCACAGCAACCAGATATACTATTAATAAAGCAGCATTCATTAAATTCTATTCTACACATTCTCAGCCTTTTGGGATCTAATCCATCTAATTCCAACCCACAACATAAGACTTTAATTTTTTACCAAGGTGATGTTCCAGCAGCAAAGTTGATAGAGGGAGTTTTTTTTACCAATTCTCCCTCCAGTGTGTCAAACTCATGTTTATGGAAGGCACTGGCAAACCACCCCGTATTGAGTCTGCCATGAAAACGCTAGAGGGCGTCACCCCAAGGGTCAGGCATGACCTGGTGCTTGCACAGGGGATACCTTTACTGATAAGATGCATTTGCCAATCATGTCACACTGGTCACGGTATACTTGTGCTGTGCTTTTATCATTTACATTTTACATTGTGTATTTCTGCTCTGTGATTTGATTCTTGTCAATGCATCCCATTGGGGATATATGGGGCTTCAGCCTCACCATCTTGGTTTTGATCTTTTTACTATTGACCAGAATAACTTGGCATAGTGCTTAGGAGCATGGACTTCTAATCTGGCCAGCCGGGTTTGATTCTGCGCCCCTCCACATGCAGCCAGCTGGGTGACCTTGGGCTCGCCACAGCACTGATAAAACTGTTCTGACCAAGTAGTGATATCAGGGCTCTCTCAGCCTCACCTCCCTCACAGGGTGTCTGTTGTGGGGAGGGGAAGGTGATTGTAAGCCGTTTTGAGACTCCTTCGGGTAGAGAAAAGCGGCATATGAGAACCAACTCTTTTTCTTCTTCTAGGTGTGAATGTAGTTGGCCCCAGACCTCAAACTTTCTGCCTCCTCACTGTAATGCACCTGGGAATCTAAATCTCAACAGGTGGCTTCACTCAGGGACTGTCTTCATACCCAAACCATTTGGCACATAGAGGAACCAGTAGCAAAGGATAGATAAAGGAGTAGTTTGATTAGGCTCTTTAGTCTTAGCAAAGTTCCCATGATGGCAATTTCATTATTCCTTCAATAAAGAGCTTTCTTTTCATAAATGAAGCCTGATTACTGGGAGTAATCTGAGATCCTCACACACTGCTAATCCCAACTTTGTTCTAGATATACTTTCAAAGGGTCCCCTTTGGACTACAGCGGGACTTTGGACTACAGCACGAGAAGGCAGTTGGGGAAGTCCTGCTCTGTGAAATTCATTCAATTGCCAGTGCTTTGGATTCAGCCCCATGTATCTTTGTTTTCCTTTCTTTTCTACCTGTTCCTGTTCTTTCTCTTTTAAAAAAAGGTTGCTGATAAATAAAATAAAAAGGTGCTTGAGAGGCCTATCTTAGGTTCCTCCATGAACCACCAGCTGAAAAATAAGGCTTTATTTGGCACATCTCAGTTCCCCTGTGTAAATTTTCATCAGCATGTAAGTGGAAACAATTCAAAGCGCAGGAAAACATCATTGGCATTCCTTGTAACATGCAGGTTTTAAAACACCATAGAAAGTTCATGAAGCCATCAAGGGATGGCTGTGACAGTCATTGGAAAGATGGCAATACAGCACAGCCCTTAAGATATATAATTCCGGAATAACTGCTAAACAAACAAGAAATAAGTATGTTTGTGTATTAGTATCAGTACACATTGTATTGTCCATATGCATGCCTATAATAGCTCACAATTAATTTGCAAAATAGCACAGAACTTCTCCAACAGTCCAGCTCAGGGGTAGTCAAATTGCGGCCCTCCAGATGTCCATGAACTACAATTCCCAGAAGCCCCTGCCAGCGAATGCTATAGTTTCAGTTAGTCCTGAAATAAATTATTACAAATAATTACCTGTGGTAAAGACACCAAGGTTCCAATCCTATACATACACCCCTTAGGATAAGCACCATTCAACACCATGGGACGTACCGCTGAATAATCACTCATGGGATTGCACCATTCCACTTCAGCAGTGTTGTGGCAGTAGGATTAGTCACGTGCAACTACCACATGAGCCACACCTGAATAACATGTAATATCATTTAGATGTTTTTGTTTCATATACTCTTTGTCTTCAGCAGTGATACCTGAAAGGATGAGAGAGAAACTCACAGTGGAATGGTGTAAGTGCCATGGGACAAGGCAGAGGCCACCTCAAAGGAGTTTTCCAGCCTCTTCCAGCTAACTTCCCCAAGTCCTTTGGCTCTTTGCAAGTGTTAGCCACCCCACCCACTGGCTGATACCTGCCCAGATCATCCACCCAGGCCTGCTCATTGGGCTCACACAGTTCAGCTATGGGACTCCCATCTGGTATGGGAGGACGGTACTTATTTTAACCTTAGGAAGGTCCATGGATATTACCCAGTGATAGTTTGAGGGGATCTGCACTTTTCTATAAGTATGGTTATTGAGAAGAAGTGTTATCCTTTCTTTTACCCAGAAAGATATTTGTACTGGGACTCTGTGCTGGTAAAAGGTAGCTAGTTAGCTTTCTTGGTTTGCTGTGCATTTTACTGCCTCTGATTTGTCTAGCTTTTATACTCCCCCCACCCTGAGTTTTTTCAATAAAGCCTTCCATGGCTTTATTGTGTAAGAGTCACACAAGGAGTTCCTGCAACCAAACCCAAGCACAGCTTGGTTATGTTAGTACACCAAGACACAGCCTAACATGATGACATGAAGGAGTGATTCTGCATATTATGACCAAAAGGAGAAATCAACAAGAGGATGCCGTTTTTAGCAATATTTATTTAGTTAATTGCCTTGATTTATGGGCCCTCCTTTTCCCAGAAAACCAGGACTCCAGCCAGGAAGTTACACTAAACTCAGCTTGTCATAAAAACATCAATGAGAAATCATTGACACTGCTGCAAATAACGTATTTGAAGTACCTACCAAACAGTTGCCCTTCAAAGCTGGAGTACTGAAATATCTTCCAGACAAGCCAGGGCATTTTTTAAGAGTTCTGATTAAAAATCCCCTCTGAAATTGTAGAAGAGATATTAAAAACATAAGAGAAGCCATGCTGGATCAGGACAGTGGCCCATCTAGTCCAATACTCTGCATCACACAGGACCCTTATGCATGGGCCATAATGCCCGTGTTGGCGGCAACAGCCCTTCAGGAAAAATCACCGATAACGCTTGCTGCCGCTGCCAATATGAGCGCCTCCCGGCCCAGGGCAACGGAAGGCCCAAGTTAAGCAAACGTGGGATCTTCCATAGCTTCCTGGGTAAGCCGGGGCTGCAGTGGGCTGGCGCTGTGCATAATTCCAGCGCCAGATCTGTCAGCCCACCCAACCCTGACCTTACGGTGTCCCTGTAGGGACACAGTGCGCCCCTGTGGGCTCCGCAGAGCCCCAGAGCTGGCAGGGGCGACCCCCTGCCTCCACCTGGGCATGCGAAGGGGGCCTGCCCCCCCCTGCCGTTCCAGCTTACCTCCTGGCCCCAGCGTTCAGCTCGTGCGCGTGCACTACTCTGGGGAAGCCCAGCATTCCCCGACCCTGTGCATACACGGGGAACGGCGGGGCATCCTGCCCCACTGCAATGGCACGGTGGCAGCGTGCAGTACCTGCTGCCATGCATAAAAGGCCACAGTGGCCAAAACCAAGGGGCCATCAGCATGTCCACCAGTGGGGCCAGAACTCCAAAAGCCCTCCTACTTTCCCCACCCCCAAGCACCAAGAATACAGACAGAGTGTTCCATCTATTCCTTGTGGCCAATAGCCACTGATGGACTTCTGCTCTCCTTAAACCAGTTTGGTGTAGTGGTTAGGAGTGCGGACTTCTAATCTGGAAATTTGCAATAAACCAGGAAAAGTTATAGCTGGGGCAATTTGGGGTTGTGATACTTGATTTAAGTAACAGTTCTTTCAACCAAGAGTCCTCTGGCAAGCCTATATGTAAGAACAATGTGCATAAACGCCACTATATTCTTCACGGGGAGAATTCATTAGAACTTTATGGTGAAATTTGGTGAAATGGTTGTTTGAATACACACACACACACACACACACACACACTGTAATTGGGAGATTTTGCTAATTTGTATTTCTCAGGAAAGAATTTATGGCTTACAATTTAATTACATTTTCCTAGATCCATTTCTTTGACTAAAAATCTAATTGTACTCCCATATGGCTTGTAAAGTTTAACCTAATTTAACTTTTAAGTCTTTGGATTGTAATTTCCACCACCTTATAAAAGTGAAAATATTTGTCTCATTTTATTTATTTCTGTATCTTCTAACACAACATTTTTTGCCTTCCACGCAGGAAGATAGTCCCTTGGAAATCACTTACTACTGCAGAGGCAAACATCATGGTTGGCAGCCAGTTTTATCATTTCTCTGAAACTCTCCGCAGAACCAAAATCAACTTTACTTCCAGAGACTATTACAGATTTTAATCAGCAATCTGCAAGTTATAACAAACACTTCCTCCAAGGTCTTTATGTCCTGTTTATTGGGCAACTTGTCCCAAAGTGACTTATCTCTTTTTAAAATTGTTGAAGTCCCCAGAAAATCTTCAAGCCGATTTGAACGCCCTCGCTTTTCTGGTTATCGAACATAGGAGGATAGCTAAGGGAACCAGATGTTTGGCAACAACAGCATCGGAACAGCCTGGTTGGTGCCGAGCAAGGGACCATAATCCATCCCTCTGCTTCCAGCACCAGCCAGCCAGATGCTTCTGGAAGCTCCTGAGAAGGCAGTGACCTTCCCCTCTTGTTTGTCCCAGGCATATGGTGCTCCAAAGTATAATGCTTCCAAACATGGAAGTTCTGTTGAGCAAGCAGCGTCCAATGTTTCATGGATGACTGAAATATGCAACAGCTTTGAAAAAAGGATCCCCCCCCCCACAGCTGCTTCATTTTGCTCTTTTGCAGTTACAACCTGATGCAGATTTGTTGTGTCTAATCCATCGGAAATTAGTGTGAAGTTCTGCAAGGGTCTTTGGAACTATGCCTCTGGATTCCATTTTAGTAACTGGTTGCTAATGGTCAAGTCCCTGTCAAGCCCTCAATAAGCAGACTCGTTGTGGGAAAATAATCTCTTCATTATAGAAAGCAAAGAGAGGACAAGGCTTCTCCTTGCCAGAATTAAAACACCAAACTACAATCATGCTTCTGTGTCTCCCTTGCAGCCCCTCCCCCAATTCCAATCTTGACATGTTCATAGAGTACGGGGCTCTCATTCTCCTAGGCCAACTTTCCCAAGTTTAAAATGCCCACTAACTCCCATACACCATTTGGAAATTCCTAAAAGCAGAGATCACAAGGTCAAGATGATAAACGTCTGCAAACCAATTGCTCAACTGGACACAGGTTAAAGACAGGTCAAAGGGAACATCATTTAGCCAAAGAATAAAACAAATCAAGCAGAATATGACATGAAGCAAGTCAAAAAGCATTACATGGCAAGATCATAACACAGGATCTTGATGATGACCTGTTTTAGTAACTGGCTGCTCCAGGAATTTATTTATTTGTTCATGCAAACTGACTTGAGTCAGGTTATCAAAATGTATCTGAACCACTTTTGTGGGAAACTGCTTCCTTCCCGTTTTCACCCCTTCGTTGCACTATGGCATGTCGTTTAAAATGCCCATAGCAATTCCTGTGATATCACTTTCTCCTCCTGCCTGATTTTTGCCATGAGATCTTCCTCCAAGGATTTTTTCAATGTTCTAATGTGAGCCCTACAGTGCTAATGGAGTTATGCACCTCAGTGATGCCGCTATAGCACTAAAGCACTGTAATGATCTAGCACTATAGTGCTCACTTTAAAATGTTAACAAAAAACAAATTCCGAGGAAGATCATGTGGCCAAAAAGGGCAGCAGTGTGTGTGTGTGTGTGGGGGGGGGGGAAAGCAGCACTTTTTGAAATGACTATAGCACTTCAGAGATGACACATTAATGGAAGGAAATTTGTTGTATGAAACACCCATCTTTATCTCACTTTACTCTAAATCAGGCCAACAACACATTATATCCAGTTTAGATTGGTAATGTGACCCCCCCCCCAAGTGTCCAATTTTGCTCAAAATGGTCAGTTGTCCTAATGCCGACGTTCAGACATTTCAAAATTAGCTCGAGGTTGAGCTCCTGATAGGTGGCATAAAATAACATATGACATCCCAGTAGTCACTCAAATTCAAGAGAGACAGGCATTCAAAAGAGTGGTGGAAGCACTTTAGAAACAGCCTCTCTGCCCCTGAAAACAAACACCATGAAATATAGTATTTTCTCAAACTAGCTATGGAACGCCTTGGGATACAGCATGTGCTCATGCTAGCTACAGAATGCCTTGGCTACAGAGTATTTGTTCAAGCTACCTGCGGAGTACTTGGAATCTAGAATCTGCTGAAGCTAGCTATGTAGTTCTTTAGAATGGAGTATTTGTTTAAGCTAGCTATGGACTACTTGAGATATAAAATTTGCTAAAGCTGGCTATGTAGTTCCTTGGAAGAGAGTACTTGTTCAAGCTAGCTACGGAGTATCTCAAAATAAAGCATTAGTTTGACCTACTTATGAAGAAGCTTGGAATTTAACATCTTTTTGAGGTAGCTATGAACCACCTTGGGATAAAGATAGCTATGGGGTGCCTTAGAATATAGCATTTGTTCAGATTAATTGCAGGGAGCCTTAGAATCATAGAATCATAGAGTTGGAAGGGGCCATACAGGCCATAGAATTATAGAATCATAGAGTTGGAAGGAGCCATACAGGCCATCCAGTCCAACCCCCTGCTCAACGCAGGACCAGCCCTAAGCATACAGCATTTGCTCAAGCTAGCTAAGGGGAAATTCTTCCTTCTTTGAATTGGCCATCAGTTGTGAGCAGCACATGAGACCTCTTAAAATAGCTATTATCAAACAAACAAACAAACAAGCATTCTGAACTGGTTTATTTTGGCACATGTGTATTCTTGTGAAGGTTCTTGAAGTTGCAGCAGAAGACAGTATGTTGCCTAGGCAACTGTGTGACATTCTCTTCCATGTGTGTTGTTTAGGTTCAAGGTGCGGCATGCCACAAGGGGCGGTACTCTTTCCCACTTTATTTAACATCTGTATGCGCCCTCTTGCCCAGTTGGTCCGAAGTTATGAGCTGGGTTGTCACTAATATGCAGGTGACACCCAGTTCTATCTCCAGATGGATGGATGGCCAGACTCCCCCCCCCCCCAGATTCATTTGCCAGCTGTTTGGAAACCCTAGCTGCACGGATCAAGAAGAGTCGCCTGAAACTCAACCCCTCCAAAGTGGAGGTCCTCTGGCTGGGTAGGAAGGGGCAAGATCAGGAAGCGTGCCTTGCCTGCCTGGATGGGGTGCAACTGTCATCTGTACTGCAAGCCAGGAATTTGGGAGTGGTTTTTGATGCCTCCCTGTCCATGGAGGCTCAGATCACTAAAGTAGCTCGGATGGCATTCTTCCATCTACACCAGGGATAGTCAAACTGCGGCCCTCCAGATGTCCATGGACTACAATTCCCAGGAGCCCCTGACAGTGCTGGCAGGGGCTCCTGGGAATTGTAGTCCATGGACATCTGGAGGGCCGCAGTTTGACTACCCCTGATCTACACCAGGCCCATCTACTAGCACCCTACCTGTCCCCAGAACACCTGGCCACTGTGATCCACGCAACAGTCACTACTAGGCTGCATTTCTGTAACTAGCTCTATGCAGGCCTAACCTTTTCCCTGACCCGGAAATTGCAATTGGTACAAAATGCAGTGGCACAGGTCCATACCTGGTCTTCCGGGAAGACTCACGTTCAGTCGCTATTTAAATAACTTCATTGTTTACCAGTTTGCTTCTGGATCCAATTCAACGTCCTGGTTTTGACCTTTCAGGCCCTATGCGGCTTGGGCCCTACTTACCTTCAGGATGGCCTGCCTCCTTATGCCCCCTGCAGAGCACTCTGTTCTGTGGGTATGAATCTGCTGAAGGTCCTGGGGCCTCGAGAGGTGTGCCTGGCCTCGATCAGGGCCAGGGCCTTTTCGGTCCAGGCCCCGACCTTGTGGAATGAGCTCCCAGATGAGCTGCAGGCCCTGTCGGGACTCTCTGAGTTCTGCAGGGCCTGCAAAATGAGCTCTTCCGCCAGGCGTTTAGTTGAGGCGGGGTGGGAACCCTGGGGTATTAGATCTGGTCCTCCCCCCGGCTCCTACTGTGGTGGTAGACTGTGTTGGAGGCCTGTTTCCATCTCCCAGCCAGTACATATACACATATATCTTAAGACCAATGCCCGGAATACGGGGAGCAATTTTTAAAGTTAATAATATAACACCATCTTGTATTTGTATTTATACTTGTTTACATTGTTTTACTGTTTTATTCGGAGTACTTTTAATTGATATTGCTTTTTGTTTTGTGAACTGCCGTGAGCCAGTTTCTGGGAACTGCGGTATAGAAATACAATAATAAATAAACAAACAAATAAATAAAATTAAAAACCATGAGCAGACTCAGGGCAGCATAGCTGAAGGACCACCTGCTATAACTTACACACACACACACACACACACACAAACATACACACAGAGCTTGCTCTGATTGTTGCATGAGTCCTCAGCTGCCTGGTCCTCAGGAACTCCCTCTTGCTTCCATCAGGACAAGGGTTCTTTTTCATGTCTTATCAGTGAAGACATGGGCCCTGCGGGACCTGTCAAGCTTCTGCTGGGCACAGAAGACAGAATTATTCCAGCAAGACTTTGGCTAATCTTTTTACTTTCAGCAGCTATTAGTCTACCAGATGTTTCCTCTCCGGAAAATTTCCAAGTATCGGGAGAAGGTGAGGGTTTTAACTGTTTTAACAGGTTGTAATGATGAACCAGATGGTTCACATGTATGCGTTTTTAAAAAGTGTTGTGCATTGCCTCACACTGCAAGAGAGGGGTGGGATACAAAATACAAACACAATGCTGATTTATTTATGTATATATTTTACAAGAAAAAAAATAGTGAAAAGAAACTGAGAATGGCATGGAAATAAAGAATCATAGGTTTGGACTCACGTAAGGAAAACGTGAAAGTAAAAACAGAGGACAGGGGGTGTGGAAGTCTGAATGTGAGGTGTCAAAAATGCATCTTTGCCTCCTAAGCAAGCACAAAGGCAGAATTCCCTGAATTCCCTATGTGTGGAGACAGCCAGCATGGTATAATGTTAAGAGTGTCAGAGTAGGATCCTGGATATCCATGTCTGATTGCCAGAACCCTGCTCTCAGACTGACTGGGGAGGGGGTGACCAGACGGATGGTGGGTCTGGATGACTTTCCTGCCCAAACCAAACTTTGCAGAGCCAACTGCAGCTGTAGTGAGGGAGGGGTGATGAGACTGTGCTACAGCCTGGTGCACCATCAACAAAGTGATGACAGTGAGACATGACCAAGAGGCTAAGATGAGGCAACTTCTCTGCCAGAGCAAAAGAACTCAGAAGTGATGCCACAATGGGCAAGCCAGGTGATGGAGCAGAAGAAGCCAGCAGCCCACACAACAGTAGCAGTGGGACACCTGAAGATGACCAGGCTTCTGGGCTGACAAGAGGAAGGGAAACAACTGGGAGTGGGAGGCAGAGCTGAAAGGGCACTGTAAAGAGAATGGAGCAGAACCTGGGGAGGAGGGACGGGCTTAAACGGAGGCTCCTATGAGAGGCCGGAGAGGATTGAGAGCAGAGGCTCGTGACTACAGTGTACCTTCTCAGTCAGAAAAGTAGCAGTCAGAAGTCTCTCTCCCCTCCCATTCTGAGGCCTTAGAGCTTCCCAAGGACAAGAGACAAAGATGGCGGAAGGCGCGTCAACCCAGGGGAGAACAAACATGGTGACCTTGGGTGACCTTGGGCCAGTTACTGTCTCTCAGCCTAACTTACTTTTGCATCACCTACATTGTTCTAAGACAAAATGGAATGGAGAGAATGATGCGGTATGCCACGCGACATCCCCATTGGGGAGGATATCTAAAGAAATAAAATGTACTTCAAAGGATGGATAGGGTAGCAATTTTCACTGAAGCTCAGGACCTCTTCTCTGTCCATCACTGTCTTTTTTACAAAGATCAATCCTTATGCCTTTAATTCCCAGTTTGCAAGAGGAGGTAGTAGTCCAAAGATGTCCTTGAAGTCTGCCTCACTCTCAGAAATGTGGACTCTTATCATGCTTAAATTTCTTATCAGATGAGTGTGAGAAACTCTTCCTGATCTCAAAGGTGCACTCCAAGCTTTGCTGCGTCTTTTAAAAATTTATCAGACTTTGGTTCTTAAAAGCATGGATGTCAGCCACAAATGATGATAACAAAATCAATACCAGCGAGTAGGGAAGAAAAGCTGAGCATGGTCAACGGTCAATACCAAGTGGCCATTTTCTCTGTTGTTGTTACACCTCCCTTCTCACTTTCTTTCACACACAGACAGAAAACTCCCAAAAAGCTCTGCCAACAGTCTGCATATTGGGGCATAGCAAGATAACAAACACATCCTTCTAATTTCATTGAAATTGTCCTGTATCTATGAATATATTGTAGTTTGGGATTGGTAAGGGCAGGGGTAGTCAACCTACAATTCCCATGAGCCCCTGCCAGTAAATGCTGGCAGGGGCTCATGGGAATTGTAGCCCATGAACATCTGGAGGACCACAGGTTGACTACCCCAGGGTAAGGGCATTGAGAATTTTCACTAAAAATCCACTAATCATCACAAAATAACCACAGTTCTGAGTCTCAATTCCCTATATATATTGTTGGGATGGACTGATAGGTTAAACACAACAAATGATAACGATTCAGTGTAATCAGTTCTCATAAATTTGAGGAACAAACAACTGGGTACACTCTCAGATACATGTATTTCTATAGACCCAATGAAACTACTATAGATTCTCAGAATTCTCACTGGCAGTCTTCAAGCAAAGGTTGGATACACACTTTTCTTGGATGCTTTAGGATGCTTAGGGCTGATCCTACGTAGAGCAGGGGGTTGGACTAGATGGCCTGTATGGCCCCTTCCAACTCTATGATTCTATGATTCTAATACGTTCTTTGAGTATTACTGCAGATGGTGTCTATTGCATTAGGTTAAGCTGGTGGTTGTAAAAGAGGGGCGCATGAATCAACAGGAGCTCAAGGTTCACCTTCAAATGATCCTTGAGCCTGCTACAAAAATACTCGTGGGGAAAACTTTGTGAAGCAAAAAATGATGGAGTGGGAGATCTGACAGAAAAGGATCAGAAGGACCTCCACTGGAGACCCCAGAGAGCCCCTGCCAGTCATAATGGATGGTTCTGACCATGAGGGACCAAAGTGGCTTACAATTGCCTTCCCTTCCTCTCCCCACAACAGACATCCTGTGAGGGAGGTCAGGCTGAGAGAGCTCTGGGAACAGCACTACCAGGGTTGTGATGAGCCCAAGGTCGCCCAAGCTGACTGCATGTGGAGGAAGGGGGAATCAAGCCCGGCTTGCTAGCTTAGAAGATGCTGCTGTTAACCACACTGGCACTACCTGTATGGACCTGTGCCAATGGGACATTACCACTAGCAGTTTCCTACGAAAAATAATGTTATATTACTTGTCATTAGTCTCACAAAAGTAAGTTATGAATGTGCAGAAACAAAATATAATTCTGGGAAAAGTTCAGGTAAGTGTTCTAAGGATAATGACAGATTAAAAAAAAAAACCTTTCCCTTTCATCAGACTTTAGGGGTCACCACTCAGTTCTTCAAATACAGCTAGAACGCGTGTCCCTCAGTCCTATATATTGGAGAATGGGGTGATTTCAGAAGCCGAATGACATTAGCAAGCAGATGACAGCAGAAGGAGAATGCCACAAATGGTGCTAGCCTTTGAAATGCTACTGGACTCTTGCTATTTTCTAAGGATACAGACCGGCTAACACAATGACCCATCTTAATCTGTCAACAGGCTTTATATTCTTAAATGAGAAAAAGGACTATTGGACTCTTAGATGCCTGCAGAGTTAAAATTCTACAGCAACATTCTACAACAGGGGTAGTCAAACTGCGGCCCTCCAGATGTCCATGGACTACAATTCCCAGGAATTGTAGTCCATGGACATCTGGAGGGCCGCAGTTTGACTACCCCTGTTCTACAGTAAATAAGCACAAGACTCTGGAGCAGATCCTGCCTTAAAAATTAGTGGTCACAAGTGGTGGTGGTGGTGGTGGTGATGCTGGTGGGAGGCGTGTTGCCACCTTCTCCTTCCCTGTGGCACATATAATTCCCTCCAAACTACTTATCTGTTGTATTTATATACTGCTCTCCCGTGAGGCTCAGGACGATTTACATTAAAATGCAGAAAACAGTACATGGAACTCAGCTTTTCACATTTCAATAACATTAACATTAAACTATAACAGAGGTACCAGGAGGTCCCTCTCCCCTAAGAAGCAGCATTTCAGAGTCTATTTGGGGTTGCGGTGGGAGAGTGTGAATGCATGAAAGTTTCACTACCACAGATCGAAAACCTTGAGTCTGGAAATTCTAGGTGGGTTTGAGTCTGGATATTCTAGGTGTTCACTGCCCTGACCTGAATAGCCCAGGCTGACCCAGTGTCTTGGTCAGTATGTGGATGGGAGACAACCAAGAGATGCTAGGGATGTGATATGGAGGCAGGCAATGGCAAACCACCTCTGGCTGTCTTTTGCCTTGAAAACTTCACAGCAGAAAAACAAACCTCTCAACTGTGGCTGCCAAGTCCAAGGGGGTCCAATTAATGGTTATGGATTTCATATCAAATCCTGAGCTTTGGGTGACATTTTCTTCCAGGAAATTCAATGAGATCTCGCTGCTGCTTCTTTTCAAGCCTCTCAAAAGATAGATTTTAGCATGAATGTTGCCCCTCGTTTTTTAAAAAGAAAATACTGTTACTGTTTTTTGTATTCTTAAACATTTGCAAAATTCTAATGATCCTGAATGCTAAAGTCCATTCAAGCAGAGGGCTGTGAAACTGGCCTTCGGTGAAGATTAAAATACACCATCGGTACCTGCCATATATATGGTATCAATAATTGCAGAGGATGATTTTGAAATGACTTTTTGGGAGCACATTCAGTCCCACTCTAGACGTGTCCTTGGAGTCCTTGGATTTGGCAGACACAAGAGAACACACAATCAGATGTGTGAACTGGAGGAAGCCCAAGTATGTGGCGTTTTCCAGCTTTTGTCTTCCTGTTTTTTCAGAGCTCTGCTGTCAGTTGTCCAACAGTAACCCAAGATTGCATGGTCTCTGAATAACCGAGATAGTGTGCCGTGCTGGGTTAAACATATAGCATGCCAGAAAGTCTGGTGGTATAAGCTAAGCAGAAGCTGTATATTCCTAGCATTTTTTTGCTCCAACAGGACATTAACCACCTTTCCTAGATTTATTTTCTTACCAGACTAACGAAAATTAAGACTGAGTTTGTCTCCAGGAATAAGATCTAACATCCTGATACTATTGTCATATTTGTATCACTAGCTGTCCACAACGTAGAATCTTAGAATCACAGAGTTGGAAGGGACCTCCAGGGTCATCAAACTCAACCTCCTGGACCATGCAGGAAACTCACAACTACCTGTCCACCCACAGTGACTCCAATGCCATGGCCAGAGGATGCCCCCAGGAAAACCAGAATTCTTGCCAGTCTGGCCTGGAAGAAATTTCCCTCCTGCCCCCGCAATGGTGTTTGTCATTTCCTTGGGCATGCAAGAAAGGGCCACAAGAGCCAAGCACTGACACAACCCTTCCTGCCCTCCCCCTCACAATCGGCCTAAGTTTATAGTCATTTGAAGGAGACTCCTTTGTTCCAAGGGTCATGGCCACCAGATCTTTATAGGATCAATTTGCAGAAGCCAAGCACATTTGGAGACTGCTCCAAGACCAGTTTGGTCTTTCAAAGATGTGATTCTCTCATTGTGCAGTTGAAACCCTCCCCCATTAAAGCAGGGGAAAGGAAAGAGAAATAGTTAACTGAGTAATTTTGTTTAGGTCTCTTAATTCACCATCTGTGAATGGAAGGATGAGTATTCCCCTACTTCTGTGTTGATTTCTAGTCCTTATGATGCATTTAAGGAAACCCTGTTCCCTGAGGAGCAGCATTTTGGGGCTATTTGGCGCTGTGGCAGGGAAGCAAAGTGGATTATAGCCACTGCCTCCTAATTGTCTTTCATTCCCTACAAATCTGAACTCAGCAACAACCCGTTAAACCAAATGGTCAGGCACCAGAATGACAAATACAAAACACATTTATACAGCTAATTCTCAACAGGGACAAATCTGTGGTTACTTATATGAGCAGACAAGACATATCCTTTTACAAATAAGAAAATGCATCAAGCTTGCAGAAAAACGTGAAATAAAAAAGGAGGGGCAAGAACCCCCCTCCCAAACAATGCCTGTTGCTTTAAGAAAATGTTTTTCTCAGCACTGGCTATTGTGAAGGCTGCTAGGCAGCCACAACAATATTGCCAGGTTTTCTATCAGGAAATTGTGTGTGTGGGGGGGTGGACTTTCAGGGCTGTTTTGACCTTTCAAAGAGGAGGTATCAGGGCCAGGCCTGCCACCAGCAACCCAGCCGCTTGATACTATGTGAGTTGCATGACTGAGGCTGGACTGGCTGCTTGCTAATGCTCAGCCAGCAGCAAACAGTGTGCAGCAGGCCCAGGTGGAGGCTACCCGGGGAGGAAAGGAGAGCTGCTGGACAGCAAAAGAGAAAATGAAACAGAAAAAGAAAAGGGTGAGAGGGAGGGAGCGGCTGCCAGGAAGCCAGAAAGAGAAAATAGTGTGGGGAAGAGGATTTGGGAGAAATGACCCCTGCAAGGATTTGTGAGTTCCCAGCCTGTATTAACAGATACTATAGGATTTTTTTCTATGTCTGTACATTACAGTACTGTTAACTAAAGAGGCTTTTTATTTCTCTTGTTAATAATCATGGCATATCCCTAATGTCCTATTTTTCATAACTGGATAGTCAGACCACTATTCCCTTCTTGGAAGACGATTTCAATCTCTCTTCTGATGGAGTTCAATTCATTAGTGCTTCATTATCTAAATGGGGTTTATAGCACCACACCTAGGAGACAGACTCAAAGGAACAACTTCACGGGAGACTTTCTGTGGAGTGCATGAATGGCCCCCCATCACTTTCCATATTAATCCGTTACATTTAAAGGCCTGATGTCGACATGTTTCTCCCCCCTTGAAGTTTATGTAGCTTTCTTGAAAGATAATCCTGTGTCTGGACATTTTATATCCGTTCTTCCGTTTCCATAGTTTGTCTTTTAAAAATTTATTATTAAAAAAAAATCATTGAAAAGCAAATCAGATTTGTATTTACGATCCCATCCGTTTCAATGTCATGTCTTGAAGAAGGTGCAAAGATGCAGACTTCGCAACAAGGTGGGGGAATAAATGGTTCTATAAACTCCGTCGATCATAAAAGATGTTCTCTGTAGAGGCAGCTTCCTCATTAACCAGAGCATCGCTGGCTGTAATCTAAGAACATCATGGAAGTAATCAAACAGCCCAGGCAACTTTTCATCCATGCATTGCAAACTGAAGTGCAGGATAATAAAAGGAGCTGTTGAAAATGGCATTCCCAAGAATAAATTCTTATTAAAAATGGGCATTCTTTGCCTAAAGTAAACAAACAATACGATTTGATTTAAAACTCAACGTTGACATGCTTTTGACAATTACCTCCCATCCTCTGAGTAATTAACGTGCTCCTGCTGACCTTCCAAGGTCATGTTGAGCCATTAGAGGTGACTCCTGAACTAGTCTGTGGAATCATTTGATGCAGCATTGAGCTTGCCTCATGGTTAGCGTAGAGCAGCGGTAGTCAAACTGCGGCCCTCCAGATGTCCATGGACTACAATTCCCAGGAGCCCCTGCCAGCAAATGCTGGCAGGGGCTCCTGGGAATTGTAGTCCATGGACATCTGGAGGGCCGCAGTTTGACTACCCCTGGCGTAGAGGATTGGAATGCCCAGCGCTTTGAGGAAAATCAATAACCTGTAATCTGTTCCAAGGTAACTCTGATTCTGTGTCAAGGAAGTAAAATCTTGACCTTCTTTCACATCAAAGGTGATGTGCATAATTTTGTCTATTTCGTACACTTCGTTCCTCTTACCGCCAAGGAGGGTGGTAAGAGTGGTAGGGCACCAAGTCTCCTAACTGCTAAAAAAACATGATATTTAACTATGCTTTTCACTTTTGAGATTTGGGAAGACATGATCCACGAGGAATGTGAATTCAAGCATTAATTGAAATTAGCCAGTTAACTAAAAATCAAAATTAACTGAGCAAAAGGCAAACCACAAATAGCATGTATCAGAAAAATAATCAAAATCTAGACAGAAATTGATGTTGTCATGGTTACAATTAATCTACCTTTCTAATAATTGAAGGCTTTAACGTCTTGTTTTTATACTCACCATAGTTTTTGCCTACTCTTCACAATGCAAATGCTCATGAGGCATGCAGTGCTGTGGATGTGCTCTCCTTGAGAAGTCTGCAGTCCTTGGGTGCCACCAGAAGTGGATAAAACCACAGTAAAGCTCACCTGCTGCAGCTCTTCCTCCCTCAAAGCACTATGACAGGGGTAGTCAAACTGCGGCCCTCCAGATGTCCATGGACTACAATTCCCATGCTCATAGGAATTGTAGTCCATGGACATCTGGAGGGCCGCAGTTTGACTACCCCTGCACTATGATATCATGAAGTCACTCTTCAAGGATTTTCAATAAACTTGGCCATGGGAACTGGTGCTCCTTGACAGATTAGAATATTCTGCAGGAGACAAAATGAGAAGAAAAAAAACAGGAGAAAAGTGGCAGAAGGTGAGATGGGAGCTGTGTTGCTTGACTTAGGCTGCAGCTGCTAATGACCGACCTTCAGCTTGTGGCCCTACTGTGGTTAATGAGGGAGTTCATTCTCCTTCGGCTTTTCCTCTCGCCTAAGGGAATGTCTCATAACTTTCAGCTCCAGGAAATCCACCAAGCCAGTTTCCAGCCAACAGTCCAAGAATATGGTAGAAGCAACATGGTTAGGCCATGAAATGAAAAGGGAATTCCACATCTACATTTTGGCCCTATATGTTTGGCTCTCCTGACTTGGTCATAGGCACACATTTCGTTATGTCTCCAGGCTTGGAAATCTATCCCTCTGTCCATGCATGGAGCAAATGTTTCTCTTTGGAAATTGAATCCGAACAGCATCCCTTTTTCAAACCAAAGAGCCACTCCCATCTTTCCTTTATCTCCCAGTGCAGGGAGTGCTTTAGAAGAGCCACAAAGCAGGGAAGGGCACTTCGGTATAGCCAAGCCAGAAAAATACCCAGAAAATACCACTTCTTACCTTAGAGACTATCTCTGAAAAACTGGTTAGCCTAAATCTGAATAACTTGAGTTTACTTGGGATTTTGGGATAGCAGCACTTAAAAGTCCTCAAACTCCCCCTCTTTTGAATGTTTCAGAGGACAGAGAGGGAAGGAGGCAGTTGTCATAGGCTTCCATGGATTGCCACTGGTTTCGTTAATCTTGTATAAGCACTACCCGTGTCTGATTTTGTTCTTTTGGGCCTGTAAGAGCGTACGTGATCCCCTCCCTGCTTTAATTTTGTGTTTGTCCCTTCAGCAACAGCTGTCAGGGGGTCCACCTTTCCCAGCTCCATGCCAGCAGGGGTCCTTCATTATGAGGGGGATTTCAGGCCTCGGAGACCAGACTGCCATTAATCTGGGCTATATGCTGCTTGGTGCTGGAGCTGCCTCTTTTTCCCCTGCCTTGGCTGGAGCTACCCCTATCTCGTGCCTGTGCTCCTGTGCACCTGGACCAATGGGTTGCAGATTTGGGGGAGGGGGGTTGTCAAGGTAGAATTTTCCCATCTCCCTCTCACAGGAGAGGGGTTCATGTTTGCAGCAGAGTTTCTGCTTCAGACGCAGAAGGTCCCAGGTTCAATTCCCGGTCCATCTATTAAGAGTATCTGGGAAGCAGTGATTCTATAGATCTCAGCCATAGTCCTGGAGACCAGTTGTTGCCAATTTGAATAGACAATACAGACCTTGTTGGACCATAGATCCAATTCTGTCTACAGCAACTTCTGGTGTCCAAGAATTCAGTTCTTTCCCCCCATCACTAGTTCCTTGCACTGGGAGGATGTGGGGTTGGCTCACAGAGGGGAGATGGGGTGCTACCAGTGTACCAGACATGTACGACAAATCTGGTGACCCTTCCTGCTACCCATCTCAGTGGGAACTGGCTGCTTCATTTTGTCTTATGGATATGGCAGAATTGTTTATCAGGGAACAGACATATACACTAGCCTTCTTTGGGGTGGGTGGGAGGAGAGGTTTGCAGGGAAGGAGCTAGGCTGAGGCATGGGTTTGCCCTCTCCCCTTGCTGCTTGTTGAATAAGAATGCAAACTATTTAGCTGGGGATTATCCTCGGCTCCATAAGGGAAGCTGAAGTGCACCTAACACAAGGCGGATTATCGGGATCATGCCGGAATGCTTTGTTTATTATAAGGATACTAATAGGATAATACTTAATCATTTTAGTTTTGTTTCCTGCCCTTCCTGGTGGCTCAGGGCAGGTTTTATAGACTGCAGCTCTCTTGTGGCAACGGAGCCAATCTCAGCTCTGTAAATAAACCGTTTGCTGTTACTGGGCAGCCTTTAGCTGGCCTGGGCTGACTCCTTCAGTGGAAGGTTCTCCCAAGGGGGTTGAAGTTAATACATTTTGGGAGTTAATATATAATTAACTCCCAACATTTATTAACTTCAACATTTATTGGGTAATATGACCAATGCATGATCATGTTGAGCTCCCCCCTCCCAAGATGGCCAACAGGAAGGGGTGGGAAGGGGAGGGTCCCCCAGTGGGCATGTACACAGCTATACTTCCCAACCAACCATATTTTGCATGATTGATCCACTTTTGTGGTTTTTTGAAGCCAGGAGAATGTTTAAGGGGTTTCTCAATCATACAAAAGCTGAGAAAGGCTGCTTTAGACCTTTTCCATATATGTTATTATGCTTTTTATATAGTGGTAGTCACTTGAAGGCCTTCCTGTTCCTGGATGTGACCGTTATCTTGTGTATAGCTTGATGGACCCCGCTGCCTTCAGAAGTCAGGTGGGTAGCCATAAGGCAGTGCTGCCATTCAAACTGGGCACATAGGGCCCTGGTCAATAAGCACATCTGGCTATAGCTTCACATCTGGAGGATACATTGCTGCCTCTGCACTGGGAGCATCTGAATGGCCCAGTCATGGCTGATGCAGGGAGACAGCGAAAGGAACCTGTCCTTTAAAAAGACTGAGCAGTAGATCTCACAGAGGCAGCCCCTTTTTGTGTGGGAACTTTGAATTTAGAGGAGACTTTAGTTATTTATTTTCCATGGCCCTCTTGTACAACTTCTTGCAGTCTGGGAATTGTGGAAAGGGAAAAAAAATCCTGAAAAAAGAGGGGGGAAAGCCATTCCCATGGTTGCAGTAAGGGATGACTAATTTCTTTAGGCAATCTTAAGTAATGCCTTACTGATGTGTCATTTGTAATAATCCCTGGCTTGTATTCATGTTTTCTAATGGCTGCAACTCACGGTGGTCTTGATGGACATGGGAAACACATTCACTTTTTCATGCTATTAAGATTCTGCTCGAGCTGAAATGTGATTATTGAGTGGATCTGGAAGGTATATATTGCCAGTGGGAGCAAGGAGCACATCTGTCAATATTTTCCATATGGCAGGAACTCAAGAGATAGCACATCTTTATTGCTCCAGAATGCATCTGGCATCTCAAGTCTGTTGAGAGCAGAAGCCGAATTATCGAAGCAGAACTGATGCAAACGGTGCCTTTAAAGTGGATCAAAGCTTACAGCTAGCATTTTCAGAACAATGGTTCTCAAACATAAAAGATCATTAGCTGTCAGTCTTGCTGTCTGATTTCAGACAGTCTAAAAAACACAGCAGCTTACTACTTACTTGTCAAGAGGAATACAAAGCTGGAGCAGACTTATGGTGTCCAATTTAATGGGCAGCAGCTCTCTCCAGTGTGTTAAAACCATGCCTCGTTTTGCCATTTAGCCATTTGGCCATGTATCCCTTTGTTTCTTTTTATGGCTGGTTCTGTTCTCTGTCTGTGCAATAGATTATCTTCAAAGTCTTAGGTGTGAATTATCACAGTAGTGGGTTAGTTGTGGGGGACTCTCTGCTCTTCTCGACCACTATGACAACACTACCTCCAGCAAGTGGCTAGTAGAAAAACATCAGTCTCTTTGTGCCCAAAAGAACTAGAGGGGTTGGGAGGTTAAAACATAGCAGTAGTCACCAAATGTTAGTCTTAGCAAGGATTTGGGGTATGTAAGCATTGGTGTACTTTACAATAAAGAAACTTTCCTACAAATGGAGTTTTCTTATTGAAAGCAATTAGCTGAAACTTCACACAGCATTTTTCCCAACAAAGAGTATCAACTATAAGGTTCCTCCTGGAGTTTCCCCTGGCTTACCCCAGCTCCCCAGGAGGCAGTACATTTTCAGTCCATTTTGGCACATGTGGTGGGTGCCGCTACAAAATAATTTCCCCAGCCTATCAGATCTCTCTTGACCAATCAGCAGCTCTCCTGAGTAAAAGCACTGCTTGGACCCACCTCTTTTTATGCAGAATTGGTGGGCACCAGGAAAGGAGTTGGCAGGCACCAAGACACCAAATGACTCCACACTGGGGAACCTTGGCCTGGGATAGAGGGGGGAGGCTTCTCCTATGGTATGCCTTTAGGGCTTTTAGGCAGTGGCTGGCAAGCAATGAGAGAGGGAGAGGTTGGGAAATGTTGTGGACAAATCCTAAAGCACGGTGACAATGCAGTGGCATCACTTCTGGGCATTAGCTGGAAACGATGACACATCATTGGCATGGCACAGATTTCCCTCCATATTTTCTCCTCCTCACCAGCTGAGTAGCAGTGGGAAGAGAAAGTGAAGGGCAATAGACCTCCCCATATACCACAGTAACTAGGAGAAACTGATTCACCTGCCTATAAAGATATTCAAGGCTTGAGCCCAGTTGGGTATGGTACCTTTTCTGCACAAGGGGAAAAGGCTTGGCCAGCACTTGTAGGGCAGCAGGGCTAATCCCCACTTCCACATGATGCCAGTGCCAGCCGGGCCCCGTCCTGGGCCTGGCTTACCCCATGGCAAGGGAACATGGATATTTCCGCATTCCCTTTTCTGCCCTAGGCACTAACAAGGCCTATCCCAGTGCAGGCCCATGTGGACAGAGAAGATTCAGGCCTTCTAGGCTCAGCTCCTCCCCTGTCTATGGCATCCCAGAAGGGACAAAAATGTCCCAGTCAGCTCTGTGGCACTTCATGGTGACATGGAACTGACTAGGTCATTTTTACTATTATTTTCACAAAGGTGGGATTGTGTTTTTTCACAATCCCAACTTTGAGAAAATAACCTTTCCAACCCGGCTGCCTCATGTGGAGGCAGAAATCTGGGGTGAACAGGGTCCAGTGCCAAAAATGGTACCCCGTGGGGACACAGGAAGTGGCAGGGGAAGCTCCTGGCAGCAGCCCAGCACCACCACCACCATGCGGAAGGGGTCTGGGAGAGGGATACAACTCAGGACAGGCATTTAGATCTATCTCAGCTGAAAATACACCTGGAAAAATGTATTGGTATTTTCAGATGCAGTTTTCTTCTTCAATTTATTAGACCTGAAACAAGTGAGACTTAAAAGAAAATCCTGGATCTGAATACTTTATTGATACTGGGATCTGAAATTTTGGGGGAATCCCAAAATTTGGGAGGGCCCAGTAGGTACAAACCAAAAAATACCAGAGGGAGGATTGCACACCCCTACATGGAACTGCTATTGGGCTATCTCATTAGAGCATCCCTTACACCAGGAGTAGTCAAACTGTGGCCCTCCAGATGTCCATGGACTACAATTCCCAGGAGCCCTTGCCAGCATTCGCCAGCGAATGCTGGCAAGGGCTCCTGGGAATTGTAGTCCATGGACATCTGGAGGGCCGCAGTTTGACTACCCCTGCCTTACACATATACAGTTAAAACACAAATACAGGAGCAAATAGGAATCTTTCAGTCTGTTATATATATAAAACTTGGCAAAAAACTTCTCAGATAAAGAAAAGATGGAAGAGAAGCAAACCAATTGATTAGCAGGAAACTTTCTTACTGTAACAAGATACAGCCTAGAAAATGAGGAACCAGTATGGGCAAGCAAATCAAAGCATACCACTCAAACACATATATATATAAAGCTCAGTAGTAAAATTTATTACAAAAAATAGAACTAAAATAAAAAAATATCAAGAGATAAGTAAGAATGGCTTTTGTCTAGTCAGGTCGTTCTTAGACAGATGAATAAAGTTTTCTCATTCTCATTTCTCATAACGTAACTCTGCCAAAATTTAACTACAGATTAAGTAATTTATGGAATGTCATCGGACAGTAGTTCATTAACGATAAGTGTGTTGTTTAATATTGTTTGCCCTGGCCTTTCATTCATCGAAGGGTGGATGAATTTAGCTCAGGTCTCAATGTGGAATGGGCAGCTCAGAAAAAAATACTTTGGGTCTGCTACTTGGCCACATTTACAGAGCCTAATCTTTTAGGGTAGGGGATCATTTGTACCCCCAGCCAATACTGCAGAGCAGGGGTAGTCAAACGGCGGCCCTCCAGATGTCCATGAACTACAATTCCCAAGAGCCCCCTGCCAGCATTCGCTGGCAGGGGGCTCCTGGGAATTGTAGTCCATGGACATCTGGAGGGCCGCAGTTTGACTACCCCTGCTGCAGAGGATGGGGCCATGCAACTAGCGAGAGTTGAAACTCTTCTGTGACTGTTACTTTCCAGAGTTAAAAAGAAAAACTAGATGGGAAGGAATATATACTTTACTGAGCCATGATCTGAAGGTGAGAGAAGTGGTGACATTGGTTTATTGTTCATTATCCTGATTTCTTTGTTTTAATCTTTTTTTTTTTAAACCATACCTATTGAGAGTAAAGCACGCGAGGAAAAACTGAGATGTTCAATCTTGCATCTAACTGCAACTAATCAGCTAGGTTGAAAACTGCCCTTTAAAATTAAAGGCAAAAGGCCGCTGGGGTTGAAAATCAGCTTAAGTCAAAGATGGAGAGAGGAAAGTGCAAACCTCGCCTCAGCTTTCAACATTCCCATGGAAGGGTCTACAATTACTTCCAAAAAGCAGGCTTCATTTATGCAAAGAAAGCTCTTTATTGAAGGAACTAGAGGCAAAGCCTGATGCACCCAGGAATACAAGGGGCACCAGCACCCACACCTGCACTGTTACCTTCCTGAGTTCTGGCAACCCCCACTCCCCAATCGATCTTGAGATGCCATGTGGTGAAGTGGTTAAAGCAGGGGTAGTCAAACTGCGGCCCTCCAGATGTCCATGGACTACAATTCCCAGGAGCCCCTGCCAGCAAACGCTGGCAGGGGCTCCTGGGAATTGTAGTCCATGGACATCTGGAGGGCCGCAGTTTGACTACCCCTGGGTTAAAGGTTAGCAGACTCTAATCTCAAGTGCTGGGTTTGATTCCCGACTCCTCCTCCATACGCAGCCAGCTGGGTCGCCAACTTCCAGGTAGGGCCTGGAAACCCTCAGGAAATTGAAAAAGGATGAAAGACAGAGAAAACGTCAGAGAAATAGAGAAAGAGAGAGAAAGAAAGAAAGGGGGAGGGAAGGGAGGAGGGAAGGATGGTATCAGTTCTCCAGAAGCAAGCAGTTGCTTTGGAGGGGCAGTAGACCTCCTTCCCCCACCCCCATAGAACAGTGGCTGCACAAGTCCCCACTGTCTCCACTTTCTGATCAAACTCCACATCTTCCAAAAGCCACCTTCCTGACCCGGCACATTTTCCAAAGGCTGGGCCAGGCTGGGAAAGCTGCAGAGGGTCTGCCTTCTTCCCACCCCTTTCTCCACATCTCCCAAAGGCCAGGCTTGGTACGGAAGGCCATAGGGAGACTGCCTCCTCCCCACCCACCCCCACATCTCCCAAAGGCCAGGTTGCTGAGGAAAGATCATAGATGATGGGCTACCTCCTTCCCACCCATCCTCATCTCCCAAAAGGCAGACTGGGTAGGGAAGATTGTGTGTTGGGGGCTGCCTCCTTCCAACCCACCCCACATTTCCCAAATGCTGGGACAGGTAGAGAAGGCCCTGTGCGTGTGTGTGTGTGGGGGGGGGTGCTTCCTTCCTGTCTCCTCCCAATACCTCCCAAAGGCCAAGATGAGTGGGGAAGGCCACGGGGGGGATGCCTGTTTCCCACCCACCCCCACATCTCCCAAAGGCTGCTTGGGGAAGGCCACGGCCAATGGACTGCCTCCTTCCCATCACCCCATCTACCAAAGGGCAAGGTAGACAGGGAAAGCTATGGAGGGTGGGCTGTCTCCTTACTACCACCCCCACATATCCCAAATGCTGGGCTAGACTGGGTAGGGAAGGCCATGGGAGTGGGTAGGCTGCCTCCTTTCTGCCCTACCCAAGCCAGGCAGGGAAAGGAAGGCCTCCTTCCCACCCCACACATCTCCCAAAGGACATCTCCCACACATCTCTCGCATGGGCTAGGCAGGGAAGGGAAGGCTGCTGGATCTTCCTAGCCTCCCTGTTGAGAGGGAGGGTGTGGGAAAGCATAGAATGCTCTGATGGCCAGTTGCAGGGACATCGGGAGGTGTTGTGAGTCAAGTCCTGTTACAGCAGACTCCATGGAGGGAAAACATTGCCAGGAGCTCCCAGCATCACCAGAGCATCACCTGGATGAGAGCTTGGACCAGCGAAATGTTTAACAGGCAGAACTCTCTTACCAGCAGGTGGGAATGGAGCTGCAGACAAATCAGGACTTAGATACCAAAGTTGCTGCAGGAACTCCTCATGCCTCTGCCCAGCCTCAAACTGCAGCACCCTTCCTTGTCATCCCATCTGGCTCCCCTCAGCCAATTAAGCAATGCCAGCTATGTGCTGGAGCACCAGTCTAAAAGGCACCTCACCACATTAACAAGACACTTGCTGACTGCAGAATACTGTGAGTCATCAAATTCATTGCATTCTGTCTGTCCCTTGCCATTCTTTTTTGAACTACTTATTCTGCCTTCCTGTGTCAAATTATTTTTTTTTTAATACAGCACTGCAGCCAGATAAAACAGATAGTGAGAAAAAACATTTCAGAGTAGAAAATTGCAAAATCAGGGAGCCAGTACAAAATTTAAAATATATAAAATAGTATAATTGATGGGTACATTATAAAAAATGCATAGTAAAATTCCTCTAAAAATCTTCACTTAAGCTTAAGTTGTCTTTCCCGTGTGCTAAGCACATGCGCACAAAATTTGGCAACCTGCTTAATAATATGGCCCCTACTATTCCACAGGAGGAATTTTACTTTTTCTTTGCTTGAGCTGGTGGAGGAATTCCTGAGTGATGGGAGGATGAATTTATTTCTCGCAGAGCTAAAAGTAGGGCACCTTAAGAGGACGTGTTCGATTGACTCTATCTCCCCGGAATTACAGGGGCAGAGTCTTTCAGCTAATGGGGTTTTCTTGAAGCGACCCACCAGCATGGCAGAAGGTAACGCAGAGCATCTAGCTAGTGTGAATGCTCTCCTATAGTATTTTGTTTCCAAATAGGAGAGATAGTCTGCAGAGGCTTGAATATATCTGGAACACAGTGATGCACCATACATAGGGGAGCGAGAAAGGTCAGTTTGACGCTCTGTGTCCTCAATCCTTTGTTTCACTACAATTTTTGCCTTATCGTACCCCAACCTGAGTAGTGAAAGTGAGGAAAAGCCTAATTTTATAATTTCCCTCTCGGTGGCCAACAGCCACTGGGATTTAAAATTGTCACAGAGGACTGAAGGAAGTAAACCAGCTGTGGCCCAGTCTGCCTTTAACCATAGGGAGATGGATGAAGTTACTGCTTTGGCTTTGAATTTTGGAAACCCTGTCTCTAGGCGTATCCATGAGTTCGAAACACAGTTTGGAACCTGAAGTAACGCTCTAAGAAATTTTATTTGAACCCGCTCAAGTGGGGCAAAGCAAGAGGTTGGTGGCCCTAAAAAGGTCCCGTATACCATATGAGCAATTGTCTTAGATTGGAAGAGTTTGAGTGCCGCTGGAACAAAATAGGCTCCATATAGGGTACAATGATCCTTTCCTGTTCCAGCCATAAGATAAATTTATCCAGCAGATATCTGGTGTACAGTTTGCTAACAACACTTAGTAAGCTTATTGGCCTATAATTGGCAGGGTCATCTCTCTTCCCTTTTTTAAAGAAAGGGATCACCTGGCCAGCTACTTTCTTGGCCTGTGCCTCCATAGTCAGGGAGGCATCAATGGTCACTCCCAAATTCCTGGCCTGGGACGCAATGGTAAGTTGCGCCCCTGTCAGGGTGGGTAAATGCGTTTCCTGGTCCCGCCCCCTACTTCCCAGCCACAGGACCTCTGTCTTGGAGGGGCTGAGTTTCAGATGACTCTGCTCGAACCATTCTGTCACCGCTTCCAAACATCTGGCAAATGGTTCCGGGGGAGACTCCGGCCGGCCGTCCATAAGGAGATAGAGCTAGGTGTTATCAGCATACTGATGGCAACCCAGCCTGAAACTCCGCACCAGCTGGGCCAGAGGGCACATGAAGATGTTGAATAATGTGGGGGAAAGAACCTCACCCTGTGGGACCCTACAAGGGAGTCTATAGGGGCGCAAGAACTCATCCCCCACCGCAACCCTCTGGGTCCGGTTCTGTAGGAAGGAGTGTATCCAGCACAAGGCTGTACTGCGTATCCCCGTGCCAGCGAGGCAGTGGACCAGTAATTCATGTTCCACAATATCAAGGACCAGCACGGCTGACCAAAAGGACCAACACGGCTGATCAAAAGGATCAGCACGGCTGACCCGCCTCTCTCCAGCTGGCAACGGAGATCATCCAGCAGGGCAACCAACATCGTCTCAACCCTGTGGCCAGGATGGAAGCCAGACTGATATGGGTTGAGTGCTGAAGTTTCTTCCAAGAATGCCAGGAGCTGGTCTGCCACGGCCCTTACCCAGGAACGCTAAGTGTGACACTGTGCGGTAGTTGGCATGTTCCCTCCCCACCATAAAACCAACTGTGTGATAAAATTGAAGCCTGGGGAGACTCTACCTAAGGCAAAGATCTATTCCATGAGCTCACAGGAGATGGCTGAATTGTGGAGCTTCCTAGATAAAAACTTTGCCTAGTGGTGCATTCAACCTGCTACTCACACATGGCAGCATCGGTCTTATTCATGAAAAAGAAAGATTTTTCGCTATGATTATTCATGGATTAAAGGGGCCTGAATGCAGTGTCGACATAGAATGTCTACCGTCTCCTTTTCATAAAAGATTTATTGTGACAGCTGGCGCCAGGCAAAATATTTATGAAACTAGATCTGAGGGAGGCCTTTTATCGGGTACAGATAAAGCTGCAGCATGAGCATTTAACTGCTTTTAACACACCACTGAGGCAATTTGAATATTTAGTGATGCTGTTCTGTTTATCTGGTGTGCCTGGAATGTTTATGACCCGCCTCTATCCAGTGGTTAACAAAGTCTTACATGATTTGCTGTACAAAGGGTTTACTCTATGACATTTTACTGTATTCAGAAACTATGGAAGAACATGTAAAATTGGTGCAGGAGGTGCTAGAGAGGCTGCAGGTGAATCACCCTTATACCAAACTCTCTAAATGTGAATTTCATAGAGAGAGCCTGGATTTCTTAGGTTACGAGGCCTTGCCACAGGGATTGAGCATGGATCCCATCAAAGTAAAAGATTTGTTGGATTGGGCCCCTCCTTGTACACAGTGGTAAATGTCAGACGTTGAAAGAACTCACAACTAACTTCTTAATAATAAGAAAGCTTTATTGAGAGGCACTACAAACACCTAGACTAGCGAAGTCAAATCTGGCTTGAGGGCAGATTTGCTTCTTCTTATCAATACAATTCTCCCGCCCAAAACTTGAAAGTTCCCAAGGGAGGGGAGAGGAAGAGAGGAGACACTTGCAATTAAAAACAGTGTTACATTCTCATGGCCTTGACTGTCTTCCACTGTTGATAGTGAAACCAGACCCAGCCGAAAGGCCCCAGCAAGAGATAATGGATACCACAACATACATTTCACTTTCTACTTGTTAGCATGATTACAGGACCTGGAGCAACCAGGCACCAAGCAATATAACTGTCATGGAAGAACTCAGGCTAATTTATGGCAGGGTTTCTAGCAATCCTGACATCCTTCCACCCTAAAAAGGGCCCCCCTCACTAGCCCGCATCCACTGGTTGAGGGCATTCAGGGAAGGCACAGTGGAAAGCTCGGAGGAGGCGGGGGGCTTTCACATTCACCGCCTCCACCCACTCCCGTTCCCCCGAAGGGAAATCTTTCCAATCCACCAAATATTGAAGTCGGCCCTTGTGCACACGAGAGTCCAAGATCTGGTTGACCTCGTAGTGGGTGTCTTTGTCAATAAAGACAGGCACTGGTGTTGAGAGCAGAGGGTGCCACACATCCGGCACAGGAGCTCGCCGCAGCAGGCTGGAATGAAAAACCGGATGCACATTCCTGTAAGTTTTAGGCAAACTCAATTCCACAGTCACATCATTGATCAGTTTTACAACGGGAAAGGGCCCCACAAATTTGGGACCCAGTTTCTTAGACTGTTGCTGACAGTGTAAGTTTTTTGTAGACAGGTAGGCAAGGTCCCCTACTTTCCAGGCTGGCGCAGGTGCACGTTTCTTGTCTGCTTGGGACTTATAAGCTTGTTTAGCCTCCTCAAGGCTAGAGACAATGTCAGGCCACCCTGCACTAATAGCTGCCGCCCATTTTGTAACCTCAGGAGCATCAGCAGACACCAATTCCCAGGTGGGTACAGCAATCAGGTCTGTCCCGTACACCACCTTAAAGGGAGACACTCCAGTGGATGCATGTACCCCGTTGTTGTAGGCAAACTCAGCAAGAGGCAAGAGGGCAACCCAATCATTTTGTTGGTGATTAATAAAACAGCGCAGGTACTGTTCAAGAATTTGGTTCACCCTCTCTGTCTGCCCGTTGGACTCAGGGTGGTAGCCCGATGTCAGGGCTTGCTCTATCCCCAGCAACTTCAAAAGCTCCCGCCAGAACTTGGCAACGAACTGAGGGCCCCGATCCATGAGCAATCTCCTAGGAATTCCATGTAGGTGGATTATGTGAGTCACGAACATAGAAGCCAGTTTGGCCGCTGAGGGCAAGCCCGCACAGGGAATGAAATGGGCTTGCTTTGAAAACGCATCCACAACCACCCAAACTACAGTCTTGCCCTGGCTGGGAGGCAGGTCTGTGATAAAGTCCATGGTGACATTGGACCAGGGGTGGGCAGAGGCTGCAGCAGCCCTCGTTTCTTTCCTCCTGGGGGTTTGGAAACCAGGCATGTAGGGCAGCCCTGCACATATTTCTCTACATCGATCCTTAATGTTGGCCACCAATAATGTCTTCTGACCAGGTGCAGAGTTTTCACAAAACCAAAATGTCCTGCGGTTTTCGCATCGTGACAAAGTTTTAAAACGTCTCCGTGCGCCGCCGCTGGAATGTAAAGGCGCTCCCCTTGAAAAACAGACCCCCTTGTCGACTAGGGCAGGGCGGAGTGAAGCAAACTCAGAGTCATGTAACACCTCCTTTTGAACCCACCCACCGGGAATCGGGTTTCCTTTCTTTGTTTGACTGTGCGTCACTGCTGCCATCCCCAACTGGGCGGGGGTGAAAACCGTATCCACCAATGGGTCGCGCTTACTGTTGTACTGGGGCAAGCGGGAGAGGGCGTCCGCCAGAAAGTTCATTTTGCCTGGCAGATGCTTAAGAGTAAAGTTGAAACGAGAGAAAAACTCCGCCCACCGCATTTGCTTGGCAGATAGTGAGCGGGGCTGCTTGAGTGCTTGGAGATTTTTATGGTCTGTCCAAACTACAAACGGGACGGCAGACCCTTCCAACCAATGCCTCCAAGTGGCGAGTGCTAATTTTACTGCGGCTGCCTCTTTTTCCCAAATCGCCCAGTTGCGTTCTGCCCCAGAAAATTTCTTTGACAGATAGGCTAAGGGGTGCAGCTTCCCCTCCTCCCCCTCTTGTAGGATTACGGCCCCCATTGCCACATCCGAGGAATCTACTTGCACTGTAAATTGCTTAGTTGGGTCAGCATGTGCCAACACTGGTTCAGATGTAAAAAGGAGCTTCAGATTCTCAAAGGCTTCCTGACAAAGGGGGGTCCACCGGAGTGGGGCACCCGGTCGATTTGCCGCCTTCCCCCCCTCTTTCGTTTTCAACAAGTCAGTCAGCGGCAATGCCACCTTGGCAAAGCTGGGAATAAACATTCTATAAAAGTTTGCAAAGCCTAAGAAGCTCTGGAGCTGCCTCCTAGTCCTGGGGGGTTCCCAGGCCAACAAGTCACGCACTTTTGCCCGGGTCCATTTCAATTCCATCTTTGGAAACCCGGAACCCCAGAAACTCCACCGCCTCCTGGTGGAATTCGCATTTTGAAAGTTTGGCAAACAGATGGTGCTTCCGCAGCCGGCTCAGCACTTCGCGGACTAATTTGGTGTGTTTGCCCAGGTCTTCTGAATACACCAAAATATCATCAATGTAAACCAGCACCCCCTGATACAACAAATCATGCATAATTTCATTTATCATGTTCATGAACACGCCCGGAGCGCCGGCGAGGCCGAACGGCATGTCAGTGTATTCAAATTGGCCCAAAGGGGTGTTGAAAGCGGTCAGGTACTCATGCCCCTTCTTTATGCGGACCCTGTAATAGGCTTCTCTCAAGTCCAGTTTTGTAAAAATCCGGGCCCTCCCCAAATGTCCCAACAAGTCCTTAATCAAAGGCAATGGGTAGGCATTGCAGATGGAAACAGCATTCAGCCCCCTGTAGTCCGTACAGAGGCGCAGGGACCCATCCTTCTTTTTCACAAAGAGGACTGGGGCAGCCAGGGGGGAAGTGGCCGGTCTGATAAAACCCCTGGATTCTTGTCCAGGAACTCCCTGAGCTCCTTCATTTCCCTAGGGCTCATGGAGTACAATTTGGCTTTGGGAAGTGGCTCCCCCTTCTTCAGCTCAATTGCACAGTCCGTCTTGCGGTGGGGAGGTAGTTGGTCGCATTCATTCTCTGCAAACACATCCTCAAACTCTCGATACTCCCGTGGGAGGGCAGGCGCCCTAGCCGCCCCTACTGCGGCCACGGCTCGGCAGCCCTGAGCGGGTAGGGGTCGCACATGCCGCTTGCAACCCTGAGACGAAAACTTCACTGTCCCCTTCTTCCACTTCACTGTGGGATCGTGTTCCCGCAACCAGTCCAGCCCCAACACACACGGAAATGCGGAGTGAGGCGCTACCAGGGGTTGGATTTGCTCCCAATGTTTATCAATGTCCAGGTCCATCGGGAGCGTTTTCACTGTGGCCTCCCCCCCCTGGGGCACATTTCCCATCCAATTGAGTGATGGGTAGGGGCTCCCCCAGAGGCACCTTCCCCACCCCCAAAGTCTCGGCTAGGGCTGGGCTAACTAGGGTTTTGGTACAACCCGAGTCCACTATGCAACGAACCCCCAGTTTTTCCCCAGAGTTTGGCTCTGTGAGAGTAGCGGGCAAGAGAACCAGGGGAGAGTCACTCACCGCGCGTTTGCCCCTGCTGGAGACCTGCTGGCGGGGCGCCTTCACAGCAGGTCGTCGTCGTTTCCCGACTGCTCCCCCGATTGTATTTCTTCTTCTTGGCTGCTGCCTTCCGATTCCTCCACCACAGTCACGGCTCCAGCCGGAGCAAGCAGGGACTTGGCGGTTTTCTTCGGGACCACTTTCTTGGTAGTAGAGGCTTTGACTGGGGTTCCCCCCGATGGCTTGGCACTGGGCGAGGTCTTGGTTGGGCATTGGGCGAGGAAATGGCCAGCTTGGCCGCAGCCCAGGCATAATCCCTTTTCCATGCGTCGAGAGCGCTCGCTCGGTTCCAGTTTAGCTTTGGGCTTGGCTTTCTTAGGGGTAGAGGTCTTTCCACCCGTCTTGTCTGCGATTCCTTTATATTCGGCCGCCCGCTCCAGACGCCCTTCCATCTCTCCCGCCAGCTGCACCCATCCCAAAACGGTCAGTGGATCGTCTAGAAGGAGGCACTTGCTGGACAGGTCTCCGGAGAGTCCCCCCACGAAAGCATGCACTCTCTGGGGTTCCGTCCAATCCGGAACAGCTGAAGAAAGTTTTTAAAATTCCCGGGCATACTCGGCCACCGTCATTGTCCCTTGCTTCAGGACCTTTAGTTTCTGCTCCGCTGTCTCCTTCTCAAAAGGCTCCACGTACATCAAGCGCATGGTTCTCAGGAAGTGATTGTAGTTCCGAACTGCTCTCGGATTGTAACGGTAGAGGTCCATGAACCACTTTGCCGCCTCTCCCTCCAAACACTCTCCCACGAAACGAATGCGCTCGGCGTCATCATTGAAAGTGAACCCCATGTCCATCATGTAGGCTTGGAGATGAACCAGGAACGACGGAAAAGTTGACGAATCACCTGAGAACTTGGCCTTAAACTTGTAGGTGCTCCGCTTCTCCACTCCCCTGAGATGAGGAGGCAGGCGTCCCGGGCCCCAATCCATCGGAGCCTGCGCTCCACGAGAGTGTGGGCGCACTCCTCGACCTACTCCTGCCGCTGCTCTCACCGCTGCCGCTGCTCTTGCTGCCGCCGCTGCTCTCACTGCCGCCGCTGCCCTGGCCGCCGCCACCGCTTCAGCCGCTCCACCAGCCGCCGCCGCCGCTCCGTCCGCTGCTCCAGCTCCATCAGCAGCCGCCGCTGCAATTTGTAATCCACCGGCTCCGACTCCATCAGCCAGACCTTGGGCCACGACTTGACCCAGAACCTGGAGTCCCGCTCCTCTCCCGGCGTCGGCCACATCGAGGTCGTCTTCTTCTTCCTCCTCCTCCTCCTCCAGTTGCGCTGCCGCTCTCGCCGCCGCCAGGGCCGCGGCTTCGGCTTCGGCTGCGGCATTCATCTCCGCCTCTTCGCGCTCCCTCAGGGTGGGAAGATCCCCCAGCCGTTGGCCGCCGGGCTCGCGGAAGTCTGCTTGCAACTCTCACAGCAAGCGTCTCGCCTCACGCTGCTCCTCAGGATCCAACCGCCCCGACACTCCCTGCAGCCAGCTGGTCACCTTGCCGAGTTTCTGCTGCAACTCATGCACCTCGAGGGTGGTCGCCATCCCTTGATTGGAAACCCCCGCAGGCAGTTGGTCAGGCCACAGCTCATCACCTGTCAGGTGGTCATACTTTGACAGACGCCTGCGTTCGGTGATGTGCTTTTCCAGGAACTCCGCGTGGCCCGGGGTCGCATCTCCCAAGGCTCTGGCCATGCCCGAACTAAACGAGCCCGCGCCGGCCACTTCGCCCTGAGAGAAGTCCCATTCCAGGCCCTCTTCCTGCTCGGTATAGATATTACCTTCGTCCTGCATGTTGGCAGGCGAAAGGTGTTGTGAGATTTGACTTAATGTCAGACGTTGAAAAAACTCACAACTAACTTCTTAATAATAAGAAAGCTTTATTGAGAGGCACTACAAACATCTAGACTAGCGAAGTCAAATCTGGCTTGAGGGCAGATTTGCTTCTTCTTATCAATACAATTCTCCCGCCCAAAACTTGAAAGTTCCCAAGGGAGGGGAGAGGGAGAGAGGAGACACTTGCAGTTAAAAACAGTGTTACATTCTCATGGCCTTGACTGTCTTCCACTGTTGATAGTGAAACCAGACCCAGCCGAGAGGCCCCAGCAAGAGATAATAGATACCACAACATACATTTCACTTTCTACTTGTTAGCATGATTACAGGACCTGGAGCAACCAGGCACCAAGCAATATAACTGTCATGGAAGAACTCAGGCTAATTTATGGCAGGGTTTCTAGCAATCCTGACAGTAACTACAAAGCTTTTTAGGCTTTGTCAATTTTTATAGGTAATTCATTCCAAAATATGTACAAGTAGTCCTCCCCCTCACTGACTTGTTGAAAGCAAACATGGAAGGTGTAGGGGGAAATGACCTAGGGCACGGCTCTGATGGTCGGAGTAGTGTCAAAAGGCTTTTGAAGATTCACTACTGAACCCATTATGTGGCATGCCAACCCTACATGGCCTGCAGGTCAATTCTAGTGATGTGACTATGGGGCCGTGATCCTCCAGAAGGGGAAAGAAATTCTCAGAAGGGGAAAGAAAGGAGACAGAAATTGGGCCATTTGGGGAAAAGAGGCTGCAGCCATAATACTGGCATTGTTGACCTGGAGGCATCGGCTGGAAGGGTCCCCTGTTCCCTTGAAGTATAGACTGACCATAAAAACTTAACAGGCTTTGCGGCAGCTACGTAAACTAGTCACCAAACAAATTTGGTGGGCGGAATTTTTCTCATGGATTTTTTTCACTTTGAAACGCCTCCCTGGGAAGTTACATTTCCTTACGGACACTTTATCCTTTCTCCCACAACATGAAAGCAAGGCAGAACTTGTGGTGGAGTTGGTGTTCCAATCCCTCCCACCTTAGACTAGAAGTGGTAATGTGGAACAAAGCATCACAGCTGCAAATCACTCCCAGGGGCTGGCTGCAAAAGAACTTGGTTGGGGATACAGCGTTCCCAGCTCTGTGCTCCTTACAAGAAGAGTAGGAGGGGTTGTTTTGCAAAGGAGATTGCCTTTACATTCCTGCAGTTGCTTGCCCCGAGGTGTTGAAATTGTGCCAAGATCCTAGAGCCGCGGGGCACTTTGGTTTTGTGAAAATGTTACATTTGGTCCACAGACATTATTGGTGGCTATGTTGTAGCTTATGTGCAGGGCTGCCCTAACTGCCAAGAAAGCGGGGAGTAAACTGAGGGGTCTTCTCCATCCTCTATGGACACCTTCAGCTCCAAGGAGGGACATAATGTTGGATTTTATCAGTGACCTGTCCCCCAGTCAGGGTTAAATGGTCATAAACGGTAAATGCTTTCTTGAAGCAAGCTCATTTCATCCCCTGCACCTCGATACTCACTGCCCTGAAACTGACCTCCTTGTTTGTCCAACATGTGTCCAACATGGAATGTTGTCATTCAGACAGAGGGTCTCAGTTCATTGTCAAGTTTTGGCAAGAGCTTCTGAAACTTCTGGGGGTGGAGCAAGTTCTCATGTCAGGGTATCACCCAGAGACAAACAGTCAGATGAAGAGGGTCAATCAGGTATTGGAGCAGTACCTGCATTGCTTTAGAAATTACCGACAAACAGATTGGGCAACTCTGCTCCCCCTGGCAGAGTTTGCTTATAATAACGGGGTCTATTCCAGTACAGGGGTCTCCCCTTTTGAGGTGGTAAATGGGATTAATTTGTTGGTGGCCCCAACTTGGACCCATACCCCCAATAGCCTTGGTAAAATGGGCTGCATGTTTCCAAGAAGCCTGGCCAGTCATTATGAGCTCTTTAGAAGCAGCCAAAGATGATTACAAGCATAAAGCCAACAAACATCACAGCCCTGTGCCTCCATTGGGGGAGGGGGCATAGCGTATCTATCCACTAAGCACCTCAGGTGTCAGCAGCCATCTAGGAAATTGAGCCCATGTTCTGTGGGTCCCTTTTGAATCTCTCAAATCATAAATGATGTGACTATGGAATTAGAACTGCCAAAGACTTACAAAAATGTGTACTTTCAGCCTGATGTGTTGAGCCCCTGAACCAGACCAGTGGCACCCATCCCCCAGAACTCCCATCTCTGTGTTCATGGGTGAACACACCCGCTATGAAGTCTGCCAGATACTAGATTCTCGATTGCATCAGGGAAACCTACAATATCTGATTGATCGGAAGGAAATCCCGGTGGGGGACAAGGAGTCTGTGGGAGCCAAGCATGTTAGAGAGCCTAAACTAGTTCGGGATTTCCATTCCACAAATCCACTGAAACCTGGTCCATCAACAGGCATTGAGGGAGGTTGAGTTTAGAGGGGCATAGGGGGGGGGGCAGAATGTCAGAAACTCCCTAATCTTTCTGCCATGATTGATTGTTTTATTGCTGCATAAGGAAGATGCATCTCAAGGATGAACTTCTTTGTAGTTTATTGCTGGGTAGTACCAGATGCCTGCAACATTCCTCACCTCTTCCTCCTGTTCCCACTCCATATCCTCCTGTGCTTCCCATTCACACTCGGGAACTGTTATCATGATATTATGATTTCAAATGCACAGCATCTAGTCTATGTTCCCAATAAGGGGTCACCTCTATCTAGCCCTATATGTCTTGACCAGTAACGTGTGGGTTAGTTCTAACTATGCCTTCGGTGGAGTCACTTGCTTTACTCTAATAAATGAAAATTTTCATTAAGAAGGTTTGCTTTATTTGGAATAAACAAAGAATCTCACACTTCTTGGCTTGTTTATGACTCTGTAAACTGGGAGACTCCTTTCAGTGCAGCCCATGGCTATAGGAACCCTGCTTCCAGGAGCCCATGGCTATAGGAACCACAGACTATGTTTAGCAGCTGCTCCAGCTCAAGTTTGTTCCTCTGAACTGGCACTGCTGCTGTGGCAGCAGCACATCTGACCTCCCCAGCCAGCACAGGGCCCTATAATTAGAAATTGAGATTTTCATGTAACCTCACCCAATTCCTCTCCTTAGCAGCTCCTTGGTGAGTACATATCCCATTAACCTTGTCATGACTATTTTGGGTGGTCAAAGGGGAATGCTGCTTTCCGTCACCCTAGAAAAAAAGCTGTTTGCATTCAACCCTCCCGTCATCAGCAGTAAATGAAAAATGGGCATTTTTCTTTGTTAACTACTGTTTTCTATGAACCATATAATCCTAAATGTGTTCAACTGACTGCCCTGAATATGAACCAAGTGTGAAAAATGAGAAGAGGATAAGCTCTGCTGGAGACTCACTTTTTTCCATGGTATCAATGTATATATTAATCGAGCCTTGAGGTCTTTCTTTGAAGCATGGTTTTTCTTAACTTCCTTATATAAATCAGACAGCTGGGACCATTCATGCTATACCCCAGATATGTGATTCAATCACTTGAGTGGTACAAAATTTTAGTATAGCGCTCGGTCTATCACTTTCTAGATCCAGCCTCTTTAACCTATGTCTGCCCCAGAAATTGCCAATGCAGTGACTGTCATGCATATTTCCCCCGTATTCAAGTAAGTTCTTCAGACAAATCAACTTTCCTTCAGGCCACTTTCTTCATGGCCCAACTTTCATGCCCATGCATAGTAATGGGGAACACTATGGCATGAATTATTTTGATCTTGGCAGCCAGTGACAGACCGGTACACCTATTTCCTTCATTGCTGTCCTTTCCAGTCTCATTCTTCTTCTGGTTTCTGCACTGCAGTCGCCCTTTTGGTTGATGATGGTGACAAGGAGTGGAATACCTTGAACACCTTTCTGCGCACCATAAAATACAGGGGGGGAATCAATACATGTTGCATAAGCTGAACCATGCCATGTCTGTTCATATTTCTATTTCTGTATCACTGGATCCAAGTCATTAATTGTACAGAGGCAACAAGGTCAAAGCTTGCGCATCTGTGGATTTATCTGTGGGATTTATGCTGAAGACATGGTGGAAGTCAGGGGATGGGGGCGGTGGCCATAATCCTTCTCCCTATCCAAGTATTGGTTATATAGAGCAGGGGTAGTCAACCTGTGGTGCTCCAGATGTTCATGGACTACAATTCCCATGAGCCCCTGTCAGCAAATGCTGGCAGGGGCTCATGGGAATTGTAGTCCATGCACATCTGGAGGACCACAGGTTGACTACCCCTGATATAGAGGATTGTTGTCAAGGTTTCTGTCTTTCCCATGAAGTATTAAATGTATATTATATTTAAAAATTATTTCCTGAGATAATCCTGAGCAAACCACAAATCACATGAACCAGAAACATGATAAAAACACCACAATCATAACGAAGAACATTAAAACCGTAATTAAATAAAATATAGACAGTGTACCATGAACCCCACATTTAAAACCAGGCTTCAATTATTTCCACATCTGAGTATTTCTAAAATTATTAAATATATTTCAAATGTACACAATTTCAAATGCACATACTTTTTTTAGGTGTCTGCAATTTTTCCCCCCCTTGATATTTTGCAGTTTGTGTTTTGGGGACCTGAAGAAATTTTAGGATTTTAGAAAAACTGGGATCCCAATACTAGTTCAGTATCAGATCTAGGATTTTTGTGAAATCCATTTTTGAATGGTAAGAAAAAGGGGGGGGATGGGGGGAGGGGGAAACAGCAACAAAGCTGCTAAAAACAGCTGATAGGCAGCTCAGATGGGGCTCTTTTAGGAAGTCCCTTTAAACCAGATCCTGAACTCTCCCTGCAGTTCACACTGGACTGCCCCACACAGCCCATCCAGGAGCCAGTCCTGTAGGTATATTGTCAGTTCAGGTAAGCCTGACGAGACACTAGGCATGTGCATGGAGGGAAGAATCTGGACAGCTTCAGCTTTGGATGAAGCCACTTGGGTCCATTAAAAGCCTATCCAAAGTGGTTGCCTAAGTTGAAGCTTAGGTCGATGTGCCAGTCTGGTGTAGTGGTTAGGACTGTAGACTTCTAATCTGGCGAGCTTGGTTCGATTCTGCATTCCCCCACATGCAGCCAGCTTGGGGAAGACACCCTGTACTGAGACTGCCAAGAAAATGCTAGAGGGCATCACTCCAAGGGTCAGACATGAGTTGGTGCTTGCACAGGGGATACCTTTACCTTTACCTTTTACATGCAGCCAGCTTGGTGACCTTGGGCTCGCCACAGCACTTGATAAAGCTATTCTGACCGAGTAGGAATATCAGGGCTCTCTCAGCCTCACCTCCCTCACTGGGTGTCTGTTGTGGGGAGAGGAAAGGGAAGGCAAATGTAAGCCACTTTGAGACTCCTTCGGGTAGAAAAAAGCAGCATATAAGAACCAACTCTTCTTCTTCCGTAATCTCAGGCCTCTCTCAGCCTTACCTCCCTCACAGGGTGTCTGTTGTGAGGAGAGGAAAGGGAAGGTGAATGTAAGCCGCTTTGAGCCTCCTTCGGGTAGAGAAAAGCAGCAAATAAGAACCAACTCTTCTTCTTCTTCTTTGGCTATCTCTGAAGCACTTTGGCCATTAACTTTAATGGAGAATTTAAGCCTGGGAGGCTGAGAATTTAAGTTAGAGGCTCCAAACCCTCAGGGAAGCTTCAGGAGACTCTTCTCTGACTCTCTTCCACTTTTCAAAAAGATTTGACGAGGGGATTCAGTTCTAGGGGCTCACAAAGAGGCTGCCCCCATCTTCCCTCCATTATATCCTGTGATGAGAAAATGCAGACTCTCTATTCTGATCTTCACCATAGGCCATAATGGGCCCATTACTTCCAATGGTCACCCCCCCCCCATTTTAGGATGCAATGGAGCAAGGATGGGGAGCCCCTAGAATCAAAGCATCTACTCTACCAGAGGTCAGGAGGCAGCAGCCAGCAACAGAAACAGGTTAGAAGACCCCCTAGCCTTATATACTCTTTTGGCCAAGCACAGAAGATTTTCAAAAAAGAAAAAGCTTGTATGATTGGCCAAGAAATGTTTTTACCCCCAAATCTGCCTCCCTATAGGCTAAATCCCCCCTAGCCTCACCTTGTCTTCCTTTGCAGCAAGCAATCTTTGCAAGCTGCAAGACCTCAGCACTGCAATGCATTTGCAGGTGCAAAATTTATTGAAATGATTGGCTGGCCTCCTACAGGGAGCCCAGCCATTGGCTTCCCTCCCTCCTCCCTCCCCTTTTCCCTGGAGGAGCCTGAGCAAAGGGTGGGAAAGACAGAGCAGGAAGAAACGCCAAGGTAAGATTGTGTTTCCCTCCTTGTCTATCTTTCCCTTTAAAATGTGGGGAAAGCCACTGCCACACTGCGGGGGGGGGGGGGGGGGGGAGGCACAGGTGCAGGCGCAGGCGCGCCAGTTGACACACAGTGCTGGCTGCGACGGGCGGGAATGGCCGCTTCAGTGGCCGCATCACACAACCCTAATCCAAAGTGCATATGCCTACTACACACCCTGAACTTGCATATATAGTTACACAGATATACACACATGCATACATATAACATAGCACAGTTAATCAATCAATCAATCAATTAATTAATTAATTAGTGTGTTTGTTTTTTTGTTTGATTTTTATAATGCCTTTCAGGGTGGTTTACATATATCATCACGGGGGGATTCATGAAACATACTCAATACACCAACAATAATCTAACAGTGGTTCTGAATAACACAATTTAAATGGTCTTAAACAACAACAATATAACAGGAGCAGTAACTTACCTAAGGCCCCCCGAGAGGTCAGGTTGGTTCAGGCCATGGAAGGGATGTCTGAGGGGGACCTGTGGATGTTATTTGGGTTTGGTCGGTCTCTGTCAAATGCCTGGTGGAGGAGCTCCCTTTTGCAGGCCCTGCAGATTTGTGGGAGTTCAGGCAGGGTCCTAATCTCTTCAGGGAGGGAGCTCGTCCCACCAGGTGGGGCCAGGACAGAGAAAGCTCTGGCCCTTGTTGAGGTCCGACAAATGTGAGTGTTTCACCAAGCTAGTGTTAAATAATTCAAGATAAATGCATAAACTCATTCCAAACCTAAACAGCCAACACATGGGAGAAGTTGTTAAACACATTTTCCCTCCCATAAGTAATTAAGAAGCTCTTTTAATAACCTTCTCTTTGAAAAAAAACATACATAAGCATGCTAAACAAACCTTCAAATGGCCAACTGCCAATCAATTCCTCATTGAAGCCTTGAGGCACTAAAGTTCATAAGGTAAAGATCTGAAATGCTTCCCTTTTTGTAGAATGTGATGCAGCTGGAGAGTAGGGGCAGATGCCTAGTGAGAAGCTCAATTCTGAGATGACAATACCTGTGGGTTTTGATCTCCGATGGATCCTTCCCACTTTTTAAATTTACACTGGGAAAGGATCACTCCATAGCTCCCCGCATACCAATTAGTATTGATTAGTATTCTTATATCATAAATGCTATCCTAATTAGATTTGAGTCAAGTAGCATTTTAGTGACTGACAAGGGTCTAACCCCGAGCTCTCTTCTTCCAATACTATAACGTCTGAAACTATCCTAAGAAGAGTTATGCCCTTCAAAGCCTGCTGAGTCCAAGCAGCTTAGAAGGGAGTAACTCTGCATAGGATGGTGGCATATGACACCAGGAATATCACCCAACAACAGGCCGTATTGTTATGGTGTAACAATGCCAATTTAACTTTTAAAATATGATGAAGATGGTGGGTCAGATATTTATCTTCAAACTTGTGTAAAGATCTCACTCCCTCCTTCATCTGAGAACCCCGTGGTTAGTGGGGTCCCCATCTTAGTTTGGACTCAATTGTTCTAAAGAGGCACCCCTTTTAAGTGCAAAGGAGATCTGAAACTTGGGGAGTCTCATAAAGTCACTTGAGTTCAGCTGTGATATTAGACATTCTCCGGGACACGCTGTCATGACAAACTGATTAAGTGCAATCTCCCCTGACTCAGGGTTCTCCATGACAATAAGCCTTCACCTCATTCTCAATAGCAAAAGACTTTTCAATGTGGGAATAGCCTGGCATATCCCAGGAGTGTCTACTCAGCCTAAGGAAGTTGCAACGACATTAACCAATGCTTGGTCCCTCTTTTCCCCTGTGTTATTAACCCAGAAGGGCACTCAAGTCATTCATTTGTACTCCATCCTGTTTCCAGGAGCTATCTTGACTCACCCAAATTTTTGTGTCAAAGCAAGTCTGGCTCACATCGACTTCCTTCAGTATGTTAATTGTATGGCTTTACCTAGGCTCCTTGTGCCTGTGCAGATTTAGCTGACAATAGTCGAATGAGAGAATTTTTCCATATCCCATCCACCGAAGTTTCACAACAGTTCACTTTAAATAAGCCAGTCAGAGTCAAACTGTTTGACTCAACCCAAAACCAGGATTTGGATTATCCAAATGTTATACAAACCCCAAGAACTCTGGGGATCCTTGTCCATAAAAAAACAAATCTCCATTGTTCCTTAGACCCCTCGTCCAGATCAGTGCTGATCAGAACTCTGTAATTCTAATAAGAACCCTAAGTGGACTGTGCCAACTTTTCCTCCTCACTTGGCCAGTTCCTTGCTGTGATCCTTGGACCTAAGCTATATTTACCCCTTGATGTTGCTGTTAGGTGCAAAGTTGTGTCCGACCCATTGCAACCCCATGGACAATGATCCTCCAGGCCTTCCTGTCCTCTACCATTCCTCGAAGTCCACTTAAGTTTGCACCTACTGGTTCAGTGACTCCATCCAGCCACCTCATTCTCTGTCGTCCCCTTCTTCTTTTGCCCTCGATCGCTCCCAGTATTAGGCTCTTCTCCAGGGAGTCCTTCCTTCTCATGAGGTGGCCAGAGAATTTGAGTTTCATCTTCAGGATCTGGCCTTCTAAGGAGTAGTCAGGGCTGATCTCCTCTAGGATTGACTGGTTTGTTCGCCTTGTAGTCCAAGGGACTCGCAAGACTCTTCTCCAGCACCAGAGTTCAAAAGCCTCAATTCTTTGATGCTCGGCCTTCCTTACGGTCCAACTTTCGCAGCCATACATTGCAACTGGGAAGACCAGCCATACATTGCAACTGGGAATGCCATACATTGCAACTGGGAATATTTACCCCTAGACCTCTCCAGATCTCAATTCCAGGATTTCAGGACATGTCCCTTATCTAAAATTTCCCAGTTTCCACTATCCTTTTATGTGTGCTGCCTTGTATGTGTATGTACATGTGTGTGTATGTACATGTGTAGTTACTTAAGGAATTAGTTCTGATGTGCCCCATGTAGGTTCTTTATATTTATATTAATTTTATTTGTATACACTTAAAATGAGCCTCTTGTGGCGCAGAGTGGTAAGGAAGCCATCTGAAAGCTTTGCCCATGAGGCTGGGAGTTCAATCCCAGCATCGGCTCAAGGTTGACTCAGCCTTCCATCCTTCCGAGGTCGGTAAAATGAGTACCCAGCTTGCTGGGGGGTAAACGGTAATGACTGGGGAAGGCACTGGCAAACCACCCCGTATTGAGTCTGCCATGAAAACGCTAGAGGGCGTCACCCCAAGGGTCAGACATGACTCGGTGCTTGCACAGGGGATACCTTTACCTTTACTATACACTTAAAATGGTTGTGGTTAATCTCTCTCACATACATACTCCCTTTTTTCCTAATTTTGTCATGGGGTTCCCCTACTGAGATCCAGTCTGGTATACATAGACCAAGATCCTATGTCATTCCTTTCTGGAATCCTTTTAAAGCTAATTTCTTCTTTTCTGGATCCTTTTTGGGTAGCACTTGAACTAATACAAATGGGCAGTATGATACCAGTTTTTAATTTGTTACTTTATATGTTACTTTATATCACTTCTTGTTTCTCTGTATCTGTTGTTCCATCTTCCTATTTTGCTTCCTCCCCAATTATCTCATTCTTTATGATTTCCTAAATTGCTGTCTAATATTAGCCATGCCATTGGTGTGACACTCTTTAGTCAACATATGGTCCATTTGTGAGCCCTAGTCAGTGGGGGAGACTAACGGTCTCAACTCAGTATTTCAGTGTGGTTCAGTCAATTGCATATTTTCTATAGTACTTAAAATCTGTCATGCTCTCTGGCAATGTGCCATGCTGAGCAGGAGAACTGCCCTGCTGAGAAATTAAGTATTAGCAAAAGGCTCTCCATGAAGAGGACAGTTCCCCCCTACCCCACCCTGTAACAACTCACTGTTGCAAATCAATCATTTCATGTTTCTATGCCGAGGAACTCAGGTAGATTTCAAAGTACCTTTGACAGATGCTATATATAAATTCCTTCTTTCTATAACATCCAGAAAGTTTGCTTGTTCCGCTTTGGAAATTTTAGATTAAGGATAAGCAAGGCAGTTCTCTGAAAAACACATAGATTGATACCTCAAATGATTTTTTTAGATTAGTCTAATCGTGATGAAAAAACGGTTGTTGTTATCATTATTAATTGATATGTTTGACTGGTAGAGGTATTCTGCAATTCAAGACCTAGCCAAGTTCAAAGGGAATTGCATCTCATTTTTTATTTGTTTATTTATTTGATTTGTTCCGTTTTTTATACTGCCCTTCCATACGGCCCAGGGCAGGTAACATGGAATATCATGGGATACATGGAACATCCTTATCCATTGTTGTTCCTCTATATATTTATGAAACAGCCTAGGGGGTGGGACGTGTCTGGCTGACTACTTTAGAATAGGGCCAATCACGGTGCAGCCAGCTTTGCCCTGATTGGCCCTGTCCCTGCAGCTCCCGCCCTCGGTTCCTGGACTCTAGCCTCTTTGCTCTCAGACACCTCAGTGCCTGGAGCGAGCAGCAGGTAAGGAGAGAGGGCCCGGGGCAAAGGGTTGTGGTGGAGGGCCTGCTAACGAGGGCCTCTTGGCCTGCCAGGCTGGGCCTGGTTACGAGGGCCTGTTGGTTTGCTAAACAGGGCCTGCTGATGAGGGCCTCCTAGCCTGCTGACTGCTTGCTAAGGAGCTCTGTCCTGGCCCTGTTAACAAGTTGCCCAACCCCCACCTGCCCCACTTGATCCGGCTGTGAGCTGCGGCCCAAAGCCACTTTAAGCTGCCTGGCCGTTCTTAGAAGCTAGTCATATTATAAATAGCAGTTACAATATAACATATCAGTAACAATTCTAACAGTAAATATAAGTTTGACAGATTACCATAATTAATTCATTAAACAATTTTCAATAGAACAACTTTAACAGAGCTCCTGGGAGGTCAGAATCATATAAATATCAAGATAAATAAATTTTATTTCACAGAATTTTTGCTATTCCAAGCAAAACTGTCTTATGGATCTGAGCTGGTTTTAGTTGATCAATGCTCAGAATGTCTAGGTCTTTATGGAGAGTTCTAGGCTCTGCTCCAAGAGCTTCAGTGATCACTGGCATGGTGGTCTCCTTCTTCTCCCAGAGGTGCTCTAACTCTATTTGTAATTGGAGTTTAGCTGTTTCCTGGAATGGCAATGACAATGATCCAAACACTATTTACATTCCTCCCTACAATTGTGATATCAGTGGACTTATGTGTCACATCATTCCCTGTCTACAACTGCCTGTCCCTCCAAAAATCTTTGTTTAATTATATTTATTATCAATAACAATAACAATAACAATATCAGTGTAACTAATAATTGAATATTTTTGATAATTAAAAAGGTAAAGGTAAAGGTATCCCCTGTGCAAGCACCGAGTCATGTCTGACCCTTGGGGTGACGCCCTCTAGAGTTTTCATGGCAGACTCAATACAGGGTGGTTTGCCAGTGCCTTCCCCAGTCATTACCGTTTACCCCCCAGCAAGCTGGGTACTCATTTTACCGACCTCGGAAGGATGGAAGGCTGAGTCAACCTTGAGCCGGCTGCTGGGATTGAACTCCCAACCTCATGGGCAAAGCTTTCAGGCAGCTGCCTTACCACTCTGCGCCACAAGAGGCTCTCTTTTGATAATTATGATAGCAATAAAACTAATATAATTACTACTACTACATTCTGGATGGGGTTGGACTAGATGACCCTTGAGATACCTTCCAACTTTATGATTCTACTAGGAATTAAGCCCGCTGTGGTTTAAATACAGCGGGTGCTAGCTGCGGGTGGGTATGGTGGCGGGCGGCTGGGCGGGTGGCCATGGCAGGTCGGCGGCGTGTCACTCTGGGCCCCCCCCTCTGTTTGGAGAGACTCACTGCAACAGGTGGTAGCGGGCGGCGATGGCTCGGCTTTCCGCGCCCGTGACAGCAGCTCGGCAGCGGTCTCTGGGCGGGCCGCTGGCGGTGGAGCGGCTCACCGGCGGTCTCCTGGTCTCCGCGTGGCTTCAGAAGGCGAGGTGGGGAGCGTGCGGCGATGCGGCTCGTAGTGGGCTGCGACGGGTCGGCTTCTGCCGACTGTGTGAGCACCTCCGCAGCGGTCTCTGTATGGCGGCGGCCATTTTCGGGCGGGCAGGCGAGGGCTGGGCGGGCCGCTTGTCGTCATGTGGTCGTGGAGCGCTCGGAGGGTGTCGGAGAGCAAGGACTGTCCACGGCAGCGGTGCCGAAGGCTAGGGAGAGGCGGTGAAGTGGCGAATGGCAAGGTTGAGGAGGGGGAGGCGCGGCCGGTGGTGGGCGGGGACGGACGTTTGGGGTGGGAAGGGGAGGCATAGAAGGCGGGGAAGGGCAGTCACTGGGGAAGTGATTTTCCCCGAGTCCACTGTCGTGGGGTGTGCGTCCTCCCTGGCGGCCATCTGGCAAGGATGGCGGCTCGGGAGGACTGGAGAGTGTATGGCGCGGCCTTCGGGAGATGGGCCAAGTGGCCAATAGCTTTGAGCGCCTCCCAATTGGCCACTTGGCCCTGGATTGCCACTCGGAGGAGTGAATCAGGAGCCGCTTTGGGGCTCCTGATTTGCTCCTCTGAGTTTTTATCCCGGACAGGGCCCGCCGTAACTCCTCCCCAACAGCCCTTAGCCTTTTATTTAATCCACTCCGCAGGAGCGGATTAAAGATGAGTCTAATAGACTAAAGATGAGTCTAATAGACTAACAGACTTGATACTCAACATCAAGAAAATGAAGATCATGGTATCCGACTTTCTCAATTCCTGGCAAATAGATGGGGAAGAAATGGAGGTAGTGACAGATTTTATTTTCCTGGGCTCCAAGATCACTGCAGATGGGGACTGCAGCAAAGAAATTAAAAGACGCTTGCTCCTAAGGAAGAAAGCTATGGCAAATCTAAACAGCATCCTAAAAAGCAGAGACATCACCCTGCCAACAAAAGTATGTCCAGTCAAGGCTATGGTCTTCCCAGTTGCAATGTATGGTTGTTAAAGTTAGACCATAATGAAGGCCGAGCGTCAAAGAATTAGGGCTTTCGAACTCTGGTGCTGGAGAAGACTCTTGCGAGTCTCTTGGACTGCAAGGCAAACAAACCGGTCAGTCCTAGAGGAGATCAGCCCTGACTGCTCCTTAGAAGGCCAGATCCTGAAGATACAACTCAAATACTTTGGCCATCTCAGTGGAAGGAAGGGCAAAAGAAGAAGGGGACGACAGAGAATGAGGTGGCTGGATGGAGTCACTGAACCAGTAGGTGCAAATTTAAATGGAGTCCGGGGAATGGTAGAGGACAGGAAGGCCTGGAGGATCATTGTCCATGGGGTCGCGATGGATCGCACAGGACTTCGCACCTAACAACAACAAATATACAGATGGGATAGATCTGTGACCCAGTTATATGAGAGTGGATTAATGTTATCGAAGGTTGAGGATCAATTTTTAGAGGGGCTCTAACATTTTGGGGGCTAGTACAGATCCAAAATAAATAAATACCATTCGAGCACCCAACTTGGAACATTATTTCTCAAATGTTATGTGTGACTGGACAGTGAGTAGGGCGGATCCCTGACCCAATTCATGTTCCCCTAACAGTCAGCATGGTTTAGTGTTAAAAGCAGGAGACTCTGGAGAACTGGGTTTGATTCCCACCCCTCTTCTAAGTGAAGCCTGCTGAGTAACCTTGGACTTGTCACAGCTCTCAGAACGCTCTCAGTCCCACCTACCTCACAAGGGGTTTATTGTGGGGTGAGGAAGGAAATGTAATTGTAAGCTGCTTTGAGATTCCTTAGGATAGAGAAAAGTCGGGTATAAAACCTCACTTTTCTCTTCTTCAATTCTTATTCAGTGAGAAAGTATTGGGAGAAGCAGGGTTTTGAGTGGCAAGTATGAATCTACCCCACCTCCTTGGGAATCAATTGGCCACTAGCAACACCATGTCTCTGGAAATCAAGATCAGCAGCTATTTTAAATTGTGGTAGGGAAACGGTATAGAAGGAAAAAATCCATGGAAATCATGAAAAGAAAGACCTATTAATATATATTTCCCTGCTTGCATATAACAAACCCATGAAAATGTTATATAACTTAAGGTATGTACAGATCCAATCTTTACCATCAGTTTGTCAATTAATGATATCCTAGAATGAGAAAACACTATTTTGATGTGCAAAGTGCAATCTCCACATTCATACTTCTGGACCACAGGTGAAACAAAGCTCAGATTCTCATAACAAATTCAATTTCTGCAGCTAGTAAATACCCAAAGCATACCATTCAAACGAGATGCTGGAGGGCAATATTGATACAATGCAAAACTCCAAACTTCTGTGAACTGGAAAATGCTCACTTAAGATGAGGTAAAAGGCCCTCATTGCCTTTGATTCATATGGGTCGCCATGTTGGTCTGAAGCAGCAGAACAAAGTTTGAGTCCAGGAGCTCCTTTAAGATCAACAAAGTTTAATTCTGGATAGAAGTTTTCACATGCTGGCACACTTCTTTTGAAATAGTGAAACATAATTTCTTCACCCATTATATATAGACTAGGAAAATAGCCTGTTGTAACCCAAATACAATGGGCGCTAGAATGTGGGGGCAGAGGGAAGGACAGGGCAGCGGGCGGGAAGGAAGCGCACCTTATAGAGGAGGCGTCGTCAAGGGCGGGCGGAGGCGGCGGGGCGTCCTCAGCTCCTAGGCGGGTCCTCGGCGGCCATCTTCGATTGCGGGCGCTTGTCTTTCGGAGCTCCGTTGTCGCTAGGGATGGCAGTCCCCGGCAGCCGTGCGCAGGGCGGCTGGCGGGGGCTCCCTGGCCGGTGGCCTGACGCGCCTCCCGCCACATCAGGCCGCCAGCCAGGGAGCACCCGCCATACAGATCTGTATTTGTTTTGAACAATTTTATTGTTATCTGATCTTTCGATGGCCTATGGCCTAGTGCAATACAGTTTGACTTGACCGCATGGCCAGAAGGGGGCAGGTCATGCAGCAGCAGGTAAAAGAGAGCCATGACAAGCACACGGCCTCTTGCTGTCAGCTGTGCTGCCTGCCACTGTTTTTCCCATCACTCCACCCCATTTCTTCGATGTCATCTGGTATAGGATCCTTCCTTACATTGTTATATCTCGGTTTACTTGTTATGGTTTTCTCACAGCTGGCAGTTGTTTTGAGGAGCAGATCCAAGGGGCACAACCTTCGCTTGTGAACTAGGGCAAAGTCTGCACTTACTTTCTTTATTCCATTGTCAATCCTGTTGAATTCAGATCGCTTTGAACTCGGGTCTTCCTTCCCCCCCCCTCCCCATTGAAACAGAAAAGTCTTCTGCACGTGGTTAGGGAGGCTCAGAAGGTGTCTGTGTGTGTGTGGGGTGGGGGTGCCAAGCCTCTTTCTTTCTTTTCTTGAAGGGTGGAGGGAGAGGAGCCAGGCAGGGAGCCTCTTTCTTTTCTTGGAGGGGAGGGGGAGAGGATCAAAAAAGGCAGAGGAGGGAGGAAGAATCCAGGACCGACAGAAGTTGAGAGAAATTAGGGGCTTCTCCTTTAAGGCAAGCATGTCACATGACCAGGTGTAGCCTATCAGAGGTTCTCTTTCCCAAATGGATATTGAGGATTAAAAGCAGTCTGAGATATCGCACAATAAAGATAGGGTCACTCCGGATCAATCCTTCTTGCTGCAGAAGGAAAATTTAAATTGCTCAAAATCAAAACGGAAATTGCATTCTGTGTAGAGGGCAGGGACTGAATCGATCTCGGGTTGGAATAAAAGCTCCGTGCAGTTTACACCTAGGTAGAAGCCCATTTTGTGGGAGCCTCCATAAAGAGGCTGTTCATGTGAACAGGGCAACTTCCCAGTTGGGGTGTTGGCCTCTGCACATGGCAGAGCAGCTAGGAAAGCTTCAATCAAGGAAAGCTTCAATTTCCCCAGGCTAGCCTTCCCTAGGGCCAAGCAAGCTTAATTTTAGGAGATCTGGTGAGGGGTCACTCAGTCCCTGGGGAGCTGCAGTTTGCTGGCTGCAGCAGGGGAGGGGGTCACAGATCCACCCCTCACCTTAGGGTGTTCTCATGTGCATTCTTTTTCTGATGAAAATGCTCACCCATGTCATGCAATTGAATGACTTAGCATGTGTTGTGAGATAAGAAGGCAATAAGAAGCCCTGGGGCTTCCATTGTTTTGAATGATATAATCTTTAACTGCTCCTGCCAAGCGGCCAATGGGGAGGCGCACAAAGCGCCTTCCTATTGGCTCCTCACCAGGACACACCAAAATTCCATTCACCCAGCCCAGTCTGGCTGCCAGTCTGCTCCTGACCACCAAAGGGAGAGGAGGTCAGCAGGGCTGCCAAGGGGGATGAGAACAGAGGCTGCGCCAGCCCTTTTCGCCCCAAGGCTGTCCTAACTGCCATGTCCAACTGCAAATTGCCTCAGAACCCTGACAGAGCTGGCAGGAGGCTGCAGAGTGCTCCCCCTCCCCATCCCCTCAGGCCTGCTGCAAAGGAACCTCTGACAGGCCCTGACTGAGGGGGGGGGAGGCATTTTCCTTCAGGGAGCAATGCAGGGGAGCCTGAGGGCCTTCCTTTTGAGGGAGAGGACTTTCCCCTTCTGCCAAACAGTTGGCTGACAGGGAGGCCACAGAAAAGCCCCTTCTCACTTAAAGTACTGCTCTGCCTGGAGGTTAGACACAGCCAAGCCATGTATCTTTCTTTTTTACAATTCTCTGCAGATTTGAGGTCACTGCACAGCATTATTCTGCAGAAGAAACTGGCTCTTTTGCCTCCTGTTTCATCTGCACAAAAACCCTGTGCAGTAGGCCTCACGTCTTTCAATTCAACAACAACCTGTGTGGGAGGCCTTAAATGTTTCTTCTCTACCACAACCCTGTCCAAAGTAGCCCTTTCTGCCTGGGGAGCTGATCTTTATACTCTGCAGATGAGCTGTAATTCCAGGAGCTCTCCAGGCCCCACCTGGAGGTTGGCTACCCCTGGGATGGAAATATTCCTGAAGGTTTGGAGGTGGGACTTCAAAATTGTACAATGCCTCAGAGTCCAGCCTTCAAAGGAGCCATTTTTGCCTGAAGTTGGTAGGGAGTGGTGCAGGGGTGTCCATCCTGGCCTATGGATTATGACCTTACCAGCAACTGTTTGTATTCTGGGGCGCAGACAGGCAGACCAGCATCAGTCCTGTGAGTCTGGAAAGTGCAGGAAGATCTAAATAATTTTTTACAGCCTGAAACTGTAAATAGAGAACAAGTAAATGTCTGGAGACACATGGTAACTGAATGTCTTATTGGCCTGGCAAATAACCTTGGCCTTGCAAATAAAAAAACAGTATAAAAAACCTTACTAAGGTCAAGACTGCTGTGCACAGAGAGTTTTCCTCTTAGGGTTGCCAGCTTCCCTGTGAGGCTCGCTACCCCACCTCCCTCATGGGGAGTCTGCTACGGGGAGAGAAAGGGAAGACGATTGGAAAATTCTTTGAGACAATTGAGGTCTACTGGGTCACTGCGGCCCATTCCCAGTTCTCTCAGATCTCTCACAACCCCACATGCCTCACAGGTTGGGTATTGTGGAGAGACGAATGGAAAAGGTGTTTGTAAACCGCTTTGAGACTCCTTTGGGTAGTAAGCAGTAGGGTACAAAAATCCGTTCTTCTAAGGAGCAACCATGAAAGAAGCATGTGGGCACATAACATTTTATCAACAGTGAAAAAATGGAAAAGAAGGAACAAGGTGGACACCTGTGTACTGTGACTACCCCATGTGTATTAGGGCAGAGGGGCATTTTGATGAATGTGGCCTAATTCACACAAGAAGGGAAATGACGCAGAACTGGGAGGAATTGGTTGCCATGTAATCTTCCCCTAAGAAGAGTCTCCAGTCTGATTTTCCCTTCACATTCCTGAGGACATGGCTCTGGAAAGCTCATCTGTTATCACTATGCCAAAATTCCCAAAAGTCAGTCCTCTCCCACACTCAACTAACATTCCACACCACAGGTTCTTGACACCCATATCTCCACACCCATACCCTCATTTGCCACCATAACCTCCCACACGACACACACATTCAACCCCATGCCCTTACAGACTGGACAACTCCTCCTCTTCCTCTTCCCACTGCCAAGCTCTAGCACCTGTTGTATTCTTGGATACAATGGGCTTTGCCCCTAGTATCTTATAATTAAGCAATCTCTTGCTCCAGACTGGTTTTCACATTCCTTTGCAAGAAAACCATTACTTTCAAGTCTTTGGATAATTCTCAAAGGAAAAAATATTCAAAAGATGATGTGCCACCAATAAGGCTAGTACAACCTCTCCTAAGCTGTATTGGAAGGGCAAGCTAGAAAAACAAGGGCCATTCCACACAATGACCTATGTTGCTAAATATTTGCAGTATGCAGAAACGCTATATTTAATAGTGAAATTTCATCATTCTGAATACCTTCAATTCTAGGGGAATGTTGAAGTCCCAGTAGTAGTCTATTCATTCCCCACAGGTTTCCGGTGTCACCGGAATCGCAACAAAGGAGGCAATATTTTTCCGCACTTCTTCCCGCCTCTGGCCGTCAATCAAACAGAATAGCCAAGAACTGTTGTGTTTGTGCTCCCGAAAAGCCCCTTTCCCTTAAAAAAAAAACTGTTTTAAAAAAAAACCAAAAACACCAGTATCAACAAGTATTTGTTCATTTGATGTCTCAAGACCTTTTTCACTGGCGTAGGAGCTGGCACTTAATCATTTACACGCTCTTCAAGTAAACTCCCCCCCATGGGTGCAATTTCTGGCCAAAATTACGGGCAGTGTCGAACAGGGGGCTGTTTTGTGTTCAGGCTCTTTAAAGACAATTGCAGAAGGGAGCTTTGTTTTACTGTTAAGCACTTCTGAATTGCTTGTGGAGGGACTTCAGCCAGAGAAGCCTCGCTTAGTTGTTGCTTTCGCCAGTTTAAAGGGGGGGGGGGGAATGGCGATCGTGTCTCCGGAAGCTCGGGGGTGGGATCTAGGGAGGGACATTCTTTCTACTGCTATTTTGAGAACGCACATGTCTTTTATTGATGTGCTGCAGATTACTCAGGAGTGTAGCGTTTTTTTCAGGGGGAATCCTCTTTTTGCGATTCCCCCCGAAGCGCTATAAAATTCCGAATGTTGCTGGAGTTTGGCGGGAGTTTTGTGGATTGTTGACGACGTTATGCGGAACCTCAAAATAATAGCGTTTGCAAACTGTAAGACTTAAGCTACAGTTAAGTTGTGCGGAATGGCCCCAAATATTTATTCATTCATTTGTTTGGACATTTTTATAAGTGTGAGTTAATGAGTAGGTATGTTCTTTTGAAGAAATGCAAATCTTAAGGGGATAGATCCAAGTTGGGTAGCCATATTAGTTTTACAGCATTAGTAGAAAAGAGCAAGAATCCCATAGCACATTAAAGCCTAACCACATTTGTGGCAGGGGAGGAGCTTTGGTGAGTCACCCCTCACTTCTTCAAGATGTATCTGAAGTATCTGAAGAAGTGAGCAGTGTCTCAAGAAAGGTCATACCCTATAACAAGTTTTGTAAGTATTTAAGGGACTACTGGTTTCTTGCTTGTTTCAAATATTAAGGGGTTGTATATTTTTTATTGTTTAATTTGTTCACATTATATTTTGGAGATGGATTTTGAAGGCTTGTGAGTAGAAATTGTCCCCCGGGTAGATAGTACCTCTCCTGTTCCCAAACTCATCTTCCTATACACCACAGGTATACTTGGGTTATTCATTAATTTATTCATTCACTTTATATGCCATCCCTTGCTATGATGTCTTGGGGCAGTGTTAACTAAAGGACTTCAGGACCAGTAAATACCTCATCTTCTTCCCTTTGTTCATAAGGGATGAGGATTCCCCAACTCCTGCTAAGTTCAAAGGGTTTTATTTATTTATTTATTTAATTTATATAACACCCTCATTGTAGGTGCTTCAATGTTTTCACAATCAAATTTTATTATTACAATCATTCAGACCAAGTTATATCAGCAAACTCATGAGACCAAAAACAACATAGTCATTAGGTATAATGCAATAAAAACAAATCCTAAAATAGAATGTAAAACCTAAAATTATCTTTCTTCTATATTTTTGTCTTTAATGCAGCCATTTTCAGGTGGCTCTTTTTGTTGGACTTTGTTACTTCTGGGGATTGGGAAACCAGGCTGCATAAAAGTCCTGTTGGGCCAGTAACCTGAAGCAAAATCATGAAACTTTGGCTCACTTACTTTGGCTATATCATGTGATTCAACTCAATGGAGAAAACAATTATGCTAGGACTGGTCAGTGGAAAAAGGAAACCAGGTCAACAAAGAACACAGTGGTTGGATACAATTGAAATGGACACTGGCCAGAAGATTGCAGGGCAGAGGGAGACAGTGTGGGATGAAGAAGAAGAAGAGTTGGTTCTTATATGCCGCTTTTCCCTACCCGAAGGAGACTCAAAGCGGCTTACAGTCGCCTTCCCATTCCTCTCCCCACAACAGACACCCTGTGGGGTGGGTGAGGCTGAGAGAGCCCTGATATCACTGCCCAGTCAGAACAGTTTTATCAGTGCCATGGTGGGCCCAAGGTCACCCAGCTGGTTGCATGTGGGGGAGCGCAGAATCGAACCCGGCATGCCAGATTAGAAGTCCGCACTCCTAACCACTACACCAAACTGGGTCTCAAACTGGTTCTGGATAGAGGATTGTGGTGACAGCTGTGCCATGGGATCACCAAAAGTCAGACACACCTGAATAGCTGACAACAGCAACAACGTTTGGCATAGAAACCCACAGTTTAAATCTAGAATTATAGAATCATAGAATATGGAAAGGTGCATACAGGCCATCTAGTCCAACCCCCTGCTTAATGCAAGATCAGCCTAATGCATCAAGGATAAGTATCTGTCTAGCTGCTTCTTGAAGACTGCCATTAAGAGGGAGCTCACCCTCTTAGGCAGTCAATTCCACTGCTGAACTACTCTGATTGTGAATTTTTCCCCTTGATATCTAGCCAAGAATGTTCTACATGTGGTTTAAACCAGTGGTCCCCAACCCGCGGGCCACGGCCCGGTGCTGGGCCACAAAGGTCTTGGCGCCGGGCCGCGGATCCCTCTCCCCGCCCCCCCCGCAGTAAAAAACTTCCCAGGCCGCAAGCTTGTGGCCCGGGAAGCTTCTTACTGCGGGAGGGCGGGAAGAGGGAATCAGGGCCGCGCCCGCACATCGCACATGCACAGGCGCGCAGGCGCAGCATGTGCGGGCAGGCTGTAGCTCTGCCGGTCCCCAGCCTCAAAAAGGTTGGGGACCACTGGTTTAAACCCATTACTGCAGGTCCTGTACTCTGTTGCCAACAGGAAACTTTCCCTGCCCTCCTCTAAGTGTATTGGTGTACATGTTCTACAGACTGTTTTATGTATGGTTCTCTGTTATAATGTAAACCGCCCTGAGCCTCCGGGGTGGGCGGTATAAAAGTATGATAAATAAATAAATAAATAAATAAATAAATAAATAAATAAATAAATAAATAAATAAATAAATAAATAAATAAATAAATAAGTCAGATATAAATCAGTTGCAATGAACAGGCTGGGCTCTGTCTCTCTCTAAGAGCAAGCAATGAGAGTGGATGAAATATCTACAGGAGACTTGGGAAATAGCTGTTGAAAAACAGTAGATGGGGTTAGTAGCAGAGGAGGTGACAACTTAGGAGCTGGAGGGAAGGGGAAAAAAGGATTTCTGACAGAGTAGCAAAAAAAAAAAAAACCTATGGGCTGCCGGTCTAAGAAAGAAGCACCCACACAATTTGGTGGGCACTGACCATTAAAAAATTACAACCATTGTATTCTGCTCAAGATGTGAATTGTCCTACTCAGGGGGTGGGGAATTAAAGGGAACTTTGGTCCCAACCTACTTATAACCCATAACCTGAATGAATGAGTTTGTAGAGCAGGGGTAGTCAAACTGCGGCCCTCCAGATGTCCATGGACTACAATTCCCAGAAGCCCCTGCCAGCAAATGCTGGCAGGGGCTTCTGGGAATTGTAGTCCATGGACATCTGGAGGGCCGCAGTTTGACTACCCCTGTTGTAGAGGGTAGTTGGCACTCTGAGTGAGTGGGGAAAGGGCTTCACAGCGGTATAATACCGAATTGACCACTAGAGGGAGCAGAACACATGCAGAACAGGAAAAAAAAAACCCATGAAGAGACAGGAATGTTCACAGGAGGAAAATAAGAATGCAGAAAAGCTCTTTCATGGTAGACAAAATCAGTTTACAATTTCATATCATTTTATTAAAGGTCAATCTTCATACATTTTCAAAGCTAACTGAATAATTTGCACTGAGGGAAAACATAATGAGTCTTTAATTTATTTGTAAAATATATGTCTGGATCTTCAATTAACTTGGAAAATAACTGTCTGTTACAATCTGTTTGGGTGGATAAAAATGTTATTTTTTACCACTGAAATGAACTTTTGAAACTTATTAAAATGGACATGGAATTCAGAGTATGGCCTGATAAACTTTGCCAGAGCTTTTGATTCCTTTGGGATAATTTAGTTCAGTGTGACTGACAAAAGCAAATTATTTCTTCACTAAAATTAAAGCCCGTTGTAGCTGATACAACGGGCGCTAGCAGAGGGAGGGAGGAAAATAACAAAGGGAGAGGGAGGTACAAAGGAAGAGAGTGATTAAGTTAGAGAGAGCTTGGCATTGGGAAGAGGAAGGGGAGGGGTTGTCCAGTCTAAGGGCTTGAGGCTGAATATTGTGTGGGGGGTTGTGGTGGCATGGTGACCAATGTGGGCATGGGTGTGGGGAGATGGGTGTCAAGAACTCGTGGTGTGGAATGTTAGCTGAGTATGGGAGAGGACTGATGTTTTGGGAATTGTGGCATAATGGTTAAATATGAGCTTTCAAGAGCCATGTCTTCAGATAAAAAAGTAAAAAGCGGTAAAAAAAAGCGAATGCTCCCTCTCCCCATAACATGAGACATGTGGGGCTGAGAGCTGTGAGAGAACTGGAATGGCTCACAGTCACCCAGCAGACCTCAGTTGTCTCTAAGCAGTTTAAAATCGCCTTTTCTCCCTCTCCCCATAACAGACACCTTCTGAGAGAAGTGGTGGCGGAGAACTCTGAGAGAACTAGAATGGCTCACAGTCACCCAGCAGGCCTCAGATGTCTCCAAGCTGGTTAAAATCGCCTTTTCTCCCTTTCCCCATAACAGACACCCTCTGAGAGAAGTGGGACTGAGAACTCTGAGAGAGCTGGAATGGCCCACAGTCACCCAGCAGGCCTCAGTTGTCTCTAAGCAGTTTAAAATCACCTTTTCTCCCTCTCCCCATAACAGACACCTTCTGAGAGAAGTGGTGGCGGAGAACTCTGAGAGAACTGGAATGGCTCACAGTCACCCAGCAGGCCTCAGATGTCTCCAAGCAGTTTAAAATTGCCTTCCCTTCCTCTCCCCATAACAGACACCCTATGAGAGAAGTGGGTCTGAGAGCTCTGAGAGAACTGGGATGGCCCACAGTCACCCAGCAGGCCTCAGTTATCTCTAAGCTGGTTAAAATCGCCTTTTCTCCCTTTCCCCATAACAGACACCCTCTGAGAGAAGTGGGGCTGAGAACTCTGAGAGAACTGGGATGGCCCACAGTCACCCAGCAGGCCTCAGTTATCTCTAAGCTGGTTAAAATCGCCTTTTCTCCCTTTCCCCATAACAGACACCCTATGAGAGAAGTGGGTCTGAGAGCTCTGAGAGAACTGGGATGGCCCACAGTCACCCAGCAGGCCTCAGTTGTCTCTAAGCAGTTTAAAATCGCCTTTTCTCCCTCTCCCCATAACAGACACCTTCTGAGAGAAGTGGTGGCGGAGAACTGGAATGGCTCACGGTCACCCAGCAGGCCTCAGGTGTCTCTAAGCTGGTTAAAATCGCCTTTTCTCCCTCTCCCCATAACAGACACCCTCTGAGAGAAGTGGGGCTGAGAACTCTGAGAGAACTGGAATGGCTCACAGTCACCCAGCAGGCCTCAGGTATCTCTATGCTGTTTAAAATCGCCTTTTCTCCCTCTCCCCATAACAGACACCTTCTGAGAGAAGTGGTGGCGGAGAACTCTGAGAGAACTGGAATGGCTCACAGTCACCCAGCAGACCTCAGTTGTCTCTAAGCTGGTTAAAATCGCCTTTTCTCCCTTTCCCCATAACAGACACCCTCTGAGAGAAATGGGGCTGAGAGCTCCGAGAGAACTGGAATGGCCCACAATCACCCAGCAGGCCTCAGCTGTCCCTAAGCAGGTTAAAATTGCCTTTTCTCCCTCTCCCCATAACAGACACCCTCTGAGAGAAATGGGGCTGAGAGCTCCGAGAGAACTGGAATGGCTCACAGTCACCCAGCAGGCCTCAGCTGTCCCTAGGCAGGTTAAAATAGCCTTTTCTCCCTTTCCCCATAACAGACACCCTCTGAGAGAAGTGGGGCTGAGAGCTCCGAGAGAACTGGAATGGCCCACAATCACCCAGCAGGCCTCAGCTGTCCCTAAGAAGGTTAAAATCGCCTTTTCTCCCTTTCCCCATAAGAGACCTCCTCTGAGAGAAGTGGGGCTGAGAGCTCTGAGAGAACTGGAATGGCTCACAGTCACCCAGCAGGCCTCAGTTGTCTCTAAGCAGTTTAAAATCGCCTTTTCTTCATCTCCCCATAACAGACACCCTCTGAGAGAAGTGGGGCTGAGAGCTGTGAGAGAACTGGAATGGCTCACAGTCACCCAGCAGACCTCAGTTGTCTCTAAGCTGGTTAAAATTGCCTTTTCTCCCTTTCCCCATAACAGACACCCTCTGAGAGAAGTGGGGCTGAGAACTCTGAGAGAACTGGAATGGCCCACAGTCACCCAGCAGGCCTCAGTTGTCTCTAAGCAGTTTAAAATCGCCTTTTCTCCCTCTCCCCATAACAGACACCTTCTGAGAGAAGTGGTGGCGGAGAACTCTGAGAGAACTGGAATGGCTCACAGTCACCCAGCAGGCCTCAGATGTCTCCAAGCTGGTTAAAATCGCCTTTTCTCCCTTTCCCCATAACAGACACCCTCTGAGAGAAGTGGGACTGAGAACTCTGAGAGAGCTGGAATGCACCACAGTCACCCAGCAGGCCTCAGTTGTCTCTAAGCAGTTTAAAATCACCTTTTCTCCCTCTCCCCATAACAGACACCTTCTGAGAGAAGTGGTGGCGGAGAACTCTGAGAGAACTGGAATGGCTCACAGTCACCCAGCAGGCCTCAGATGTCTCCAAGCAGTTTAAAATTGCCTTCCCTTCCTCTCCCCATAACAGACACCCTATGAGAGAAGTGGGTCTGAGAGCTCTGAGAGAACTGGGATGGCCCACAGTCACCCAGCAGGCCTCAGTTATCTCTAAGCTGGTTAAAATCGCCTTTTCTCCCTTTCCCCATAACAGACACCCTCTGAGAGAAGTGGGGCTGAGAACTCTGAGAGAGCTGGAATGGCCCACAGTCACCCAGCAGGCCTCAGTTGTCTCTAAGCAGTTTAAAATCGCCTTTTCTCCCTCTCCCCATAACAGACACCTTCTGAGAGAAGTGGTGGCGGAGAACTGGAATGGCTCACGGTCACCCAGCAGGCCTCAGGTGTCTCTAAGCTGGTTAAAATCGCCTTTTCTCCCTCTCCCCATAACAGACACCCTCTGAGAGAAGTGGGGCTGAGAACTCTGAGAGAACTGGAATGGCTCACAGTCACCCAGCAGGCCTCAGGTATCTCTAAGCTGTTTAAAATCGCCTTTTCTCCCTCTCCCCATAACAGACACCTTCTGAGAGAAGTGGTGGCGGAGAACTCTGAGAGAACTGGAATGGCCCACAATCACCCAGCAGGCCTCAGCTGTCCCTAAGAAGGTTAAAATCGCCTTTTCTCCCTTTCCCCATAAGAGACCTCCTCTGAGAGAAGTGGGGCTGAGAGCTCTGAGAGAACTGGAATGGCTCACAGTCACCCAGCAGGCCTCAGTTGTCTCTAAGCAGTTTAAAATCGCCTTTTCTTCATCTCCCCATAACAGACACCCTCTGAGAGAAGTGGGGCTGAGAGCTGTGAGAGAACTGGAATGGCTCACAGTCACCCAGCAGACCTCAGTTGTCTCTAAGCTGGTTAAAATTGCCTTTTCTCCCTTTCCCCATAACAGACACCCTCTGAGAGAAGTGGGGCTGAGAACTCTGAGAGAACTGGAATGGCCCACAGTCACCCAGCAGGCCTCAGTTGTCTCTAAGCAGTTTAAAATCGCCTTTTCTCCCTCTCCCCATAACAGACACCTTCTGAGAGAAGTGGTGGCGGAGAACTCTGAGAGAACTGGAATGGCTCACAGTCACCCAGCAGGCCTCAGATGTCTCCAAGCTGGTTAAAATCGCCTTTTCTCCCTTTCCCCATAACAGACACCCTCTGAGAGAAGTGGGACTGAGAACTCTGAGAGAGCTGGAATGGCCCACAGTCACCCAGCAGGCCTCAGTTGTCTCTAAGCAGTTTAAAATCACCTTTTCTCCCTCTCCCCATAACAGACACCTTCTGAGAGAAGTGGTGGCGGAGAACTCTGAGAGAACTGGAATGGCTCACAGTCACCCAGCAGGCCTCAGATGTCTCCAAGCAGTTTAAAATTGCCTTCCCTTCCTCTCCCCATAACAGACACCCTATGAGAGAAGTGGGTCTGAGAGCTCTGAGAGAACTGGGATGGCCCACAGTCACCCAGCAGGCCTCAGTTATCTCTAAGCTGGTTAAAATCGCCTTTTCTCCCTTTCCCCATAACAGACACCCTCTGAGAGAAGTGGGGCTGAGAACTCTGAGAGAGCTGGAATGGCCCACAGTCACCCAGCAGGCCTCAGTTGTCTCTAAGCAGTTTAAAATCGCCTTTTCTCCCTCTCCCCATAACAGACACCTTCTGAGAGAAGTGGTGGCGGAGAACTGGAATGGCTCACGGTCACCCAGCAGGCCTCAGGTGTCTCTAAGCTGGTTAAAATCGCCTTTTCTCCCTCTCCCCATAACAGACACCCTCTGAGAGAAGTGGGGCTGAGAACTCTGAGAGAACTGGAATGGCTCACAGTCACCCAGCAGGCCTCAGGTATCTCTAAGCTGTTTAAAATCGCCTTTTCTCCCTCTCCCCATAACAGACACCTTCTGAGAGAAGTGGTGGCGGAGAACTCTGAGAGAACTGGAATGGCTCACAGTCACCCAGCAGACCTCAGTTGTCTCTAAGCTGGTTAAAATCGCCTTTTCTCCCTTTCCCCATAACAGACACCCTCTGAGAGAAATGGGGCTGAGAGCTCCGAGAGAACTGGAATGGCCCACAATCACCCAGCAGGCCTCAGCTGTCCCTAAGCAGGTTAAAATTGCCTTTTCTCCCTCTCCCCATAACAGACACCTTCTGAGAGAAATGGGGCTGAGAGCTCCGAGAGAACTGGAATGGCTCACAGTCACCCAGCAGGCCTCAGCTGTCCCTAGGCAGGTTAAAATAGCCTTTTCTCCCTTTCCCCATAACAGACACCCTCTGAGAGAAGTGGGGCTGAGAGCTCCGAGAGAACTGGAATGGCCCACAATCACCCAGCAGGCCTCAGCTGTCCCTAAGAAGGTTAAAATCGCTTTTTCTCCCTTTCCCCATAAGAGACCTCCTCTGAGAGAAGTGGGGCTGAGAGCTCTGAGAGAACTGGAATGGCTCACAGTCACCCAGCAGGCCTCAGTTGTCTCTAAGCAGTTTAAAATCGCCTTTTCTTCATCTCCCCATAACAGACACCCTCTGAGAGAAGTGGGGCTGAGAACTCCGAGAGAACTGGAATGGCTCACAGTCACCCAGCAGGCCTCAGCTGTCCCTAGGCAGGTTAAAATCGCCTTTTCTCCCTTTCCCCATAACAGACCTCCTCTGAGAGAAATGGGGCTGAGAGCTCTGAGAGAACTGGAATGGCTCACAGTCACCCAGCAGGCCTCAGTTGTCTCTAAGCAGTTTAAAATCGCCTTTTCTTCATCTCCCCATAACAGACACCCTATGAGAGAAGTGGGGCTGAGAGCTCTGAGAGAACTGGAATGGCTCACAGTCACCCAGCAGGCCTCAGTTTTCTCTAAGCAGTTTAAAATCACAATTTCTTTCTCTCCCCATTACAGGCACCCTATGAGAGAGGGCTGAGGGAACTGGGATGGCCCACAGTCACCCAGCAGGCCTCAGTTGTCTCTAAGCAGGTTAAAATCGCCTTTTCTCCCTCTCCCCATAACAGACCTCCTCTGAGAGAAGTGGGGCTGAGAGCTCTGAGAGAACTGGGATGGCCCACAGTCACCCAGCAGGCCTCAGTTGTCTCTAAGCAGTTTAAAATCGCCTTTTCTTCATCTCCCCATAACAGACACCCTATGAGAGAAGTGGGGCTGAGAGCTCTGAGAGAACTGGAATGGCTCACAGTCACCCAGCAGGCCTCAGTTGTCTCTAAGCAGTTTAAAAGCGCCTTTTCTTCCTCTCCCCATAACAGACACCCTAAGAGAGAAGTGGGGCTGAGAGCTCTGAGAGAACTGGGATGGCTCACAGTCACCCAGCCGGCCTCAGTTGTCTCTAAGCAGTTTAAAATCGCCTTTTCTCTCTTTCCCCATAACAGACACCCTGTGAGGGAAATGGGGCTGAGAGCTCTGAGAGAACTGGAATGGCCTACAGTCACCCAGCAGGCCTCAGTTGTCTCTAAGCAATTTAAAATCACAATTTCTTTCTCTCCCCATTACAGGCACCCTATGAGAGAGGGCTGAGGGAACTGGGATGGCCCACAGTCACCCAGCAGGCCTCAGGTGTCTCTAAGCAGTTTAAAATCGCCTTTTCTCCCTCTCCCCATAACAGACCCTCTGAGAGAAGTGGGGCTGAGAGGTGTGAGGGGCAGCCAGCAGTCCCTCGGCCCCCGACCCAGAGCAGCAGTCGTTGCCTCAATGTCCACTCCCAAGCAGCAGAGGTTTTCAGGCATTGAGGGCAGCAGCAGGCAGGCCCCTCGGTCACCCCCTCTCCAGGCCAGTGCCCCTGACTCTGGCCTCTGTCTCTGGCGATGTCCAGTGGCCAAATGGCGGCTACTGGCCTTGCAGGCTTTGTGGGGGATGGGCCGTTTGGTCGCTGGCCAATCAGGAGGGATGTACCAGACGGACAGGGCCCTGGACAGTCTCTTCCCAGGAGGCCGTTTCCAAAATATAAAAGGGAGCAAAAATGCTAAAGATTATTCACTCATGTAATTTGTTACCTGAATGTGCATTGACCAAGTTAAATAGCTGAAAATAGTTTTTCAAAAGTAGTAGACAAATTCACAGATTATCAGTTCAGTGTCTATTCGCCATAATACTTGAATGAAACCTCCACGATTAAAGGCAGTAATCCTTGGAATACCAAATGCTTACACCCTGTGCCCCTCATAGAGCATTACAGTCTGCGAATGTAAACAGTTTGGTGAGACCCAGCTGAAGAGAAGCATGGCCAGCCTTGACCAGGGCCAGGGCCTTTTTGGTCTTGGCCCTGACCTGGTGGAACAACCTCCTGGAAGAGCTAAGGACCCTACCGGAGCTTTCACTTTCCCGCAAGGCCTGTAAAACGGAGTTCTTCCACCAGGTGTTTGGTTGAAGCCAGGTGGTGGAACATAGACTGGGTCCCTCCTCTGAACAGCCAGCCAAGAGGTAGCTGATGCAGTCCATGGAGTTGACGGGAGAGGGGAAGGAGAAGGTGGATGGGGCTGGGGCTGTGGCTTGGGAATGTGAGTTGGGTTACTCCTCTCTCCAAGGTGGTGGTATGTTCTCCGGCCTGGGATATGTTTTCTGGTTTTCTGTTCAGGACATGGTGCAGAGCAGGGTGGGCTGGGGAGGCCTAGAGCTGATTCACTGCTGTGGTCACAGGAGAAGTTCTGTTTCCTCTGCCCTTCTTCCATGCATTGGGGAGGGATTGTTCCCTCTGTAATAGCATCAGCATTGAAGGCTCTCTGCCAGTGCCTCTGGCAAACACTCAGAGTGTGGGGAGGGAACACCCGTCCCTTGGTTTCTCATCTCATTCTCCTTTTTAAAAAATGAAATGAAACAGTGAATTCTATATGCACTGCATGTTTTGAGCCATGTTGAGGTCCCTCTAAAAAAAGTTAAAAGAAAATGAAGGGATTAAAAGAACACACACCCTTCTCTCCAGTTTTTTGACAACAGTCTTCTTATCCAAGGTCAGCTCTGAAACGTCCCTTGTAGCCCTTGCATTTTAAATCTATGCCTGCCTTTGTTATTTTGGTCTCCCAATGCATCTATACAGGAGTCCCGCTCCTAGCTTAGTGTAGTGGTTAAAAGTGGTGGCGTCCAATCTGGAGAGCTGGGTTTGATTTCCCTCCTCTCTGCATGCAACCAGCTGGTTGATCTGGGGCTAGTCAAAGTCATGATAGAGCTGTTCTCACAGTAACTCGGCGCTCTCTCAACCCTGGCTACCTCACAGGGTGTCTGTTGTGCGGAGAGGATGGGAAGGTGTTTGCAAGCCGTTCTGAGACTCCTTTGGGTAGAGAAACCAACTCTTCTTCCTTTTCTTCATCCCTTCTGTCAAAAGAAGACCTTGCCATTTACTGAAACACAAACTAATTCAATTATGCTGGGCTGCATATGCCTCCTGTAAGCTTTCATCATACACTAGCAGTAAAGCCCATTGTGCAAAAAAGACAATGGGCTCTAGGCCAGGGGTAGTCAACCTGTGTCCCTCCATATGTCCATCTGGAGGACCACAGGTTGACTACCCCTGCTCTAGACAACCTGAGCTCACTTTCAATAATCCTGCCCAGCCAGCGAAGGTATGGGGGGAGGGGGGAGTACTGAAGAAGGAGATTGCAGCCTGTGCTTAGCCCCTTCAGACATTCTCCCCCAGGCTGCCAAATGGCTGCAATTGAGGGAGACAGCCAATTGTAACACTTCTACCCAATCTGCCAAGGCAGGGAGGGAGTGCTGAAAGGCAGCCGTGGTCCCACACAAGTTACGGCTGATCAGATCAACTGTAATGCACTGGGGGGGGGGGTGGAAGTACAGCTGGGCCCCCACAAAACAGGGTGGCCAACCCTGGTCCCTTTAAAGGCTCTGCACCCTGCTTACCAAGTCAGGGCAGGAAGGACCTTTTGAATTCAGCCTGAATGGGCTATCACTATCAACTCTAAGGCAGGTGGCCCCAGGCTCTTCAAGACACGGTGCGGAGGGAACTTTTGAAAATAGCAGGAAGGGGAGGGAGCTTTTGAAGGCAACAGGGCCACCCACCTTAGAACTGAGGGTGACGGCCCAACTGGGCTGTCACTGGCCACTGTAAGGCGGGCAGACCCGGTCCCTTTATGGGACCCCCACTTGCCAAGACAGCATGGGGTGCATTTAGAAGAAGAAGAAGAAGAAGAAGAAGAAGAAGAAGAGTTGGTTCTTATATGCCGCTTTTCCCTACCCGAAGGAGGCTCAAAGCGGCTTACAGTCGCCTTCCCTTTCCTCTCCCCACAACAGACACCCTGTGGGGTGGGTGAGGCTGAGAGAGCCCTGAGATTACTGAAGAAGAGTTGGTTCTTATATGCCGCTTTTCCCTACCCGAAGGAGTCTCCAAGCAGCTTACATTTGCCTTCCCTTTCCTCTCCCCACAACAGACACCCTGTGGGGTGGGTGAGGCTGAGAGAGCCCTGAGATTACTGAAGAAGAGTTGGTTCTTATATGCCGCTTTTCCCTACCCGAAGGAGTCTCCAAGCAGCTTACAGTCGCCTTCCCTTTCCTCTCCCCACAACAGACACCCTGTGGGGTGGGTGAGGCTGAGAGAGCCCTGAGATTACTGAAGAAGAGTTGGTTCTTATATGCCGCTTTTCCCTACCCGAAGGAGTCTCCAAGCAGCTTACAGTCGCCTTCCCTTTCCTCTCCCCACAACAGACACCCTGTGGGGTGGGTGAGGCTGAGAGAGCCCTGAGATTACTGAAGAAGAGTTGGTTCTTATATGCCGCTTTTCCCTACCCGAAGGAGTCTCCAAGCAGCTTACAGTCGCCTTCCCTTTCCTCTCCCCACAACAGACACCCTGTGGGGTGGGTGAGGCTGAGAGAGCCCTGAGATTACTGAAGAAGAGTTGGTTCTTATATGCCGCTTTTCCCTACCCGAAGGAGTCTCAAAGCGGCTTACATTGGCCTTCCCTTTCCTCTCCCCACAACAGACACCCTGTGAGGGGGTGAGGCTGAGAGAGCCCTGAGATTACTGAAGAAGAGTTGGTTCTTATATGCCGCTTTTCCCTACCCGAAGGAGTCTCCAAGCAGCTTACAGTCGCCTTCCCTTTCCTCTCCCCACAACAGACACCCTGTGGGGTGGGTGAGGCTGAGAGAGCCCTGAGATTACTGAAGAAGAGTTGGTTCTTATATGCCGCTTTTCCCTACCCGAAGGAGTCTCCAAGCAGCTTACAGTCGCCTTCCCTTTCCTCTCCCCACAACAGACACCCTGTGGGGTGGGTGAGGCTGAGAGAGCCCTGAGATTACTGAAGAAGAGTTGGTTCTTATATGCCGCTTTTCCCTACCCGAAGGAGTCTCCAAGCAGCTTACAGTCGCCTTCCCTTTCCTCTCCCCACAACAGACACCCTGTGGGGTGGGTGAGGCTGAGAGAGCCCTGAGATTACTGAAGAAGAGTTGGTTCTTATATGCCGCTTTTCCCTACCCGAAGGAGTCTCCAAGCAGCTTACAGTCGCCTTCCCTTTCCTCTCCCCACAACAGACACCCTGTGGGGTGGGTGAGGCTGAGAGAGCCCTGAGATTACTGAAGAAGAGTTGGTTCTTATATGCCGCTTTTCCCTACCCGAAGGAGTCTCAAAGCGGCTTACATTGGCCTTCCCTTTCCTCTCCCCACAACAGACACCCTGTGAGGGGGTGAGGCTGAGAGAGCCCTGAGATTACTGAAGAAGAGTTGGTTCTTATATGCCGCTTTTCCCTACCCGAAGGAGTCTCCAAGCAGCTTACAGTCGCCTTCCCTTTCCTCTCCCCACAACAGACACCCTGTGGGGTGGGTGAGGCTGAGAGAGCCCTGAGATTACTGAAGAAGAGTTGGTTCTTATATGCCGCTTTTCCCTACCCGAAGGAGTCTCCAAGCAGCTTACAGTCGCCTTCCCTTTCCTCTCCCCACAACAGACACCCTGTGGGGTGGGTGAGGCTGAGAGAGCCCTGAGATTACTGAAGAAGAGTTGGTTCTTATATGCCGCTTTTCCCTACCCGAAGGAGTCTCCAAGCAGCTTACAGTCGCCTTCCCTTTCCTCTCCCCACAACAGACACCCTGTGGGGTGGGTGAGGCTGAGAGAGCCCTGAGATTACTGAAGAAGAGTTGGTTCTTATATGCCGCTTTTCCCTACCCGAAGGAGTCTCCAAGCAGCTTACAGTCGCCTTCCCTTTCCTCTCCCCACAACAGACACCCTGTGGGGTGGGTGAGGCTGAGAGAGCCCTGAGATTACTGAAGAAGAGTTGGTTCTTATATGCCGCTTTTCCCTACCCGAAGGAGTCTCAAAGCGGCTTACATTGGCCTTCCCTTTCCTCTCCCCACAACAGACACCCTGTGAGGGGGTGAGGCTGAGAGAGCGCTGATATCACTGCTCGGTCAGAACAGTTTTATCAGTGCCGTGGCGAGCACAAGGTCACCCAGCTGGTTGCATGTGGGGGAGTGCAAAATCAAACCTGGCATGCCAGATTAGAAGTCCGCACTCCTAACCACTACACCAAACTGGCATCAGGGCCACCTGCCTTTAAAGCAGCAGGGTTGTCAGCTGCAGGGCAGGTGGCTCCAGTCAGTGGCCCCTTACCTTGTCCCTCCTTTCCTACCTCCTAGCGTGTTGAATGTTTTAAAGCCTCCTGGTGGGGGCGGGGGGGGCTTGTTCTGGATTCTTTAGAATAGCGATCCCCAAGCTGTGGGCCGTGGACCACAAGTGGTCCTTCGACTAATTGGAGGTGGGCCGCGAAGGACGCCTCCCCCCCCCGGCCCTTTACTTCATCGCCCCCCAGCCCTTTACAACACACTTTGGGTGTCATTGTCTCCCATCACTCCCAGATGGGACTATCTGGTTGCAGAGAAACAAGCTCAGGGTTCCCATTGATTTGTCATTGTCATGAGTTAAAATTTCCATGAAAATAAAATGTTCCTTATGTTCATTGTTGTGGCGTGTCTGTATCTTATTTTGAAGGGATGTTTAAACATTACCATAGCGATAAGAGAGCGTTAGGGCAGTAGTTGAGAGTAGAGGAGTAAACTACCCCCCCCCACCGGGCCTTAGTAAAATTGTCAAGCGTTGAGTGGTCCCCGGTGATAAAAAGGTTGGGGACCACTGCTTTAGAACATTCAGCACATTGTCAGAAGGACCCAACACTTCTTATAGGCTATGATACAGAGTTGACCGGGGTGGAGGTGTCCTACCAGCCTCCGTTACCATTTGAAACCATCCAAGAGAACACTCCCAGAGAGTGCACTTGTTGTGGTGTTGAACTGAGTCACTAAACACCTATGCAACCAGTATCATTCTTTATCATCCTCTACCCATTTTGTGGAAAATTGGAGAAAATTGTGGAAAATTGGTGGTGTCCTCTCCTTTATAGACTTCACCACCCGACTGAACAAAAAAGAAAGAATTATTAACATCTGGGGACCCAAATCATGCACCTTACATAAATTATACACATCAAATATGCTTGATAAATGTCAATTTGGCATAGTTTCTTCTGTGTCAGGAAGCCAACCTCCCACCAGCTGAAAATCCTGATTAGGCACTCCCCAAACAAATATTCAAACCTATATAAGCTGCAATATGGACTAGAGATCAGCTTAGCAGTGGAAGCAGAAATTCTCAGAATGTCAAGATTCCATACATGTACAATGCCATGGCTGTGGAGCATACACCTTGGCACAGGTAATTAAAAGCACTTCAAACTAGCAGATTTTATCTTTTTGCTTCACTGAAAACTGAAGACCAAAAGAGGCAAGAACTGGAGGAAGGAGACCTGAGGGTGATGACGGAGATAATTACAATTACCGTTTAAACACTTAGCCTTTATATATGGATATCCCTTCTAGAGAAATCCATAATAGGCAAGACCTTGCTACAGTTAGCTTTGGATTTTTTTAATAAAAGAAATTAGACTTAATTGGCTGTCCTCAGTGCTCCCAATTCAGCTTTGGAGGAGAGGGAATTTAAAAAGCAAAGGGAGATGCCAGCAAAACATTATTAAATTCCCTTCCAGAAGTCATAGTTCAGCTTTCTGTTGACATTAGAGCACGCCCATTCGCTTTGAAGTTCTAATTGGCCAGAGCATTCCCTCCCCAAGCTCTCCCATAATCTGTGGATGGACACAACAGCAGATGGGCAGAGTGGCCCCCTCCCCTCCCCTCCCCTCCCCTCCCCGCCTGAGTGTGTATATCAGAGACTCCCAAAGGCAGATCTTTTTTAATTTAAAAAAATGTCCTATGAAGGCAGAAAGGAAGAATTGATATGGAGATACAGTTTTAATGATCTTGACCAAGCCGTAGTCTAGAGCAGGGGTAGTCAACCTGTGGTCCTCCAGATGTTCGTGGACTACAATTACCATGAGCCCCTGCCAGCATTTGCTGGCATTTGCTGGCAGGGGCTCATGGAAATTGTAGTCCATAGACATCTGGAGGACCACAGGTTGACTACTCCTGCTCTAGAGACATTAGACAAAACAGTGAGAGAACTGTGGCAGTGGTGGAGACCTCATATCTTCGAAGATACCCTGATAGGGGAAAAAAAAGAAAAACCATATATGCCAGGTTAAGCTCACTGCTTGACCTTGTTTTCAATGTACAGGGAGTTTTAGTGCTTGGGGGGAGGTGGTCACTGCATTCTGCAGTCATACAATCCAGGAACATTGTTTAGCAATTTTGCCACCATTTGGTCGGAAGTTGCAGAACAAAGACCCCCCTGGACCCCAGGTTTCAGTGGTATATTTGTCTTGGTTGTTTCTTTGTTTTCCATTGTGACAGCCCTTTCAGGGTTACGGTAAAGAAGTTGCTGGAGTGCTGGGAACATGCGTTTCCAAAGTAAAAAAGAGTTCTAAACACAACAGGCAGGCCTCTTTACCCATGCTGATGTGATCCTGACTTGCCATATCAGTAGTGCGTTGAGAAACTGCTCCAGGTTGATCTTAAGTACCAGGGTGAAAGGAATCTCTTTTTAAAAAGGCCGAGTTTTATATCGGTCATCGGCAGCCTCTCAAACCACATCCAGAAAGCAGCAGGGAGCCAATGCCGACACAAGGAGTGCACATGAAAGAGCTACAATCATTCAAAGCATTCCTGCGGCCATTTTCCTCGTATGAAAATGGTTTTAGCCTAAGCAAAATTAAACGGACTTCAGTCGGCAATGGAATTTCGAGGGGTGGGTGATTAAAAAAACCTCCAGCCATAGCTTGAACCTTAAGGGTATTTACGCAAATCCTTTACATTAAGCTAAAATTTACAAGAGATTGAGCCTGCTAATCCCACAGAAGTGACAACCATGCATTATGGCTAAACTTCTTACTTGTGTCATAATGATTTGAGAACTTTTCTTACAAGAGCGATAGAAGCTGTGTGCTGTGCTGTTCTCTCTCTTTCTGAAGGCTGGTAGTTATTTGGTTTAGCAGTGGAAAGAACTGACATATCTTTTGTGAGGTACTTAGCCCTAGATATTCTTTTCTTTTTTTAAGCTCAGGATCCCTTCCAGTCATTTGTTATAGAGGCAGCTGCCTGCTACTAGACCGCTTTTCATTCCCCCAAGACTATTTGAAAGGGAACATGTCTCAGAAAAAAATATCGTGCTCCCCATCCTCAGAGGAATAGCTTTAAAGACACACTTGCATTCAGATTTATGAAGCTAAATGGGAGCAGAACAGTTATCAATAACATTTCCCCCACATTCTCCCACTGCCGAATCACAAAGACTGACTTAAATGATAAATAGGTTGACTGACAATCGGCTGGTTAGGGTGGCGAAGGTGGAATATTTAAAAATCTGACACGAAAAATCACAAATTGACCCTTTTGATCTCTTCCTGTGTGACTAGCAATTCTTTCTCCAGTGTTCATGTAAACGAGTAATTCCCAAAGTGGGCGCTACCGCCCCCTGGTGGGTGCTGCAGCGATCCAGGGGGGCGGTGATGGGCTAAGATTTGACTAAGAATAACTTCTTTCTGTTTAATTGCTATTAAAATTTTTTACAAAATTAATTTCCAGGGGGCGCTGAGTTATATTTTTTGTGGAAAGGGGGCAGTAGGCCAGATAAGTTTGGGAACCACTGATGTAAACCTTCCAAAAACGAATTATGTCCCTTTGTTCTGACAGAAGAACTCATGGGGGACAGGTCTCCCAGTTGCAATAAGACAAGCGGCTTTGAAAGAGGAAGGGATGATATCATAACACCGGCCAATGTGGCAGGGGAAAGGAGGGCAGAAGCACATGGGGGCAAAATTGGCAGCCTCTCTGTCTTGCTGGCATTGCATAGCTCCATTGTGTGCTTTAAGCTGACTGATTTCATGTGGTGGGCTGGTCTGTGTGTGTCAAGCAAACCTGTGAGCAATTCTGCCCAGAGGCTAAACTCCTCGCAGAGTCATTCAAGATGGAATGGGCACAGTTGGGACACACAGCTAAGATTCAAAGGGATCAGACGTTTGGTGGACTCTTGAAATGCCTTTCCCATCCAGACCTCTCCCAGACTGCACAGAGCCCATTTTTCATTGTGCAAGAGGGGTCTGGATGGGGAAGAGCCTGCCAGACAGCTGACAGGGGATCAGCTGTTGAATGAACACCCCAGCCCCTCCCCCCCAGGCTGTGTAGAGTCCACAGTGCCTGGGAGTGGGGGTGAGGAAAACCTGCCAATTGGAGGGAGGAAGAATCTGCCAAACAGCTGATAGGATCAGTTGCTTGATAGGTACCTCCCCCCCCGACCTTTCCCAGGCTGCAGAGAATGGGCTACTCAGACTGGCAGTGACTCTCCAGGGTCTCAGGGAGAGGTCTTTCTCATTACCTGGTCCTTTTAACTGGATATGTCAGGTATTGAACCTGGGGTCTTCTACATGGGAAGCAGAGGTTCTTCCACTAAGCCACAACCCCTCACAGTCTGCGGTGACCTGTGACTCAGCTATTCATCATCATCAATTAGATTTATAGCACACCTCTTTCCAAGGATTGAAGGTGGGTTGCATAAGATATAAAACCCTCGTCCCAATAAACTGGACTTAACCCTAGTCCCATAAACTGGTGGCCGAAGTGGCCGTTCGTGCCCAAAAGCAGCCAGCGCCGTGGCATGGGGGGGGGGGAGCGGAGACATGGGTGTGGTGCAACTGCATGTGTGCGGCCATCGGTGCACTGCTGTCCGCGCCTCTCCTCCCCTCCCCCTGCACCATGGCGCTGGCTGCTTCAGGCACGAACAGCTGCTTTGGCCGCCGAAGCGCCCAACCCTACGCATCACAGATCTTCCCTCCTGCTCCTGCTAAGTCCCCTCAAGTCCCCCATGAGTTGCCAGGAGGGATCTGGCATCCTAGCTTTGGATCTGTTACCTTCCTAAAATGCACATTTGGTTATCACACTGAATCCAAAATGCAGGCACAATTGACAGTCCCCGCTCATGCCATTCAGAGCAAACCCTGTGCTAATACCGCTGGCCAATGAATCGAGGAAAAAACCCATGAAATGCATGTTTTTCAGCAGACTTGAAGAGCTCCTTTCCTCTGAAGTCTCCTCTCTAATTGCAAAGCTGTGCCATCTAGTGTAAAGGGAGAGATTAGTTACACGGGGTGTTTATTTCCTTTCTTGTCATTCCCCCTCCCCAATCTTTGCAAAACCCACTGATTAGAGGTTTTGTTCCCATCTGCCCATCTCTCTTCTCATTTTTATTTAGGGAATGATGATGATAAAGTTTATATAGTGAATATATAAGTTTCTTCTGCAAAATTAGTTTTCCTTGAAAACTCCGATAGGAACAAAAGCTCACTGCAATCCAAAGCACAATTTGCAAATTGAATTTTTGGGCAAATTGGTACTTGCATTCTGCTTCAATAGCCATGTATCAAAATTACCTTCTGGATAAATTGGAGGACTGAAAATCCATTTTTACCTTCCCCGCAGAAATGAATGTTTGCAGCATAAGCGAATAATTTATTTTTTATCATTGTCTCATAAAATGATGATTTAATTCCAAGCACTGCAGGTTTATGAATCCTCATAAATATTAGGAAAGAATTGGGGATGCATGTGGTATTTAAAGAGAATTATAGATGTTGCTGGGTTAATTTTGACTGCAGACTGGAACAGAGTCTTCAGGTAACACCGGATACTTATGTCTATTGGAGAGACATTTAACTTTGAATAGCTCTTCCCAAATGTTTTAGCATAATCCTGTTATGGCTGGGACAAAATGAGGTGATGACTCTTTTGGCTAGGTTTTTATTTCTCTCTGCTATCTGAATGTATTAAGTATAAAAAACCAAGGAAGATAAATAGGTTGACAATTGCAATATAAACTGGAGAGAGTGATGAAGTCTGAGTTTTACACTTGGCTGGTGTTAGCAAACAAGAACTGGGCAGGTGTGAGGATTGCCCCCCACAGACACCAAAAAGACTCGTGATTGTAAAATCAGAATTCTTTAATGGGTAGCAGAGAGGTAGCAGCATACACACTCAATGCTACCGATTAAAGAATACTGATTTTACAATCATGAGTCTTTTTGGTGCCTACGGGGGGCAATCCCCACAGATTGAACTCACTTTTTGGACCTCGAGACTCCACTGTTTGCATCTGCATGTCCAGCAGGGAGCCTGGAGTACCCAACAGAAACAATGAAAGAGAAAAGGAGGAGGCAGTGTGAATGGTTGTGACAGCCACAGAGATGGCGCAGGACATGGTGGCAGCTCTCTGGACCTGCAGGCAACAGGGAGGCAGATGGAGGTGGCAGTGCTGTGGCCAATGGGCTTGCCCTCACTGAATGGGGCCCCTGCGGCTTGGGCTGTGGCTTCTGGGGTGACCAACATGGCATTGGAAACAAGAATACCCCTTGACCGCCCTCTTTGCAGACTATGGGGTGTGGGACAAGCTGGTGGGTCAACCATCCACTGGTGGGGACCGGGAAGAAGTATGCCTCTGGCAAGAGGTCAAGGACCTGAGAGAAGTGCAGCAACTGGTGCTCCAAGGGCTACTGGAGGCCCTCTGCCCCAGCAGACAAGGATGGCAGACCGGCCAAATGTCCCCTCACCCCCATGCTCCACTGGCTCAGGAGCCACAGGATCCTCCAGCCCTAGCACAGGTCCCTCTGTTGTTTGGAATACTTTGGAGCCATTTTGATGGAATCCCTGGGAATCTGGCATACTTTGTGATGCAAGTGGCACCGTTCATGGATGAATGTGGGCCACTGTTTGTGAAGGAGGTGGCACTAGCTTGTTATGTGAGATCCTACTTGGAGGGTGCAGTGGCAGACTGGTTGGAAGACCTCCACAACATGGGTGCTCCTGAGTTGGGAAGCTTGGACTGGAGCAGCACTTTGAGGACCCAATGCTGGCTCCCCACACCTGCACCCAGCTATGGAGCCTTAGGCAAGGGTCCCGGTCTGTAGCTGGGTATGCAGAGGAATTCTGGTGCCTGGTGAGCGAGATGCACACCTGGACTAATGAGGTGAAGGCACAATTTTTTCAGGAGTTCAAGGAATCTGTGATGATTCCCCCGCCCCCCGCAATGATAGACACACAAAAACCTCATGGATGAAAAATCGGAATTCTTTAACGGGTAGCATTGAGTGTGTATGCTGCTACCTCTTTGCTACTCATTAAAGAATTTTACAATCACAAGTCTTTTTGGTGTCTACCAGGGTGGAGGAGGGCAATCCTCACAGCAGACCTCCAAGGGTATGCTGATTTCTTTGAGGGGTCTTGACACTACTGAAAGTGAAAGGGCTGTGGCTCAGGGATGGAGGCCATGCTTCACTTATGGAAGATCTCAAGTTTCATCCCCAGTAACTCAAGTTAAGAGGATCTGGCAGTAGGTGAATGTGGAACACCTTTACTGGAGAGCAAAGGTTGCTGCTGCTGGTCTGAGTAGGCAACACTAACCCTAAAATGCCAACTTTTTTTGGCTATTGTAACTCTGGATGCAAGAGGATCTGGAAGGGAAAGGGTTAAGGAAATGATCTCAGTGGCATACACTTGGCTCCACCTTCTCATTGGTTAGATATTGATCCTCTGTAGCAGGGGTAGTCAAACTGCGGCCCTCCAGATGTCCATGGACTACAATTCCCAGGAGCCCCCTGCCAGCGAATGCTGGCAGGGGACTCCTGGGAACTGTAGTCCATGGACATCTGGAGGGCCGCAGTTTGACTACCCCTGCAGTCTGTAGTCATTGCTTGCCTTCTATTTCATCTTACAAAGTACCTCTCTTCTCCCCTCTCTTACATGGTCTTGGAGTTGTAGCAAGTTAACTTTTATGAACTTAATCAGTTCATGATAAGATAAATGTATATGTCATATAAGTTGTGCTATTTTTGTAAGTAAAATTTCTTTCTCTTGTTACCACTGAAGTTAAATCACCTTTGTATTTTTTTTTAAATTATCACTGCAAGATTCAACCAGTAGTAACAACACAGATATGGTTTTTTCCCCCATAACTTTCTCCAATTCCATCCTAGGCTTGCCAGCCTCACCTTGGAAAATTGGGGCAGTACCTGGGGAGGGCAGAGTTTGGGGAAGGAGTTAAACAGGGATGTGATGCCCTTTGGAGCTGCCATTTCCTCTAGGGAATCTGGTCTCCATTCACTGAAGGTCGGTGGTAATTCCAGGGCTACCCCAGGCCTGATTCTCAGCAAGGCGTAACTGGCGAGGGGGCAGGAGTTGGCCCTATTTCACCCATGGGCTGAGTCTAAGCTAAGTGGCTCCTGTGATGCTGCCAGCATCATTGGGGCTCAATAGGGATTAGGTTTGGGCGCCTGCTAGCGTGCTAATTCCCGCGCCTCCCCTCCCCCCACCGTGGTGTGGCGCTGCCTGGATTGGGAGCGAACGGCCATTTTGGGCGCCAAAGCGCCCAACCCTAATTGGGATTGCTCTTGGCCACCAATGACCTTCTGGGGCAGCAGACCTCCAGGAATGTCTCTTAGCCCATTGAGGGCCAATCCCCTCCTACTTACATTATTGGCTGGTTCCACTGGTTGCCCAGGAAGATCTTCATAGGAAGATTCTGTCTTATGGTGGGCAGGGGGAGGCCTACCTTACCACCTTCCTTTGTGCCCTGTGACAGATGCATTCCCAAAGGAGGCTGACGGAAACATTACAAATTTCCTCTGGGTTGAAAGAAAAGGTCCAACCACTACTCATAACTGGAGTAGAAGCTCTTTTTTTATTGATTGATGATCACGATTCATGGAAGCATCTCTTCCTAAGGAAGTTCAAGGTGCTGACAGCTTTGCAGACCAAGGGTGCTTTCACATATGTTAACGAATGCAGCTCAGCAGCCGTTTATAAGTGGATTGGGCCACTTCACACAGTAAAATCCAGCTGCCAAGTGCGTCAAAAGTGGGTTGAAAGTGTGTGTGTGTGTTTTAGTGTGTGTGAAAGCACCCAAAAGCATAAACATGTACAGGCAAATTGACATCAGGATCTTTCCAGTCTTTTACATCAGTGGTCCCCAACCTTTCCGAGGCTGGGGACCGGCAGGGCATCGGGCCGCGCCCCCGCGGACCGCGCCCGCGGATCGGGCCGCGCCCAGGCCGCGCCCGCGGATCGGGCCGAGCGGGCGTGGCCCGCACGGGCGCGGCCCGGCCCTGATTCCCTCTCCCCGCCCTCCCGCAGTAAGTAGCTTCCCGGGCCGCAAGCTTGCGGCCTGGGAAGTTTTTTACTGCGGGGGCGGGGCGGGGAGAGGGAGCCGCGGCCCGGTGCCATGGCCTTTGCGGCCCGGCGCCGGGCCGCGGCCCGCAGGTTGGGTACCACTGTTTTACATGAATCTCATACTTTCTACCGAAATCACCCTTAACCCAATTCCGTTCACCTTCAAAGGCTGCATGGGAAGAGGGTCACGTGGGACAAGCCTTTCAAAAGGAAGACGGAGACAAAGAAGACAAGAATCCCTGGGTTCAGTCCTGCATGTATATTGGCATCCATGTGGTGTCACCTGCTATGATGGTTGGTGGGGAAGGGCAGGACTTGTTTGCTGCCCACCGAGGGGGGCAGGATTATGTAGCCGTTGTTAAGTTGGACCTGGTAGGTGGTGATTTGACTGTAAGGCAACCAAAATGCATAATAATACAATCATTTTGCTGATTTAGATGTTCTACCTACAGTAACTTTTTAACAGAGTAGTACTTTCGGTTATAGAAAAAAAAGGAAAAAAGGAGAATATCCAGGCAAGCCCCTGCAGCAGTTAAACATGCTTACTGAGACAAATTCTTATGAAATCCATGTATTATCCTTCATCAGCACACTTTAATGATAAATCTGCGACTAAAAAACACTTCTCTTCTCTTTTGTAATGATGTCGTTACATTACAGAACCATGAGAGTAAATGCTTTTAATCTTGGGGTATGAAGGCAGCCTGTAAATCAAGGGAGAAGAAAGTATGTAATTTTGAGAGATTAACTATGATTAATATTCAGTCACGGAAGACACGAAATGTCGACACATTTAGGAGCGCTTTCTTCTCCGAGACATTTTTATGCCACGTGATGCTCACTGTCTCTTAGCCCATTGAGGGCTCACTGTCAGCCATTAAGGGCTCTGACATGGACCACTGGCTACTCAGTGATAGTGGGGGGGGGGGGGGGGAGAGAATTACCTTGGTTTGATTTTTGCCCATCAAAAGTGTTGGAATTGCTTATGCTAAAGACGTCTGTCTCACGGAAAGGAAATACACACAACTGATTATTGACTTGATTCTTAAAAAATGTAAATGAGACATTTAAAACATTTTTTTCATACCACTGGTATAAATGTGCAGTTGTTAAAAATGTGCCTTTGCTACCATGAGATGTTACCACTGGAATATTGTACAGATTTGGCAGTTCATTCTTTTGGGTAACTCAACTACTGCATCTCTGGGTTCCCCCTCCCCATTTTAAATATGTTCCTCCAATAAAGAACTTTGTTTTTTTTTCCTGATCAAATTCTTTATGATGAGTCTGTGCAAGCTTATTTGAAAATCTTTTATTGGTATGCAGGAAACAACCACTCAATGACTATTTCTCACACAGTTTTATTCTTGTTCTGTGTTGTCCATTTCTGTGACCTCCTTTTGCTTATTATAATTATTATAATTATAATTATTATTATTATTTATTAGATTTCTTTCCCGCCAATCCCTGTAGGCTCGTGGTGGGTAACAATAGTCTTATCCCCATTAAAATACCCATTATTAGACTTTGAAAACAATCCCAACATGGCGGAAGCTCTCATTATTCCCACCCCTGCTATCAGAGCGGCAGGGAGGGTGGGAAGGAGATCTAACTTACTAGGTCCGGGGGGGGGGGGATGCTGGCACTCATTCGCTGATCCTGGCCTCACCAAAAACCTGGCGGAAGAGCTCCGTCTTGCAGGCCCTGCGGAAAGCTGGTAAATCCCGCAGGGCCCTTAGCTCACCCGGGAGCTCATTCCACCAGGTAGGGGCCAGGACCGAAAAGGCCCTGGCCTGGTCGAGGCCAGGCGCGCTTCTCTAGGGCCAGGAATGATCAGGAGATTCTCCCCCACTGAGCGTAAAGCCCTGCGCGGGATATAGGGCGGTAGGCGGTCCCTCAGGTATGTGGGTCCCAACCGCGTATAGCCTTAAATGTCAAAACCAGATCCTTGAACCTGATCTGGGCAGCAATTGGCAACCAATGCAGCTGCCTCAGCACAGGCTGGATATGGGCCCTCCAAGGTCTACCAGTGAGGACCTGAGCAGCTGCATTTTGCACTAGCTGGAGTTTCCGGATCAGAGACAAGGGTAGGCCAGCGTAGAGCGAGTTACAGAAATCTATTCTGAAGGTGACTGTCGCATGGATCACTGTAGCCAATTGGTCAGGGGACAGGTAGGGCGCTAGTAATTGGGTCTGGCGAAGATAGAAAAACGCCTGACCCGCTACTCTCTTGACCTGAGCCTCCATAGTCAGGGAGGCATCGATGGTCACCCCCAGATTCATGGCCTGGGGCGCAATGGTAAGTTGTGCTCCTGCCAGGGTGGGTAGGCGCGCTGTCTGGTCCTGCCCTCTGCCTCCCAGCCACAGGACGTCCGTCTTGGTGGGGTTGAGTTTCAGGCGACTCTGCTCGAACCATTCAGTCACTGCTTCCAAATATCTGGCGAATGGTTCCGGGGGGGGAGTCCGGGCAGCCATCCATGAGGAGATAGAGCTGGGTGTCATCAGCATACTGGTGGCAACCCAGCCCAAAACTCCATACCAGTTGGGCCAGAGGGCGCAGAAAGATGTTGAATACCATGGGGGAGAGGATTGCGCCCTGCGGTACCCCACAGGGGAGTCTGTAGGGACGTGAGAACTCTTCCCCCACCGCAACCCTCCGGGTCTGGTTCTGGAGAAAGGAGCGTATCCAGCGCAAGGCTGTGTTCTGTATCCCCGTGCCGGCGAGGCGGTGGATCAGAAGGTTGTGATCCACGATGTCAAAGGCCGCCGATAGGTCCAAAAGGACCAGCACGGCCGACCCACCTCTGTCCAGCTGGTGACGGAGATCATCCAAAAGAGTGACCAACACTGTTTCCACCCCGTGACATTGTATCTTGAGGACTGGAAACAGTAAGGTTAGACTTGGTTTACATTGAAATGAATATCTGAGTATTAATACATAAATTAATACATAAATACATAAATAATAATACAAAATATAATTTTGAGCCAGTTTGGACATTGTAGGAATGTACAATTGAGTGAATCTTGATATTGTCACATCAGGAAGCTGGGCATAGTATAGAACAGTGGTTCTCCAACTTCCTAATGCCGCTAACCCTTTAATACAGTCCATCATGTTGTGGTGACCCCCAACCATAAAATTATGCATGTGTTCTTTCGCAGAAATTAAACCGAAACTGAGCAATGGCATGAAGTTCCATCTCCACCACCTCAGCCTGCATGGCTGGCCACTCCTTATGGGGAATAGGCCTCGATGGAGCCCATACCACTACTATAGGTGGTGCCTATATCTGATGCATGGTCAGGTGGGTTCACTTGGGGTCTAGGTTAAAGACCCCTGGGTGATAAGCCACTACCTGTCTGTCCCCCACTGACCTGGGAGGGGTTAGTGCTGAATCTATGACCAGCATCAGGTCTGGTTCCCCTTGGGTGAGCCAGGATCCAATTCCCTTATTTAACTCCCCTGGTGACTCCTCTGTGTGGACTTCCTCCTCTCTGAGCTGGTGCCATTGCTTCAAGCTATTGATGTGTCCTTGTCTCTTACTCCATTGGTCTCCTACTTATCCCCCACTGCACTTCATAATTTCAGAGCCCTAACACCTGGGTGATCTGAGACAGTCCCCTCTAATGGTCTCCTGGGTGAAAGCCCAGGCTATCCCTCTGGACCAACACTTCATCCCCTTTTCAGCTTTCTCCAATTCAAAAGATGGAATGTTACAGTTTAGAGACAGATGACTCAAAGCAGAACCACACAACTAATGTGATAACTTCAGGTTGCAAGAGAGTGACTGCACATTTAAATACTATAAAGCAAAATTTTTAAAAGACCCTCTGTTTACACAGCAAACTAGCAGGTCAGAGAGAGGGGTAGGCTAGAATCCTTCTCCTGGAGGTGCTAGCTATCTAGGTCTCCATACATATCTTTATTACGGTCATAGATCAGCAAAATCAAAACAATTTCACAGTTACACGGATAATATGGCTAAAACACGGTTTTACTCATAAAATAGCATTATGTTAAACACTTAGACTATGAGTTTGCTAAAATATAAATTAAAACTAAATGGAAATATAGGTAGTTGTTCTAATTGCTCTCAGGGTTTTAGTCAACTTCCACCGCCTTTCCATGGCTGCAGCACAAAACCTGGCGACACTCTATGTGATGGAGCAGTTTGTGTCTGTGAGCAGCAGGGAGATATAAAATTGTCCTGAGCACACTGGGACTCTATGTAACCACGGTGTGATAAATATGGAACGAATGTCATTATAAAACTGACAATGCAAAAGGATATGTTCCAATGTTCCTATTTGGCCAGAGCCACAGGGGCACTTCCTTTCACCATAGGGGATTTTCTTGTATCTCCCTTCAAGGACAGCTGAGGGAAGGGCATTGCAGTGAGCTAAAGTGAAGGCCCTCTGGTGACTAGGCACCTCAAGATTAGTCAAATAAGCCAAGGGAGCTGTGACATACCTGTAGCCTTCACTAACAATGAAGGCAGAGGTATTTGCTAGATCATGTTGGCGTTCTATATCCACTACTCGCTGTTTGATAACCTCTTTAGCTTGGCACATAGGCGACCTGAACCAGAAATTCTGGATAAAATCCCAAAGCTGCAATTTCCCCCCTCACAGATTGTTTCTATGAAGACTGGAAGTCATCCTTCATTATCAAAGAAGCTAAGGGGAAAAACCAAGGGAGATAAACATTTCCACAGGGGAAATGTTTAACCATACTCTTGCCTCCACCTCCATAAGGCCGGTTTCAAGTCGCAAGGTGGCATTGGAAACACATCTTGGGACTTGGATGGCTGCTCTTAGGAATTTGGATTGTACGGATTCCAATAATGCAAAGTTGGAATAAGGACCTAGCTGCGCACCATATAGCAGTTGTGCCATTGACTTAGCGTCAAACAATTTTAGAGCTGCAGGAATATAATGTCCTCCTTTCAGCCTAAGGAATCTGAGGATGGCATTTGCACTTTTTTGTGCCTTTCCAGCGACATAAGCCCCTTGGGCTATCCTGCGGCTAGATGACTGCAGAACAACTCCCAAATATTTGAAGCAAGAAACCTGTTCTGTCTTAGTTCTGTCACTGTGCCAGGTGTATTTCTTTGGCCTTTTGGCAAATGTCATGATTTTGGTTTTCTGATAGTTAAGTTCTAATTGTTCCCCTTCATAATATAATGGTAATGCATTCAATGCTCTTTTAAGTCCAATAGGTGTTCTTGAAAGAATTACTGCATCATCTGCATACAGAAGAACTGAAATGTGTCTTCCAGCAAGTTTGGGAGGATGAAAGCTCAAGTAGTTGAAATGGCTCACAATATCATTGATATAAAAATTAAACAAGAGAAACATTGAGATATCCAGCTCCCCATCCATAAGTGATAATGATCCAACTTGGGATCTGCTAAAAGCCAACAATGTCATTTTTGTTCTGGCATGTTGACCAACCCCCATCAGTATTTCTCAATATTCCTGAATACCAATACCAATAAATATTTGGGAAGCTCAATTTCTTTGTGCACGTGGGGAGGGGTGCTCCATTATAACTAAGCTGGACCATTATATGTTCTCCATAAGATGTAATGGAGAATATACCTGGGGCTCTGGGGAGCTTGTTTTTTGAGGTAAGAGTTCCAAATTTGTAGAGGTACCAAAGAAACTGTCCCAATCTTCCATTATTTCCAAATGAAGAGGAAATAAACGCTTCTAGGTAGCACTGTGTGTGAACGAGACCTTGGGGTACTTGTGGATTGTAAACTAAACATGAGCAGGCAGTGTGATGCAGCGGTAAAAAAGGCAAATGCCATTTTTGGGCTGTATCAACAGAGGCATCACATCAAAATCACAAGATGTCATAGTCCCATTGTATACGGCACTGGTCAGACCACACCTGGAGTACTGTGTGCAGTTCTGGAGGCCTCACTTCAAGAAGGACGTAGATAAAATTGAAAGGGTATAGAGGGGAGCGACGAGGATGATCTGGGGCCAAGGGACCAAGCCCTATGAAGATAGGTTGAGGGACCTGGGAATGTTCAGCCTTGAGAAAAGGAGGTTGAGAGGGGACATGATAGCCCTCTTTAAGTATTTGAAAGGTTGTCACTTGGAGGAGGGCAGGATTCTGTTTCTGCTGGCTGCAGAGGAGAGGACACGCAGTAATGGGTTTAAACTATAAGTACAACGATATAGGCTAGATATCAGGAAAAAGTTTTTCACAGTCAGAGTAGTTCAGCAGTGGAATAGGCTGCCTAAGGAGGTGGTGAGCTCCCCCTCACTGGAAGTCTTCAAGCAAAGATTGGATACACACTTTTCTTGGATGCTTTAGGATGCTTAGGGCTAATCCTGCGTTGAGCAGGGGGTTGGACTAGATGGCCTGTATGGCCACTTCCAACTCTATGATTCTATGATTCTAGGGGGGAAGATGTTTGAGGGAATCTCAATCACTTTAAATGCCTTTTCCCAGCTAGGGGTTGAACATCAAAGGCATTTTAAGGGTGCTCAGTCTCTTTAAACGTCTTTTCCAAGTTAAGAGTTCACCCAGAAAGCGTTTAAAGGAACTGCAATCCATTGAAACACCTTTTAACTTCGACTATTCAACAACCCTGAAAAATCCTGAATATTTCAGCTGGCCATTTCAGATAGCTGAATTCAGCTTGAATCATATAATAATATTTTTAAAAATTACTGATAAGACATGTTTTTGGCTCAGAGTAGCCAAATGCACCCCTCCTAAATCCAACATGAGCTGCACTTTGTGCTTATCATGTAACTTTGTTATAAAAAGTCTCAGACCAGTACTAATCCCCATATTGGGGACTGGAAGTCAAAGGAAAATAGTGCATTTGAAGCCACAGGCTGAATAATCCTAGGTGGCACTACTCAGAAATAAGTATCCTTTTATTCCAGGGGGATTGCTTCTGCAATAGAATTCTTAGGATTGCAGTTGTACCAGGTACACAGATGAAATGATATTTCAGTCCAGACACTCTCCAGATCATGAGTCATGTATTTAGTTGTTACTTTGTCATAAAGTCAATATAGTAAATTTAAAATGGAGAGTGAACCTGGTTATATATTAAATTTATTTCTGGGAAGTGGAACATCAATTTTATGCAATCAGAGGGGAAGTGTTAATACTGCAAATAAATAAATAGGATGATAAATTCTTATCTCCGAAAACATTATTAGTCCAGTTAGTAACAGAGCAATTAAATTGTGTTATAAACTGTGATTAAAGATAAATGCTGAGCATGTGCTGTTGAAGGGAAAGGCAATCCCCATGGCTTTCCAAAGCTTTCTGAAGCACAAAGCGACGTTGACTTGTGCACAATTTGTGCATGCGTGCCTGTTAAGTGCTGCAGAGTCCCTCCTGAATTATGGTAACCCCATGAATGAATATCCTTCCAGACATCCACGTTGTACTATATGGCTGTTTTTGACAAACATGATTATATTGCATATCCCCTCCTTTTTCTTTTCTGTATCCTCACGCTTCTCCTAAATTGAAAACAATAACAATAAAACAAAAACAAACATCCAAGCATTAACAGCCTTGTCGTCTCATAATATCCCCAAAGTACAATAGTCTTGTTTAGTCATTTTAGCTTCTAGGGAAAGTTCCAGCTTAGTTTTTTTATTTTTTTAAAAAATTCTTGTTAATGTTTCATTGGTTTTGGTTGGGTGCTCCATGTGCAGCTTCCAGAGAGATGGCCCATATGGGAAAGAGGTGGGATAAAAATTCAATAAATTAATAATAATAAATAAATGTAAATGTACTAGAAGTGCCTCTACTATTGAAATTTTATAGTGCACTGTGTGCTATATATATATAGCACAGTACATTATAAAATTTATATATATATATAAATATAAAGAGGGAGAGAGAGAGAGTGCACATGACTTGCCTTTTGGCTTAAGGAGGAGTTTGCACCTCCCATCTTAACCAGAAGTAATTTACTCCTGGGGGTTGGGAGGATTCTTCTCAGACAGATAAACATCAGTGGTTACTCCAACTCTGTATTGGTGGTGTGAAGAATGAAAGACTTTGTTACTGAAGTTACTAATGGTATAAAAAACTGCTTTTTGAGAGAGAAGACATGAAAATATCCCCTGGACACAGAATATGTTTACCCATTCCACGTTAACAATTGAACTGCCTGAGAAGTATACCAGTGAATTGGACAGGGGTTGAAAACTATCATTCTTGGCTCTTTGAGTATCTTCCTCTGCCTTCTCTCTTCCTCTTCCTCCTCTCTTTCTCTTTGCAGTTTGGGCAAGTTCATAAAGCCTCCTTAATATTCATCTGGTGGCAGAGCAAATTCCTGGTTCCACTTGACGTTGGTGCCAGGCCAGAACCATCTATGGCCTTGCCAAACTCAGGTCCTCCTTTGTCCTGGGGCAGCAAGAGGGCCTCTGTTGAGCCTGGGCTGTGTGGCTATGGAAGAGTCAGGCCATCCTGGCCCAGATCCTCACCCTTGGCTGACCTACAGCATCCCAGAAGGGACAAAAAATGCCCCAGGTGGGTCCGCCATGCTGTGGAGCATGGCGGAGTCACCTGGGACATTAAAAAAAAAGTGTTATTGTGTTGGACCTCAATACCACATTCTTAACGATTTTGTATAAAACAGGTCCACACTGCCCTGCATCACAGCGGAACCCTGTCACTCCAGCTCTTGTGCAGAGCACAAATCCTGGGCAGATGAGGTACATGGGGCCAAAGGCTCTCCCATGCAGAGCCAGGAAGAGGCAGAGCAACCTGCCAGAGGAAAACATCAGGTTGTGGCCCAGTGTGACAGGCATTGTGTGGTAAAGGTCCTTGTCAATCTTTCGCCCTGTGAAAATAAGAATTCACTGTGTTAATCATAGAATCATAGAATCATAGAATCATAGAGTTGGAAGGGGCCATACAGGCCATCTAGTCCAACCCCCTGCTCAACGCAGGATCAGCCCTAACCATCCTAAAGCATCCAAGAAAAGTGTGTATCCAACCTTTGCTTGAAGACTGCCATTTACTTTTACTCTCTACTATTGTTCAGAACTGCAGGATTATTATTATTATTATTATTATTATTATTATTATTATTATTATTATTATTATTATTATTATTATTATTACTAGTAGTAGAGCCCGCTGAAACCAAAATTCAGCGGGCGATAGGGGCCTGGGGAGCTTTTCTCTCCCCCCCGATCTTGAAAAAAGCTCCCCAGGCCCCGGGGAAGGCGCTGAGCAGCTCAGCGAGCCGGCTAGCAGCCTCCCTGGGGTCTGGGGAGCCGTTGCCAGTTAGAAGGCGGGGGCCAGAGAGCATACCTTCGCTCTCGGTGGCCAGCAGAGCAATGGAGCGAAGGTAAGCTCTGGTGGGGGGTAGGGCGGGTTGGGAGGCCCTTCGCGCCTCCCAATTGGTTGTAGTCTGGGAAAACAGCCAATCAGCAGCCGCGCCTCCCGATTGGGCCCTCTGCTTGTCAGTCCAGGGGAAGGGGCCTATCAGCACCCTTCCTCATCCTGGACAGGGCCTGCCCTCGGGGCCCTTACTGTTTTATTTCTTCTGCTCCGCCAGGAGCGGTTAAAGATTATTATTATTATTATTATTATTATTATTATTATTATTATTATTATTATTAGATTTATTTCCCGCCTCTCCCGACAGGCTTGAGGCGGGTCACAACAACTAACCCCATTAAAATTTCCATTAAAACATCAATCTACTAACATGACGGCTAAAAATCCCATCCCTCTAATTATGACTGGTGATTTTCTTCTTTCTTCCTGAGTGCCAGGTCTGATGAATGCTTAATTGTCCTGGATACATGAAGATGTCTTAAATGGAATCAGACCATCAAGTTCGGTAGTGCCTACTCAGTCTGTCAGTGGTTCCCCGGGGTCTCAGGCTGAGGTTTTTCCCATCACCGGCTGCCTTGTTCTTTTGACTGGTGATGTCAAGGATTGAATTTGGGATTAAACCTTGGACCTTCTGCATGCAAAGCAGAGACTTTGAATTCTAGTAATTTGGGAGAGGGGGGAAAACTGATTACAGAATTGAGTTGGTTGTTATAGTTCCTGGATAAGAACTGAGGAAAGAGGTCCCACTATCTGCTGCGTTATAGATTAAGCAAGAGCTGAGTTGGCAGAAAGCAATTACGTTTGTTCTGAGCCAGTCTGATTTTTCCCGTGCTAGAATTCTTTGATCAAGGAAATAAAACCTCCCAGACATTTTTTTCCCTGTGACCTGCAATCCATGACGGATTGTACTTCTCATTGTTTGTGTATTGTTAGTATTATTATTATCATTCAAATTTACAGACTGCCATCTCTGCAAACAGGCTTAGGGCAGTTTGCAGCATATTAAAATTCAGTTTAAAAGACAATAAAAACAATAAATACCCCATTTGCTGTGCAGCGACAAGACAACAAACAATTCCATAGTGTCATCTCAGGAAAGAAATGGGAAGCCATTGCTGGTAATCTTCTGGTTTAACCTTCCTCTTGCTGGAAAGGATGGAGCATAATCTTCTAGTGGCCTGTGGACCTCGGGTTACTGATGGAGGACAAGGTTCTTTCTCCTGGCTTCACAGAATCAGAGCAGGAAAAGGCATTAAGTTCATCTAGTTCATCAGCACTTCCCAACCAATAAGTCCTGATCCATAAGTGGGTCATAATGTGGGTCCTCTGCGGACTAAAAGGACCAGTTCCTCTGGAGAAAATGGAAGCCATGGAGGAAGCGGAGGTCCTTGTCCACCCCAGACTTCACCCCAAAACTTCTAGAAATTTCCCAATTTGGAGCTGGCAACCCTAACCCCCACGCACTGGTGACCTGGGGGGGTGGAGAACCAAGCTTTTGTGGTTTTACTGATTTTTACATGATTGTTTAGCTTTTAAGTGGGTCACCATGCCAAGCAAATTTGGACACGTGGACCACCATACGAAAAAGGGAGAGACCACGATTCTAGTCCAAACCCTGCTCAGTGTGCATAATCCAGATGGGAGCTTTCCCACCATGGGGCTGTCTGGCCACTGCTTGAACACCTCAGTAAGGGGAACCTGCTTCTGCCCTGTCAGCCTCCGGAGCAGCAGAGACCACAGGGTTGCCAACCTCCAAGGGATGGCTGGAGACTTCCTGGGATTGCAACTGATCTCCAGGTGACAGAGGTAAGAAAATGGCTGCTTTGGAATTCCCTCCCCGCCCCAAACACTGAGCTCTTCAGGCCCTTTTCCCCAAATCTCCACATACTTCCAAACTTGGAGATGGCAACCCTACAGCTCCTTGCCCACTTCTTCCAGATATATCTGCTGTGATCAAAAATAGGTTTTTGGATATTTTCCTTACATGTAAGGGAAATATTACCTGATTCTATTGAGTATTATCTATTCACTGCCAACTTGAAAGGAATGGGGGGAAGAACAGAGGAAACAATGTTCTCTCCGATAATGAAAATCATAATTCATCCCCGGCACAGCATCCGGTAGCCTTTCTTCCATTAAGATTTCACTAGAAAAATCTGATTCATTTGTCAAAATTGAGTGCAGACTTGTCAGTGACGAGATGTAAAAATATGTAATATGTATGCAGCAAAGACAGAGGCCGGTTTCATAACTCTGTGGAAAATAATCTGAAATTGATTCTATCCTCTTTAATGTAATTTGTCAGCTTTTCATGTTTAGTTGTTCTTGGGCGGAACTAAGCGTTGAAAGGCAGCTCGGGAATTGGGGGGAAAACTGCAAGGCTTATTTACGATAAATATGGATATTAATTCTGCCACCTCCTGAGTCGCAATAAATGCATTTAGCTTTTGCCATGATCTAATTTTACAAAACGTTTGGAGATTACAGAAGGAGAGATGAGTCGAAGCAACAAATATGATTCCCCCCCCCCCCCCCGTTCCCGGCAGCTCACATATAAGCTACGCCTCTCCCTCTAACTTCTCTTGGAATGAGTTTCATATTACTTTTTTTTGCCAGCCGTTTGACTGAGCAGGATTGATGGTGTAATCAAAAGGGAAACTGCCACAGATGGGAGCCAGAAGCGGCTCTTCTTTAATCTTCTTTGTTTCTCTCATGGAGGCCTTTCCAGGACGTATGGATGATGTGCTGAGGGGAAACGCCGGGCTTTTTCAAGAATTATGTCCGCACAAGACCTAAGATTTTAGTTTAATACACACACACACACACAAACTGCCTGGGGAATTGGCAAATGAGAACAACACAGAGGGAGAGAGAGAGCAAGAACTGAGGTTGGGGAAGTCAGGCAGTTTTAATGTGCTCTCTGTCAGCAGTGGCCAGCTTCAGGGTGCAAAGGAAATCTGGGAACTGAAGAGAACCTGAAAGAAGGGCTAAGGTGGCCAACTCTGCCAAGAGAATATCCTGGGGGCGGGGAGGGGGTGCCAGAAGACGGTGGGATTTGAGGAGGGGAGTGAGCTCAGTAAGTATGCGATGCCAGAGAATCTACCCTCTGAAGCTGCCATTTTCTCCAGGGAAACTGGCGCTAGCTGGGCTTCATTCTTCAAGGACAGTGCTTTACTTCCTCCCAGTGACCATTGGAGATGCTAGACCCCTGGTCTCTTCACGGGCCTGCTGATTAGTGGTGGGTGGGACCTAGTTAGGATGCCAGAACCCCAGTGGGGTTCCCTCAGTTTTGGGCACCTGTATCCGTTGCTGGCCAGACGGTAAAGGGGGGGGGGATTACCTCCCAAAACATGCAAGAAGCTGGAAATAAGCACCATGTGCACTTGACTGTGATAAACAAACTGATTCTGCCATGGAGGTTTTGCCCACATACCAGAGTATCACCTCCAATGCCCCCAACATGCCTAAACTACTTGCAGGTGACATAGGCATATTGTATTTAATTCCAGCATCTTCCCTGCCTGCTTCCCGAAAGTTCACCTCCATCCCCTGTCAGCTGGTCTGACAAATCAGGCAACCATCCTAACAGACGACAAAGCATATTGGAGTGAGAGACTTCTGCAGATTGACTTGTTGCAAAGATCAATTTAATAGGTAAGACAAGCAAACCAGTTCAATACGTTGCTAAGACTGAGATGCAGAAACGAAAGCAGGCTTATATCAGTGCTTCCATACTACCCTCCCCCCCCCCCCAGATCCAAATTCTGGTGGGAAGTGCGCCCTGCAACATGAAAGACTAAACAATTTGCCGCTGAAATAAACCTGGGCTTCAGAGGCACAGCTCCAAGGACACAAAGCTGTCTGTGGAACAACCATATGGAGATGGGGGGGGGGGGGGCTGGGATCAGAGGGGAACCGAATGGTGCTGAGAGCAATGGGAGAAAGAGATAACCATCGAGGCCTGCAAATAAAACAAACAGAAAATTAAAGGCTGCATTTTGAATGCATAAAGCATAGCAGAGAAGGCACTTCTGATGGGGAGAAAATAAAGTGACACAAACAGGGATTATTTGGGAATGGCCACTAACCTTTCTCTCCACTCTCTCCCCATCACAATGCTAGTCACTGTGAAGAGAGGCAGCTCCTAACTGCATAGACCTATTCTGGCTCTCTTTAGTGGATTCCTTCCTGGATTCTTTCTTTCCTTTGACTTCATTTATCCCCAATGGGGGACCCAAATAGCTTACACCAATCATCTCTCCTCCATCCTCACAAGAATCCTGTGGGGTAGGTGAGATGAGACTGTATGTCTGTCCCAGGTAAGGCAGGAAGCTTCCATGAAAAAGGGGGTATTTGATTTCCACATTTTTGCTGAGCCCATCCTATCATTACAGCCTTCTGTCTAAAACCCACAATAACATAAACATATCAGAGCCCTGAGAGCCTCTTGTGGCGCAGAGTGGTAAGGCAGCCATCTGAAAGCTTTGCCCATGAGGCTGGGAGTTCAATCCCAGCAGCCGGCTCAAGGTTGACTCAGCCTTCCATCCTTCCGAGGTCGGTAAAATGAGTACCCAGCTTGCTGGGGGGTAAACGGTAATGACTGGGGAAGGCACTGGCAAACCACCCCGTATTGAGTCTGCCATGAAAACGCTGGAGGGCGTCACCCCAAGGGTCAGACATGACTCGGTGCTTGCACAGGGGATACCTTTACCTTTACCTTTTATCAGAGCCCTGCTGGATCATACCAATAGTCTATCTAGCCCAGCCTCCCGTCTCACATAGTTCCTCTGGAGGGCCAACAACAGGGCAGAGAGGCCTGCTGGATCAGAACAGTGATCCCTCTAGTCCAGCATCCTGTCTCATTCAGGGGTCCTGCTAGATTAGACCAATGGTCTGTCTAGCTCAGCCTCCTGTCTCACATAGTGGCCAACCAGTTCCTCTGGAGGGCCAACAACGAGGCAGAAAGGCCTGCTGGATCAGACCATTGGTCCTCTAGTCCAGCATACTGTCTCACTTAGGGGTCAACCTCTGGATGTCCATCAACAGGGCAGCGATGTTCCTGGGGTCCCACCGACACATGAGGACATTACTTGGGGAAGCTCAGATGCTTAGAGATGGAAAAAGGCAGGGAACTTGTGGATTAGGCAATGCTACTTTGACTGAACTGCATGGGGACCAAACAGGCTTCTTCCACCCAGTCTGCCCAACCCCCATTCACCACCTGAACTGGCATATCACGTGGCAAGCTTTGATTCCCCACGTTTACAATGAATGCTGTGACAGTCCTCTCCCCATTGCCTAAGATAACCAAAGAGCCACCCAAGCAGTTGGCATCACTATTCTCCTTTCCTGCGGTCAACACAATTTCCCCCCCCCCTATAATTTGGTTGTTGGGTTACCAGTTGGTGCTGGAGATCTCCTGGGATTACCATTGACCTCCATGTGATAAAGATCAGCTCACCTGGAGAAAACGGCTCCTGTGTAAGGTGGACTCTATGGCGTTATACCTGCTTGAAGCCCCTCCCATGCTCAAACCATACCCTCCCCTGGCTCAACCCCCAAATTCTCAAGGTATATCCTTACCTGGAGCTGGCAACCCTACTGGTAGCAATTGCCTTGGTAGAAAGCAGTGGTCTTGATTTACGTAAGACCAGCTGTTCTGCACCTGTATCCCTCTAATTTGCTTCAAATTTTAAAATGTGCAACACCTGAAATTACAGATTTTGCTCTGCTTTTCAAAACACTGTCTATACTGGGGGGGGGATAAATCCACTTTCATTACCCTTTTTGAGAGCCCCTCCCCCATTTACAGGTAGACTGCCTTATAGTTGTCTGAAATCCTAAATTGATAGAAATTAACCAGAGGTTCATGGCAGCCGTTTTTGGCTGGCCACCATCACAAGGCAAATGTTGTCTAGATCTGCTCTCATTAGAATAGAGTTTGAGCTACTGTCAGCTGGGAGGATGGGGCTAAACGAGTTAGGGGCCGTGCGATTTTCTCATCCTTTCAGAACCGAACACGATGTTGAAGTCTTTGACACTTTAATTTTTCTGAGATAGATGCAAAGTGATTTGCTTGTCAAAATTTACATTGAAACCTGTGTTCCTCGGGGAGATCCAAAATGATTTTGCTGTTTTTCTCCGCATACATTTGCCTCCCGTGAAGGGAAGCTGTCTGTTCTATTTCTGAATCCAGATTGGAATACAAACACATTGTCGCTTTGGCAGCTCTCAAAAGCAAGGTTCCGTTGAAAAGGGAATTGGACGGGAAGATCAAAACCACAGACGGGGGGTTAAATGGCATTAATGGGACCAAGAGACATATGGCAGGGCAAGGCCTTAGCATAGATATTTAATACCTCAAATGTATTTCTGTTCACCTCCAGTATCCCAAAGCAGCAGGGATCGTGTAATTCATCACAATCTGGTGCCAAATATTTTATTTTTTCCACAAAGCAACTCTTTCATTTCCACTCAGATTCACTACACCCTGGATGAGAATCTCCCCTTTAACCAGGGGTAGTCTAACTGCGGCCCTCCAGATGTCCGTGGACTACAATTCCCATGAGACCCTGCCAGCGAACAATGGCAGGGGATCATGGGAATTGTAGTCCACGGACATCTGGAGGGCCGCAGTTTGACTACCCCTGCTTTAAGCTATCATCATTTTCTGCCTCTACGGGCAAATTATGATGCTTTTTCCAAACCAAACAGAGCCTAATTTGACACTTTGAATGTCTCCTGCCTGCCTCTGACTTCACTAAACAGGCCTCTAAATATGGTTGCCAACCTACAGGTGGCCCCTGGAGATCTCCCACTATTACAATTGGTCTCCAGAGAACTAAGACCAGAATCCCCTGTAGAGAAGATGTCTGCTTTGGAGGGAGGATTCTACAGTATTTTAGAACCCCAAATCTTGCCCTCCACCCCCAAAATCTCCAGGTATTTCCCAATCCAGAGCAAGTCAATCTGTCTCTGGGGCATGCACCATCCTCACTTCCCAGCTGACTGGAGGTGGAGAAATGCTATACACCAGGGGTAGTCAACCTGTGATCCTCCAGATGTCCGTGGACTACAATTCCCATGAGCCCCTGCCAGCAAATGCTGGCAGGGGCTCATGGGAATTGTAGTCCAAGAACATCTGGAGGACCACAGGTTGACTACCCCTGCTATACACAGTGTGATGCCAAGGCACATGTCTTCTTATTACTGGGCAGGTGCATGAGGGACCTGAAGATCAGCAACAGATCAACATCTCCTGTCATTTATAGACCCCGGTGCCATCTGCACATTTTATCCAGGCTGCTAATGTAAACAGTCCCTGACCTAGCTGCTCAGCCACTCCCCTAATCATGTTTAACCTCTGCCCCCAGATGCCATGCAATAATTCACATATACTCAAACCTTCATGGGAAAGACAAATCCACCTAGTGGCGGAAATGAGCATGCGCGGCAACTGCATGTGCACGTTTACATGCAGCTGCTGTGGTCAGACCGCCGGCTCTCTCCCACCCTCGGAAGCGGTCCCCGACTACAAGAAGGCTGGGGAGTGCTGATCTAGATGAGGGGGTGGAGGGACTACTCATCAAGTTTGCAGACGACACCAAATTGGGAGGACTGGCAAATACTCCGGAAGATAGAGACAGAGTTCAACGAGATCTGAACACAATGGAAAAATGGGCAAATGAGAACAAGATGCAATTTAATAAAGATAAGTGTAAAGTTCTGCATCTGGGTCGGAAAAATGAAAAGCATGCCTACTGGATGGGGGATACACTTCTAGGTAACACTGTGTGTGAACGAGACCTTGGGGTACTTGTGGATTGTAAACTAAACATGAGCAGGCAGTGTGATGCAGCGGTAAAAAAGGCAAATGCCATTTTGGGCTGTATCAACAGGGACATCACATCAAAATCACAAGATGTCATAATCCCATTGTATACGCCACTGGTCAGACCACACCTGGAGTACTGTGAGCAGTTCTGGAGGCCTCACTTCAAGAAGGACGTAGATAAAATTGAAAGGGTACAGAGGAGAGCGACGAAGATGATCTGGGGCCAAGGGACCAAGCCCTATGAAGATAGGTTGAGGGACTTGGGAATGTTCAGCCTGGAGAAAAGGAGGTTGAGAGGGGACATGATAGCCCTCTTTAAGTATTTGAAAGGTTGTCATTTGGAGGAGGGCAGGATGCTATTTCCCTTGGCTGCAGAGGAAAGGACACGCAGTAATGGGTTTAAACTTAAAGTACAACAATATAGGCTAGATATCAGGAAAAAAATTTTCACAGTCAGAGTAGTTCAGCAGTGGAATAGGCTGCCTAAGGAGGTGGTGAGCCCCCCCCCCCTCACTGGCAGTCTTCAAGCAAAGGTTGGATACTCACTTTTCTTGGATGCTTTAGGATGCTTAGGGCTGATCCTGCATTGAGCATTGGGTTGGACTAGATGGCCCGTATGGCCCCTTCCAACTATATGATTCTATGATTAAATGAGCTCAAGTTAAGTTGTAATCCCAGGAGATCTCCAGCCATCACCTGGAGGCTGGCCACTCTAACTGTTTGGGGTGACCTCCTTCCAGGTGGCAACCAGCTGGAGTCAGAGGTCAAGGAAATGGAGGTGCCATCAACACGATGATCATGCATGACTTCCAGGGAAAACCCAGGGAAAACTCTCCGGCCCAGGAACCCCTTGACTAGCATTTCTTAGAGCAGACATAATGCTGCTTCACTGACAGTCTGTTGCACAGTCAGGAAAGTGTGCAGGGGAGTTGGACTAGATGAACCTGGACGTCCCTTCCAATTCCATGATTGTATGAACACACATGCAGTGAACACATTCAATCAAGTATACTGCAAAAAGCCAAGATAAAACTTACTTTTGATTGAAAGGGATTCATGTCCATTGCGTACTAGAAAGGAAAATTATCCTTATCCATGGTTCCTCTATATATTTGTGAAACAGTCTTGGGAGTGGAACGTGTCCAGCTGTCCAAGTTGGAATAGCCAGCTTTGCTGGCTGCACCCTGATTGGCCCTGCCCCTGCAGCTCCCGCCCTCCATCCCTGGACTCTAGCCTCTTTGCTCTCAGATGCCTCAGTGCCTGGAGCAAGTAGTAGGTAAGGGGAGAGGGCCCTGGTCAAAGGGTCGTGGTGGAGGGCCTCCTAACGAGGGCCTCCTGGCCTGCTGACTGCCTGCTAAGGAGCTCTGTCCCGGGCCTACTAATGAGCTGGCCAGTTCCTGCCTGTCCCACTTGATCCGGCTGCGAGCTGCGGCCCAAAGCCACCTTAAGCTGCCTGGCCAGGAGCCAGGGGAGGGAACCTTTTCAAGACCCGTTCTTAGGAATGGACTTTGAAGCTAGTTCTAAATAATACTTTCCCACTATCACAAGTAGCCAGATAATTCAGCTGTGCATCTGCAAGCCCAGGCATGTCCCCGGCATGGGCTTACAGTAGACCCCTATAGAAACATCTTGGTGGTTGCAAGACCCTTATGAGATAGAGAACCCAAAGGCATTTGTAAGGCACAGCAAAGAGGACTCAGGGCACCAGAAGAGAAAAGAGGAACTCCCAATTTATACAAGGACAAAGATCCTATTCAGGAAGAAAATAACACCTGTGCAGAATCTGGTTCTTGTGCAAAGAGAAATGTACCACAGAGATCCTGGGTCAACTTCACTCCAAGTTCTCTGTAGACCTTTCTTGCTCAGTGCTCAAGAAGATGATTGTCAGGCAGCTTTGGAGGACCATTGCAGGATGGTGTATTTTCGTTTCTTCAGCTACTATCAATGATTGCCTTAGTGTTGCCCACCTGGTTAGACAAAGCTTGCAGCTGTGCTTGTTTCGACATTTCACTTGGTAGCTGTTCCTGCCACAGGGCCAGATTCTGGCTTGCCAGATGGGCTCACTGGGCCATCCACCCACTGGGTGACATCAAGAGAGGCATGGCCAGAGTGCAGGAGATCAGTGGCATTGCTCTGTGCTGGCCCGCCTCTCTTGGGCGATGCAGCTCCTGCTGAGCAGAATGGAGGAGGGAAGGTCAGGGCCTCCTGAAGGAAAGAAAGCACAGGAGAGCTCATCTCCTGCCAAACCTCCTCTGCCACAACTTAACTGAGCCCTTGGGGAAGGGTGGCATATAATCTTGTAAACAATTAATTAAAAAAAAACCTGACCATTGGGGCTAAAAAGTGACAGTGGCCAGATGGGGTGTGGCTATTGGCTGGCTCCAGGAGAGCGTATTGTGACAACAGGCAAGAAAAACCGCACAAGATACAAAGGCCAAGGGGAAGGGAGCCAGGTCAGGCAACCCCCCCTCCTCTTCTGGGGATAAGCTCTACCTTTGCTCCTTGCCCAGTTGGGTCAATTCTTTTTCCTGGCAGTTCTGTGATTTCTCTTTCAAGTGAAATGGTAGCACACACTGAGATGAGAGGCATGAGAGCAAAAGGAAAATAGAAGTTAATATGCAAGTTTCCAAATCACCTGCCTCCCTAATTATACGCTTGTCTTACTGAAAGGCTTCTGCTCAGAAAGTTCGCCAGAACACAAAGCTTAGCAACCACCTGGGATGTCTTTGTCATCCACCAACTGAACTGGAGAAGGCTGCGCTGTAGAAAAGACCCCCAATTAGGGTGCCAGCTCCAGACTGGAGGCTGCAGAGGACAGAATGTGGGGGAGGGAAGGACTTCAGCGGAGGGCGATGACAGAGTCCAACTTCCAAACTTGCAATTTTATCCAGGTGAACTGATCTCTGTTGCCTAGAGCAGGGGTAGTCAACCTGTGGTCCTCCAGATGTTCATGGACTACAATTCCCATGAGCCCCAAACGCTGGCAGGGGCTCATGGGAATTGTAGTCCATGAACATCTGGAGGACCACAGGTTGACTACCCCTGGCCTAGAGATCTGTTAGAATCCCAGCCATCTCCTGGAGGTTGGCAACCATAATTCAGATATTTTATGTATGGCATCATACCTCAAAGCGTGCCACTGCCGCACATGCTCATGTGTACTGAAGTTTAGGGATGGCAGAAAGCAACATTCACCAGGAACTTTGCCCTGTCTGTGGGTCAACCATCACAAACGAATTTTTAAAGCAGCTTGCTGCTTTGTACATAGAGAACCAAGGAGGCTGTCTTGGGCTTTCTGGTGTAGCCCCTTTAAAATTTAAAGGGGGTGCACAAGAAAGCCCCACATAGATGTTTGGGGGGGGGGTTCTGCAAATCCCGTTTAAATGGACTGAGGTCCCTTTCAATGGGATTTGTCAGGCCATGAATCACAAACCGATTCAGTTTGCAAATGAACGTCTCATCGCAATTTGTTTCATGAAACCATGAAACATGAACTGACCCGAACCACATGTTTTCAGTTCATGCCTATAACCCGCCTGAAGACGGCCCTTTAAGTAAACCTTCAGCAAGTGGCCTAGCCCTGAAAGGCGAGACTCACACCCCTTCTAAACACCCTACTTGTGGAAAGACTGCATTATCACACAATGTTCACATCTTGTATTCACAAGTCAGTACTTTATATAATGGGATACATATTCAGCATTGTTACTGATTTGACATTGTTTTATTTTCCAATAAAAGCCTCTCCGGTTATGATGCCAGGCCTAAAAATGATCTGTTTCGTGCAGCATCCCCAGGCTCTGAAAGTCTTTTCAACAAGTCAGTGGGCCCAGTAATTGAATACTTCTGCTGTTAACTGAGGATGCTTCTTATTTGTACCACATACGAGACCCATCAAAAAGAATGTGCCTGGTCCGTCGCATCAGTTTGCTGCTGTAATAGAGGAACGGTGCAAGCTCTTGTGTGCCGTAAAAACTTTTTATTGCAGGTGCAGCTTTTCACGTTTTAAAATGGGAAATGTGAATCTAAAAAGCCAGATTGTGCGATAATGCCGTTCATCCTATTATTCGTAAAAGGCTCCCGTTCACATCAAAAATTTCAGTGGCATTTAATTTGGCCTTGCATTTCAAACAGCATATAAACTAATAGCGCATAACAAAAAAAGAGAGAGAGAGAGAATGTAATGAGTGGGGGTTTGTTGCTGGAATGCATTTGCCATGGTATGGAATTCATAATCGCCATTATGAAAAGAGAGAGAGAGGAACAAAATAAGATGAAGAAACTCTTGCATATGGGAATGAATTTGACCTCTGTGGGTTTTCTACTTCTGTATGAAACTGACTGTATTGGAGGTTACCAGTTGCACTGGTGGTCAGTGGTGGGAAGGCTTCTGGAGTTTGAGCCCCACTGGTGGACCTCCTGATGGCATCTGGGTTTTCACCGCTGGGTGGCACAGTCTGGATGGGCCTGATCCAACGTGGCTTCTCTTATCTTCTTCCATTCCTAACCAAGTGGCAGAAAGTGCACTGTGCACAGACTCTGCTGCCACCTCCAGTTAAGAAGATCTCAGCTAGTAAGATGGGGGAAGTCCTTCACCTGAGAGGCTACAGACCTCCGTGAACTTTTAAGGCAGTTTGCAGAGAAGAAGAAGAAGAAGAAGAAGAAGAAGAAGAAGAAGAAGAAGAAGAAGAAGAAGAAGAAGAAGAAGAAGAAGAAGAAGAAGAAGAGTTGGTTCTTATATGCTGCATTTCTCTACCAGAAAGAGTCTCAAAGTGGCTTACAGTTGCCTTCTCTTTCCTCTCCCCTGATATTACTGATTGGTCAGAACAGCTTTATCTGTGCTGTAGCAAGCCCAAGGTCACCCAGCTGGTTGCATATGGAGGAGGATGGAATCAGAAGAAGAAGAGCTGGTTCTTCTATACCCCTTTTCTCTAACCGAAGGAGTCTCAAAGCGGCTTCCAGTCGCCTTCCCATTCCTCTCCCCACAACACCCTGTGAGGTGGGTGAGGCTGAGAGAGCCCTGAGATTACTGCTTGGTCAGAACAGCTCTATTGGGAGTCTCAAAGCGGTTTACAGTCACCTTCCCTTTCCTCTCCCCAAAACAGACACTGTGTGAGGGAGGTGAGGCTGAGAGAGCCCTGATATTGCTGAAGAAGAAGAAGTGTTGGTTCTTATATGCCGCTTTTCTCTATCCGAAGGAGTCTCAAAGCAGCTTACATTTGCCTTCCCTTTCCCCTCCCAACAACAGACACCCTGTGAGGTGGGTGAGGCTGAGAGAGCCCTGATATCACTACTTGGTCAGAACAGCTTTATCAGTGCTGTGGTGTGCCCAAGGTCACCCAGCTGGCTGCATGTGGTGGAGTGCAGAATCAAACCCGGCTCAGCAGATTAGAAGTCCGCCCTCCTCACCACTACACCAATCTGGAGGTTCATGGGTTCATGGTATTGCATGTAAAAGTGCATCCTCACCCCTCTACCCAATAACAGGAACAAGGTTGAGGCCACATAGTAGCAAAGAGAAAATAAATTAATTTTCTGCTAGCAGAAAGGAAGTAATGTCTTTAGAATCAGACAAAGCATTTGCTTCAACACAGCGAATATGGTAGCTTTAGTATCAGTTTTTCCATATTTGGTAAATGCTACCTGTGTCCCTCTGTGACTGGTTGTGAGTAATGGCACAGCAGGCAATTCACTGCACTTGTGAGAATATCTACAACAGATCAGCAGTTTCCACTGTGTCTGTGTGAGTTTCCGTAGTAGAACAGCATTTTTTGATCGGCTCCCTCTCTTCTTATGGTCCCTCCACATATGGATCCCTCCTTGAGGCACTCCAATTGTCCCTCCGTTCCAAGAGGATTATGAACCATTAACAAGCAACCTTTGGGTGTGATCTGTCAACCAGCTATTGATCTACCTAACTGTAATAGGAATTGGATAGCTGAAAAAAAAAATCAAATGTATATTGGTCTGAAAGAATAGCCGCAGAATACTGGAAGTGGACAAGTTGTGAAATTCAGTGTGAGTGACCATGGGTCCCCTTGATCCCTGTCCACCCTGACTCCTAAAATCAGAGGACAGGAGGATAGAAGACCCACTCTGGGAGATTGTCAACCTCTCCCTTTCATTGGAAGAGCTCCTAGAGCAGGGGTAGTCAAGCTGTGGTCCTCCAAATGTCCATGGACTACAATTCCCAGGAGCCCCTGCCAGCAAACGCTGGCAGGGGCTCCTGGGAATTGTAGTCCATGGACATCTGGAGGACCACAGCTTGACTACCTCTGTCTTAGAGGGCTTAAAGCAGGCAGAGGTATGCCCATTGGTTGATCTACATGTCCTGGCCAACTACCACCTTTCTCGCATCTGGCATTTCTGAGGAAGGGCCACATCGGGTCAGCTTGCAGCATACTTGGAGGAAACTTCAACCCTAGATCCATTCCAGTCGGATTTCTGGCCTGGCCATGGAGTGGAGACGGTGCTGGTTGCCCTGACAGATGACCTCCATCGCCAGCTGGATTGAGGCAGGTCAGCTCTTCTCGTGATGCTCCATCTGTCTGCAGTCTTTGACATTGTCAACCACAAGTTGCTGGCCTACCACCTTGCTTTTATTGTTCTTATGTATGAATCTGGTTGTGAGCCAGCTATGTTGGTAACAGTGGGATACAAATGTAACAAACATATAAAGAATAAATAAATGCATGTAATTTAAAGTAATTCCTGCACATCTTATCCTCTGCTGCCAACAGGAACTGCTCCAAGTGACAACCTTTCAGATACTTCAAGAGTGCTATCATGTCTCCTCTCAACCTCTTCTTCTCCAGGCTGAACATCCCCACTCTCTGAGCCTTTCCTTATAGGGCTTGGTCCCTGGGCTCTGGATCATCAACGTCACTCTCCTCTGCACCCTCTCAATTTTGTCCACATCCTTTTTGAAGTGAGGCCTCCAAAACTGCACGCAGGACTCCAGGTGGGGTCTGACCCATGCGGTACTCAGTGGGACTAGGACATCTTGTGATTTTGATATGATACCTCTGTTGGTTTGCCTTCTTTACCATCACATCACACCACACCGGGAGAATTCCAGGCAACAGCTGGAGTTCATCAATGATAATCCAAAGGATTTTTGAGGAAAGGAACAATTCTGAGGAGTCTAAACTAGAACACTTTCAGTTCCTTCCTCTATCCAGAACTACTTGATGCTTCTCAGAGGTGAGACATGGATGCTTAACCTGTCGCACCCTGTGTAATAGTTTACAGCGAGTAGAAATTCTCCACTCACATGTGCCAGGGGAAAAAATCTTCACCTATCGGTTTTCAGGGTGAGAGGTTACAGTAAAACCTAGATTTGCCAACCCCCAGGCAGTGGCTGGAGATCTCCTGGAATTACATCTCAAGGCAACAGAGATGAGTTTATGTGGAGCAAATGGATGCTTTGGAAGGTAGACTTGGAAGGCACTCCACCCCATTGAAGTCCCTCCCCTCCCCAAACCCTCCTCAGGCTCTATCCTCAATATCTCCAGCATCCCCATTTAAAAACACAGTTGTGGGGCCTCTTCTAAGCAAACACAGAAATGTCCATAATCCCTGAACACGCTCTCCTGATTCCTCTCCCATATCTGTCCATTCTCAGGCTGCAGACCCACGAAAGACAGCCCTCCCTCCTCACCGCCTTACATCCTCGCACACTTAAGACTTAATGAATATTATTCTTTAAAATAGACTAACATCTCTTTTGCAGGTCTTTTTCTGTTCTGACTAAATTAAATGCATTGCTAACCGTGTTTGGCGCAGCTCATTTAGAGAGTTAACCTTTAAACAAAAGAGCTAACAAGTTTCATGCAGAATGCAAATGGCTGCTGCTCATTATCCCAGGCTAGGCTGGGAAAGTTGTGCTGATCGTTGCAATACTATTTTCGGAGGATGCGGATAGAAATCTCTTTGCTCATAATGAATTTTTTCCGTTTTCTTCCAAGATGCATGGACCAAGAGAAAGACTTTAAGGGGGGGGGAGCTCTTCATTCACGGCCGATATGCATGAGCAGAGACACTGGCCATGTTGACTCCATGCCCAATGTACCTGTGGTCTGTGTGTTGCATAGGTTGGCCTGGCTGTTTTAAAGGCCATTTCTATGTTTAAAATCTAGAATCCTGAAGTGCTTCGAATACTTTTGTGACGTCTGTCACCAAACACATATATTTCTTTTCATAGTAAGAAAAGGAAGGTGGAATAGGAAAGTCAAAGCTCAGTACTAACTCTTGCTCATGATCATTTTGATGAGGATGAAGAGCTGGTTTTTATACCCCACTTTCCACTGCCCAAAGGAGTCTCAAAGTGGCTTACAATCGCCTTTCCTTCCTCTCCCCACAACAGACACCCTGGGAGGTGAATGAGGCTGAGAGAGCCCTGATATTCCTGAAGAAGAAGAAGAGTTAGTTCTTATATGCCACTTTTCTCTACCCGAAGGAGTCTCAAAGTCCCTTACTATCACCTTCCCTTCCTCACCCCACAACAGACACCCTGTGAGGTGGGTGAGGCTGAGAGAGTTCTGAGAGACACTGATGTGTGGGAACAGCTCTAATAGGACTGTGACTAGCCCAAGGTCACCCAGCTGGCTGCATGTGGAGGAGTGGGGAATCAAACCCAACTTGCCAGATTAGAAGCCACCACTCTTAACCACCGCACCATGCTCCTAGGGTTGCCAACCTCCAGGTGGTGGCTGGCGATATCCTGCTATTACCGTGGATCTCCAGATGACCAGGACCAGCTCCCCTGCTTTGGAGGGAGGGCTCTATGGCATTATACCCTGCTGAGGGTACCCTCCCCTCTGCAAACCCCACCTTCCCCAGGCTCTCCCCCCAGACCTTGCAGCCATTTTGTAAACTAGAGGTTTTCTTCTGGCAAGCCTGTACTTTGCATGGTGCCCTTGGTCTCTAGATGAAGAAATGAGGACAAAGTGAAGTATGCAAGATCTTCCCCCGTGATTGGCAGGCACTAGGAAGCTTCTGTTTTGGGCAGGCAGCTTGTAAGTTTTAGGCTGGCCAGAATAAGGCAGCAGTTTGAGTATTCGACTGGCATCCCGTGGATTGGCATCAAGTCCCCATTCTGTTGTGAAGCACGCAGTGGTTCTGGCTTCTCCATGCCCCTTGGCCTACTCCCCAGGGTTGTTGTGAGGAGAAAAAGAGAAGTGGGATAACCACGGAGTCCCCTTGGAGAAAAGAGGGATTTGAAAAAGCTCTCATAACATAGGAGCTGCCCTTCTGCTATTGATGTCCCCAAGGTCCCATCTTCTTTGCAAGGATAAAGCCTCTCCTCTCGAATTTCACTCACTTACTTTGTGGAGGCTTCACAGGGGACATTGTTATCAGTTATCGCTCCCCCCACCTACAATCATCATTTCTTTGGGGATGGGGAAAGCAATCTCGCTTTCTTGGGCAATCACCGAGGAGCAAGATTCATTCGGCTCAAACAAAACTTCCAGGAGATTCTTTGAATTAAGGAAACCATTTTTTTTTTAAAAATAGTCATACGTTGAGAAATGTTTGCTCTGTTTTACAAAGGCACCCATAACTCTTGACGCCTCATAATGGTGAGTTGTATTCATTGTCCTCTGGTCAGTTTTATTGCTTTTCGTAAAAGGTTGGCAATGTTCCTGGAAGCTCAGCTGTTAATGGCTGGTGCTTCTTGTATTCTCTGCTCATACATCAAGGCCTTTCTGTTCTGGTCTAGCACTTCCTCCAGCCAAGTGAGAAAGAAATATAATGGCAGACTCCTATGACCAGAACGCTGTCTAGATGGATCTCCAGGACGTGCTTGAGGGAAGATGGCCCAATTGATAGGCTACCTTTTACAGTCCGTGATCCAAGATAATCACTCCATGCTTTTCAGCAGGCACTGCCTTCAGGACGGATGGGTGACTTTTGAAGTAGTAGGAAAGAGGTAACATGGTTTTGCTTCACTTCCCCCAGAATATGAAAAATAAAACCCTTCATCCTTGAGGAGATCTCCATTTTGAGGGGATTTCTAAAGCATCTTTGCTCCAAACTTCAGCATGACCTCGTTATCATAAAAGCATGGGTTTCAGCATTATTTTGTGGCGTGATCCAGGAAGCGTGCGCCTAGGAATCCCCTGATCCATCCCGGCAGTCACAGGAATGAGCTACAAAGACTTGTCTTCCCATATATTTCATTGAAAAGATCATGCCAAGAATAGAAATGTCCCCGTGATTGAATGAGAATTTAAAACTCTCCCGGCATGTCAGCAGCTCTGCTTGTTGTCAGTCAGCCTCTGTCATGCCCCACTGGAAATAACAACATTTCTATTTCTGTCCATTGATTGATATCATGAAGGAAGCAACAAAGCCAAGGAGCCTCCCTGCTTATCGCAGGCCCAGTTTAAAATAGAACCAGAAATAGTTGCCCAGCATGATGTAGTGGTTACGAGCAGTGGATGAATCCAGATTTGATTCTCCACTCATCTTCCAAATGCAACCAGCCAGGTGATCTTTCACTATCCGCAGCTCCCTTAGAGCTGTTCTCACAGAGCAGTTCTCTTATGTTCCCTCAGCCTCGCCTACCTCACAGGGTGTCTGTTGTGGGGAGAGGGAGAGAACAGTGTTTATAAGGGACTCCTTTGAGTAGAGAGAAGCAGGGTATTAACAAAAACAGTTCTTCTCATGAAACTTCTGCCATGGATTCATTACAAATTGCTCCTAAGAATCCTCTGAAACCAACTCCTTCTTTGAGCTGACTACTCAATATTCTTTTCACACGTACAAAAAGCCTGCTTTTGTCAGAGCTCGGATCAGGTCTGTTATCATGAGATCTCAGAAGCTAAGCAGAGTCGGCCCGATTGGCATCTGGATGGGCGATTGGCAAATAAACCCAGGCTTGCCCTGCACAGGCAAGTCATGGCAAACCACCGCTGAATGTCTCTTGCCTTGACAACCCTATGGGGTTGCCATAACTCTCCTCTGACTTGAAGCGCTTCCTGCCACCACATAGACATATTTATAGCACCAGGCCAAATTTGATAGTGGGAGCCAGTCACTGGTTCCCCTGAAATGTAATTTGCTGCAAAAAGAAAACAGGGAAAGGTTTGTTCTGGATCAGGTAGGGCCACTGTCAGCGTACCCTGCAATAAGGCAGTTGCCATGGCCCAGGACTTCTGGGAGGACTCATTGCCAATGACCCACACTTAGAGCCAGTTTGGTGTAGTGGTTAGGAGTGCGGACTTCTAATCTGGCATGCTGGGTTCGATTCTGCGCTCCCCCACATGCAGCCAGCTGGGTGACCTTGGGCTCGTCACGGCACTGATAAAACTGTTCTGACCGAGCAGTGATATCAGCGCTCTCTCAGCCTCACCCACCCCACAGGGTGTCTGTTGTGGGGAGAGGAATGGGAAGGCGACTGTAAGCCGCTTTGAGCCTCCTTCGGGTAGAGAAAAGCGGCATATAAGAACCAACTCTTCTTCTTCTTCTTCTTACACATTTCCCCTGCCATCTGCCTGTACCCATGCTTCTGACTGCCAAGAGATACATGGGCATGGGGCATTGCAGTGGCACTCCTAGTGTCAATGGCAGGGAATGCAGGTGACTGAGCATATGTAATACTGAGGTGGGAGGGCTTGTGAGCAGGAGAAGAAGGCACAGGCAATTGTGAGCATGAAGGAGTGGGAGTGGAAAAGAGGACATGAAGGGGGCTATCTGACCAAGATCCCCCTAAAATCTGGAACCAACCTTGGTTAGGGAACAGGAGAAGGTAGGAGAATCACTTGCACTGTACCATTGTCCTAATCCAAAATGTTTCTTCTCCCCTGGGCTCTGTTCTTCCCCTAAAAAGGATTAAATAGGTCAAGGGTAGGATGAGAAGTCTTAGTAGAGGAAAACGGCTCCATACAAGCCGCCAGCACTGCAGCCATCCATATCAGGAGTTCCTATGATTACTTTGATCATCATCCTCAACATAGTTGGTAGTTAGACACATTTCCACCATCGCTCAGTGGAAGAGCCTCTACTTTGCAGGCAGATCATTCCTAGTTCAACCCCCAACATCTCCAATTAAAAGGACTAGGTAGGAGGTGATGGGAAATGTGTCCACCTGAGATATGGAGATCCACTGCCACTCTCTGCAGACAATATTGGCCTAGATAGACCAATGGTTTGATTCTCTATAAGGGAGTTTTGAGTCTTTGCATTAGGTTTTCACCAAGACGTTGACACTGGCACTGTCTGATATATATGACAGAGTTTGGGCAGTCAAGCAGTACCATCACCTATTACATGTTGCTAATAGCCAGGCTCCTACTCACTTTGACCATTTCTTCACTGGGAACTTTGCTGCCCTGGCTCCCATGTGGGAGCACAAATCCAGGGCAGATGAGGTGCACTGGGCCAAATATTCCCCCATGCAGGAGCAGGAACAAGCAGCCCAACCTGCTCTGGCTCAGTCTCTGGCCGGCAGCTGGGCAAAAAGCCGCCAGTGTGGAAATGGCCATTTGAGGGGAAGTTTGCCTGCAAATACCTTTCTCCAAGGTAATCTACTCATCACTTCACCTGGCTGAATGTACTGTGCAAAATGGACATCACTTGTGTCTAAACTGACCAAATTACACTGTCTACTCCAAAGCAGAAATGAAATTGTACATGTCACCCTAATCCCATGCTTCCAGGAGCTGCTTGAACTCTTTAGATTAGAGCATTGAGGGCCTGCAGGAGTTGTTAACCAATAACTCTTTCTCTCCCAATTGAAATTCATATCTGTAGGACAATAGGTCTCCTAATTCCATCAATCCTATATATTTATTCCTTCCCTTTTACCTGGCAAGATTGAAATTGGAAATCACTAACAGGCTACCACACCTAGTCCCACAGTCTAGGGGTTATCAAGAAACCATGTACACTTTTAGTTTCCCACTGGTAATGTAATCACAACTCTGTCTCTTCTTGGGAAATTCATTAAGGATCCCCCCAGGGTAATCACAGTTACTGTTCCCATTTTGGGATACTTTTAGAGTTTCACCCAATGTTTTGTGTCATACTGGACAAGACTATCAAAACTTCCAGTTTCTTTATGATCACTTCAGGCACATTGTTTTAGGAGCCACAGCACCCAGTCTTAGCCTCAAGAACCTCTGTGGGTGAGTGTGATTCTCTGCCCACCCTCATTACATGTGGGCCCATTTTCGTCTTCTCTGTATGTTCCTGGATCTAGTATGCACATCCCTACATGCTTGTAGGCTTCATCTTTTTTCTAGATATGTTGGTCATTCCTTCTGTGGACTTCTTCATATTAAGACAATAGCCATACTTTATACTTGCATATGTTGAGAGCCAGCTTGACGTAGTGGCTAAGAGCATTAACCTCTAATCTTGAACACCATGTTTGATTTCCCATCCTCCACATCAACTAACTGAGTGACCTTGGACCATTCACAGTTCTCTCAGAGAATATTTAGCCTCACCTTCCTCATGGGGTGTCTGCAATGGGGAGAGGAAGGAAAGACCATTGTAAGCCACTTGGAGACTTCTACTGGTAGTAAAAGGTGGTGTACAAAAACCGATCTTCTACTATCATACCCTCTAGCCCTGTTTTTCTAACTTTGTATGTATGGTATTTGAATTTGGGTGCAAGTTTGTTAATTACTTTACATTTCTCTTAAATACAAACCACTTTACTTTATTTTGGTCTAGTTCATTGAGAGTTTATAAGGGAATAACTCTGGTATAGACTAATGGAGATCCCATTGTTATCCCTTTCACTACCCAAATTCCCCATTCAGGTATTAAATTTGGGTAGCAAGGCTATAACCCTCTGAATTCCAGATCTAGGAGGCAACATCAGGGAAAGACTTTGGCTTCTATGCCCTGTTCTTAGCTGTCCTGAGGAACTGGGTGACCACTGTGTGAGACAGGATGCTGGACTAGATGAACAACTGGACTAATCCATGTTCTTATGTAGAAGAGGCATAGAAATATTCTAAAAACGAATAAGCAAATGAATAGTTTGCCTTTCATCTCTAAGCATCTATAACCCCATACTTTTGTTAATTCATTAGTCATTTGTGAGGCAGAACACTTTCATACTGCATTGTACAGAATCTATGATGGGGAAGAAGAGGGGAGGCAGGAGATGAGGAAATGTACCGTGAGATAGAAGGCACCAGTCCAAGGCAGCATCTGGCCAGCATTTCACCCAGATGAAGGGACAGCAGAGATATGTCTTGATAGTTTATTTATTTGTGTTTATTTGTAGTCCCCCGTCTCACTGGGACTCAAGGCGGATTATGCAGAGTGAGTGAGTACAATCAACAAGATGGGACGTTCAATGCAATAGGATTTGGGTTGTAGATCCTGTTGGAAGTCTAAAAAAAACAAAACAAAAACAGATCTGAAAAAAAGCATTAAGCATTAAAATGACACACTAAATCAGGGGTAGTCAAACTGCGGCCCTCCAGATGTCCATGGACTACAATTCCCATGAGCCCCTGCCAGCATTCGCTGGCAGGGGCTTCTGGGAATTGTGGTCCATGGACATCTGGAGAGCCGCAGTTTGACTACCCCTGCACTAAATGATACAAAATTATACAAAGAGAGCTCAATTTCTATTCATATCTGCCCAAAGAAGCTATGAGTCTTAAAATCTGATACCCTAAAACCCTTGTTGGTCTCTAAGAACTCAAATATTACTGTTTGACTGTAGACCAGGAGAGCGACCCTCTGAAAGTATTTGGGACGATGAAAGCAGGACACTGGGCTACACCAGGAAACTCTCACATTCTTATTAGTTCATAGAGCTCAGGATTAAATATAGGTCTCTTTCCCCAATGAGATGAATAGATCTCAAAAACTTTTTCAGCATTCCAGCTGAATGTTCAAAACCTGTGGTTAGCCCCAAGAATTTAATTTCTACCAAGAGTGGAAATTTAGGAATGGTCAATATCGCTCAGAGGGTTCTTAAGATTGCAGTTTTCAAAAGGACGAGTTTTCAGAGGTGAGAGTGGGTGAGTCAAAGAAGCTTTTTGAGAGATATTCCTAATGAGGCAAAAACAGCCACAAGCAGTCTGTAAAGGAGAAAGGTGGATATGGAGAGTCAAGCTTTGCTTTGAAATGTATCTACCTATTCTGCATAACCGCCCAGACTTCAAAGGAAAAGCCCTTGTTTGTCTTCCTGAGGCTGATCGTGGCTAATAGGGAAGATGGTGACAGTTCGGCTCCCTCCGAAGAAGGAGGTTCAGACATATTTTGAAATCAGTCAGTGAAACTTGAAATGTCTGATGTTAACTTCCATATCCAGGGGCTACCAGGTCACAAGCATACAGGGTCTGTGCGTTGGATTTTAGGAGAAAAAAGACCAAAACTTGAAAAGTCTAACCTGAATATAATGTGAACGTCTGAAAATGTGAGCATGTATTGCAAAATGCCAAATGCTTTTCTTTTTTGCCATCAAGACACAGCCAACTTACTGTAGGATTTTCAAGGCAAGAGATGTTCAGAGGTGATTCGCCATTGCCTGCCCCTGTGTAGAGACCTGGAACTTCCTTGGTGGTCTCCCATCCAAATACTGGTGAGGACCAACCGTGCTAAGCTTTCAAGATCCAATGACGTTGGGCTAGCCTGGACCATCCAGATCAGGATGCCAAACGCTTATTCATAGAATCATAGAATCATAGAATCATAGAATAATAGAGTTGGAAGGGACCTCATGGGTCATCTAGTCCAACCCCCTGCACTATGTCGGACACTCACATCCCAATCGCTCATCTACTGTAACCTGCCACCCCTTTGCCTTCACAGAATTACCCCTTGGCCTTCAAAGACCCATAGGGGCTTTTTGCACGCCTTCAAAATAGCACAATGGTTGCCAATTGAAAACGCTACTGATTTGCTGTTTTGCACAACGTCGTCGACAATCTGCCACACACCTGAAACCAATCTGCAAAAAGCGCTTCCTTGTAGCGCTTTCAGGGAAATCCCCAAAAGTGGATTCACCCTCCGGAAAGCGATACAGTCCTGCAACCAATCTGCAACACTAGCGAAAAAGACCTGTGCGTTAACATTATTGCGGTTTCTACAAAGTCCCTCCCCCTGGCTCTCTTCTCTGATCTTCCGGCGAAGCGATCGCCATTTTTTTTTTCTCCGAGCGAGCGGGGATAAACGCACCAGAGAGCCTCTTTCTGTTTAGAGGCTTCCCTGGCTTCAGTCCCTCCCCTTTAGTCACTAAGCACAAACCACAGAAAAGCACGTTTGCTGAAATAAAGTCCCTTTATTTTTTACACATTAATTCAGCCGAAAATCGGGCCCGTGAGAGGGGGGGATTTTTTTTTTCACTCGGAGGAAGCGTGGCAACGATCAAACGATCAAACGACAGCTCAAACACACCAGGCAGCTGGATGGGTCTCTCCGTTGCAACGAATCTACCCAGATTCGTTGCTATGGGTCTGTTTTTTTTATTAAAAAACCTTTCTTAAAGGGAAAGGGGCTGTTTGGGAGCATGCTAACGGCTGCCCATTGGCTGCTTGACGGCCAGGGGCGGGACGAGCTTGGCAATAGCGCTTCCTTTCTAGCGATTTCTGCCGAGACCGGAAGCCTGTGGGAAACGCTACAAAATGCAACTGGATTCCACTACAAAGGCAGGTATGCATAACGACGAATTCCACTACTTTAAATGGCGATTTTTCATTCAGTGACCAATTTGCAACAAAGATCCCGGTGCGTAAAGCCCCTATTACTTGGTATATCATGACTTGGAGGGCAGGGGGCTGGATGTAGCCTGTTCTTTCTATAGCTGCAGATCTTCCTTATCATGTGATATCTTGGAGTGCAACATACAGTATTTGAAGCCCAATTTCATAGCTTCATGGGAAGTTTTTAATTGGCTTAGCGCCTCCTCAGACATTCGTGTTGTAAGACTGGATTGCATTTTCACATGCTTCGTGAGATGTTCAGAGGACAGGTAGGGTGCTGGTAACAGAGTTTTGCGAAGATGGGAAAATGCCTGGCTAGCTACCCTCTTGACCTGTGCCTTAAATGTTAATGAGGCATCAACAATCAATGATAATGAGGCATCAACAATGGCCTGGGACAACGATGGCCAGAGAGAGTAAGCACGCTTCCTGCTGTATGTTAATCCAGGGGTAGTCAACCTGTGGTCCTCCAGATGTCCATGGACTACAATTCCCATGAGCCCCTGCCAGCAAATGCTGGCAGGGGCTCATGGGAATTGTAGTCCATGGACATCTGGAGGACCACAGGTTGACTACCCCTGTGTTAATCTATGGCTTATATTTTCCCTGTAAGTGTGAACGGACAACTTTCTTCCAGGTCGTTGCATCTGAAAAAGTGGGAGTGCACATGAAGACTCATGCCTGCAGAGGAGTACCTGGGGTGTGTTAGCCGGGGCATAAGCCCTGGGCACCACCCAGGCAGGAAGCAGGGGAGGAAGTGGCCCATACTGGCCTGCCACATGCAGGAAACCCGCCAGAAACCCTGGGTGCCCCTCAACAAAAATGCCATTGTTCTGCTAACAATATTTTGTCACATGCAGAGCATAGATCTGGCAAGTCAGATTTAGTAGACTTTATCTTCAGTTCAGGTTTGGCAAAGTTTCCCACCATTAATTCATAAAGGAATTGAATTCTGGTGGGTGAGCAGTCCTTTCTGTTTTAGTGGTTCAAGGTTTGCAATGTTTAGGGTGATCCTCTGCTGAGCAGGGGGTTGGACTAGATGGCCTGTTGGACAATATGGCCCCTTCCAACTCGAGGATTCTATTTTATTCAACTTGCAGAAAAGCTTTCTTCATCTGTGAAGTCCAGTCATCAGGAAGTGTGCCTTAACTACCAATGTCTGATATCCTTTTATGAAAACAGGACCTATCCAACCAAAAGACAGAAGCCATAGGCCAGGGTTAAAGGTACAGTTGTCAGCTCTGGGTTAGGAGACCAAGACATATGAAGAAAGGTTGGGGGAGCTTGGTCTGTTTAGCCTAGAGAGAAGACTGAGAGGGGATCTGATAACCATCTTCAAGTATTTAAAAGGTGCCATATGGAGGATGGAGCAGAATTGTTCTCTCTTGCCCCAGAGGGACAGACCAGAACGAATGGGGTGAAATTAATTCAAAAGAAATTCCATCTAAATACCAGGAAGAAAAATGTGAGCATGTATTGAGAGTTAGAGCGGTTTCTCAGTGGAACAGGCTTCCTCGGGAGGTGGTGGGTTCTCCATCTTTGGAAATGTTTAAACAGAGGCTGGAGAGCCATCTGACAGAGAGGCTGATTCTGTGAAGGCACAAAGGGGTGGAAGGTTACAGTAGATGAGCGATTGGGATGTGAGTGTCCTACATAGTGCAGGGGGTTGGAGTAGATGACCCATAAAGTTCCCTCCAACTCTATGATTCTATGATTCTATAGGAGGGCAGAGGTTGGGGAAGGGAGGGACTTCGGCCAGGTATGATGCCATATAGTCCATCCTTCAAAGCAGCCATTTTCTCCAGGGTAACTTACCTATGTCATCAGTAACAGTGGAAAACATCCAAGAAGGTAGTTAAAGTGAGGTCAGGTCCAAAGCTCAGCAATTAGCCACTCAAAATGGCTACAGTCGTGTAACACTTTCTGGGAGATGGGCTCCAAATCATAACTGTTTTAGTTGAAATGAATCTTTGTGCATCTGAAATGCAGCTCTCCTTCTGAAAATGTGTCCTTCTGACTGAAAGCCGCCCTATTCTAATTCATCAGGGGTCAAAGTGAGCAGGCCCTAAGAACATTAGAGGAAATAAAAACAATTGCTTCCCGAAGGGGTAAAAAACCCAACCGCCCGAAGAAACCTCTTTCTCTCTCGGAAATGATCAACCCTTAAACCTCCATCGAGCGCAATCTTGCGCTGCCCCCCCGCTTTTCTCAGAGAAAGGCACGCCATTTTAAACTAATGGGCATAGACTGTAGCAATTTGCCTTAATGATGTGGCACTTGGGGAAGGTTGGGTGAGGCACAGAAAGCCCACTATATATGCAAATTTCTTGACGTCTCATCAGATGAAAAGTCGCACATAAGCCTCAGCAAGAAAAAAATAAAATCAAGTAAAAAAATCATTGCAAAGCTCGAACACGGAGAGGGGGGGAATTACGTCAAAATGGTTTGTCTTGATGACATGCATCCATTAGTGGAGGCCCATAAAAGAATCGTATAAACATACTTTGGAACTGCCTGGCGATGATTTTTCGTGACAAGCGAAGTGTTGTGTGCTGTGAATAGAAATGGAGTCGTAGGGCTAAAAACCCAGGAAGCGACGCCAGTTTTTTTAATGCAAGCCAGATCTTAAGAACAATGACCCACTTTGGTAATGCCCAGCAGTGGAGGGATCCCCCCGGGAGACACAAGTAAAGATCTAGGCCAGGGGTAGTCAAACTGCGGCCCTCCAGATGTCCATGGACTACAACTCCCATTCGCTGGCAGGGGCTTCTGGGAATTGTAGTCCATGGACATCTGGAGGGCACAGTTTGACTACCCCCGATCTAGGCATTCCACTTAGTTTTTCTGCTTTACTGAGATCGAGGCTGATTGTCTTTGTTTTGTTTGTTTTTTAAGATTTTTATTTTTATTTTCCAAGATTAAAGATAATAGAATACATGTAATCTACATTATTAATACAGAAAAGAGAAAGGTTATGTTCTTCATTTAATACATTTAGTTCCCCGTTTCAATTCCCTTTTGTATTATTTTCTTAGATAGTTCAGGTAAGGGCTCCATTGTTCTTGAAAAGCCTCTTCTGTTCTTCGTGTAGCCACAGCCAAAACTGGGCCAGTAATTCCATTGTAAATATGTTTCTCAAGGGATTTAAACAAGCTCAGGAAAAATGTACTGAGGACAGTAGTGGGCTATGCTGACATTTAGATGGCAGCTGCCCCCTCAGCATCACTGGTCAAAAAGGGAGGGGATATTCTCTTGATTGATTGATTGATTGATTGATTATACTTATTGACTGCTGCTCTTAGTCCAGCCAGCTAGTGGCAGCTTACAACAGTAAGGGTAAAATACAACAAAAGGCCACATTCCCATAAAATTCCAACAAACTCATAGTCGTCATCCCCCCAACAGACTTAATATATCCTTTGACCAGTGCCTCAGGGAGGGTGTTTGGAGAAGGGACGCAGCAGATCTTCCTTGCCCTGGAGGAAGATCTTCATTTTGTAGGTCCTGCAGAACCATGATGGCTCTGACAGGGCCCTAAGCTTTCCTGGGAGATCATTCCACCAGGTAGGGGCAAGAACTAATAAGACCCTAGCCCTTGTTGAGGCCAGGCACACTTCCCATGATCCGTGGATCCCTGGAAAGCGTGCCTGGCCTCCATCATTTAGGAGGGCAGGGTTTGGAGAGGGGAGTGAACTCAACTGGGTACAATGCCACATTCCAAAGCAGTTGTATTCTCCAGGGGAACTGCCCTTGGTCACCTGGAGATCCACTGTAATAGCAGGAAATATCTAAGTGTCATATGGAGTTTGGCAGCCCTATGGTCGATAGGTTTGGTTGCCAGACTCCCTACTGGCAACCAGGGAGGGATGGCAACAATTTACCAGGAACAAGAGTGATGTACCAGGCCCCACGGCCAGAGTTGTGCAGGAAATGATGTCACCACACCATTGACATCTGGGCAACATTCTAGTAATTGGGCAAAACCTTTATGGCAAAAGTGGCTTCAACCATAGCATTCTTGCACAAATATTGGAGCATCTTCTAGACCAGGGGTAGTCAAACTGCAGCCCTCCAGATGTCCATGGACTACAATTCCCAGGAGCCCCTGCCTGTCAGGATTGTAGAATCTCTGTCATAAATTAGCTTGAGTTCCTCCATGTCAGTTATATTGTTTTATAATGCTTGGCGCCTGGTGGCTCCAGGTCCTGTATTCTTGCTAGCCATAAAAGTGAATAGTTTGTTTTGGTAACCTTATCACATGTTGTGGGCTCTCGCCTGAGCCGGGGATTGTTGTCACCTCCTCAAGGCTATGAGAATGTATTTCTGTTATTCTTACACATGTGTCTTTTCTCTGACTCCCCTCCCTTGGGAACTGTCAAGTTTTGAGCGGGAGAATTGTATTGATAAGCAGAGGCAAATCTGTACTCTAGTCAGATTTGACTTCTCAGTCCTTAGCGTATAGTACTTTCCAATAAAGCTTTCTTTCATTAAGAAGCCTGTTGTGAGTTTTCTGTATGTTTGACATTGCCAGCGTTTGCTGGCAGGGGCTCCTGGGAATTGTAGTCCATGGACATCTGGAGGGCCGCAGTTTGACTACCCCTGTTCTAGACATTGCTGTTTTGATTATGTCACTTTCTGCATGATGGAGGCAATGATGTCTGGGCCTTTCCATTCCTCCTTTTGAGTCTCCCCACTGGCCAGCTGATCAGTAGCTGGGGAGCAGAGACCATTGGTGGAGGGCTCCAGCCCCCCCTGGAGGGTCTGGCAATGGTTCTTCCCTGCTGGTGAATAGTTCCCACACAAAACTAAGACTATCCATTGAGATTAGGTTTGCCAACCCAGTGCAGGCAACTGGTGGGAGCCAGTGGGCATATGCAAATGCATTTCGTAAAGAGCCAAGAAGGAGAAAATCTGGAACACTGAAAAGTAGGGGGCAAAGTCATGTGGAAGCTCTCCAAAGCCCAGCTCTAATCTGGATGCCAAATGAGAGTAAAATCTCAGTGCAGAAGCAAAATATGAGTTGTTTTTTGGAAAGAGGCCCAAGCACATGCTCAGTCCCTATACCAATTTTGTAGCATGTAAGGTCATAGGAAACTACCTTCTCCATTTTTTCTTGCTTTTTTTTTTTTTGGTTTTGGAAAGGTTGATGTAGCTTTGTCTGACCCAAGAAAGATCTGACTTAGAACTGCCACATCTCCTACTCAAGCATAAAACTTCCAGCCTGGCAGCCCTGATCCCCTGCTGTTGCTCAGTGGGTTGGTGAGTTAAAAAATGGAGGTGGGATCAGCATCACTTCAGTGGCCCAACATCTCTGCTCGTGTGAACTCAGAAGTAATATCACCACATTAAGGCAATACTCTAAAATTCTACTGAAACTCTAGGTGCCCCCCAGGTTTTCAGGAAAACCTGGAAAATGTAAAAAAAAATAGAGAGGGCAGGTTAAATCTGCCCCCTAGAAGAGTGCTGTTTTTGCAAGCACGAAAAAGCACAGCTCCTTTCACCTGGCTTCCCACATACCTGACCAGGAATCAGAGGGTGGCAGAAGAGGAGGAGGAGCTAGGTGTCTGAGGGCTTGTTGTCCACTGATGTCTAATGACTGGCAAACAACAACAGTAGGCATCTGCTTCCCACTTCCTGCCATATGTGACATCTGTCCTCTCTAGGAATTGACAGAAATTCTGTGGTTTTACCAAAGATTTTCCTCTGATTTCTAGAAAGACATGGCATATTTTTAAATGCCATTTCTAGAAAGCCATTTTTAGAAAGCCATTTCTAGATGCCCTTTCTAGAAAGACATGTCACGCTGTTGCTACCCTGCAAGCCTAAGTAGCAGAAGAAGATGAAGGAGAAGAAGAAGAAGAAGAAGAAGAGTTGGTTCTTATATGCTGCTTTTCCCTACCCGAAGGAGGCTCAAAGCGGCTTACAGTCACCTTCCCATTCCTCTCCCCACAACAGACACCCTGTGGGGTGGGTGAGGCTGAGAGAGCGCTGATATCACTGCTTGGTCAGAACAGTTTTATCAGTGCCGTGGCGAGCCCAAGGTCACCCAGCTGGTTGCATGTGGGGGAACGCAGAATCGAACTCGGCATGCCAGATTAGAAGTCCGCACTCCTAACCACTACACCAAACTAAGCAGACATGCATGTTAGAGCTAGAGGAAGCTAATCAGTCCCCAAACAGTGATGTTCCCTTACATATCAGAAGTAGGGTACTCAGGCCCCTAATGTTTGCTTCACATAGTAGAGACGGATGTGTTCATCCATTTATTACCAAGAAGACACAGGGATGGGAGGAACAGCTTCTGGGCTAGGGATCTTATGCAGTCTACCGTTCTAACTAACAAACAAACCTCCAACCATGAGACTAAATCAACACAGAGTAATAACAAAGGAAGGGGAACAGACTGCTCCATTATAACAGATACAATATGATACACCACACAAACCCTGAACAGATGTCTGTATGAGATAGTGGATAGGTAAATGAAATACATTTGGAAATTGCTGTTTTGAATATAAAGAATCCATTAGAGACATGAATGCTCGTGTTGATCCAGAAAACATGGGAAACCATAAGATCTCCTGCATTTGGTTTAAAAAAGGAAGAAAAAAAGCATTGTGGAGATACATCCTTTCAGATCCCTAAATTATCCCCTTCCAATGTTAAATAGCAAAAGAGACAATATGGAACTCCAGCAGATCCCCATAAGGTTTTCAAATGCAAATAAATGCTTTACAAATAAATACACAACAAAGTCTTATGAACAATTAGGTCTCAGCCTAATAAAAATAGCTTACAAAAGAGCAATCTAATGACTTCTGTGACTACTTTGGTAGCAAATCTGAACTCTGGAGAAAAGCACGATTCAACAGCTCTGCTGTGTTTTCATCAGCAGATAAACAATGCTATTTTCTAAAGAAGTGTAAAGCACAATCATTTATTGTATTGTAGGGAAATAATGACATGGAGATATCTTTGCTCCACTGACTCTAACAGCCAGATGATGCACAGAATGTTTCTTTTTTAAGAAGAGAAAGAAAATAAACACCATTAACTATCAATTAGTTGTTGCTTTTGAACTACAAAAGGCATCCATAGTTAGAGACGTCCTCTCTGGACTTCTTGCCCACTGATGTTGCCGAATGACAAGTGAGCAATCACAGTTCACAATGCCAGTCAGCGCACATTCTAGTCTATAATTAAAAGCACATTTGTTCTGGCTTTCTCGTGGTGAGGAAACAGTGAGATCCCCAAAGTGAGATCTTTTCAAGAAAGGTTTCCACCCTAGTGTGGAGTAGTGGTTAACTCTAACCTGGAGAACCAGGTTGTATTTCCTGCTCCACTAAGTTAATTAACCCAAAGTTACCTAGCTAGCTTCCATGGAAGAGTGGGGATTTGAATCTAGATCTTCCAGATCCTTGCTCAGCACTCTTACTAGGCCTCTTGTGGCACAGAGTGGTAAGGCAGCAGACATGCTATCTGAAGCTCTGCCCATGAGGCTGGAAGTTCAATCCCAGCAGCCGGCTCAAGGTAGACTCAGCCTTCCATCCTTCCGAGGTCAGTAAAATGAGTACCCAGCTTGCTTGCTGGGGGGTAAACGGTAATGACTGGAGAAGGCACTGGCAAACCACCCCGTATTGAGTCTGCTATGAAAACACTAGAGGGCATCACCCCAAGGGTCAGACATGGCTCGGTGCTTGCACAGGGGATACCTTTACCTTTACCTTTATCTAAATAGGTTATTACATCATTTAGCTGGTACAGTTATTTTGGCTGCATATCTACAAAATTTAGCTTCATTTCCTTGAGCAATGGTTCAATGGACTTCATGTGATATATTTTTATACCCAAACATGTTTAATAAATGGGGGTAAAAAAAACACCAAAAATTCACAATAGGCCTATTGCCAGGTAGGTTTTGGATCCTAAGTGGTTTCTTGTGTACTTTTGAGACATTGTGTACAGCAGGGGTAGTCAAACTGCGGCCCTCCAGATGTCCATGGACTACAATTCCCAGGAGCCCCTGCCGGCGAATGCTGTAGTAGTCCATGGACATCTGGAGGGCCGCAGTTTGACTACCCCTGGTTTACAGGAACCCCTGAAAATGTGTTATACTGATTCATTCCCCTGGTCCATCAAAGTCATACTCTGACTGGCAGTCAGAAGTCCTTCACTTTGCCTATTGCCAGGTCTCTTAACTGGAGATCCCAGGGATTAAACTTGGACCTTCTTCATGCCGAGATGATGAACTACCAATAAGTTTTGTAATGTAACGTCAAGGTCTTTTCAGTGGTGTTTCAGACCAAAAGTCCCCCTTTTATTTTTACTTTGATTCTCTGTTTTTTCGCCCACTTATTTATTCATTTAGTACCTTTCATTCAGAGCCTCTTGTGGCGCAGAGTGGTAAGGCAGCAGACATGCAGTCTGAAGCTCTGCCCATGAGGCTGGGAGTTCAATCCCAGCAGCCGGCTCAAGGTTGACTCAGCCTTCCATCCTTCCAAGGTCGGTAAAATGAATACCCAGCTTGCTTGCTGGGGGGTAAACAGTAATGACTGGGGAAGGCACTGGCAAACCACCCCATATTGAGTCTGCCATGAAAACGCTAGAGGGCGTCACCCCAAGGGTCAGACACGACCCAGTGCTTGCACAGGGGATACCTTTACCTTTTTATCCCATTAGAAAGAGCCTCTTGTGGCGCAGAGTGGTAAGGCAGCAGACATGCAGTCTGAAGCTCTGCCCATGAGGCTGGGAGTTCAATCCCAGCAGCCGGCTCAAGGTTGACTCAGCCTTCCATCCATTCGAGGTTGGTGAAATGAGTACCCAGCTTGCTGGGGGGTAAACGGTAATGACTGGGGAAGGCACTGGCAAACCACCCCGTATTGAGTCTGCCAAGAAAGCGCTAGAGGGCATCACCCCAAGGGTCAGACATGACCTGGTGCTTGCACAGGGGATACCTTTACCTTTTATTCCTGTGCTTCCTGTGAGCTGCTTAGGGTGGCAGATGACATTCTCTCCTCCTCCGTCATCTATTCAGAACAACCTCATCGTATAATTTATGCTGAGACAGACTGATGGGCCAACATCACCCAATGAGCTTCCAAGCAGTGCGTAGATATGAAGCTGGTTCATCCAAATACCGCCTGACATTATAAGCATTAAGCCATGCTGACTTCATCCTCAATTTCCCCCATCAAATACGCCCATTTCCCAATGCTATTTAGGGAATAGCACACCAGCATGAACGTCCCATGAATATTATGGGCAACAGTAGCCTACAATTGCTTATCTTCATACCACATAAAACCATATAACCTGCGCACACAGTCCCAATCAATCCACAAAAGCCAAACACATTGACAAAAATAGAACCTCTCATAAAAAGAAATGAAATGGGGAACAGTCCGTCCTCGCTAGCCCATGAAAGGACACTACACACCAGGGGCTGAAGACAATTCCGATGGTTTATGGATTGTACCACTGACGGCCATGATCCATGCAAAGCAAAGGACTTTGCAAAGTTTCATTGATTTCAGTGAAAAGCTTAAGTATGTGTGTAACTCTTTCCCACCAAAATAATGTGCTTTAAAAGGGCTTAAATCTGGCTGCGGTTTGCCCAATCTTTTAAATCTATGAAGCATTCATTCTCCTTAATCGGAATATCCACAGTCAATTCAAAATGGAACTTCTTCAATAAAACAGCATACTGTGAGAATCTCAGCAAAGCTTAAACATCCTTTGATTGTTTTTCTTTCAATCATAATAAACTGAGCTGAAAAGATCTTTCCTAATTGGATTTTCTCCTAAGAGCTATTGATACGTCTATGATGTTCTTGTTATTATCCTCAAATTACAAACAAACACATTATTAGCAGCCAACTAAAATATAGAGAAGAAAGGTTTTTTGAAGGTTTAGTAATGGTTGATAAGCAAATAAAATGACAAGTCTATAAAGTAGAACTGGGTCACTTTTCACTCCTTTACTTTTGGATTAATTAGGTTATCACCCTGCCTCTCCAATAATTGTATTGGGAGGCACTAAGAAAAATATGTATCTGGTTCCAGGGATACTTTTTGCTCTACATTTTGGGACAAATACTCACACACTTTCAAAAACATTCAACCAACGGCAGGAATGAACTTGGCCATGGTTACATTTTTAAGGATCTTCTATCTCAGGGGTAGTCAAACTGTGGCCCTCCAGATGTCCATGGACTACAATTCCCCTGAGCAAATGCTGGCAGGGGCTTCTGGGAATTGTAGTCCATGGACATCTGGTGGGCCACAGTTTGACTACCCCTGTTCTATCTAATATGATTCTGCCTATTCAAATGATTGCTGTCCCACTAAATCATGCTTAGACAGAACCAGCATGTCATTCCAAAAAGGTAGCAAAAGCAGCGTAACAGGAGCTCTTGACCCAGCAGAAAGTACCCTGTAACTCCACATCAGGTCCCGGCCAACGACTCAAAGATAGGGTTGCCTGTTCTCCTATTCCTACCTGGAAAGTAAACTGATTGGTAATCCCTGGCCCCAAAATATCCTCCTACACTTAACCGGAGCCAGGGCCTTTTCAGCCCTGATGGCAGCTTGGTGTCGTGTTAGGAGTGCAGTTAGGAGAGCCAGGTTTAATTCCTCACTCCTCCTCCAAATGCAGCCAGCTGGGTGACCTTGGGCTTGCCACAGCACTGATAAAGCTGTTCTGACCAAGCAGGAATATCAGGGCTCTCTCAGCCTCACCTCCCTAGCAGGTTGTCTGTTGTGGGGAGAGGAAAGGGAAGGCGACTGGAAGTCATTTTGAGACTCCTTCGGGTAGAGAAAAGCAGCATATAAAAACCAACTCTTTGTCTTCTTCAGAAATCTCAGGGGTCTCGCAGCTTCACCTACCTCAAAGAATGTCTGTGAGATGAAAGGAAAGGTGAATGTAAGCCCCTTTAAGACTCCTTTGGGTAGAGAAATGTGGCATATAACAACCAACTCTTCTTCTTCTTACACCTGGTAAGGCTAGGGCTCCAATGGAGTTACTACAGTTTGGCAGGGCCTGCAAGGTGACACTCTTCCAAGAAGCCTGCGGTTGAGACCAGGTGAACTCCTTAAAGGGCCTCCCTCCAATCCTTGCAGTTCTTCTCCACTCCCCTCTTGTCCAGGCCACAGAAGTACCTCCATATTCAACAGGTGAGGAAATAAAAAGGTGGAAGAAGTGATGAATTTTATAAGGTGAATATTATTAATAAATTAACATATTTTTAATATGCTATAATCTGCCTCATGCCCTGCGGGGCTGCAAGGTCCTTGCTGGATCCCAGTTAAGCCAAGCTGAGCTGCTTTCCTCGGTGGCTGGGGGATAGTGTCATCCAGGAGTCCCTTCCTGTCCCAGACTTCTCCAGAGACCACTGGAAGACACTACCGCCCCCATCCCATCCATGGAGGAAACTGAGTTGGTCCAGCTTACCTGGGAGCCAGTGAGACCCCTGCAACCCAGCCCACATAACTAGCACTATGAGAGGGCCACTAGCAGGCACACCCATGAAGGAGCAGTCACCGTGGCCAGAGCCAGGCTGCAGTATGCCATCAGGGCCCCAGCTGGCACAGAGAACAATAAGGCCTGTTGCCCAAGCCAGGGGGGAGGCCAGGAGAATGTGACATGGCCCAGCCAGCCTACCCAGGACTCCAGGGACGTGGGGTGGCCAGGAAGCCCGGGGATGCTGCCCCAGCATGGGCAGTCCCTGGGCCAAGCCAGCAGTAGCTGACCCCAAGGACCTAATGCCTGGTTTGCCTGGGAAGAGCAAGCCAGGCTGTGCCAACAAGCTTGTTGGGAGGATGAGTGAGGTAGCTGGGTGTCGAAGGACAGGGTGGGGCACGAAGAAGTGCTCAGAGGGAGTAGGCTGGGAAGAGAGCAGCTAATAGGCCCCACCTCTCTTTAGTTCGCCCCCCCCCCCATCTGTTACAAGAGAACTAGCTCATAATTGGCTTGGGCAGAAGGGGAAAAGGTACTAAAAAAAGTCCTGTTGATACTGAGATTTTAAATTGAGCTCTTTAAAATGAATTCTAGATTTTAAATTTAGCTGATATTTACTATGGATGTTATACAAGGCATTGTACAATTCTGTGAGCTAGTTCACTGGGAGATGACATCCAAATTAAATAAATGAATACTATAAATAAATCAATAAAAATTATATAAAAAATAGGGATTTGCATCCGGTTAAGTTTTCAACTTAGGGTTAGGGTTTGGAGATGTATGCCTAAGGGTGGGGAGGTTTTTGGCTTAGTGGAGGTTGGGAAAGGCCAAGTAGTGTATAAATATTTTATCACATTATAATCCCAGTAAAAATTATGTAAAAACCAGGGATTTGCATCTGGTTAAGTTCTCAACTAAGGGTTAGGGAAAGTATGCTTCAGAGTGGGGAGGTTTTTGATTTAGTGAAAGTGTTAGGGCTGGGGAACATACTGTACGCCTAAGGGTGGGAAGTTTTTTTTTTTTTTTAATTGCTGGATAACCCCAGCCTTTAATTTATTTAAAAGAGAGAATAATAGAAAGAAGAAAGAACAAAAGATTACAGTTCCATGACAAATCAGTTCACCCTACTAACATATTTGTTAATGCCTATACGTACCTGGATAAATTATGAAAAGATTTATTTATTTATTATTTATTAAATATTTATTTAATACATATATACCTATCTGGCTAAATATTGTGAGAAATACCCCCAATGTTCCTCAAATTCTTCTGCTGGTCTTCCATAAACTAGGTTAGTAAGCTTTGCCATTTTGGTCAGTTCTCCCAACTTTTCTATCCAGTCTGTTATTTTTGGCATATCTTCTTGTCTCCATCTTCTTGCAAGCACCATCCTTGCTGCAGTTGTTGCATGAAAGAAAAAAGCACCCGCTTTACGAGGGAGATTGTCCGGGGGCACGCTCAACAACATATATTCAGGACATAATGTGAATTTTATATTTTACATTTTTTCTAATATATCATGTACTTTTGCCCAGAATCGTTGCCACCACATATGAAAAAAGGAGCCTACTTTATCTTTACATTTCCAACATTTGATATCATAATTTTGAGATATGACCTAATAACCTAGTTGTTACATACCACCTATAAAACATTTTGAATCAATTATCTTTTAATTGCTGACTCTTTGTACGTTTTGGCGTATTTTTCCACATTGATTTCCACTCCTCCACTGAAATATTTTGGCCCAGATTTAACATTTCACCATACAGTTTTTAACCTGTTCAGACTCGGTGTCATATTTCAATAATAATCTATATATCTGGCCTTGTAAATGCGGTTTCATTGAGGACAATTTTTTTTCAAATTCTGACAAAATCGGGCCAGTACCAATGTGATACTGAAATTCAGATTTGTATCTAGACAGAAGTTGCTGAAATTCCATCCAGTCTATATTAGTCCCTTGTTTGCTAAGTGCGTCCAAGTCCTTAAATTTCCCTGCAGTCGTTAACAGATCTTTATATCTAAGGCATCCTATATGTGATTGTCGAAGTTTATCAAAGTACGCCTCTACTAGGGACTTTAGCAATGAAGATTTTGAGGGGTTTTTTTATTTGTATTTCTTCCATATAATCATTAGATTTTTGGCCCAGAAATTTAATTCAGTCTTTTGTTGTGCTTTTCCCATTGGCCAAAGTAAACCATGAAGTCCTTCATTTAGGTCATATTTTTCAAACCCCCAATCTTGTTTATTGGGATCAATAATCCAATCTGCAATCCATACTAAGGCTGCAGCATGTAGATAGAGCTTGACATTAGGCACATTCTGACCTCCTCTAGTTTTCTCATCTTGAAGTATTCTGAAAGCGATTCTGGGTCTTTTCTGGGTCTGGGTTCCATATAAGTGTATTTAGGACAGATTGCCATTTATGTAAAGTTTTGTCTTTCAATGGCAATGGCACAACCTGAAACAAAAAGTTTAGCTTTGGTAAGACACTCATTTTGATTATTGCCATATGGGTAGACTGGAAGAGGTTAGATAATTTGGCTTGAATTTTATTCCAAGTAGAAATATAGTTATTGTCAAACAGATTTGTTAATTCTTGGTCCAATACCACACCAAGATATTTAATTGATTTGGGATTGACCTCACAGCCACTTTCTTCCTTTATATATTCCTCCAATTGTTCTGAGATGCCATAGAGCCAAATTTTAGTTTTTGATCAATTAATTTTAAATCCAGCATGTTTACCAAAGTCAGTTAACAAGTTAAATAAAGATGGAATTGACAAGCCTGAATTTGAAAGCATTAAAACCACATCATCTGCATAACAACTTGTCTTGAAAACTTGACCTTCTATACAAATTCCAGGAATTGACTCCATATTTCATATCTATGTCAAGATAGACTCTAAGACCAAATTAAATAACATTGGAGACAGTGGACAGCCTTGTCTAGTGCCTTTTTCAATTTGGATCTTTTGCACCATTAGCATACCGTTCACCAAAAGTCTTGCTTCTTGTTTCGAATAATTCTTAAAATTATTTCCAAAAACCTTTCTCCACAGTTCAAAGTATGTAAAATAACAAACATAAAATTCCACTGAACATTATCAAATGCTTTCTCTGCATCTAAAAAAAATAAAAACCGCTTGTTGTTGTGTTCTCTGAACACAGTCCATAGCATTTATGATCAAACATATATTGTTTCTCATGAGTCTTTTGGGCATCCTCATGCACCACCTCCGAAATTCACCTTTTTAATCTTTCTGTCAAAATTTTGACAAACATTTTATAATCCACATTTAAAAGTGAAACTGGTCTGTAAGATTGTGGTAATTATAACTCCATCCCTTCTTTTGGTATAAGCGTAATTGAAGCTTGTTCCCATGAAGTTGGAACTTCCTTATCTGAAGATTCTGTGATTCAACCTGTAACAAAATGGGAGTCACAACATGATTCAGAGCTTTATAGTATTCTGCTGGTAGGCCATCAGGACCTGGTGCCTTTGAAGATTTCAATGATAAAATTGCATTTCCTGTGTTGTTATTTTATTATTCAAAATACTCCGATGTTGTTCAGTAAATTTCTTCAGGGGGATATCAGCCACGTACTTAAGATTTTCTTCCCAGCTAGCTGTATCCTCTGAATGATAGAGAGTCTGGAAGAAATTCACCAGTTTTGCTTGAATATCCTTTTCTAAAAAAAAAAGTCTTTCCCATTATGATGTATTTTTTAAATAGAGTTCTTTTGCGAACATTGTTGTATCCTTAATGCAAGCCACTTACCAGGTTTATCTGCATGTTCAAAATGTTTTTGCTTCAAAAATCTAACTTCCTCCTCATTTCTTCTGTTTCAATCAAGTCCCTTTTAACTCTGAGGGCTAAGATCTGTTTCCAGGTTTTCTTAGAAGGTTTCGCCTGGTGAATATATTCAAGCTGTTGTATTTGCTCCTGAATGTCTTTAAAATCCTTAGTTTTCTTTATTTTTATCTTATTATTTTGCCGAATTAATACACCTCTCATGTAGGCTTTACTTATGTCCCATACCACAGAAATTGGAACCTCTGAAGTCAAGTTTGTTTGAAAGAATTCAAAAAGCTCCTTTTTGCATTCCTGCACTCTTGATTTATCTTCCAGCAAATAGTTATTCATTCTCCATCTTCTCATACCATTTCTCAGATAGTTCAAATTTATTTCCAGTGGATTATGGTCACCAAAAGTATTAGGCAAAATATGTGAATCTCTGACCATCGGCACCAGAGACTTCGATAACCAACATTGGTCTATTCTTGAATGAGAATCATGGCTCTGAGAATAGAAAGTATAATGTCTTTTATTAGGATGTTGTATTCTCCAAAGACTACCAATGAAAGTTGACTTTAAAAACTGAGAGATTTCTTTGGTAGTCTGACCCCTTGTCTTTTATGCGTTTTATCCAAGTTTGGATCCAGTACTGCACTGAAATCACCAATCAGAAGAAGTTCAGAGTCCAAGAAGTCAACATGGCTTTTAAAAAATGCATTATTAGGGGTGTAGATATTAATTAACTTCAGTATTTTACCATCTGGCAGCATGAGGTTGAATGTAATAAAATGGCCTTCAGAGTCTTGTCTTATTATTTCGGCTGTGATATTAGGATTTACAATATATGTAACCACTCATCTCTTTTTTTTTTCTTTCGCCGATGCTATAAATTCCTTGCCGAGCTTTTTGAAGATTAGAACTTGAGAATGTGCTTGTTTAATGTGAGTCTCTTGAAGGCAAATAATATCTGCTTTTGATTTAATAAGCTGGTTAAAAAAATTAGATCTCTTAGTTGGAGCATTCAAACCATTGACATTAAGTGACAGAATCTTTAGCTTTTCCATTTTTGGACCCAGGGTATTGTTTGTCTATAAGCTATGCTGCTGCTCTTGAATAGATCCTTTGTGGCTTCTCAATTCGGATTGTTTTGTCTGGAAGGTTGTCTTCTAGCGCTGCTGTTATATCTTGATGCAAATCCAGGTACCTATATGTTCAGTCACGCCTTTAATCCTGATATTTCTTATCCTGTTTTGGGTTCCAACGCTTCAAATTTTTCTTCAGCTTCCAGCTTCCATGCCTTATATTCCAAGAATTCTGCTTCCACCTTTTGTACCTTGATGCGGTCTTCCTCAATTTGTTTAGTATTAGAATCCACAAATTTTTGTATGTTATCAATCCGATCAGAAAGTTCTTTCTTAGACTCAATGACCTCCTTTTTCAGGTCAACCACGTCCCTCTTGACTTCAATGATTTCTTTATGCAAACCTTCAACCACTGCTCTCATATCTTTGTTATGTTTATCTAGAAGACACATTATTTAGTTCAGGTCTATGGTTTCCTCTTCATCCCCCTCATCATCTTTCTTGTCTTTTTTAGGATTTCGTTTTGCATAACCCATACCTTTCTTCTGCTTCAGTGAAGCTAATGTTTCTGAGAGCGATTTTTTCTTTGGGGATTTTTTAAAATGCCTTAGGTTGACTGACATTAAATAACCAGCAGTCAAGCTATTGTATATGTTACTCTATATCAGTTATATCAGACAATATTATTATTATTTCCCTTAAATGATAGGATCAAAACAAATCATTAATAAGCCTAAGTGCAATCAGTATAAAATTTAGCATTAAGAACCAACAGTTCTAAAAATGTATTTCAGTTTTATGATTGTCTAACAAGCTTGTTCAGTATTAACTATTGTCAATACGTTGCTAATGCCGTCAGAGTTTAGAGAAAACACACACGCAAAACAAAGAAACAAAAAAGAAAACCAAGCTGGTGCTGCCCCCTGCAGTAATTCCAAGCCTTGCCACAGACCTGTAGAACTGTTAGCTGGCTAGCTGGGCAGCCGTCTTCTTACTCCACGCATTCGTCTGAGGACTTAAAAATGCCTGACTGCCCAGTTTTGTAATCCAAGTGAGAAAAGTCAGGTTCAAATGAGTGATGAAAAAACAACTTTAAAAAAGCAGCTTCCAGATATACACCTCTAAAATCACCAAGCTCAGAGCTACTTTCTTTTAGTTTCCTGACTCTTTAGGCCAGGGGTAGTCCAACTGCGGCCCTCCAGATGTCCATGGACTACAATTCCCAGAAGCCCCTGCCAGCATTCACTGGCAGGGGCTCCTGGGAATTGTAGTCCATGGACATCTGGAGGGCCACAGTTGGACTACCCCTGCTCTAGGCTTTAGAATTGCCATCAGCATTGCAGAACACTGGTTGGTGGATCTGGGTGTTCAGCACCAGAGTCACAAGACTCAAAAAAGCTTCCTTTTGGTTTCCTGACTCTCTGTACCCTTCTTGTCTCCCGAGAGTTGGAAAAGAAAGCCACACACAGTCTTGGGACACTCGCAAAGCTCTGCTATCACCTCAGATCTCCGGGAAAGTAAACAAAAGTCTTCGTTCATGGTCTGCTAGTTTTTAGATAGCAAAGTATAGAGGGAGTAGTCTCAGCAATAAATCTCTATTGTTTAGCCCAGAGCTTGAGACAGTTCGTTTATTCACCAATGGGAGGGGGGGTAAGGAGGGAAGAAAAAAATTAAAAGTAAGCTACCACCGAGTCTGCAACACTTACCCCCAATCAGAAATCAGTTCTTGAAGAGGAGAAAAAACAATCGCAATGCAGTAGGGTCCCTGCACTTCAGAAAGTGAAGAAGAAAAAAGGAAAAAACAGACAAGCACGGAGGGTAGGCGTTTCCTTGGCTGCAAAGCCGTGAGACCAAAAGATCCAGAATTAAAAAAACTCGCGAATCGGTTTGCTGGATTCCAATGCCGGAATAGGCGTAGAGAACTTTAGCACAAGTTCCCCAGTCCTGCTTCCCACTAATTAGAGACTAATTAGCAGCAGCCCACACACAGCTTTCAGAGGACCTCGAGGAGAGTCCTCCCTGGTCCGCCATCAACCCCTCTTCCTTGGTGGGAACATTTTTGGTTCAGTGGAAACGTAAGGGCTGGGTAAGATGCTGCGACATGGTTGGGAAAGGCCAAGGAGTGTATAAATATTTTTTTACATTATTTTACATTTTGAAATTATTTAAAAAATAGGGATTTGCATCCGGTTAAGTTCTCAATTTAGGTTTAGGGTTAGAAAATGTATGCTTCAGTTTGGGTAGGTTTTTGGTTTAGTGGAAGCGTTAGCGGTGGGGAATATTATGTGACGTGTTTGGGAAAGGCCAAGAAGTGTATAAAAAAATTTATTAAAAAATTGCGTGGAGCGCGGCTGCCGGGGGCTCCCTGCGCGTCAAGCCGCCCTGCCCGTCAAGCCGCCGCCCGACGGAGTCCCTGCCAGCGGCGCGCAGGCCGGCTGGCGGGGGCTCCCTGCCCGGCGGTCTGACGCGGAGAGAGGCGCGAAGCGCCTCTTGCCGCATCAGACCGCCGGGCAGGGAGCCCCCGCCAGCCGGCCTGCACGCCGCTGGCAGGGACTCCCCTTTTAAAATCTTCGGAAGACCTTTGGCGCCTTCGGAACATGGACGCCAACGGCCCGCAGAGCGCCCGAGCATGCCCCGCCGCCACCGCCCGCCCTCTCTAAGGTGAGCTTCCTTGCCCCGCGCTGCCCTGTCCCTCCCTATCCCCCAGATTCTAGCGCCCATTGTATTATCGTTACAATGGGCTCTTTTACTAGTAGAATTATAACACAGGTCCCAGGACAGATCCTTGGAGTACTCCACTTGTCACTCTTTTTTTTTTTCAAGAAGATTTTTTTTTTCAAGAAGATCCTGTGGGTGCTCAAAGCTGATTCATTGATTGATCACTCTTCAATTCTGCTTTCACAATCAGCCCCATGGTATAAAACAATTTAAAAAGACCACTCTAGAGCATCATATTTAGTAAACATAACAACACGCAATCTTAGAATGGCCCTAACATCTTTGCGGTTTAAAATGATGCCATCAGCCATGCTCTTTGGACGATATCTCCAAATACCCACAGCCCAATGCTTGTGTATATGTGGAAATCCATCTGTGGAGGACCTGCCCCACTATGTTTTGGCTTGTCCCCTGTACTCTGAACCCAGGGGCAAATTCCTTGCCAAGTTACTACCAAACTCACACCCCACTTCTGATTTTGATAAAGTCGCCTATCTGTTATCAGATGTCGACCCCTATATTTCATAGAGGGTGGCACTTTTCGCTCTGGCCGCCTGGAAGATCCGAGCCAAAGCTGTTTTACAGGTGTCCCCACCTTGATACACCGTGTTTCTTTTAAATTGTAACTCAGTAGCCCTCGTCTACAATTTTATGTACACAATATTGGAGAAATATTGTTTTATCCATATTTGTACCTTATTGTTTTTAATTATGTTTTGTAATGGCCTTTGGCTAAACAAAATAAATGTTATCGTATCGTAAGAAGATGCTGAACCATTAACACGTACTCTCTGGGTAGGATTTGTCAACCGGTTATTGATCCACCTGACAGAATTAGGATCCATACCGCAGTTTACCAACTTGTGAACAAGAATATCATGTGGAAACTTATCAAAAGCTTTATTGAAATCCAAATAAACTATGTCCACGGCATTCCCCTGATCCAGCAAGGTAGTCACTTTCTCAAAAAAAGAGATAAGGTTGTTCAGACATGACTTGTTCTTGCGAAACCCATGCTGAGTCTTAGAAATCACAACTCTCAGTTCCAGCTGCTCAAGGACCATTTGATTATTTGTTTCAAAATTTTGCCAGCTACAGATGTCAAGCTGATGGGTCAATAATTACCTGGATCCTCCTTTATCCCTTTCTTGAAGATGGGGACAACATTTGCCGGCCTGCTATCATCTGGCACCTCACCTGTTCTCCAAGAAGTGTCAAAAATAATGGATAGAAGTTCAGTGATGACACCTGGAAGTTCTTTTAGTACCCTTGGATGCAATTCATCTGGCCCAGAAGACTTCGTTTCATTTAAAGAAATGAGGTGTTTGTGGACTGCTCCAACAGTGATCCCAGGCTACCATTCCCGTCCCCCGTGTTGTTTTACGTTTTTTGCCAAATTGATCACTATTTCCCTCACAAGAGAAGACCAAGGAGAAATAGGAGTTAAGCAGTTCAGCCCTCTCTTCATCATCTGTTATAATTTAACTTTCTTGTCCTCGCAGTGGTCCTATGGTGTCCCTATTCTTTTTCTTGCTTGAAATATAACTAAAGAAGGCTTTTTTGTTATATTTAGCATTTCTTGCTAGCCTAAGGTCATATTGAACTTTAACTTTTCTAACAATTATTGGTTATTTGTTTATAACCATTCTTGGTAGTAAGGCCTTCCTTCCATTTCCTAAATGACTCTTTTTTATTCCTCAAATCCTTTGACAACTGCTTATGGAGCCAACTTATCTTCCTTAGGCTCCTTCCATCTTTTGTTCTCAAGGGAATTGTTTGTGATTGAGCCTTCAGTATTTCACTTTTCAGTATTTCAGCCCTCTTGGACTCCCATCTCTTTAAGTCTTTCTGACCACGGGACTCTATGCATCATACCTTTAAGTCTGTGAAAATCAGCTTTCCTGAAGTCCAGTCTATACGTACAACTACGTAAAGGTTTTCTCTTTCCCATTATTGAAAATTCAAAAAGCACATGGTCACAGCCACCAAGTGTGCCCACTACTTCGACCTCATCTACCAGTTCTTCCCTATTGATGAGAATCAAGTCATAATACGACAAGAGTTCTCAATTTAGGATTAGGGTTAGGAAAAATATGCTTCCGGGTTGGTAGGTTTTCGGTTTAGTGAAAGCATTAGGGCTGGGGAACATGCTGTGATGTGTTTGGCAAAGGCCGAGTAGTGTATAAATATTTTTTCACATTATTTTACCTTTTGAAATTCTGTTAAAAATAGAGATTTGCATCCAGTTAAGTTATCAACTTAGGGTTAGGGTTAGGGAAAGTATGCCTCAGGATGGGTAGGTTTTTGGTTTAGTGGAAGTGTTAGGGCTGGGGAAGATGCTGTGTTGTAGTTGGGAAAGGCCAAGGAGTATATAAATATTTTTTCACATTATTTTACCTGTAAAAGATATGTAAAAAATAGGGATTTACATCCGGTTAAGTTAGGCCAGGGATAAAAAAGCATGGGGAGCAAGCTCAGGGTCAGATGCAAAGGGAAGTAGAGGAGGGCAGACAACTGGAGCACAGAGGAGAGAGAGAGGGAATATGGAGAAGAGAAAAGGCCAAGAATGGAAGAGGGAGAGCAAGGACAGAGTCAGGGCAAGGAGAAGAAGTTAGGAGGGGGGACAAGCCAGCAGGTGCCAGACAAGGGCCTGGAGAAGGTGCTGGAGACCCACATGGAGTCCACGGATAGCACAGTTAGGCTTCGGGGGGGGGGGAGCTCTGGAAGCACAGCAGAAGCTCTGGAAGCACATCATCATCATCATCATCATTATCATCATCATCACTCTCCTCCAGCATCTGTCCACCTCCTGCTTTCATTCCACCACACTCCTCAGAAGGATGGGAAGAGAGTGGGGAGGATGGGAGGAAATTGCAATGCCTTCAAATGTCATGATGTCAATTCTACTACAAACCCTGAAGTAAAATCATCATGTCAGCGTGACTGTCTAGGATTGTACTAAAATTCTATGGCAAACCCATAAAGTTTTTACAGCCTTTGTCAGACACAATGAAAACCATAGAGTTTAGCAAAATAAACAAACAAACAACAACAAAAACTACCATAAAGTTTCAGGAAATCCTAGAGCGTCCTCCTGACACAATAGTGTCATTTTCAGGTTCATGCCAGAGGTATGACACTATTGCATCAAAGTAGCGCCTATTAACATATCCCCCCTCCCAAAAGCCCCCCACCCCCCAGTTGCAAGGATTGGACTGGCAAAGTTGACGCTCGCTGCCCTGAGACACAGGCATAGGTTCAAGCAGATGAAAGTAAAAGACTTTATGAATCAAACAGTCTACCAGTCAATTTTTGAATCCTTTAATACATTTTTTTACGTTGCTCAGCATGCAGCAAAGGATACATTTCAATCTATCTATGCCAGCCAAAAGTGAACCTCAATTGGCCATGGTTATGGGAGCGCGATGTACTGCAATATTGTACACCTTGTAAAAGCCAAAGAGAACTGACAGCAGACATTCAATATTCATCTGACAAAAGTGTTTGCATGCATTTCACCTTGGCCTTTCGTGGGCATGAAAAGCTAATTTCATTGAAGTGACTAATAATTCCAACAGTTGCACAACTAAGATGCCTCTTACTCTCAGGGTTTAACCTTTTCTTGTGTGTTCACCGGGTCGGTGTTAATAACCATCGGAATGAAGAAAAGGGATAATAGAGGGATGATTACACAAAGTGGAGAACTTTAAGGAAAGATGCTAATCAATGCTCTCTAAAGGCGTCTGGAGGAGCAAGCACAAGCCTGAATCATTTGCTAGCCAATTGAGAGAGACATGAGAGCTCTGAAAATACAGCAAGTATAACTCAAGCAAACCTCTGGCCCTGTGGTGAACTCCAGCCAGTCACTCTAGCAAGAAAGAAACTCTTTCTGTTAACAGGCAAATATCTGAAGCTGATTGCCAGGGAAGATGCAGGGATGGATGCAATGAGGAACCTGCAGGAAATTACTGGAAATGTTCCGTAGTCTGTCTGTCTGTCTGTCTGTCTCTCTCTCTCTGTCTCTCTCTCTCGCTTATTCCCTTGAAACTCCTGAGATTATTTTGTTAAGGACATAATACGACAAGAGGAACTGAATCTATTTTTCCTAGTTGGAGTGACAGTTGGCATTTTCAGAGCTGGTTAAGTGCTTGAGGGAGCTCATGGACCCTGAAAAGCAGGTTGACTTGGTTGGTCAAGGGTGCCATCTAGCCACAGTCTCCGAATTGCAAACTCTCTCATGGACTGTTTATGCACTGGAGGTTTCATGGCAGGCTGCAGGCTGGAGTTTTAGTTGTGGCAGGGTGCCCCACCTCTTCTTGCACCCACATGGGGGAGCATTTGGCCTGGTGCACGTCATCTGCCCCCAATTTGTGCTCCTGCACAGAACCTGGGACAGTGAAGTTCCCAGTGCATAAACGGTCATGGTCAAGACACAGCCGATTGGGTTATGCTGACCCCTACCATGGTAATATCAAAATCAGATTGCTGGGTCACACTGTAAATTGACCATGATACTTTGCTATTGGTATTGGTGGCAAAGCTTTTGGGGGTCAAGTGTGTCACCAAAGACTGTATGAGAGCACTGGATGCACAAGGAATTCACCTCCTTTCATTTGAGTGCCTGGCCTGTTCTGGGAAGTAAATGGTGGGGCAAAATGAGGGACTCAAACAACAGTACAGACCAGGGGTGGTCAACTGTGGCCCTCCAGATGTATGTGGACTACAATTCCCATGAGCCCCTGCCAGCATTTGCTGGCAGGGGCTCATGGGAATTGTAGTCCATGGACATCTGGAGGGCCGCAGTTTGACCACCCCTGGTATAGACCATGGACACCATGTTGTCACAGTAATAATCCAGCAGCCTGTTGAAGTCTGTGGATCAATCTTTTGCTCTGTCTCTTACGTGTTATTTCAACCCAAATTCCACCTTGTCAAAAACGACTTTGTTCTCCAGGATCCTTTCCACACCTGGAAAAAATGATGCAATGGCCATCTTCATGCTCCACGGAATTCCAAACATTCCCCAAAAAATCTTGCAATTCTGGTGCAGTGCCGAATGTGCTCCATTTGCCGCAGAGTTTGGGACTGCTGCTAAAACCAGACTCCCACCCCCCCCCCAGTCCCATGGGAGAGAACTCACAGTAGCCTAAAGTGGAAGCTCAAAACAGTTGTGTTGGCTTCCCCCACTGTTTCCCACCTCAAAGGATGACATTTCAGATCCAACTCAAAGATGATGTTTTGGACACAACTGGGTTATTGTGCATGCTCAGATTTTTTTTTAAAGGGAAGGGAAGGGAGGCAGAAGTGCAAAATGCAAGTCACAAATAGACTCCTGGATGGTGCCAGAGAAAACCACAGATGTAGAATGTCAGGTGCAAATTCGGGGTCTGCATCCATAACTCAATGCTGTGAGAACACATTGGCAAAAAATAGCTGTGCAAATTGTCCTGGAGTCTGTTCATGGTCTGAAATGCCCAAGGGTATTTCCTGCAGCCATGGGAAGGGCAATGACAGAAAGATGATCACCACAAGAGGCCAACCCAGAGAAAAACTCCAAAGGTTCTAAGCCAGTGTTTACAGTCCAAGGCCTACCTTTTGGAAGCAAGGTCAACGTCAAGTCTCGCTTAGGAGATTGTAGAAGAAGAAATGCTGAAAATGGAGACTGAGAAGGAAAGCCACAGCCCAGCAGCAGCAGAAATGGCAGCGATGGCAAAAATGAATGCAGGACCAGCAAGCTTAGTGTTGGTAAGAGGGGTCTCCAGATATAGCACCAGAGATGCAGGGACCAGCATGGAGGCAAGAGGAGACTGTGGGCTTAGGGAGGTAGCTGCCAGGGCAGCCAGGCAGTGGAGACCATGCTGAAGCCAGGCAAAACCTTCATTGGCTGGGGCAAGCCAGGCTGTCTCTAAGGGAGCCCTGCTACTAGAAGGGCACAGTATTAAGAAAAGAGGCTTGGGACCCAGAGGTCTAAGGGCTGTATTGTGGGAAATAACAAGTTAAGCTCGGTAAAAAGGAAAACAGTAAAAGTTAGCAGCCAATGAGGAACATGCGCGGGGGGGGGGAGACTTCTGCTGGACAATTCACAGGGGGATCCCTGGCCGGAGGCCAAGTAGAAAACCATAGTCATCCAGTTAGGTTCTGTGGTACGAGTGGACATTCGGATCTGCATCACCCATATTCTAGTCTGGCACTTTTAACTGACACGCCATCCTTGTTCTCCTAGTTCATCTCTTTATCAATTATTTTTGAGTTCCCCATCCGTGTTTCCATTTTGTAAGACCAGCTAAGGCTGACAGATGTTGCAGTTTCCCTGCCACAATGGAAGGATGAATGCAGAGAAGAGTATGAGTCAAACACATCTTAAAAAAACAATCCAATGAAATTTCATTCAGACCATATCTTCAGTCTCATCTACATCGTTAAATCTCACTAAGGATAAATGTGTGGGTCTCATTTGAGTCATCTGGTGTTTGGAATTTAAAATCCTCTGTCTTATGTAATAGAAATATTTGCATAAAGAGGTAAACACGACAGAGGTTAGGACGGCTAGCAAATAAAACTCATATTCTACAGGGAAAGGCATTTTCATAAAACATCAAGTAAACATTCATTCATTTCACTTAGCATATAGCTATGATTGCAGAGCTCTGTTTACAAGAGCGCTGGCATCAAAGGAAGTCTGAAAAACTAATTTTGATTAAGCCCTGAGCCAACGGGAATGGAGCTGATGGAGTCGTCATTGCATAACTGGAAAGCCGAAATTGGTGGGGTTGTCTAGACTCACAATCCTCACAGCTTTCCGCCCATATTCCCTCATTTAGAGGACAGCATGATGAGAACATAAAGATGGGCTGGTTTAAACCAAGGATCTGTAAATTATGGCTCTGGAGCCAAATGTGGCTATTAAGGAACCAAATAAGAAAAAGAAATTTCAGTATGAAAGCATATTGAAAGAATAACTGGCAGGTGGAGGGGATGCCAAGCAAAGATTTTTTTTGGGGGGGGGGGATTAAAGGCTCTTAGAAATGATACAGACACCGTTGCTAGTAATCCCAGGCAAACTATGCAGAAATGTATGTAAATCAATGCATTAAACAAGGGAACACTACAGGACCACCTGTACATCTTCCAAATAATGGACTTGAAACAACTAGTCCTTGGGCAGCATAAACTTTAGGGGCTATTAATCATCCCTCAAAAGATATCTGCAATCTATGGCCCATTAAAAGCCCTGGCCAAATAAACTAATTAAAAGCCCTGGCTTGTAGCAATGTAAATGCTGAAATCAATTTAGGGATATCAGACTCTGAGGATCCCCCAGAATTACAGCTCATCTTCAGACTACAGAGGTCCATCCCCCTGGAGAAAATGGGGACTCTATGGCATTATACCCCACTGAAGTCCCTGTCCTCTCCAGGCTCCATTCCCAAATCTCCAGGATTCTCCCAATACAGATCTGGCAACCCTACCTCCCCATTTCTCACCATTGGCCAGGGGAGACCTGGCCACTCCAGATGATCCTCTATCACTTCTTAGGAAGCCCATTCTCATGAATGGAAGATACAGCAGATGAGGCACAGAATCTAGCTGATGCTAGGCAGGCAGTGCTAATGGAGGGGCATCCTGTGGTCTCTTTAGTGGGCTACATGCATGCTTCTTCCAGACCCTGCTCTCCCTGTTCCCAGAAGGTTTGATTGTCAATAGTGTTATCTGCTTATGCTTGTCTACTTTGTCTGAAGGCCAAATGGCTGCACCAGCTTATTGGCACCGGGGTCCGCCACCCTGCCTGCTTGGCACTCCTGTATTTTACCAGCCAGTATGTCTGACTGTTTTCAAGTTCCCACAGTCAGTTGCCTCTCGCTCCCCTGTGAATGGAATATGAAAACCCCCAGGAAATTCCTCCAACAGGTAGACAGCTGCCTCCCTGTCGGGGTACCTCCGCAGGAAGGGACAGAGGGCACTTACCCAGATTGGAGTTGGGGCTCAGCCCCACAGTTCTCTTGTTGGGCTCTTAATCAAGTTTTGCAGTAGTGGAAGGTCCTCCAGAACCCGATCCTCCATCCTTCCTTGCTGAGGACCAGGCCCCACAAAAGGGCTGCTGTGAACCACTGGTCTAATTATACATCTGCCCAGTGTGTCCAGCCTCACACAACTCACAAATGTGGTTGTAGTGAGATTTGAGATTGTTTGCAAATCCCAGGCCCCCACCTAGGATCATAGAATCATAGAATCATAGAGTTGGAAGGGGCCATACAGGCCATCTAGTAAACAACCATCTAGGAAATGTTGCTCAATGCTCCCTCTCCTTCATCTCCCTCATGCTAGGTCCCACCTTGACCAACCAGTTTTGCAATTCCCATCATGCCAGAGGATTGTATGAAGCCAGCTCTCTGAAGTCCTGGTCATACTTCAAGGCAGCTTCATCCCCCACGTATTCCTTTCCCTCCAGCACATGGGATGAATGCTGGGCCAAGGCAGCCACTATCAGCAGAAGGTATTCTGTGTAACCTCGCAGCCAATTGGTGACGTTCTTCTCACATTGCAGAACTTTCCTCTTCCTTTTATCCTTGCACTTGCCCGTATCACCACCTTTGTGCCCAGTTCTGAACAATTCATACAGGTCAATATAATACCCATCAAGAGCATGCACCCTCAACCTACACAAAAGGTGGATCCCTGGTGGGGCATCAGTATCAATGTATTGGCCTGGAGGTTCCCAGGCCAACCCAGCTACTTCCCCTGTGTCCAGCAGGCACTTGGCCTCAATCCTACGCTTGTGGAGCCATTTAGGCAGGCCTGGGACAAAGGCTCCCTCCAACAAATATAAGCCCTCTTTGTGTGCCTCTCTCCCTCCTCACTTGAGGAGGACTCACCAGTTGAGTGGGAGCAGTGTGCCCTGCAATGCCAACCATGGCCAGATCTTCACCACCGCTTCCAATGTGACGTTTCCCTCCAGGTCCCTGACTGTGTCCTAAGTGGTTAAGTCCTCCACCTGTGAACTGTCCTCAGGTGCCCCTGTGCCACTTTGCAGGCTCCTAGACAATCTGGGCCCTGATAACTGTGCTATGGCCTGGGCATAACCCTTCCAGTTAGCCATGGCCTCCCCAGCCAGGGTGGCTGGCCCTGGCTCTGGACTGCTGGTCCCCGAGCTGGCTCATGGTGAGGCCTCACTATGGCATTCACCTTTATTCCTAGGCCTCTGTTCAGATGCACCTTCTCACCCAAAGGACTGGCCTGCCCCTTCTGGGGCCTCTTATCCGTGCACAAACCACTGTCTACCAATGTTCCCCTCGGCCTCGACCCTGGCTCTTGGCCTCCCCCTGATTTGATGGAGCAGTGCTCACTCTTGGGACAGGGCCCCCTGGTTGCCCCATCTCTCCTTCTAGAGGGGGCTTAGCCCATGCCCTTCACCCTGGTGCCACTTCCTTCCCTGTGGTTAGCCTCACTGGAGCCCATATCACCCTTTGAAGAGCATCCTTGAAGCTGCTGGAATGGCCTCTGCCCATGTGGCCCTGGCCTTAAGGGTGCTGGCACATCTGCCACCCTTGATTTGTGCCCTTGTTCTCTTTTCCCTCCCGGATGGCCTGCAACCTGCCTCCACCCATGACCTCTTTTGGAGGGTCATTGTCGCTGCTGCTTCACACCTGGATTGGAGGGTGGATTCTTCTCCCTCTGCTGTGCCACTGCCTTGTCTCTGTTCAGGATTTGGGCTGTGTGCCCTCGGGCCCCAGGACCAGCCGAGCTCCAGTGCAATGCTCCATGGCCCACTCTGGTCCTCCCAGTCCACACAGCAGCCAGATAGCTGAGCAGCACTTAGCTTGGCCATCAGGAGAAGAGCGGGCTTCAAACAAGTACTTCTTTATATAGCCATGTGCCTGATCACCCTTCCTAATGCCACGCTGCCCGAACAGAGTGCGCTTGTGTATGCCACGCCTTCTGCCTTCCACCCTCTGCCGCATCAATAGCAGCTAGGTTAAGTCCTAGCTGCATTTTATTACATGACAGGAGTGCCTTTCAATATTAGACCACTGAAGAAGGCCCCGAGGGGTTTGAAATGTGTTTGGTTATCTGGTTTCTGGTAATTTCTCCATCTGTCAAAAGGTTTTGGATTTGTGCAATAGCGCATTATATATGTTGATGTTTTTAAGTTTTATATGATGCACATGTATTGAAATAAATATTTGCATTTTAATATTTAAAATTCATTCTGCTGCTGTTCAGTCTTTTAGGTTCCTAGCTTGTGTACACAGGTTGGGTTACTTCGTTCCCTCTTTTGTTGTTTCTCTGCTCTGTAAGACCACACCCAACGATATTTTGGGGAAATAGTAATGGGGAAATTGAGATTTCTGAACCTCCCCACCAGCATCCAGCACTCCTGGTGCTGTTTCCCCTCCTGTACACTAGCATATATGTCATTTTCTAAACTCTCCATAGTAGGTACATAGTTAAAGCGCTGAAATACTATAGCAATAAACAAACTATCAATGAAAAACAAAATGACAGCAATTAAAAGACTGGAGGAAGCGGTGGGGGAGGAAGGGCAGAGGTAAGGAGAGATACTGGGCAACCAGCCTGTACAGAAGTTCTCCTGCTGCTGCAAATCAATGAGATCCAAATGGCAAATAGCCTCCATGCAGAAGCAACCAAATCCCTCATAATGATTGAAAATGGATGGCATTCTTTAATGCTTTTTGTTTAAACTTATACAGACTTTAATAGTAGATTTTCAGAAGCCATAGAAAAATTCCTGAAGTTTAAATTGCATTACTAGTTTTTACATGAAAGAGCATTCAACCAAGTGATCCTCTCTTTGCATTCTGAAACTGTTCTGTCTTACGCAGTTCTGTCTCATGCTTTTCTTATACTAGGGCTCCCATAAGCTTGTTTTGCTCAGCTTGCAGCCCAGTTTTATGCTCCTGAGTAAATCTGGCCCAGGTCCCAAGAGGTATTTGGGTTCTGAAACCCACCTCAAAGGTATGATCTTCAAAGAATTGTACTAATACAAGACTGGTTCTTACGCCTAAGATGACAATAAGGTTACATATGTATTTTGCAGTGCACAGTTTACAGGCAGACTGATAAGAGGTCATGCGCAACATTAATTGAACCATCTTATCACACTAGATCAGTTCATCAAAGTTTAATCATCTTTCAATTAACTCACGGAGAGATGGAGAGAAGCCTCTACAGGCACTCTCTGTCAGTTGAGTCAGTTGTTCCAGTCATATGGAAGCTAATTAGTATTTTCCATTTGACTCTGCAGAACTAAAATCTGGCGGAATGGATTCCTGAAACAGCCATCCTACTGGGCACAGCAGGAAAACAGACATCTATGCATAAATAGAATTTAAAACAATCTTAAGCTCCTGAGATATTATATTGAAAGTGGGCTTCCGAAGTGAGCCCTGTAAAGCAAAGGCAACTTAGCATACCTGGACATGGAGAGTGTGTGTGAGTGTGTATTTGTGTGTATGTTTTGTTTTTGTTTTTTGCATTAGAGCCATATAGTGTGCATGTTTCCTTCTTACCGAACAAGATGGCTTTCGTGGGCCCTTCCACATTATCACTTTTGTCTCTTCCGCATCCCTACTGCTTCAGGTTTTTTATCCTTTTCTGCACACGTTTTGCTACCCCTAGTGGTAGATTTAATATTGCATCTCTGTATGGCAGGCAATCCAGACATACAGTGATGTAATATTAAACTGACCACTAGAAGGAGCAAAACACATGTGAAAAAGGACCCTCCCCCAAAAAAGAAAGAAATAGGGACACAAAAGAGACAAAAATGAGAATGTAGAAGATCCCCTTGTCCACCATGGAAGTTCCTCTGACTCTTCCTCTCCCCACCCTTTTATGCCCTCTCTCTTTGCATGCTCTAACAAGAGGTGGAATGTTCCTGTGGGTCTCTCCCATGCTTTTCTGAGTATGTTGAATTTTCCTGAAAATGATCATGTTTTTTCATTCATCCTAGGCTAGACAGCTAGGGGAGAGATTTTTTATATATTAGGTTCTTGTCTACTTTCTCTTGCCATGCATTTGAATCCACTTCACAATAAAGTTTTAGTTTTTTTCCCAATATACTTATTTTATGTATGTTTGCTGTGCATTGATAGTTGGTGATAAAGGAAATGATTACGACTTTCTAACTGATCCCACAGTTATTAGAAACTGGCTTTAGTTCCATATTGGAGACCAAGATCTGATTTCTATTCTTTCTTTGTCCAGAGGAAAGTTGATTGCTTGGCCAGGCTTTGCTATGTGACCTTTTAACATACAATGGAAGAGAGGGGAAATGGATCATGGAGTGCTTTACAGATATGCTAAGGAATTATGTTTTGACTAAAAATAAGAGTCCTGGTAACTCAACCTTCCAGATATAGCTGAGCCTGATACAAGCTGGTGCCAGGAGTAAAGTAGTGTTTAGAAATATGCTCTATTTAGTATAAGCTTGAAGTAGGAGCCAAACCTGCTGACCCTGCCACATCAAAGGTATGAGATCAGGGCTCCTGGGATATCCTGAAGAATTTGGGGGAGGACCAAAGTGGACCTGGACATGACCCTGAGGGAGTGGCATTATTACATTCCCTCTGAGCCAACACTTTGAGACAGATGTATACAATTCTAGGCAATCTTTTGTTCCTTGCACAGGTTTGAGTAGACCTGAGTCCCTTGTGACTATTCTTTTTTTGCTGCAGCTAAATTAAAGAAAAAAAATATGAAAAGGGTTTCCAGTCAGACAGGTTCTGGGGTAATTCACACTATGCAAAAGGATCCTGCTTGGCTCCTAGACCATCAGTACGATACCATGTTTTTCCTTCGTGTACAACTTTGCTATAGTAACTAGTAAATGTCTCCAGTAGGTGGTGACTTGTGATCCTGCACATGGAGATGGGTTACAAAACGGATTCACTTGGTTTGGGATCAATCTTTTAATCCTCTGCCATGCTGTACCTATGCTAGGCTATTTGGTCCAGTGGCCGAGTCCTTGCCTTGGCCAATAGCATCCAAGCCAGTCTCAAAAGAAGCAGAAATTGCACTGTTGATAGGGAGCTCAGGAGAGCGTGACATTCGGCTGCTCTGAAACAAGAAGCTGGAAGTCCTCCCTTAGCCAGGCTATACTGTGGCACGCCTGGTGTGCAGGTAGCAAAGTTGGAGAGAGGCTAGAATCCTGCTTCTGTCCTGCTTGAGATGTACCAGTGTGCTGTGGCAGTTAGAATGTCAAACTATGTCCAGGAGACCAGACTACACTCCCACTCAGCCACCTTCAGCCATGCTTTCTCAACTCAAACTACTTCGTATAATGCTGTGAGGAACAAATGGCTGGGCGAATGATCTCGTGAAGAGACCATGGCTTGTTGGTGGGCCATCTACTTGGCATGCAGAAAGTCTCAGGTTTCATCTCCTTGTCATCTCCCATTAAAAGGGAGTAGGTAATGTGAAAAACTGCTTGAAGAGCTCTTGAAGAGCTCCTGCCCGTCTGAGTAGGCAGTAGTGATATGGCTGGAGCAATGGTTTGATCCAGTCTGAATTAGCTGCACATACAGGCCTTTCATTCCAAGAACATTGAGTTCTTCCATGCTGTCCATGCACGGAGGAAGTAGAGTTATTTCTCATATCCTTTGTTAATCCAGCACTAAAATCTCCATGCGAGCAAACAAATGGTTGCATTTCAGTTTGTATCCCACAAACAGCTTGCAAATTTGTATTTTGTAAACATCTGTTTTCAATATACGTTACTGCTGTGTTTCACATTCTGTATCAACTTTAAAAAGTCGATATTTTAATATAAATTCAGACAGACCTAACCATTACTTCTTCCTATGGGCTTTTCCTCATTCCAATTTTTCCTCACTTGTAAGTTCCTGTTCCTTTTTGATGTTGAACAAATCTTCTGGGATGCCTCCTCAAAGGGCTGTAGCGGACAAAATATCAGCATTCCTGGAGGAAACTTCAGCCCTTGACCCATTTCAGTCGGGTTTCTGGCCTGGCCATGGGGTGGAAAAGATGCTAGTCGCCCTGATGAATTACCTCCGTCGCCAGCTAGACCAAGGCGGGTCAGCGCTGCTTATAATATTAGATCTATCAGCAGCATTTGACACTGTAGATCATGAGCTCCTAGCCTTGCTGATGCCAGGATCCAGGATCAAATGGCTGATCTCCTTCCTTCGGGGTCGCGGACAGAGGGTTGAAATAGGAGAAAGAGTATCCAACTACCATCAGCTCACATGTAGAGTCCCACAGGGAGCTATTCTATTTAACATCTTCATGCGCCCTCTTGCTCAGCTGGCACAGAAGTTTGGGCTGGGTTGCCACCAATATGCAGATGACACCCAGCTCTTCCTCCTGATGGATGACCGCCCCGATTCCCCCCCCCCAGAAATCTTAGCCAGATGCCTGGAAGAAGTGACAAAATGGCTCAAGCAGAGTTGTCTGAAGCTCAACCCGACAAAGGCGGAGGTCCTGTGGCTCGGTAAGAAGGGACCAAGCAAGGAAGTGTGCCTACCCAACCTGGACGGAGTGTGTCTAACAGTGTCTAACAGTAGCCCACTCTGCCAGAAACCTGGGGGTGATCCTCGATGCCTCCCTCTCCATGGAGGAGCAGGTCACAAGAGTACCGCGGCTGGCTTTCTACCACCTATGCCAAGCCAAAGTTCTAGCGCCCTACTTGGCACTAGAACTAGCCACAGTGATCCACGTGACGGTCACCTCTAGACTGGACTTCTGCAACTCGCTCTGTGCTGACCTACCCTTATCCTTGACCCGGAAAGTGTAATTGGTGCAGAACGCAGTGGCCAGGATTCTCACTGTGGGACACCGTGGAGATCTCATATCCGGCCTATACTAAAACAACACAACTGGCTCCCAATTGAATTCTGGATCAGGCTTAAGGTTTTGGTTCTTACCTTCAAGGCCATACGCGGTCTGGGCCTAGTGTACCTAAGAGGCCGTTTCTCTGCCTCTACTCCCAAAAGAGCATTACGCTCCGCCACTGCCAACTGGCTGGTGATCCCTGGCCCCAAACAAGCACGTCGGTCCTCAACGAGGGCCAGAGCTTTTTCCATTCTGGCCCCACCTGGTGGAATGAGCTCCCTGAAGAGATCAGGGCCCTGCCTGAACTCCCACAGTTCCGCAGGGCCTGCAAAAGGGAGCTCCTCCACCAGGCATTGGCCTGAGACTGACCACAGGTCCCCCCTACCTCTGACATCTCCTCCATGGCCTGAAGCAGCCTGACCTCTCTAAGGGGTTTACCTTGTTATGTTGTTATTGTTGGGATCACTTAAGTTGTTGTTTAGAACCACTGTTGGATTGTTATTATTGTATATTGACTATGTTGACTCGTTCCATATATCCCCCTATGATGTTGTATGTAAACCGCCCAGAGCCATATGGAAGGGTGGTATAGAGATTAATTAATTAATTAATTAATTAAATACAAATGGATATGAATATGGACATAATGTCCATAGTCCTTCCCAGGGAGCTTGCCAGAAACACAGGGGAGGCCAAGGCAGCACCCTGCCGCACCATTGCCTGAGGACCAGACAGTAGCCACACTACCCTGGTGCCTGCTGCACTGCCCCTGAGGCTGAGGCACTGGCTGTGACACAGCCCAAGGCCAAGGCAGCGCCACACCACCTGTGAGCTAGAAGCAGTGGCCGCCCAACCCCTGGGGGCCAACCAGCACCTGCACCAGCAGCAGGGGCCGAGGCAGTGGTCTGAGGCTCAGGCAGTGGTCATGCTGCCCCTGGGGGCCCAACCACTGCCTGTGCCAGCAATGGAAGCTAAAGTAACAGCTATGCCAACTCAGAGGCCCAGGCAGTGTCTGCACCAACCCTGGGGGCCCAGCCAGTGCCTGCAGCAGCCAAGGCAGAGGCAGCCCGAATAAGATAAATGGGAAGGCAGAGGGGGGAAGGGAGTCTGTGTGTGTGTGTTTTCTAAAGAGGAAGGGTGGTTGGGAAACCAACATGTAAGGGGGGAGGGGAGAAGGGAAGGGAGTCTCTCTCTCTCTGTGTATTTGTGTTTGTGAGGGAGGGAGCCCTGACCAAGAAGCACCAGGGCAGGTATGTGTTCCACATACTCTTTGAGAGTCAGACTGTTAGTAGTATTTTTTGGGGACCGGAGTCGGTTCTGCATGTGTTTTGCTCCCTCTGGTGGTTGATTCATTATTACACTGGTTTTTGTCCATCATATCACTCTGCACATTTAAAATCCATATATTTATGCTGGACACAAACTGTTGCAATATTGAATTGACCATAAGAGTGAACAAAGTATGTACAGAACAGAACTACACCCCCTACACCGCAAACACAAAAGCAGGAATTTACAAGCAAGGGAAATGAGAATATAAATATGCAGTCATTTAATGTGTGCATATTTTTCATGGAAAATACTTGTTTGCTTTTTTTGCTAATGGATTTTTATGGAGCACTGCAGTTCATTAAATAACGAAATGGATGTGAGTTGCACTGTGTAATTCCTGTTGTTTTAATGCATCTTTTCCATCCCCAAATTGAGTTTTGTATTTCAAGCTTGACATTCCCCCCATGGATTGGTTTATTTTGGACTTGAAATAATTTACGTTACCTCCGTGCTTGTCTTTTCTCACAGCCACCATTACACAGATTTCAGTTTTTCATTCCCTGTTCTTTGTAAGATTTCTCACTGCTCTTCCAAGTTCAGAACTTGAATGCAGGTGTACTGGCTGAGGCACAATCTAGACAAGACATGTTTTGTTGCCATTGAAAAAGAGAGGATGCGTGGTCTGAAGAAAAAGCAGCTGTGCAGGTTTTCTCATTATGTGGGGTTGTCTGTTGACAATGAGGTAAGACATTGTTGTGTTCCAGTTCCCCTCTGCTTCCAAGGAGTTTTCCACACAGCATGCTTGGAGTAGCTGTTGTTCAAGAAACACAAACACAAATCCCCCTCAGGTACATAGCAGTAATTGTGTCCCCCCCTTTTTTTTAGATTGTGACAACCACTTTACAATTGTGAGTGTAAAGCCAAACTGTGAGTGTGACTACTAAACACAGTAGTTGTCATAACTGAAAACAAAAGGACTCCCCAATGTAAGGTGGTTACTAATCTACATGGAGTGAGTGCAGACGTCATTATGTCCTAGAACTATGTAGTCTGGTCTTCTGTCTGTTTAGATCTCTCCTTTAACTCAAAAATAATCCTAGGGAGCCAGCTTGGTATAGTGGTCAGGAGTGCAGATATCTAATCTGGTGAACCAGGTTCGATTCCGCACTCCCCCACATGCAACCAGCTGGGTGACCTTGGGCTCGCCACAGCACTGATAAAGCTGTTCTGACCGAGCAGGAATATCAGGGCTCTCTCAGCCTCCCCTCCCTCACAGGGTGTCTGTTGTGGGGAGAGGAAAGGGAAGGTGATTGCAAGCTGCTTTCAGCCTCCTTTGGGTAGAGAAAAGTGGCATATAAGAACCAACTCTTCTTCTTCAGTAATATCAGGGCTCTCTCAGCCTCACCTCCCACACAGGGTGTCTGTTGTGGGGAGAGGAAAGGAAAAGCGAATGTAAGCCGCTTGGAGACTCCTTCAGTTAGAGAAAAGTGTCATATAGAATCATAGAATCATAGAATAATAGAGTTGGAAGGGACCTCATGGGTCACCTAGTCCAACCCCCTGCACTATGCAGGACAGTCACAACCATATCGCTCATCCACTGTCACCTGCCACCCCCTTGAGCCTTCACAGAATTAGCCTCTCCATCAGATGGCTGTCCAGCCTCGGCCTAAATATTTCCAAAGATGGAGAACCCACCACCTCCCGAGGAAGCCTTTTCCACTGAGAAACCGCTCTGTCAGGAACTTCTTCCTGATGTTTAGATGGAATTTCTTTTGAATTTATTTCTTTTGAGAGTATAAAAGTAGGCCTTAACATAAAGGTGACCTTGAGAATTTTCTTTTATTGTTCACTGTCTGAGCATGCTTATTTAGCTATGAAGGTTTCAGTAGTTTGCCCTAAAGTACTGTGTATTCCAGCGAGACCATTTTCTTGAAGTTTAAATTAGGTTTCAATTGGGGTTCAACGTATCATATTTTCTCCTAGTAATTCTTGCTGGCATATTATTTTGCTGTAAATGAGGAGAAAGCAGTTTATAAATTTCAGGGAGTTACTGCCCCTTCCCGGTGCCCTTTTCTGTACCCTTTCAGTTCTCATTTCCGTTTTATAATGTTTTCCCACCCTTGAGCTGTGGAGTTACTGAAGATCAGACTGGACTGTTAACACAGCAGGTGCTGGAAAATTTCCAGGACCTGAGCCTTGAACGTGTATGTGATAACAGCTAATGGTGGCCTCAGAATGTCAGCATAAACTAACCGTGTTAATTTAGGGAGAAAAGATTTAGTAATATGATTTTCACATGGGGAGAAGAACATCTATGGAAGTTGTCACCCACTTTACTGCAGCCGCTAGAGGACAGAATAGTAAATCAAAAGGAGTAGAAGGTCCTGGGTTTAGGCCCTTGCATTTCATGTATAAAAAATTCATATGCATGCTCCTCAGACTTCATGAAGACTTACTGCAGGGTTGCCAGCTCTGGGTTGGGAAGTACCTGGAGATTTGGGGGAGGGCAGGATTTGGAAAGGGTCAGGACTTCAGCAGGGTATAATGCCATTTTTTTTCCTCCAAAGCAGCCACTTTCTTCCCAGGAAACTGCTCTTGATCTTCTGGAGATCAGTTGTAATAGAGGGAGATATCCAAGTGGCACCTGGAAGTTGTCAACCCTAAGTTAATGTCAGTCAAAGTAGAAAATCCTGTAAACAAGGATACCTTAAGCAATGCTTCATTAGTATGGTTGCCATCTGCCTGGAGATATGCTAGTATAATTGATCTCCAGAGCTTTGGACTCCCTGGCTGATTGCGAAGGCACCACCAGCTTGCTGCACCTAAATCCCCCATGTCACACCAGTGTAAACACGGCCCTCAGAAGGTACATCTCAAATGGAGAACAACAAACCACTTGCTGGACCATCTATCCTAGCTGGTCAATTGCTGGACCATCTATCCTAGCACCACAAGGGTGATTGGGCACCTGACATCTGCGCATCCCAGTGTCAACCAATCTTTGACCACTCTTCAGGCCAAAAAGGCAAGGTCAGAATCCCAGGCACCAAAGCATTACTCCAAAATGGTAGACCTACAAGTGACACCTGCACCATCTTTTGGGAAATGCCCCGCTGCCACAGGTGGGACAAATATCTCAAAAGCACGGGTTCTTCCATTGGCCAACCAGATCCCAGGCCTGCCTGGTAGGCATTGTCCAGGAAACCCCTAACTGTCCTGTCATATGCCCAGAGAATTGCTGCTGCAACAGAGCTCAGCACCCCATTGGAAATCAGTCGATGCCAAGCACCTAAAGGCTTTCAGGGAACTCTTCTGGAACTTGGGATGCCCCTGGGGCCATTCACCAAAATCTCTCCACCTGAAATTGAGAGAGGCCATCATGTATTTCATCATTTACCCCAGCCGTGTGATGGTCCATAAAGGAAATATAGATGTTTGTCTGTTCAGGATGCAAAATACTGCCTGGTTGTCACACCAGAACATTAACTTTCTGTTGGCAAAATCCTCCTTTCAGATAACTACCACCACCAGTATGGGGGAGAGCTCCAAGAAGGTCAGTTCCCTTCTCACCCTGGCAGACCAGTTATCTGGCCATCTCTTGATTGGCATAGAATGCTCTGAATCCAGAGCCCACAGAATGAAACTTGAAGGACATCACTAGGGTCCAATGGGGTCTGCCAGATGGCCACTCCATTGAAGCCCTGGAAAAATTCAGTCCACGTTCTAAGGTCATCCCTTAGGCCCTTCAAAACCCTCACATGGTGATGTGGCCTGGACAACCCACTAGTTGCACAAGCCAACCTGGTGCAAAAGGCCCACCCTGGTGCCACCACTTTACAAGCAAAGTTCAGGTGATCCAACAGGATTTCTAATTCCCTCAGTGTGCATTTCCGCTTTTGTAGCATGCTGCCTATGAGCTCCATCAAACCACATATCTTGTCCTCAGGCAGCCTGGACATGCCTTGTACAGAATCCAGCTGGACGCCCAGAAAACTGAGTTGCATTGTGGAACCCCCCGTCTTGTCCTGTGCCACAAGCTCCAACACCAGTTCCTGAAACAAACACAGCTGTTTCTCACAGTCTCAAGAACCCATTGGACAAAAAAAAAATCCAAATTGTATGTCATCTCCAAATTCCCCTTCCATTTTACTGCCCATTCCAAGATGGTACTAAAGGCCTCGAAAGCCACACAAGGTATCAAGCAACCCATGGACATTTCCTTGTCTACGTACCATTGCTCCTGGAACCAGAACTCCACCAGGCAGAAGTCCTCTGGGTGAATGGGCAGGAGACAAAAGGCTGACTACACATCACATTTAGTGAGCAATGCTCCATTGCTGAAACCTCTGACCAAAGCCACAGCTTGATTGAAGGAAGCATAACGCATGGTGCAAAGGTCTGGCACGATAGAATCATTAACCAACAATCCCTACAGGTAGGACAGGTAGTGGATCAATCTATATTGCCCTGGCGCCTTATTGGGGACCATCCCCAAGGGGGACACTCTGAGTTCTGGCACCGGGGGCTCCTATTATGGGCCAGCAATACACCCAAGTTCACATTCTTTTAGAAGCTTGTCTGCAACAACCTCTGGGTGTTGATGCTCTGACAGCGGGTTGCCACAAAATGTAGCTAACCTTGCACCTGTGGGGGGTATCTGAAAACCCTCCCAAAAGTCTTTTTTGAGATAATCCCCAGCTGCACTGTCTGGGTAACCCCTCAGCCATTATTGAAGTACCTCCAGTCGAAAAGGCATGGGAGCCAACCTGCAAGTAGACTTGTGCAACTCATGCTGTTTCTGTACTTGCAGAAGGGGTTGCACTTCCTGATCCTCCATTCTTCCTTCTGGCTGATTGGGTCCTGCAAAAGGGCCACCCCCTTGTGTGCAAGCCGACATGACATGCCCCCCTCCATGTGTTTCACACTTATGATCCCACCCCTGTTGAAATCTCAACACACCAAACCTGATGCTTTCCTAACAGGGCAAAAAGATTTGGCTTTTTCTTTTTGCTGGTGCATGCTTAGCCCAACCTGCACTATCCATGTGTTGTGGTTCTTAAGATCCCATCACATTAGAGCATTGTGGGATGCCAACTCCCAGAACTCCCTGTCGTATTCCAGGGCAGCTTCCTCCCCAGCCAGCTCCCTGGCCTGCAGTATGTGTGTCAAGTGGTGGCTGAGATGCCAACCCCCACTCTGGATAGGCTGCTGAAATCAGTGCTAGATACTCTGTGGGCCGTTCCGCATTCGTCCAAAATAGCACAATGGTTATTAATTGAAATCGCTACAGTTTTGCCGTTATGCACAACATCGTTGACAATCTGCAACACTCCTGAAACCGATCCGCAAAAAGCGCTTCGTTGTAGCGCTTTCAGGGAAATCCCAAAAAGTGGATTCACCATCTGTAAAGCACTACACTCCTTCAACCAATCTGCAACACTAGCGGGAAAGTTCTGTGCGTTACCATTGTTGCGGTTTCTGCAAAGTCCCTCCCCCTGGCTCTCTCCTCTGATCTTCCGGCGAAGCGATCGCCATTTTTTTTTCTCCGAGCGAGCGGAGATCAATGCACCGGCGAGCCTTCGTTTACCCAGCGAGGCTTCCCCGGCTGCAGTCCCTCTGTTTAAAGTCACCAAGCACAAGCAACGCAGAGGCCCGTTTGCTGGTTTATTTTCACTTTATTTTTCACACTATTTTTGGCCGAAAATCGCTCCCGTGAGGGGGGGGATTTTTTTTTTCACTCGGGGGGAGCATGGCAACGATGAAACGGCAGCTCAAACACCACCTGCTAGCTGGATGGGTCTCTCCGTTGCAACGAATCAACGCAGATTCGTTGCAACGTGTCTTTTTTTTAACCTTCCTTAAAGGGAAAGGGGCTGTTTGGGAGCATGATAACGGCCGCCCATTGGCTGGTTGACGGCCAGGGGCGGGATGAGCTAAGCAATAGTGCTTCCTGGCTAGCGATTTTTGCCGAGACCGGAAACCTGTGGGAAACGATAGAAACGCAACTGGATTCCACTACAAAGGCAGGTATGCATAATGACGAATTCCACTATTTAAAATGGCGATTTTTCATTCCGCAAACAATTTGCAACATGGATCCCAGTGCGGAATGGCCCTGTGTATCCATGCAGCCTGTTGGCAAAGGACCACTTGCAGGCTGGCTTATCCCCCTTTTCCTTGCCATACCTGTGTCCTGTGTCCCCACCCTTGCCGTGCCCTTTCACCAACTCAAACATGTCCATAAAGAACCCATCTAGGGCCCTCTCCCTCACCTTGGCAGGCAGGTGAAGACTGGCCACCTGTGGAGGGTTCCCTCTTTGCCCTCCTGGGGCCCCTTCCCCCCTGCACTAGTCCCCAAATCCCCTGGATGGTGCCCTTCTCTGCTGCCTTGGGATTGATGCTTCACAACTTGACCTACTGCCCTCAGTGGCCCCCTACTTTGCTCTTGTAAATTCTAAGCAGTGTTTTTGCTTTCTTAATTAACCCCCCCCCCCAATGAGATCCTCTTATCCTTGTGCAGTGGGGAAAGGGTGTGGGGAAACAAACCCCATAAGACACAAGTCCATGAGGCTGCAGCCTGCCTCCACGATGGCCTCCGGCCAGGCTCCACAGGCTCCTTTCCCTTCCGGTTTGCCTCGTGCTCAGCCACCTTCCAGAACAGCGATGCTGTCCGGTCAGCAGCAGAAGGTGGAGAGGCTGAGCCTCGCCCACATGGTACCTTAAATAGATGCCCGTGGGCCCGCCCCTTAACGTGTGGCCATGTGCTCCTACTAGGCATGCATCCTTCATGCTGGGGTCTCCCTGCCTCATTGGGACACCCTCCATAGCATCAATCGGTGGCCCCACGTCATTTGCAGCCATTTTTTTTCCTTTTATTAAAATGCATTTCAAACCGAAATTTTACTGGGCGTCCTCCAGCAGATGAAAAAGAACGGGTGACACTTGCATCAGATAAAATGACATCTGTTGTCTCATCTGTTTAGGATTAGTGGTTAATAACTGTGGTCAGATGTTGGCATTTGTTAGAATGTCCCAGCAAAAGAATGGGGAATACAGTCATCACATATGCAGAAATACAAACGGCACCATTTAAAAATATTATGTGCAAATATGATGTTGCGTTTATGAACAGTTTGGGATGACTTGGCCATGTCTTGTAACCACATTGCCCGCAGGCAAACTGAAAGGCCACGGTGACTCCAGATGTTGGGTCTGGAACATAGCAGCATGGTGTTGTACTTGGCCTTGTGTGGGTTCTGCTTTCAAGACAGCCCAGGAGGGTTGGGCCATTTCTGTAGTCTCGTCTCCATCAGGCAGACTGAAAGGCCACTGTGGTTCCCAAAGGAGGACCCATCGGGTCAGGAATATATGCTGTTGATCAGCAGGACTTGGTCCCACTTTCAGTCAAGGACCTGGAGCTATGTAGGCTTGCACCCCAGGCTGTGCCTTACTCACATTGCCAGCAGGCAGTCTGAAAGGCCACGATAGCTCTGGATGGAGGGTCCATTGGGTCTGGACAACAGAGTGGATTCACAACCAGGGGACTGGACTTGGGTGGGCTGTGATTATTCTCAAGGACCCCAGGAGGACTTGGCTGTGACCTGTAATCACCTCCCCAGTGGGCAGAATGAAGGGACGTGGTCACTCCATATAGAACAGGGGTAGTCAACCTGTGGTCCTCCAGATGTTCATGGACTACAATTGTGTAGCATTTGCTGGCAGGGGCTCATGGGAACTGAAGTCCATGAACATCTGGAGGACCACAGGTTGACTACCCCTGATATAGAAGACGTCTCTGGAACTAGCATGGCTTCATCACTGTCAGGGACCTGGACTTAGGTGGGCTCTGTTTTCAAAACATAGTGGTCCAGACCCAGTGCCAGTTGGCAGCGGTCATCTTGCCAGCAGTGAGTGTAAGGGATGGCTGTGATTCTGAGGGGCCGAGCACAAATCCCAGACATGTCACTTGGTGAGTCCAGGGAAGTGAGCACCGTGATGGGATTCGCACTCATTCCTCATAGTCATCAGACATGTATTGAGAACCTGTTCACATGTTCTCATGATCTTGCCATGTCATGATGTCTATATGTTTCAATGGTCCACCCATGTAATGTGGTTCTCGGATGGCCTGTTTGTATGAACCGGACATGTGATGTTTTTCTGTCCTGTTCAATTGTGTAGTGGCTACAGATTCCTGAGAAGGTTTTATTGTGTAGACATTGTTATACTGATTTAGCTTTTTAGGAATGCTTGTCGTAGCTAAGTGATCATGGGTGCTTTTGCATGGGAATGCTGGCTTGGGAAGATCTCTGTGCCTGGTAGGTGAACCAGCACACCAAGATTCTAATCAAGGGGAGGGTCTGCCAGGCTGGGGTGTTTCTCCCAATACTTTCAGCCAGGAATCCTGAGCCATTTCCCCCTTAGCCTCACCCTGTTGAAGTTTGTCCTGTGCCTGGCCCCTGATGCTCAGTTCCTCCTCTGAGGAGTCCCACTGGTCTGAGGCCGACTCAGTCTTCAATTAAGCCTCCCACCATCAGTACAGCCCTCGTTACTAACACTTTTGAAGACAAAGTATACTTGGACAAGAGTTTTTTTGCCCTGCTAAGTCCAGTTTTTCTATCCAACCTGCTCTAATCACGGTTTATGACATTCTTAATTAGTTCAGTTGCAGCTCTTCAAACTCCTTTGCTTGTCCACCGTCAATATAATCTGCATTATGTTCTCCCCATTTCCAATATACACTATTTGTGCTTGGGAATCCACATAATCTTTTGCCACTGAAAGTCATCTGTATTGAACTTTATAGTAATCTTCCTTTAGAGTGGAGGCGACCACGTATCTATATACACACAACTCATTAAATGTCAATGGCGGTGGCAGCCCATGCAGAGTCACTCCAAATTAAGCCCACTGAAATTAGTAGATTTAGGCTTCATATGATTGGACTGTGAACATCTTGTCTTGGCAGCTGCTAAACCCTGTCTCTATTTTTCTCTCGTTTCGATGGAGGAGGAGAATTTTACTAATGATGAGCAGATTCTTATCCTCTCTAGAAATTCCTCCATGCATTCTGCAAAATAAGGGCACATTCCTAGCGAGTCTGACGCAAATTTATACTAGTGTTCAATGGATGCCCCTTCTGTGTTCTTTTCCCTCAGATACTCAAGGCAGGAGGTGGCAAAGGTGGTGACATCAAAAAGAGATTGAAGGTTGATTTCCACATTCCACAATTTGGAGTCCATACCCTGTGTAACAGTCACACGTGAATTGTGGGTTTGCCTCAATTCCTACATGCAGAGTGCCTGATTCAAATCAGGGCTACGTCATGCTAAGATAAGGGGCTTCAGCCTCTCCCACCCCTGCCGCATCACTCTTCCAACATGAAATAGCCATGGGAGAGTATTATTTATCTGACTGGAGAAACCCAGGCCCATTCCGCACCAGGATCAATGAGGCAAATTGGTTTCGGAAAGAGAAAGCGGAATTTTAAATAGTGGAATTCGGCGTAACGCATAGCTGCCTTTGTAGTGGAATCCAGTTGCGTTTCTATTGTTTCCCACAGGTTTCCAGTCTCGGCAAAAATCGCTAGAAAGGAAGCGATATTTGTTGTGCTTTGTCCCGCCCCTGGCCGTCAATCAAATGAGCAGCCAATGGGCGGTTGTTACCATGCTCCGAAAAAGCCCCTTTGCCTTTAAGACAGTTAAAAAAAAACACGTTGCAACGAATCTGCGTTGATTCGTTGCAACGGAGAGACCCATCTAGCTGGCAGGTGGTGTTTGAGCTGCCATTTCATCGTTGCCACGCTCCCCCAAGTGAAAAAAAAATCCCCCCCCCCCCTGTGCACGGGCGCGATTTTTGGCCGAAAATAAAGGGAACTTCCCCAACATCTAGACATAACTAGACAGGATGGGTTACCCATTAATGCCTACCTCCTAACCTGGATTTTCCTGCCCGATACCAAATCCCATCATATGTCCACCTGGTTTCAGTCATGTCCACAATTCAACCCCCTCTCCCAAAAATATATATATAAATATATATAAATATATATAAACAGTGGCTTTGCCAAGCCAAAAGTTTGTCTTCTGATTCAGATCCACTCAGAACACCCTAGGTACTGGATATGTTGCCCTCTCTGCTTCTGCCCTCTTCAAGACTGGTAAATATACTAGCCATTCTTTTCCCACTTTATTTTCCTATCTGTTGGACCAGTCGTCCCCAACCTTTTTGGGCTCGGGACCGGGGGGGGGGGAAGAGGGAGGCCTGGGGACCGGGGGGGGGGAGAGGGAGGCGTGCCGGCACCCACAAACCAGCAGGCGCACCTCCCCCCACAGCGCAGCACTGGGCAGTGTAGTTAGGGAAGCTGAGTGCAACATGGTGAAATGGTGTTTTTTTGACAGCTGAAATCACCAATGAGCTCAGCCTCTGATCTCAGCGATGCCCCTAAGACCCTCACCCTCTGAGCCCCCTCACTTTTGGCACTTTAAGAGAAAAAGGAATTCAAGACAGTTCCTCTATTAATCTTGCAAAACCCACTTTAAGAGGGATACAAGGGAAGCCTATTGGTCCAAGAATCTTGGAGGCTCCTCCCAGATGATTTGATCTGAATTACCAACTCAGATCTCCAAAACAGCATGCCGTGGACCAATTTCAGAAATTTCCTAGCTGTCTTAATGACGGGACAGGAGGATTTCCATTCCCCCCCCATCATGACAAATACTTGACCATAGCTACATTAGTATCACCAGTAAACATCATCAATAAACCTTAATAATGTCTAAAGCAGGGGTAGTCAAACTGCGGCCCTCCAGATGTCCATGGACTACAATTCCCATGAGCCCCTGCCAGCGAATGCTGGCAGGGGCTCATGGGAATTGTAGTCCATGGACATCTGGAGGGCCGCAGTTTGACTACCCCTGGTCTAAAGTGACTATTCACCCATTACCTGATTGGCCCTTGATAGTTTAGCCCCAATCAGGAGGCAGCCCTCAGCCAGGAAGGTCATGGAGGGGAGCGAGCCACCTCCTGCTGGGGAAGCTTCTGAACAACTTCTGGAGGCGGGCCGGGGGGTGGGTGGGTGCAGGAGGCCCAGAAACAGACCCCTGCTGGCTCTCTGGGACCCAGGGTAGCCAGAAAAATCCTCTGCCCCAGGAATGTGCACTTGCCCTCACAGGCAATTGCAGCAGGGAATATAATGCTGATGTGGGTGAGAATGGGAAGATGTAGATTTTCCCTTTGCATATGGTATTGCTGCACCTTCCCAAGACCATCACAACAAAGCAGATTTGAGACCAATGGCATGGAAGATGGGGAAATTTTACTAGGGGGAACAGAAGCCTCCCCAGTAGCAACTTTCCAATAGAAGAAGAGTTGGGTTTTATACCCTGCTTTTCACTGCCCAGAGTCTCAGAGTGGATTATAATCACCTACCCTTCCTCTCCCCACAACAGACACCTTTGAGGTAGATGAGGCTGGGAGAGCTCTGAGAACAACTGCTCTGTGAGAACAGCTTCTAATAGTACTGTGACTGGCCCAAGATCACCCATAGAATAATAGAGTTGGAAGGCACCTCATGGGTCATCTAGTCCAACCCTCTGCACTATGCAGGACACTCACATCCCAATCGCTCATCTACTGTAACCTGCCACCCCCTTGAGCCTTCACAGAATCAGCCTCTCTGTCAGATGGCTATCTAGCCTCTGTTTAAAAATCTCCAAAGATGGAGAACCCACCACCTGTTCCACTGAGAAACCGCTCTAACTGTCAGGAACTTCTTCCGGATGTTTAGACTCTGTTCCATCCTCAAAGATCAGGGGAACTGATCTTTGCAGTGGGGAGAGGAGTTGTCATTCCAGAAGATCCCCAAGCCCTCTCAGTTGTCTCCTCTCCAGGCTAAACAGACCAGGCTCCCCCAGCATGTGGAGGAGCAGGGAATCAAATCCAGTTCATCACATCAGGAGTTCTGCTCTTAACCACTACATCACGCTGTACAATTAGCATTGACTGAAGGAGGTGTAGCTAGAGCAGAAGAGGCTGTTGCAGGAGGATGGTGTAAGTCTTTTTTTTTTTTTTTTGTATTGACTTCTATGGATTCTTTTCCTTTAGATTTGGACCTTCTGGCAAATGGCTTCTCAGAGCAATCCAGGGAGGGAGACACTCAAGTATTTCCTACATGGAGAGGTGATTGTGTGGTTAATAAGCTTTGCAATTTCAGAAATGAAGAATGCTTTTGTCTTCTGTGTTGTGTGTGTGTCTGTGTGTGTGTGTGCGTGTAGAGGAGAGTGCCACATGGCACCTGTTCCGATCCCAAGCAGCCCTTTCCTCCAGGGGAACTGATCTTTGCAGTGTGGAGAGGACTTGTCATTCCAGAAGATCCCCAAGCCCATCCCTGATCTTCCCTGGGAAGATCTTCCCCATCCAAGCAGCCTTTTTCCTCCAGGGGAACTGATCTCTGAAGTCTGGAGAGGAGCTTGCATTCTGGGGGTTCCTCAGGGCTGGCTCTGCACTTTGTTTTTTCTGTTGTCAATCCTGCTGAATTCATAGAATCATAGAATCATAGAGTTGGAAGGGGCCATACAGGCCATCTAGTCCAACCCCCTGCTCAATGCAGGATCAGCCCTAAGCAGTGCCCTAAGCAATCAATTCAGATTGATTTGAACCCGGATCTTCCTCTTTCCTATTTCCTGAATTGAAACAAAATGTTCTGCACTTGACTGGGGAAGCTCAGAGCAGGGAGGGGAATAGTGGTCGCAAATCTTCTTGTTTATGTGTCTTTTCCTGAATGAACAAAGGGGGGGCAACATTAAAGGAGACTGCTTTATTTACTGACTTTTGACTCTGAGCCTCACAGAGAATGAGGCAAATCTCTGTTGAGAGAAGTATGGGGTTCTGGAGTGCAGTCACTTTAAAACAGGGCAAAAATAAGTCTTGGGAGGGAAGTTTTTCAATTGGAAACCAGGAAATCTTTGAACTGACACCCTGGCCAATTAGGGAAGACTGCTTTGCTACGTCAGCATTGGAGGAAGTTAATCTGGCAAAACGCAGATGTACACATGAATACGCAGATCTACGATGAATAAAGCTGAGAGGTAGAAACCCGATCCATTTTAAAGGTGGTGCTAGAGAAGAACGTTACAGATCCTGAACACTGCCAAAAAGAGAAATACAAAGTTTTTTTGATAAAATAAAGCTCAAACTCTCCCTAGAAGCCAAAATGACTCAACTGAGCCTATAATACCAGGTCACATTATGAGAAGAGAAGAGTCGCTGGAACAAACAGTAATGTCGGGGAAAGCTGAAGACAGGAGGAAAAGAGGAAGACCCCACAGGAGACAGATGGGCTCCATTGGAATGCAAGACCTGAGCCAAGGCTGTTAATGATGGGATGTTTTGAAGGCCATTGATTCTCTCTCTCTCTCTCTCTCTCTCCCTCTCTCCCTCCCCCCTCTTTCTGACACACATACACACACAAACACACACATGTATGTGTCTGGATCCCAGTCATTCACCTTATCTGGGATTTCTTTATGGTAATGGAGACACTACTTTTGTGCTTGAAGCTACCTCACCCACTACATAAAATTTGGGCTGTTTCTGATTTCCTACCTGTTATAAATATTTAGGTCTGGCATTGGCCTTTGCCTTCTTGGCCTTTGGCTCTCAGCTTGCCACTTATAACCTGTGGCTGACCCAATGAACCCTGGACTAGCCCAGGAGTTTCACAGTGCATTTTTGGTTGTTTGTCCCCAGAAGGCAGAAAGGAAAGATAGAACTATTTAAAGAAATATGTTAATTCAACGAAGCAGAGGAAACATCACACAAAGACTACAGAATAGATAAGTCTCTCTAGGTCGGTGTGATTATATTTAATTAGGGCACCAATATGCCTTTCCATTTAGTTATTTATTTTTAGTACTTATAATAATGTTAGATGTCTCTGGAGTGGAATTATGGTCATGCTTTCACATTATAGATTTATTTATTTTTATTTTTTTGCAAAACACCTTATGAGGGAATACATTCTCTATGGAAAGCTGGACATAAATCCGCTCATATTTGCATACTCGTTGACAGGTTCCGCACAGAGCACCAAAAACATTTATATTGTAACAAAATAATTACGAAGTGAATATATTGACCAAGATTGCTCCCGTGGGATAGGCGTCTGCTCAGGCATCCTCCTTGTGCGTTCCAGGGGATGGTGAAATGATATGGTAGCAGAATGCATGCTAGAAGGAACATGTGGTCTATAGCATAATAGTTATCAAAAGGCTAAATTTGTGGTGAGGGAAATGGATTCAAATTTAATATCATTTCAGAAATTGAAGAGATGCTGTCAAGAGGGATTAGAGTTGAGACCAGGGTACAAAATGTTCCTTTGGACAAAGTATCATAGCTGCTCTGTTGTTAAGGATGATATTAGGAACCTGGAAGTCAGATTAAAGTTTTTTTTTCCCCTTCCCCTGCAGAAGAATCAGCACCTTGAATTGCAGCCTGGACCGTTTGATTTAAGCTGACAATAAGACATCTTGCATTCCCTCTTTATATAAACTCCCAGTGCTGTGTTTTAGGATGCAGGACAACTACAGGTTATACTGAGCCAAAATAAAAATTTAAAAAAGTGACAGCACAGAAAGGATTAAAGGTATATTTGATGTAGACATCCAGAGCTGGGACAAAAATGCTCAAAGGGAATTGTAAGTGGGGAATAATTATCCTCTTAATATAACAAAGTAAATGTTAACCTTGACGAAGGGGGTGGCTAGAATTCAATATTATGGAATTTTCAGGTCAAATCGTTCCTTCTCGTTGCTATTGCTGCCACGTAGCAGCTTGGCATGAAGGTGTGAAATCGTGGCCCAGTTTCCAATGTATTATGATGTTGTAGCCTGTGAGAAGTCTTTATGTTAGAGGAGAAGAGATGAGAAACACTCAAACCTCCTCCGGTTTGTCTCATGGCCTGTTTACTATTCACATGACTTATGCTCATACAGGTTCTCTCAGAGGTCCAGAGAGGCTGTTTTTTGAGGCCCTTATTTTTAGCTAAGCAGGCAGAAGTTTTAAAAGGTGGAGTTTTCCTTTGTCCTGGGTAGAAACATTTCGCTCAGATACTGTTATCAGTGGTCCTCATCTGGGGCACTGGGGGATAAGGATGTGTCTGTTCCGTCTAAGATAACGTTCCTGTACTGTAATTTACCTAGACTGATGTTTGTGTTTTATTTCCTTAGGTGTGTATCTCCCAACTATGATAGCTACTCTCCATGTAGCTGCTCTAGTTTCAATCTGCTTTGTTCCTGTTTAAAAAAACAGTGTCTCTGTTGGAATTTGCAGTCAGCAAGCTTGTACCCAGCCATAGAGACTTGCAATGTGCTGCTTTTGTAATTACTCCTTAAGCATTTGTACTCTGCTTCAGTAAGGAGACTGGAAGCAGATTGATATATGTATTAATAAATAATCTTTCCAGTAAAGATTTCTATCTTTTAAACCTCAAAGCGCTGTGAGTCTGGACCACAAGGGTAACTAATAACCACATACTTTCAAAACACCCTGTTACTCTGCAGCTCTATTTCTCTGGAGGGACTCAGGACCAAGCCAAGTCCAAAAGTCCCAACAGTCTCAGAACCTACCCAAATATTGAAGACCGCTCATAGACACTAAGGACACAAATGTACAGGGAGAGCTGAAGTAATTGGAAGCTCTGCCCTTTGTACTTGCTCAGAGCCAGCCTTACAAGGACTGGTTTACTTGAGAGGCTGGATGTTATATCTTGGGGTGGTAGCAACAAAGCAGAAACATGCTTCTATATGCAGGCAAACACACAACTTGCATGTGGGAACATACCAACCCAGGGTGGAAGTCTGACAGTCATCACATTACCAAATCTAATTGGTTTTGTCATGGTGGCCTTGTGTCTGGGAAGGAAGATGATAGAAGCACACACATGACCTGGGCACAAAGAGACTCACAACAGAGCTCCCTAAAGGTCTCACATGCCTGGCAACCATTGGGAGACATGACTTCCAGAAAATTCCACATTGCCATCCTCCCTCAGTGCTATTGGGTGACCTGAATCGGGATGCTGTGGCAGGCCTTCTGTCTGAAATGCATTTCTCGCACGAGAAAAACGCTGCTGATAAAATTTCCCTCCCCTAAAAAAAGAGGAGCACTTTTAGTAGGAAGAGAAAAGAATCATGAAAACTGCCCCACACTCAAATCAACTTTAGACACACTGCGTGCAAATCAACTTCAGACCATGGTTTGATTAAACTGTCTGAGTGAGGGAAAATCCACTACTGTTAGTAGCATCAGGACATGATCAGTTAAATCAGGATAGGCCACAAAGCTGGCTTATTAACTACAGTCAATCTTTAGGCTGTACAAAACCTCCACCTCTTTTCTAGGGGAGGACAGGCAGGAGGGGAGAAATCATTCACTCTCTAGCTTCACCCAAGCGCTGACATTCAATCCTTCAGTAATGCTAATGGCCTTTCTGGCTGGAGACAATGAAATGGTCAGTGTCTACCTGTGGCTGGAAGCTGACACCTGGACGGGAGACAGATTTGGTGGAAATGACAGTCTGAAATATATCTCCCTGGATATTCAGGAAGACCAAGATGATAAAATCCATCAGCTCAGAGGGAGAGGGACCATTTAAGTTTATTCCACTTGGGGAAAGTACATCTCACATCTGAACTCCACCTGAAGACCACCAGTTCCACTTGGAGGAGATAAAAGGCTGCATTCTTATAAAAAGTTATTGAAGTAATAGGAAAGCATTAAGACTACTGTAACTTCTAAACTTAAAAGGCCTCTTTGGTACAAGACCAGCTAAGACAAGGATCTCGCATGTGGTGGCCATGGGCACCATGGTGTCTGCCTGTGCTTTTTCTTCCATCAGCCATGTGTTTGTAGAAAGTAGACAGGGCCAGGTAGATTTTTTTTTGTCCAAAAGGGATTCTGACAGGATATGCAAATTTCAAAGGCATCAGATTGAGCAAATGTTGTTTGTGAAGCCTCAAAAAGTGGGTAATGGGCCAGCCCTTCCTAATGGTTTTACCTGACCTTTTGATTGCCATCTTTAGTATTTTAGAAACTAAGATATGACCCTAGAAATAGTATCACTCATGCCATTCATCAGTTGGCATTTTTTTCTTCATTGGTCAAATAAAACTTGTCCTGATGGTCACTAGAATGAATGACAAACTGATGGTGTAATAGAGAAGAGAAGGGTGGTCAAAGTCTGGAAGATACCTGTCCTATGCAAATGCTGTATATGTCAAACTGGGACTTGCTTGGCATTTATAGTGGGGGTAACAGTGACCTTTGTGCAGTGATCCTTGGTTTCTCAAATTACTTGCTTAGCCATTGTAGAAATAGAATGCCAAAGTCATAATTTGCCTAGAGTAGGCTTTCTCAACCAGGGTTTTGTGAAATCCTGGAGTTTCTTGATGGCTCAGGAAGAGGTTCCTGAATGAGTGGGAAATAATTATATAATAATTCTGATGGATAAATTGAAGGACTCCAATCTGGATTTTCAGATAGTTAGGTGGATAGGGAATTGGTTAGAGAACCGCACTCAAAGAGTTGTTGTCAATGGTGTTTCATCAGACTGGAGAGAGGTGAGTAGCGAGGTACCTCAGGGCTCGGAGCTCGGCCCGGTACTTTCTAACATATTTATTAATGACCTAGATGAGGGGGTGGAGGGACTACTCATCAAGTTTGCAGATGACACCAAATTGGAAGGACTGGCAAATACTCCAGAAGATAGAGACAGAGTTCCACAAGATCTGAACACAATGGAAAAATGGGCAAATGAGAACAAGATGCCATTTAATAAAGATAAGTGTAAAGTTCTGCATCTGTGTCAGAAAAATGAAAAGCATGCCTACTGGATGGGGGATACGCTTCTAGGTAACCCTGTGTGTGAATAAGACCTTGGGGTACTTGTGGATTGTAAATTAAACATGAACAGGCAGTGTGATGCAGCGGTAAAAAAGGCAAAAAAGGGCATCACACCAAAATCAAGAGATGTCATAGTCCCATTGTATATGGTACTGGTCAGACCACACCTGGAGTACTGTGTGCAGTTCTGCAGGCCTCACTTCAAGAAGGACGTAGATAAAATTGAAAGGGTACAGAGGAGAGTGACGAGGATGATCTGGGGCCAAGGGACCAAGCCCTATGAAGATAGGTTGAGGGACTTGGGAATGTTCAGCCTGGAGAAAAGGAGGTTGAGAGGGGACATGATAGACCTCTTTAAGTATTTGAAAGGTTGTCACTTGGAGGAGGGCAGGATGCTGTTTCTGTTGGCTGCAGAGGAGAGGACATGCAGTAATGGGTTTAAACTTCAAGTACAACGATATAGGCTAGATATCAGGAAAAAAATTTTCACAGTCAGAGTAGTTCAGCAGTGAAATAGGCTGCCTAAGGAGGTGGTGAGCTCCCCCTCACTGGCAGTCTTCAAGCAAAGGTTGGATACACACTTTTCTTGGATGCTTTAGGATGCTTAGGGCTAATCCTGCGTTGAGCAGGGGGTTGGACTAGATGGCCTGTATGGCCCCTTCCAACTCTATGATTCTATGATTCTATGATTCTCAACCACTGCCCTAACGCTCTTCGATCGCTATGGTAATGTTTAAGCATCCCTTCAAAATAAGATACAGACATGCCACAACAATGAAGTGTGTTGTAAAGGGCTGGGGGGATGAAGTAAAGGGCCGGGGGGGGGGGAGAGAAGGCGTCCTTCGGGGCCCCACCTCCAATTAGTCGAAGGACCACATGTGGTCCGCGTCCCACAGGTTGGGGATCGCTATGTTAAGCATTTGTTGGGTGATACAACCATATATGGTCATATTGACTGCCCCCCTCCTCCCAAAATGTCCAAGGATGGGCCTGGAGGGAGTGGGAAGGAGAGGGGCCCTGGGTGGGTATGTACACAGCTATGTTTCCTAACCATATTCTGCATATTTACACCACTTCTTGAGGTTCTTGAAGCTTAAAGAATGTTTCAGGGGTTTCTCAATCATAAAAAAGTTGAGCTAGGCTGGCCTAGAGCATTAAAAATACCCTGGACCTCTACTGGTTGGATGACCACGTCAAATTTACTTGTGGGCCGCTATACAGAACAGGTTGGGATCCACTGCACTAACTTACACTTAATGTGTGTTTCAGTGTGCTTTATTAACATTAATTGCCTTTGTAAAATATTGCTAGCATTTGTAGTGTTTCTTTTTTTTTTTATAATGATTTTTTTTTATTTTCATAAAGATAGAAATATAATCATCATTTGTGAATATACGACCCCACATTGACTCCACAGTGATATAAACTTTTGCCCAAAACTCTAAGAGCCATGAGTCTAAGAGCCATCCACATTTCCACTACATTTACAAAAAAAAAAAGGCCTGTTTAGATATACAAAAGAAAAGTTATTATTAATCAACTTACTTGAGAGATCGTAGACCTCACATTAACTGCTTGATACAATCTAAGAGCTATCCTAGCAGATATTTCTAGGTTTGAGTTAGATGCTTAACATTAAACATTTCTTATAGCACAGTATGAGTTTTTGCCCTGTATCAATACCCTGATGAAGGGAGAGGAAAGTAGGGCTTTGCCTTAAAGATGTACAAAGAAAAAAAAATTACAAAAGGATTTCATAATTTCTCCTTATCCTTAATACAGATACATCTACAAACCATTTATACTTGACCCATTCTAAGAGCCATCCTGACAGGTATAAGTTGAGAGCTTTGCATTTTCTACAGATCAATATGAGCTTTGGCCCTATAACAATACACCAATAAAAAAAAATAATAAGGGGGGAAAGCCCCATTTTATATTTCCAACGCTAACGATTATATTACCTATATGCCTACTAAGAAAAAGAAACAAGAGAGAAAAAAGGCACTGCTTCCCCTTTTTCATAAAAATAGCAATGTAGGATACAGTATATGTTGTTAATACAGAGAATAATAAGATTTCCAGGTTTAGATTAAATGCTTAACATTAAACATAGAACAATATAAGCTTTCAGTCTTCTATAGCTTCTCCTTATCCTTGGTTCTGATACATCTACAAAACAATTTATGCTTGACCCATTCTAAGAACCATCCTGACAGATATATTTTCAGATTTAAGTTGAAAGCTTAACATTAAACATTTTCTACAAGTCAGTGTAGGCTTTAGTCCTAGGACAATACACTAATAGAAGAAAGAAAAAATAAGGGGGGAGAACCCCATTTTACATTTTCAGCACTAATGATTATATTACCTATATGCCTACAAAAGAAAAGAGACAAAAAAAAAAAAAACAAGAGAGAAAGAGACACTGCTTCCCCTTTTTCATAAAAATGGAAATATAGAATACAGTATAACATTAAACATAAAACAATATGAGCTTTCGGTCTTCTTAAGGGGGTCTCATCTCGAGGCTTGCTACATCTTGTCGTTCCCGTAAAATTATATTCTGTCCCATTGGCCTTTGGCGTAAAAAGTGCAGTTGTACTCTTTCCCGCAGAATATGCATCGATAAATCTTGAGGCCATTGCACCTCCTGGACTCCAGTATCAATACAATTTTTTCCCCAGAGAGATCCTTTAAATCGGTTACTTTCACTACAGATCCATATTTCTTTTGATTGATTTTTGTACACTGTTGCTTTGAGATGGCTGTATGTCTTTTTTAAAAGGGTGTCCTTATCTGGGCTGCAGAACTCCGGCATCCCATTTTCCGTCTCCAGAATTTCAGATTTCTCTTCTACTGTTGGTTTTCCACCTTGTTTAGAGCTGTCATCAGCCACTGTTATTGATCCATTATTCCTGTTAAAGACATCTTCCTTGACATCTTGGATCTCCTTGAAGATATGAATTTCAGATTTCTCTTCTGCTGTTGGTTTTCCGCCTTGTTTAAAGCTGTCATCAGTCACTGTTATTGATCCATCATTCCTATTGAAGACTTCTTCCTTGCCGTCTTGGATCTCCTTGGAGATATTTTTGATCAATCCATCTAAAAATACTTTGTAATCTTGGGTTTGTATCTCTATTAGATGAGCCAATCTTTTTAACATAGACATGATTTTGACTTTTACCGGCCTCAAACAATTTTACAAGTGGCCAGTAGAGGTCCTCTGTTTTATCCTCTAATATTCCGGCACAGGCATGTGGCGTATTGAAGTCAGTTAAGGCAGAGAATCTCGTGCTGGCACAGAGTTCTCGTGAGATTTTCCCATTCACAGCTCTTATCTCTTATCTTCGAAAACCAAAACAATTACAATAAGAGCTTTTGCCAATTAATTCGAGTTGATTTGAGTCCTTCTTCTGCTTAGTTAGGAGAATTAGCCTGCCTCTTAACGAGGTGGCTTCGGGCAGAGCAGAGTAAGAGGAGGGGGAAAACAAAGGGCTTTGATGCAGGAAGAGAGACGGAGAAAAAAAAAGCGAGAGATACTTGCAGTAAATGATGTTTTGGAACTCAGCCGATGTCCTCCCCTCAGTTCAAAGCGTTCATTTGTGGTAAATCAACATGTAGGGTTGAAGCAGATACTTTAAGATTAAAGAAAGAAAAGAAAGTCCGAGGTAGAAAATGGCAGTCGTCCTCTGGACCTGGAACGCTGACAGCCTATAATCCAGGGAGATATACTCCCTAAAGGATTGGAGACGGCCCCAAGAACTTCCTGGGTAGAAAGGTGAGGTGGGGTTTGCGTACCCCTCCTCTTTTCTGCCAATTGCTTGCACAATTGACACCTGTCAGGCTTCAGAGATAGCAGAGCCGATGCCCTGCCACCCTCTCAGGACGACATCTTTAGCCGCACCCCTGCATTTGTAGTGTTTCTTTAAAGAATTCACAAAACCCAGGTTTGCGTCAAATTTCTCCTTTCCAGATTCAAATGTGTGAACCAGAGAATCACCTGCTTTCCTCGCCATATCTGATTAATGCCAAGGCAAGCAGACATGACAAATGTTATGCAAATCTCTCTCTTTTGCTAAGAAAAGCATTCTTAATTATAGGAGAGCTGGCTCTGGAATTTTCCTTCTCATCACATTATGCATTTTTTCAGATGTGCAATCTATCAATTTCTGGTTTTGACAGAATCTATGCTTCTCATTAAATATTTGCTAACATTAAAAAGTTCACATTTTCTACATTAAAAGAATATTATTCAGCATCAAAACCAAAGTAAAGCGAAAAGAACCCTGTCCCGAATCCCCTGTGAACAAACTTCAAACACAGCAAATAGAATGGGAAAGAAAAATTTACCTAATAGGGATCTTAACAGTTCATTTGGATGTGTTGGGTTTTTCTTCTTCTGTGCTGTCTGTACAAAAATAATGGGGCTTAAAAAATCAAAGGAAATATCTGCAGGACACATTTGATTTTCATTGCCTGCATAACTAACGACGAAGCTTCTGCTGGTTATTTGCTATGTTCATAAAATCGTGCTGTCTTCTAAGCAGAATAAGCCTATTTACTTCAGTGGAATTAAATTAATGCAACTGTGCTTAGAATTGCACTGTAACCTTCAGTTGCATGTATAGTTCGGTTAGGGTGAGCAATCCCAATAAATCTTGATTGTGTTAAAAGCATGAACAGTTTACAGGACTGAATGGTAATATTCCGAAAAGATACCTGACACAGTTGCACGTCAGCGGCATGCAGTCTGAGCCCTGCATATCTGAGGATCTGCCTCTCCCAATTGTTCTCCAAAGAGCATTGTTCTCTCCCAACAACAGTTTGTTGACAAACCCTGCCCTCCCCTCAAATGATCCCCTAGTCTCAACCAGAAACTATTTGAAGAAGAAGAAGAAGAGTTGGTTCTTATATGCCACTTTTCCCTACCTGAAGGAGGCTCAGAGCGGCTTACAGTCGTCTTCCCATTCCTCTCCCCACAACAGACATCCTGTGGGGTGGGTGAGGCTGAGAGAGCCCTGATATCACTGCTCAGAACAGCTTTATCAGTGCTGTGATGAGCCCAAGGTCACCCAGCTGGCTGCATGTGGGGGTGCAGAATCGAACCCAGCATGCCAGATTAGAAGTCCACACTCCTAACCACTACACCAAGCTTGACCCTGATTCCAACATGTTGGAACAAGTTGCCACCTGAGTTCTGTACCCCTGATGGCACTGTCAAAGTTCTGCCCCCTGAGAAGGTGACTCATGACACTCTACAAATGGCCATGCACCAATAGACAGAGCTACTACAACCTTAGGCATTTCCGGTGCCAGAAACATGGTGGAGCAAACCTTTGGAAGGCTTAAGGGATGGTGGAGGTGTCTGACTGCCAGGTTCCATGTCCACCTGGACAATGTTACCCCTCTGGTCATAGATTGTGTCATCCTCCACAATATACATTAGGAGAAGGGGCATGAGATCACAGCTCCCCAGGAGGAGTCAGAAGCAATGGTGGTGGATGAAGAGCCACCATCCCAGACCAAATAAAACAGAGGGGATCAGGGATAGAAACACCATTGCTAGATTTATTTACAGTCATTGTATGGGAAGTTGACAGTGGTTGTTTGAAATGTTCAAAAGTCACAATAAAGTTTGCATTGTTCATATAAAGCGGTGGTTCTCAACTTGGGGGTGGGGACCCCTCTGGGGGTCGAACAATCCTTTCACAGGGGTTGCGGTAGGGCAAGCAGCTTGGCCATCCAAACAGCAGCCTTGCGGGGTAGATCGATATAGAGCGTTCATCTGTCTGGAGCAGCAGAAAAGAGCAAGATCAGCATGGTGGAACAAGAGGCAGAACTGAACTGAGAAACTCTGGGAACAAAACAATTTATATACAATCATGAACAATGGACCTTCACGCCATTGATCGGTTTTTGTTTAATTTCTGTGCAAGAACCCTTGCATCGTTTTATGGTTGGGGGTCACCACAAGATGAGGAACTATATTAAAGGGTCGCGGCATTAGGAAGATGGAGAACCACTGATTTAGAGCTTCAGGTTCTCTGGTCTTGCATTATTTCTCTGCTTCATATGGGAGGTTGTTCTTCAGGCTTGAAACGGGAGGCCGTTGCCACAGCCTATATTAAAGTTCACCCCTTGTAGTGCCTTGTGGGCAGCAGGAATATCAGTACAGTTTGCATTGCCCATCCTATTGGCCAAGGACTTCGATACATTAAAAAAAAAACTGCAAGGAGCGGCATTTATTTGTTGCTCTCTTAGAAAACTGCCATTCTCCATCATGCCCGCACCATGAAAGGGAGCCTTCTGGCAGAGGGCTGAGGTTGAGGCTCTCTTGGAGCTGATGCGGGTATCAAAAAGCCTGCCCAGTCTGATGGCCAGCACCCATATGCACACCAGGCGTGCATATATGGTGCTGGCCAGGAATCTCGGGGAAAGGGGCTTTAACCATTCCGGGATGCAGGTCTGGACTAAATTTAAAAGAATAAAATTAGAGTCTTTGAACAGCCTGGAGGCATGGCAGGGCTTTCCATGGGAGAATGGATGAATTCCATTACACTCCCAGATGATGGATGGACATCTGGGAGGCTGTGGGATGCCCTGTGCTGGAGCAGAGAAGATATCTTTGTAAGTTACTACATTTACTGATGGTTTCCTCTTGGGTTGCAGCCCCACTCACCCACCCACCAAAGCTATCTTGTCTAAAACTGTATGCCAAGGCAACACTTCAATAGTAGTGCTAGGTTTCCTCCTGGAGAAGAGAGTATGTGGTTGCTTGAAGGATGTACTCCACTAAAGGGGAAAAACGCAGGGGTAGTCAAACTGCGGCCCTCCAGATGTCCATGGACTACAATTCCCAGGAGCCCCTGCCAGCATTCGCTGGCAGGGGCTCCTGGGAATTGTAGTCCATGGACATCTGGAGGGCCACAGTTTGACTACCCCTGGGAAAAAGGGACCCTCTTAAAATCAAGGTTAAAGGGTGGGTATAAAGCTCAACCGATGTTCTTATTCAAAGTTTTACTTAGCCGCACATGCAGTTTGGTGTCAGCTACGTCCTCTTTATGGTCACACAAGAACATGCCCCTCTTAAAGTGACCAACACCATTATTCTCTGGGAGTGTCAAATGCTGTACATAGCTGAAGTGCCCTCTTGCATTACAAAAGGCCAGGGGCCTTTCCCGTTAGAAACCCACCCCTTTGTACAACCCTACAACACCTTAAAATATTGCAACACAAACCAAGACCCTCACTTCTCTTTCCCCTCTTGGGGCAGCTCCGGAACCCCTGTTGTGGGCCATGCAGCGGAAGTATTCCACCCACGTGGTTTTGGTTTTGGAGCAGCACTCCAGACTCATCCTGTTGTGGCCCAGAGCCCATATTTTCATGGCCACCTCTTTGAACACTTCCCAGTTCCTGTGGGAGACATTCAGGTCATTTTGCACCTTCTCCTTGGCAAAATGACAAGGAGGTGTCTGACCTCGGTGTCCCTCCAAGTTGGTCCCCTGCCACTAGCCTGAAAGGTCGATGCCTGGGAAGTTTCCTGCAATTGGGACTCCATTTTGTCCTAAACAAAAAAGGCAGAAGATGGCAAACCACTTTCGGTTTTCTAGCTTGCCACCTCATAGAATCATAGAATCATAGAGTTGGAAGGGACCTCCTGGGTCATCTAGTCCAACCCTCTGCACTATGTTGGACACTCACAACCCTATTGCTCATCCACTGTACCCTGCCACGCCCTTAAACCTTCACAGAATCTTCACAGAACCTTGCTCCACCCAGGGGGATTCTCTTCTCCTGACTGGATCGGGAGCATGGCTGGCCATGTATAGGCTTGATGGGATTGCAAGTCCACTTGAATTCTTGCTGGCAATGTTTAATATGTCCATGGAGCACACGGTCACCACCAGTTCTTTTGCTAGCATGTGAATGAACATGCATTTACCCTCCGTTTGAAGTGAAAAAAATAATAAAATGATATGTGAGCACCCCAAAATGGTCAATTGGCAAGGATACAGGGATGATCAAGCATTCTTCTTTTGAATGATGTGCCTATTTTAGAATGGCAAAGCACTCACAGTTGGGGGGAAAAGGCATTTTGTAGGGGGGGTCCAGAGTATGCCAAAAACATGGTGCTTTAGCGATACTGTGATAAATTTAAATCATTCATAATTTTGTAAACAAATGAACATTTGAGAAGCACGCTTCGTGTCACATCACTGAATAATGTATGTTTCTGTACTGCTGGCCTTGCCTAGGTGTGTATCCGCCACTTCGTTGCTCTGCACATGTTGCCATTTTTAAAAAGAAAAAAAATTCCCATCCCCAGGAAGAAGGGAGAGGGAGGCGGGTGCGAGGGTGGGACATTGCAGAGTTGACGATCCCACATTTCCCCTTCCACGCGTTCCTTCTGCTGTGGATCACACTATTTAGGTTGGTGAATCCACTATTTGTGATTCTCAAAGTTGTACTCTAAAATGGAGGATATAGCAAGTTGGCTGTGGACCAGATGCTGGATGTAAGCGACATCATGTGGAGGGGCCAGAATATGCCACCTACATTTCTCACATGTGGAAATGCCCTTTGTCTTTATACCCCACTTTTCTCTACCCAAAGTAGCTTACAATCACCTTCCTTTACTCTCCCCACAACAGACACCCTGTGAGGGAGGTGGGGCTGAGAGAACTCCAAGAGGACTACTTGGGCAACCAGGGCTGTGACATGCCGAAGGTTACCTAGCTGGCTGCACATGGAGGAGGAGTGGGGAATCAAGCCCAGCTCACCAGATTAGAAACCAGCGCTCTTAACCACTACACCAAGGTGGCTCTCCTAACTCGATAAATACATTCTTGTATACAGGCAAACCTCTCAGCACTCCCATTCCAGCCTTGTGTGGGATGATGCTGTAATATCAGGCAGGCTTAGGCATGCCTAGTGAGATCGCAGGGAAGCTGTGAGGCTCAAGGACTTGTTTTTATTGCACGGTCTGTTCCACTGAGTCCAATGCCAGAGAGCCACAAGGGTACATTGTCTCTACTGGCGACATTCTGACTGTGAGTGATGAGATACACCTGTGTGTGTGTAGAGGATTTCTCCCTAAGTGCTTGAGCACATTTGTCATAGGCTTGGCATTTGGTTGCTGTAACCTGTTCTTGAAAAAAATATATATACTTTTAAAAACCAGAGTATGAGGAAAGGAGAAACGGTGTGAGATCCATTGCTGCTGTCAAGGGGGTGATTCCAGTGTGGCTGTCCAAATAGTTCTTGAATCTGTGGCTGCCTCTGCCTAGAAGCCGTTGGGCTGTTGGGCATCTAAAGCTATTGCCTATTTAATTGTGTATTAGGAATGCCAGCCTCCAAGTGGAACTGGGGATCCCCAGGAATTACTGCCCCTTTCCAGGTTACAGAGGTCATCCCCCCTGGAGAAAATGGGTCTTTTGGTGGGTGGTCTCTATGGCATTATACGTCACTGTCCTCCTCAGGCTCCTCCCCCCAAATCTCCAAGCATTTCATAGCCAGGATCTGGCAAATCTAACCCCAACCCCCTCTGGTTACCAGGGGGACCTGTGTATCTCTTCGTGTTTGAAGATTTCTTAACCACTTCATCAGGCACTAGATTAGAGCAGACCTGGAAAGAGCTCCATTCCCTCCCCTCTGTTCCCCTTTTACTGTCATAAACCAGGGCTTGAAGAGTGACAATAATTGGCACATCCCTAATGGCTACTAAAGAGGGCATTCATACAGGTGCTGCTTCTTCTTCTTCTTTTTTTTTTGGGTGCTGAATCCCTGCTGTATTTTTTTTTTTGAGCCTTCAGAGTTATTTCTGCAAACCTGGGGCTTTTCTCTTGTCTCTTCCTGAGATTCAGTCTCTGGATTTAAGTATCCACAGATGTGACCATGTTAAAAATTAGATATATTGATCAGTGGCACAATTAATAAAAAGAGAGAAAGAATGGATTTTCAGTCTAAATACAATCAGAGTCCAGTAGCACCTTTAAGACCAACAAAGATTTAATCAAGGCATGAGCTTTCGAGTGCAAGCACCCTTCGTCAGACTATGATCTTCTTAAAGGTAAATGTAAAGGTATCTCCTGTGCAAGCACCGAGTCATGTCTGACCCTGGGGGTGACGCCCTCCAGCGTTTTCATGGCAGACTCAATACGGGGTGGTTTGCCAGGGCCTTCCCCAGTCATTACCGTTTACCCCCCAGCAAGCTGGGTACTCATTTTACCGACCTCGGAAGGATGGAAGGCTGAGTCAACCTTGAGCCGGCTGCTGGGATTGAACTCCCAGCCTCATGGGCAAAGCTTTCAGACGGCTGCCTTACCACTCTGCGCCACAAGAGGCTATATGATCTTCTTACCTGACAGGAAATATATAGCAAAAATCAGTTCTGTTACATCTGTGTCACAGCCAGATACAGCCAATGATAATCTTTTGTCAAAATAGCCAATGAATCCCCTAGAATTCAGTGTACTTTACAAAGAGAAACCAAAGTGTTGCTGGTAGAGAGATCAAAGAGACTTGGCTTCCCAAGCCCCCCCCCCCCATCAAGAAAAGAAAGAAAGAGACTTGGCTTCCTCCCCTTCTGCACTACCCTAACCTTGTGCAGAACATTTTCCTGTTTCAAAGAGGATGGGGGGGGGGAGAGGAAGACCCGAGTTCAAATCGATCTGAATTCAACAGGATTGACAATGGAATAAACAAAATAAGTGCAGACTCTGCCCTGGTTATTATTTTTACCCAGCTAAAAGGGAGACAGCCCTGACCTGGATGACCCAGGCTCTCCTGATCTCATCTGATCTCAGAAGCTAAGCAGGATTGTCCCCGGCTAGTATCTGGAGACCCTCAAGGACTACCAAGGTCATGAAGTGGAGGCTGGTCATGGCAAACCACCATTGAATGCCCCTTGCTTTGAAAACCCAACAAGCTGTGACTGGATGGCCAGAAAAAGTCAACAGGAGCCCATTCATAGCAAACGCACTAGTTAAAATCAGATTTTGTGTTCCAGGTAGCAGCAGCTCTCTGAGATCCCAAGCAGGGACCTCTCCTTGCTGTACTTCATAGCAGCCCTGTAATTTAAATATGACGGAGATTAAAAATGTCCATCCCACATCCCAGAGGAACAACATTTGCTGCCACAATATAGGATGGCTTGGATGAGTGTGATGTCCCTTTTCCACTAACACAGGGTATGTTGCCACCTGAGCGTGTGCGCCAACTGGTGCGCCAGTGCCTCCCCCCTCCCCCCGCACCATGCCATGGGCTGCTTCGGGCGGGAATGGGTACTTTGGACACCGAAGTACCCAAACCTCCACCTTCTAGAACAGGGGGAGTCAAACTGCAGACCTCCAGATGTCCATGGACTACAATTCCCATGAGCCCCTGCCAGCGAATGCTGGCAGGGGCTCATGGGAATTGTAGTCCATGGACATCTGGAGGGCCGCAGTTCGACTTCCCCTGTTCTAGAACCATTCTCTCTCTCTCTCTCTCTCTCTCTCTCTCTCTCTGGTTTCAAGTAAGTCAGGATTTTACCTTCTCCACCGTTCTTGTCTCTTTTAAAATAAATAAGAGAGCTTAGAGCATGTCCCCTCTCAGGTTTTCTCACTTGCTCCATCCACAGACAAGGAAACCCCGTTCCATTTAATAGCAGGCGTCATTCACATTGAGTTATTGGGTTGGAGGAAGCTCAAATATTGTTCCAGTCTCCTTCTGCCACCATTTATTCATATGCAACAATAGATGTTAAACTGGGTATGCTCGTGTTACTTTCCCTTAGAGACACAGCCTATATGGTTATTTAAAATAACTGTATGGTTAAACAAAACAAAACATTGTTTATGATTTGAACAAAAGTAAGCCTCTTGTGGCGCAGAGGGGTAAGGCAGCAGAAATGCAGTCTGAATGCTCTGCCCATGAGGCTGGGAGTTCGATCCCAGCAGCCGGCTCAAGATTGACTCAGCCTTCCATCCTTCCGAGGTCGGTAAAATGAGTACCCAGCTTGCTGGGGGGTAAACAGTAATGACTGGGGAAGGCACTGGCAAACCACCCCGTATTGAGTCTGCCATGAAAACGCTGGAGGGCGTCACCCCAAGGGTCAGACATGATCTTTACATTTACCTTTTTAAGGTATAAGTTTTGCTTCCATTGAATTGATGAACTGCGGTCCTGTTCATTCCCTTTGACTACTAACTATTTTCAGTCCACTATAAACAGCTCTTCTCCACAGTTTTACTCAGACAGCCTCCTTTCCCCTCTCCTTCCAGCTTCCAAATTCCAACTACCATTCCTAGCTGCCTTTTTCCAGCTGTTTCGCCCAGCATTCTGGTCTCCTTGGTGATTTGTCAAGCGAGGTAGAGCCTACTCCATCTATCAAAAAGATTTGGCTGAATTCTTGACAGACTTTCTAGTCATAGATGAACTGCTGATTCAGGAATGGAGATGGCATCTTTCACATTTTAAATGCTGTGAATGCTATTTCAATAATTGTCATTTTATTTTACTTTTTAAGTGGTGCATTCAATTTATTGTTATGACCAGTTTTCTAGCAGATTCAAATGAGGAGCCGTGTTGGTCTGAAGTAGCACAATAAAATCAGAGTCCAGGAGCACCTTTAAGACAAACAAAGATTTATTCAAGGCGTGAGCTTTCGAGTGCAAGCTTAGTCTGGCAATACATAATTGGTATCCCATCTTCCTCTGAGGCACTTGGGGGGCGGGTGGCATATCAGTTATCCTATTCTTAAATTTTATCTAGACAGGGAGTGAGAACCCTAAACCTCAATTAACATCATAAAAGGTAAAGGTATCCCCTGTGCAAGCACCGAGTCATGTCTGACCCTTGGGGTGACGCCCTCTAGCGTTTTCATGGCAGACTCAATACGGGGTGGTTTGCCAGTGCCTTCCCCAGTCATTACCGTTTACCCCCCAGCAAGCTGGGTCCTCATTTTACCGACCTCGGGAGGATGGAAGGCTGAGTCAACCTTGAGCCGGCCTCTGGGATTGAACTCCCAGCCTCATGGGTAGAGCTTCAGACTGCATGTCTGCTGCCTTACCACTCTGCGCCACAAGAGGCTCATAATTAACATCATAACTGAATGAAAATTTAAACTCATGTCTCTCCAATACTAGCCTAACACTCAAACCACTATTCCAGGCAGGCCGGGATACTGGATATGTGACATTTGAGTTTCATGGGACATTTGGGTAGTCACTGTTAGACAGAGAATGCTAAACTTCATGAACCATTGACCTAATCCAGCAAGGTAATTCTTCTTTTTATTGAAACTTGAGTGAGGTAAACCCATAAGAAAGGAAGTCCGTAACTGTGTTTAAAATCATTACTGTATACAATGCAAACAATCCTAGTAAAGTGTTACAATTTCTGAATTTCCTGATAGCAAATTGTATGGATCCAAAGGCCTGGACTCCTCAGGAGGAGGCCAGATAGGGAGCAAGTGCCAACACATGGCCTTCCAGGCTTCCCTTCAAAAACAATTACTGTGCCAAACCCATGCAGGACACCGAATGCCGGCAATGTTGAGGGTTACCAGGGGGAGATCAGTCACCACCGTGGCCTAGCAGAGGGCCAGGAATGGGGTAGGATCAAGCCACCAGAAGCTGGCGCCCTCCAATGAACAGAGAGCAGGCAGGCTTTAGGGCAGGGGTAGTCAAACTGCGGCCCTCCAGATGTCCATGGACTACAATTCCCAGGAGCCCCCTGCCAGCATTCGCTGGCAGGGGGCTCCTGGGAATTGTAGTCCATGGACATCTGGAGGGCCGCAGTTTGACTACCCCTGCTTTAGGGACTCCAATGAGCGAGCCGACAAAAAAGCCCCGAGGGCAGAAGCAGAGCTGTGAAGACTGGCCGTGCCCGTCCCAAGGAAGCAGCTATTCCTTCATTGGCTACCAACTTCATTGGCCAACAATTTGCCTCTGGATTGGGTCCAAGGTACTGTTTTTGACCTTTCAGGCCTTACACAGCTTGGGTCCTGCTTACCTTCAGAACCACCTGCCTCCCTATGCCCACCGCAGGGCTCTTTGCTCTGTGGGTATGAATCTGCTGAAGTTCCTGGGGCCTTGGGAGGTGCGCCTGGCCTCAACCAGGGCCAGGGCCTTTAAATCCTGGCCTCTGCCTGGTAGAATGAGCTCCCGGATGAGCTGTGGGCCCTGTTGGGACTCTCTGAATTCTGCAGGGCCTGCAAAATGGAGCTCTTCCACCCGGCATTTGGTTGAAGCTGGGTGGGGACCCTGGGGTATTCAATATGGTCCTCACCCCCCCCCCCCCATCTCCCTGGCTTCTATTGCAGTGCTAGACTGTATTGGGGGCCTATTTCAATCTCACAGCCAGTACATATTTTATCCTGAGACGGATGACCAGAATATGGGGCGCGATTTTTAAATTTATTTCGTATACCGCCATTGTGTACTTGTATTTATACCTGTTAAATTGTTTTATTATTGGTTTTTTAAAACTGATATTGTTTTTTTGTTTTGTGAACCGCTGCAAGCCAGTTTCTGGGAGCAGTGGTATAGAAATACAAATGATAAATAAATTAAATAAATAAAGATAGATGGGGGGAGGGTGCTAGGGAGGTCTTAGGACTGCAGTGGGGATGGGAATAAAGGAATGAGGGATGGGAATAAAAGGAGACACCAAGGAGGTTGTGAGCTAAAGCCTAAAGGGCAATCAGCAGGGTTCAACCCATTCAGAGTCCTTGGGAGCTTCCTAGCAGCATCTATCCCAGTAGGATCAGCAAGCTTGGTGCAAAATGAATTCAGCACTGGGAGAAATTATTGATGGGGATATTTTTGTGTGAAGTGGGTGCATAAATCCGAGCTACGTGGGATTATGTGATTTTGGACACCATGCCAGTTTGAAAGTCCTTTCCCACAGTTGCAGTGGAGAAGCTTTGGCAGTCACAACTCACACCACAGATCTGCATGACTCTCCTGCCTTGGCCAGGACTGGCCCGTGTGCAGGAAGCAGATGCGTTATGAAACAACAAACACGGAACTGACTGCTGAGTCAATAACACCGCGACAAACAGGAGCGACTGACTCGACGGCGCTATTGCAGTGCCAAAAAATTGATAGCTTAACTACAGTGCAAAAATATGAAACAGATGCTACTGAGTAAAAAGCTGTAAAATTTAATTACTCAAGTCAGACACTGAGGAGAAAGTTGGTGTGTTTATGCGTTGTAGATTAATTTAATCTTTCGGCATTTGAAATTGCATTATTTGGGGTTTATTGGGAGCTACTAAAACTTGTGTAGATTTCACCAGGAAGCTGACAATAATAGCGGCCCCTCTCCCTGCAAAATTCAGCTGCGCATACATTTTTTGTTTTTTATTTATCTGAGAAGCAATATCAATCTGTATTAAATGCCTTGAATTTTACAAACATGATGTTTCATTTCTGTGGTGGCCATTTTAAAAGTTATAGGAAATTGAGGAAATGCAGGTTTTGAGTGGTTATCAGAAGAAGAGTTGGTTCCTATATGCCACATTTCTCCCCCCAAAGGAGTCTTAAAGGGGCTTACATTCGCTTTTCCTTTCCTCTCCCCACAACAGACACCCTGTGAGGTAGGTGGGGCTGAGAGAGCCCTGATATTACTGAAGAAGAAGAAGAGTTGGTCCTTATATGCCACTTTTTCTCTACCTGAAGGAGTCTCAAAGTGGCGTCCATTCGTCTTCAAGATCCTTGATTGACATTCTGTCCACTATACTTTGTTGGCGCTCAACAGATTTATTTGAATTATTTTATTGAAATACTGTCAGAAATACAGTCTCTTAGCAGGGAACCTAATCCGGATTGCAGCACAAAAAGGAGCAGATAGGAAAGGTCTGTTTCAGAAGTAAACCTCCATTTGCATTCTTTTCTATCCATTCCTAAAAATGCTAAAACAGGAAGCCTCAACACAGTATCTTGGGTACTACAGCACCCGCTGCCACCTTTTCTGGTGCCCAAGTGTTTTTAGGAAGTTGGTATGCCCAAGTAAGGCTTTTTGTCCAGCAAGGCATCTGACTGACTAATGGAGATTTGATTAGCTTGGCAGATTAAAACAACAACAACATTGCTATGGCAGCAGCTAGCACAAGGATCTATACTGCGTTACTGAAGTTAAGCTGTGAAGATCACTTTGAGTGGGACCCTGTCTTCTTCAGCAACCATTTTGTTGCTCTGCTCACCCCACTAAGTCAGAATTCCAAGTGGCTCAATAGATGGGGGATCCCTATACAAAACTGGTCTGTTGCAATGCTTTAAAAGAGACCCATTTTAAAAGATATTATAAGTTGGATTTATTTAATAAGAAAAGAGTCAGTGATCAAATTTGCACACACAAGAATATATATCATTAGAGAGCTACATATGTACAGTGTCCTCCTGCTGGCTGTCCTGGCCCCCGGGATGTCCACCTGGCCTCAACCAGGGCCAGGGCCTTTTCGGCCTTGGCCCCAACTTGGTGGAATGAGCTCCAGGAAGAACTGAGGGTCCTGACAGCTAATAAGACAGCTCTTCCACCAGGCATTTGCTTAAGGCCAAGGCGGTGACCGGAGATTTGTTCTGTGGATCCCTCCCCCCATTCCTATTCCTAACTTTTAACAATCAAGACCCCAGGGGTATCTTGCTTAGGGTCTTCAGCTGGGTCAATTGCTTGGAACAGTGGCGCTGGGTGTAGCTGAGCTTAGATTTTAATTAAGCTGCCATCTATTGTTGCTGTTGTAAATTTTGCTGTATGGGGTTTTATGGGGTTTTATACTACAATTTTAATGTTTGTTGTAAACTGCCATGAGATGACCAGTTGTGAGTGGTGGTATATATATATAGAAACATAACCCAACAGACCAACAAATAAAAGAGTCACAGTATACGTAAACTGCTTTAACTTGACTGTATGTCTCAAAGTGACATAACTTTTCACTGGAGAAGGGAGCTGTGGGATGAGGATCGCTTTGTATCATCCATCTTTTCCTGCCAAATCAAATTAGTTCAACTTCCTCCCATTAATGAGCTTTATTTGTATATTAACATGCTCCTGTAAGCTCTCATTAACAGGAAATGCTGCCGTGCTTTTACGAAGGAGGCCACACAGCTTAAGTCAGCAACTATACGGCTCAAAATATATGGAAATTTGAAAGACATCCCGCTACACAGTAAAGACATTTGCTGCCAAGTTTTATTTAGTTTTATTCTTTGTCGCTAAGGACCAGATTAACATTTGATCCCTTATGAAAGGAGGCGGCAATAATTGTGTTAATCTTGTCTCAGGATATCTTTTCAGAGGCTCTGCAGGTTCTCTTGGCTGGGACAGATATAATACCAGTGATGACAAGTCAAGTTGGCTTGTCATCGGACGATTTGGTGGAATTACCAGCAAAGACAGAAATGTGTTGGGATCCTTCACCTTGTACTACAGGGGATTTCCTTGTGTGGCAGAGATTCAGTTGTCAGATACAGGCATCAGATGAATGCATCTCCGCTTAAAATACTACAAGAGTGTTAAGGGATATTGTTTCCACTTTGTCACATCAACAGTCACAAAGCTCAGCTGCAGCTTAGTGTTCAGAACTCCCCAGGCATTCGATTTTGCTAACGCCATATGATCTGTGTCCTGGCATTGCTCATAGACTGCCACACTGTCTTTCCCCCCTTCCTTTACAAACTCAGCTGTTATTTAGGATTTTGGCTCCCTTTCTGAAACAAATGGAATGAGACTGTGGATGTTTGCGGACCACTCCTGAAAAAAAGGCAATTAAAGAATTACTTTCATGTTACAAAAAAAACCCAAGTCTACAGTCAAAATTAACTGTGCTGTGGCATGATCCTGATCCCTTTAGTTCCAAATTTCCCCTGTCTTGACATGATTATTGTTGGAGTGAGTGACTCAGTATGCCTTGAAATTTTGGGGGTGCTACATCCCCCTCAGTGTGTGAGTGATATCTCCTTAAAGATAGATCAAGATAGGTATCTATGTTAGTGTGTAGCAATAGAAAACAAAAGGAGCCCAGTAGCACTTTAAAGTCTAACCAAATTTGTGGCAGGGAGAAGCTTTCATGATTCACAAAAGTTGATACCCTGCTACGAATTCTATGAGTTTTTAAGCTGTTATTAGACTTTGGATGTTTTCTACTGTTATCTCCTTGATTATTTTCTGCAAAACAACGCTATTCCACAAGGCATTTGGTTGAAACCAAAGGTGGCACCTCTAACATCTGCTTGGGCCCCAGCCTACCCGACAACTGGATTCTTGCCCAGATTTTTGGCCCCCATCTCAAGCCAGTATAGTACATCATAATTTGTTTCCCTAGATCATTAGAATATTTTGGGATGAAGGGATTGTAGTAGGAATGATAGGAATTGGTTTTTAGTATGCATCTCTGTTATATTTTAAATAAATTTGTATTCAATCCATTTTGTAGACTGATGTAAGCTGCCCCGAGTACTCTTTAAAGAGGGGCAGCCTACATATCTCCAAACAAACAAACCAACAAACAAATATCTCTTTGTCTTAACCTGGGAGATACCTAATGACCCTTTCTCTCTCTGTGTGCTTTGTTCTCCCCCATTCTCTGCATGGAGTTACGTATTTACAAGTCTCTCCTGTAGGGCAAGCCACTTTGAGACTCCTTCAGGTAGTAAATAGCAGGGTGCTTTTTACTACAATTCTTCTCCTCTTTGCCTTCTCTAGAAACAATGTTGTCATGCTAAAGGAGAAACTAGCAAGGATATTGCCATTTTATAAGTGCACTATGAGCTAACACCATTTTAGAGGAACTCTGCTAGCTGATACCATTTTATAGAAGCAAAATATTTGTCAGGGTGTCATATATTATTAGAGCAAAGCAAGTATCTGTTGAACAAGGTATTTCTGTATATGCATGTGACAGAACTTTGTAAGTCCTGTTCTACTTGGATGAAGAAGAAGAAGAAGAAGAAGAAGAAGAAGAAGAAGAGTTGGTTCTTATATGCCGCTTTTCCCTACCCGAAGGAGGCTCAAAGCGGCTTACAGTCGCCTTCTCTTTCCTCTCCCCACAACAGACACCCTGTGAGGTGGGTGAGGCTGAGAGAGCCCAGATATCACTGCTCGGTCAGAACAGTTTTATCAGTGCTGTGGCGAGCCCAAGGTCACCCAGCTGGTTGCATGTGGGGGAGTGCGGAATCGAACCTGGTTCACCAGATTAGAAGTCCGCACTCCTAACCACTACACCAAACTGGATGGTTGTGAAAGTGTCTCTCTAGATAACTCCCTGCCACCACTGTCCATTTGATGGGATCTACCCACTGAGAGGCCCAGACTCTAGACCACCTGTTGCCCCTTGCTCTGGCTACAAAAGGGTCAGTTACCTACAGGGCACCCCCCCAGAGGAGTAGCTACTTGCCAACCTCCAATCCCTGACCCTGATACCAGAAACACACACACATATCCAAGACACGTGTCTTTGAGCAGTGGGGAATTGCTTTGCAAGAGGTTTAGTAATGTAGCATTACGGATCGTTTGCCAATGTTTACGAGGTGATTACACACTTTAGATCTCAAGGCAGACAACAGATGGTTATACTAAAATAATAATCTTTATTGGAAGGAAAATAACAAAAAGGAATAGGGAAAAATATATCTAGCACACGAGCAAGCGAATGGATAGGAAAATAAAGGGGCGGGGGAAGGATTACAATCAGTCCTGTAGAGCAGAGAGAAAAAGAACAAGCAACACGGCCAGTGTGTAGGGTGTTCTGAATGGATCTGAATCAGAAGACTCAATTTGGCTTGGAACCTACACACATCCCATGGAGTCTGTGATCCAATGGACAAGTTGAAAGACTGAACCAAATCTTAATTATGATCCTGACCAAACTTTGTGAAGAAACTAAGTTATCGTTGTGACAAGTACTTGCTGTTATATGCATATGAGACCTCCCTTGAGAAAATTTTGGGGTGTCTACACTTGAAAATCTCAACAACTAAGCAGATGGAGAGAATAACTCTTGAGATAGGAGATGCTATGTAATAGCTTTATGGTCTTGCCTATCTTCTCTTTCCAAGTATGCAGTGGTGAAACAACCCATCCCATTTCACAGTTCCTGCCAGTAAACAGGGTCTATGTAACAACTTGGACACATGAACTGCCGGAGCATTGATTGGACAGGTCCGGTCCATGTCTTGTTGACCAGTCACACTGCAGTGAAGGTGAAAAGGAGAAACACCTGGCTGCATCACACTCAAAGAGAGCTCCAATTCCTACTGAAATCAGGATGAGAAAAGGTTGCTGGGGGTTAACAGCCTGGCACCTTGTGGGAGCCAGAGGTAGAGCTCCAAAGAAGATCAAGAAGCTGAACCTCTGGATGGACTTAAGTTACTGTTTAAGCATAAATGAACAAGCAAACAGTGGTCTCTTTTTGATACTTACAGTAATTCTGGAAAGTGGAAAACTCTGTAAGTACACAATACAGGGCAGGGATTCCCTCTTGGGATGATTTGGTGGTGACGTGAGAGTTCCCTTGGGGTGATGCAGTCCATCCCAGATGTTAGAATGGCTGCTGTCACTAGATGTCACTGGAGCCCACTTTGCAGCTGTAGGACTAGGTAGCCAGATGGGGAAATCCTTGTTCTACTGCTGTGGTACATTTTTTTGGGGGGGGGGGCAACAGCCTGCCTCAGTGCCCACCCACAAGCGTCTACTGACTTCATTTGTAGTTTACCTTTACACTGTATATTACACACACCATCCTTCTCTCAGTCCTAAGTACATGTAGGAGAAAGTAAAGGTCATAGATTCTGGCCATGATGTTTATTACTTCTGCCTAAGGCTGCCAGTCTTTGCACACTTATTTCGGAATGAGCCCTTTGGACTCACTTCAAACTAAAGAGGCAAGTAGCCTTTAGATGCCCTGGTCAGATTAACCCCACAATATTGCTTCCTAGGGGCTGCCTCTCCAGCCAGACTGCTTTAAGCTTGAGAGCATTGGTAGATATTATGGTTGTGGTGTTGGTTGGATTTGTCTGCAAAGTTTGTCCTCAGCGTGGCTCCTCGGCTGTCTGTCAAGAAACTAGGAGGACAGCGAAGGGCAGACTGGACTTCCACAAAGTTTGTTCTTACAGAAGGGAACTGCAAGCAAGCCTCAGTCATTGTGGCTGTGGCATCTGGTATCCCTGGGCAGGGCAGGGCAGGGCAGGTGGTGGCAGCAGGTGCAGGTGGTGGCAGCATTAGCAGCAGCGAGACAGGATGGCTTTGGTGGGCTAGAAAGAGGTGTGCCATGTGACTTCCCCCCATGGAGTCAGTGCAGTAGCCTCTGCAGCAGCATGAATAGTCAGTATTGATGTCTCCCTTTGTCAAGGCTGCAGCTAGGTGACTCTGCATGGGGGAGTAGGTGCGCTTGCGCATGGAGCAAGGGCAGGAGGGCAGGAGAACTGGGGTAAGGCAGAGGGGGAGCCTCTGATTATGTGTGTGTGTGTGTGTGTGTGTGTGTGTGTGTGGAGGGAAGAGGTGCTTGTTGTTGAGGGAGGGAGCTCAATTGTGAAAGAATGTGGTGGGGTGGAGACAATGTGTGTGAGTGAGACTAAGGGGAAAGGAAAGAGCACACTCTGGAAATGGAGCATAAGTAGGGACTAGGAGAGAAAGGGCTGTGAGTTGTGTGCGAGTGTGCACTTTGTGTCTTGTTCTTGAGAGAAAATGAGGAGCCTAATGGCTGAAGTCATGTGAGAAAACTGCTTGGGAGTGGAGCCTCATGACAACTATATGGTGTGTGTGTTTGTGTGAGAGAATGAAGGTAGTGGACTCCTGTAGGAAAGAACTGTAAATGAATTGTGTGAGAGAGAAAGATAATATGGGCTTGTAGAATCATAGAATCATAGAGTTGGAAGGGGCCATACAGGTCATCTAGTCCAACCCCCTGCTCAACGCAGGATCAGCCCTAAGCATCCTAAAGCATGTATGTATGTATATTTGTGAAGAAGTCTGTGAGACAACTTGACTGGGGTTTATGTGAATGAGCCCATACCACTGGACGAAGACAGTGTCTTTTATATGTCCAACTGAGAAGATGACCTGATGATGAGGCCACTTCCACAACTCAAATTCAAGTGAAGTCAAATGAACCCTGTCGGAGCTTTCCATGTTCCATAGGACCTGCAACATGGAACTCTTCTACCATCCAGCTATTTAGATTAGAATAGGAATCTTCTCTTTATTTATTTATTTATTATATTTATATACCGCCCTCCCCTGAGGCTCAGGGCAGTTCAAATGGGACATAAACAATACATAGAACTTTGTTTCTTCATAACATAACATATAAGTGTACTATAACAGTAATAACAACCATATCAACTGAGAGTAACAGTTTAATTCATAAGTCTCATTCTAAATGTATAGAATTAAGTTCACTAATAATTAGTTCACTATATAAGTTAAGTACACTCTTGGAGAATGTACTTTTCTTTGCTTGTTGTTTTCTGACTGCATGCACTCTGCACGCTGGGCTTAGCAGTTATACTAGGTACTTTGCTAACTTTCAGGGCTTTGCCACAATTCTACCAGAATTTTATATCCTTCGGGGTGACATCACTTACGGTGACATGTCACCTCCATGTGGCATGGCAAGGAAGTGTGGCCAGTTCACTTCTGGGGTACCTCAACGTGTGAAAAATATTCCATGGGTACCTCCATGGTCAAAAGATTGAAAAAGTCTCTTCTAGCAAATTGAGAGAAGCCATTCAGGTGTGCAGCTATTCAATATTTGCTATTCAGTGTTTCCTAACAGGGTTGGAGTATGTTAAGCTCATAGCGGTTTAGGATTCTAAGGGCTGCCCTACTTTAAATGGAGTGTGGGGAGAAGAAGAAGATCAAGTCATTCTGAGACACAACTCTTTCTTTAGATTTTCTCAATGAAATCTCCCTGTTCCAATTCTTCCCAATTGTAAAAATCTTAAGAAAACAGTCTAATTTCAAGAGGGGATATTGGGGATAAGATTTTGAAACCTGCAGACTGTTTCTGCACTGGGAACTTCCCTGACCTGATTCCCATGCAGGAACGCAAATCCAGGGTGGATGAGATGCACCAGGCCAAATGCTCCCCCATGCGGGAGCAGGAAGAGGTGGGGCAACCTGCCCTGGCTCAAACTCCAGCCTGCCGCCTGGCACGATGCCTCCAGTGAGGAAATGGTCCCAGTCACCTTTATGAAAAGATAAAGGTGATTATTAGAGATACTGATAAGTTTGCAGACCCATTGCCTGTTTGAAAAATGCTGCTGTTACCATTATATTGTGTATGAATCCATAACTTATAAGAATAATAGCATTACTGTCAGTTTCCATCTCGAGTACCACAATGCACTTTGGAGAAAAGATTCTATTATTTTGGTAGAAATAATTGGGAGTCAGGAGGTACCGGAGCTCAATGGTGTGTGGGAATTGGATTCTCGTCTAAGAATATTAATTCCATAGCAAGGATCTATATATACCCTATGGTCTTTCCTCTGTTCATGAATTGGTTTATTCATTTCATATGAATAGAGGAGTGGTACCTCTGTCTGCCTAATGCTGTTTTCAGGGGTCCACCAACTTTTATTCTCTTTAGAACATTATAATACAGAAGAACAATTTGTAGAAACGATGTGACTTTTAACAGTTAGACGTAATAGGCAACTGGTAGGGGAACATGGCAACGGCAAGGAAGAAATTTAGATGAGCTGAGGAAAAGATCAGCTCTGACCAGCGTGGGGGACATCAGTGGAACCAGCAGAAAGTCAAGCATAACTAGTCTGTTTGTACATTTTATGCCCAGTTATTAAGTGCAGGATAATATTCTGTGGAGGGAGGGGGAATCTAGTGATGTATACATTTTATTATTATTATTATCATCATCATCATTATTTATTAATTAGATTTATTTCCCGCCACTCCCCGTAGGCTCGTGGTGGGTCACAACAGTCTTATCCCCGGCCTCAACCAAAAACCTGGCGGAAGAGTTCCGTCTTGCAGGCCCTGCGGAAAGCTGCTATTTAACCCCAAACACTCAGTCAAACTTCTAAGAAATGGCAGAGGAAATTATAGACTAGAAAAGCACTAAATTAACCATAACATTTCCTGTTCAAGAGCAGATGCCAAACCATTGTGGCTGTGAAAGCAGAACAAAAGTATTTATTTACTTGTGCATCTTTTATGCCGTAGTGCTTAACCACACATTAAAGCATTTGTGAGTCCACCCAAGGTCTTGACAAAGCAGACAGATGCTGAAAGTTGTGTGTTCAGATCTCCCATTTCTCAGCCTGAAATCTATTTCTCAGCCATGAGAGGGGGCCATGTTCAAATTGGAACAATTGGGCGTACACGGAGAGCGCTTGGTCTTCCCCACATATAATATTTTCAACCTGTTATGACCCCAGGAAATCCCACTGAGGAAACTCATGTCTACTGAGAACTCTTGTGTACTGGTGGACTACATGTAAGTTTTTCTAACAGGGCAATTGGCATCTCCCGGGGGCATCTCAGACTGGGGAAATGGTGCAGGGGTAGGTTTAATCCCATCATGTCCCTAACTGCCTGAGAATTTATAAAAAGGTATTTCAAAGATCACTGGGACTGATTATGCATGCAGCCAGGACAGCTCATTCCTAGCTGCAGGGCAGCATGCCCTGCCATTTCCCATGTACACATGGAGGAAGAAATCCCCTGGTGCAAATGGTCCACCACAGGGTCCCACCACAGGATGGCGGAATAGCGGCATGCCACTATCCCACCATCATGGGTGTGTGTTTGTAGAAACACCCATTCGACTCTGCAGCACTGTGAAGCCAAAAGGGGCAATTTGTATCACTGTAGGGACACTGTAGGTGGGGGGAGGAGCCGGGCCTCAAAGGCCTGGCTCCTCCTGTATACACAGGCCTGGGCCAGTCGGGCCTCTGCTGGCTGCCGCAGCAAGAAAGGGAATGCAGAAAAATCAGCATCCCCTTGCTGTGGGCCATCAGAGGCCCTAAAGCGGGCCAGGGCCAGGAGGGAGCCCAGACATGACCAGCATCATGTATAAACAGGTCTTAGTTCCACTATCATACAGGTGCCAGCCCACCCTTCCCTGCCCGTGCATAATTGGTCTGGGAGGTCCAAATGCCCTGAGCACATCTCCTATGATAGTATAACGCACTGGTTAAGATCAGGTTTATTTATTTATTATATTTATATACCACCCTCCCCGAGGGCTCAGGACGGTTTACAGAAAACAGGGAAGGATACAATTAACACATGGTAACAAGTAACAGTAACAGCAGTAATATTATAACAATAATAATTTAACAAGATCATAACAATAATACCATAAAATAGAAATTGTAAGAGCCTCAGCTCAACTCTTACTGGACCCTGTGGGCAACCGATTAATGTTGGTCGTAGAGGGGGGGAGCTTGAGGGCCAACTGGAAGCGGTGGTTTGGTCGACCTCAACCAAATGCCTGGCGGAGGAGCTCCCTTTTGCAGGCCCTGTGGAACTGTTTAGGTTCTGTCAGGGCCCTGATCTCCTCTGGGAGCTCGTTCCACCAGGTGGGGACCAGAATGGAGAAAGCTCTGGTCCTGGTTGAGGAAAACTGAGCTTTATTCCTCACTCTTCCACATGCCATCAGCTGGGTGACCTTGGGTAGCTCTCAGAACTTGCTCAACCTCACCTGCCTCACAAGGCGCCTGTTGTAGAGAGAGGAAGGAAAGGTGATAGTGAGCATCTTTGAGTCTCCTTAGGGGTGAGAAAAGGAGGAATCAAAGCTTCTTCTCTAGAGTGTTTGTTAGCCACCCATGAAAATGAAGAAAGGTTTCCCAATGTGCATTCAGAATCTTCATTTATATTTATTTCTCAGACATCAGGGTTTTTTTTTCAATGGCTGAGATGGGTAATTGTGTGTTTCCCTAGTGAAATCAAAGAGGAATAGAAAACTCTAGACTCATTAATTTTGTCAGTTGTAATATCCATGATTAACTATTTGAGGAGTTGTGATGAAATCACAGTGCAGTTCCGGTGGCAAATGTTTAATTAGTTTATAATCCTTCCTCACACGGACATACCTAGTGATCATCTAGCTAATCATTTGCGTTTTAAGGAGGTATTACAGCGGCATCAGGAGTGATTTCCCTAGTCAGGACTGTGTTGAGAATTTCAGGGGAAGCAAGGTTTCTTAGTATAATTAACTAAATTTAGTACACATGATCTAAGATAGGGAAAAATCATGTTTTGATAAAGAGAGTCCACTAAGTGTGTACCCAGAGCTTATCTCATAGGACAAACAATGATCTGTGCTTTAATTTCACCTAACGGAAAATTGGGAGGTTGAATTGAGATGTCCCACTTTGGGTGAAATATTATAAGTATTTTGAAGGATAACAAAAAAGTTCTAATGACTAACAACATCACTTTAGCGGCTCAGCACATCCCAAGGTTGTAGCTAGGTATAGCCTAAACTAAACTTCACAGTGAGTTGGAATATTCTTCTCAAGTACAACATGGGGACAAGAAAGCCTAAAGCCATTTGTCCTTGGGAAAGAATTAACTCATTTAGTCGAATTACAGTGTAGGAATGTGTGTTGCCTCCAGAGAAATTGTTGGTGCTCAAAAGTGGTGTCAAATTGCAGCCTATGTGCAGTGATCCCATGGGCAAGAGACCAGCAGAGATGGTTTCCCACTACCTGCTTCTGAAACATCCCTGAGGGTCTCCCACCCAAGTATTTACCAGGGTAGCTTCTGAGATCGGATGAGATCAGACTAGCCAGGGCTACTTAGGTCAGGGTAGAAATTCTGTTCGCTCTGTTAGAACTCTTCATTTCCTCTGGATGTTGGGATTTATTTATTTTGCTAAAGAGGAGTGCTCAAGCTGACTACAATAGGATTGAATCTAAAGACAGCTTTCAGAGAATAAGCCTTATGAAATTTAACTTCTGAGCAGTTGAACTTAAATTACTCCCTAGGTGACATTTCAGCGAAGCTGAGGCATTTGCTTATAACGTACTAATGATATAGGTTTTCTTATATGAGAACATGCAACAAACAACCTCCGATTCATAGTGTTTCTCACATGATTATATCACTACAACTTAGTTTAACCCAGGCTTTCTCAACCAGTGGCGCTTCTGGAGTTTCTCAAATGTTTCAGGATTTCTCAATGGCAAGAAATTTTGGAGACACACCAGTTAAGAAGAGCATTTTTAATAGTTCGCTTAAACATCTTTCCCTCAAATGTCACCCGAGGTAGATTTTTGAAGATCCCTCCTCAGGAGAGATACTGTTTACATGGATGTCGTGTCCCTGACAAATTGTACCATATACTTCTGGTGTGTCCTAATTTTGATGTATATGGGCGCCCGTTTGCTAATTATCTGAAGAAATTGAAATTCATTTGTGTTAATGAGAAACACTGGATTAAAATGATACTAAATGTGAGGGACTCAGCAATTATTATAAAAGTAGCAAAGTTTTACTGGCAATTTTAAATGAAAATCTTTTATGATAGATTTTACATCTGGAACTGTTTGAAATTTTCGTTTTATGCTTTGTAATTTTATGCCAATAAAGGTACTCTGAATCTGAATCTGGTAAGAAAGTTGAGAAGGACTCGTCTAACCTAACCCATGGCCAGAGTTTCCAGGTTCCCCCTGGCCACTGGTGGGGAATGAAGAGTAGGGCTGCCAGATCCAGGTTGGGAAACTGTGGAGGGGTCTGGGAAAGACTAGGGGCCATTTCGCACGGCTTCAAAATAGCACAATGGTTGCTAATTGAAAACGCTACTAATTTGGAATAACCCACAACGTCGTAGACAATCTGCAACACTCCTGAAACCGACCCGCAAAAAGCGCTTCGTTGTAGCGCTTTCAGGGGAATCCCAAAAAGTGGATTCACCCTCCGGAAAGCGATACACTCCTGCAACCAATCTGCAACAATAGCGATAAAGACCTGTGCGTTAACATTGTTGCGGTTTCTTCAAAGTCCCTCCTTCTGAGCCTGTCCTCCAAACTTCCGGCGAAGCGATCGCCATTTTTTTTTCCCCGAGCGAGTGGAGATCAACGCACCGGCGAGCCTCCGTTTAGCCAGTGAGGCTTCCCAGGCTGCAGTCCCTCCTCAGAGCTGTTTACAGCACAAGAAGCCAGCAGAAGCCCGTTTGCTGATGTATTTTCCCTTTATTTTTCACAGTGTTTCGGCTGAAAATCGTGCCCGTGAGGGGGGGGAGGGGGGATTTTTTTTTCCCACTCGGAGGCAGCGTGGCCACGATCAAATGACAGCTCAAACAGAGGCTTCCCCGGCTTCAGTCCCTCCCCTTCAGTCACTAAGCACACACATTTCACACATTCCATTCAGCCGAAAATCGGGCCCGTGAGAGGGGGGGGGGGATTTTTTTTTTTTCACTCGGAGATAGCGTGTTAACGATCAAACGATCAAACGACAGCTCAAACACCCCAGGCAGCTGGATGGGTCTCTCCATTGCAACGAATCTACCCAGATTCGTTACAATGGGTGTGTGTTTTTTTTTTTTTAAAAAAACCTTCCTTAAAGGGAAAGGGGCTGTTTGGGAGCATGCTAACGGCTGCCCATTGGCTGCTTGACGGCCAGGGGTGGGACGAGCTTGGCAATAGCGCTTCCTTTCTAGCGATTTCTGCCGAGACCGGAAGCCTGTGGGAAACGCTACAAAACGCAACTGATTCCACTACAAAGCCAGGTATGCAAAACGACGAATTCCACTATTTTAAATGGCGATTTTTCATTCAGTGACCAATTTGCAACAAAGATCCCCGTGCGAAAAGGCCCTAGGATCTCAGGAGGGTGCAATGTCATCTGTTTCACTCAACAAAGCACCCATTTTCTCCAGGAGAGCTGATATCTTGAGTTTGTAAATGAGCCATAATTCTGATGGATCCTTTCCTTATGTCCTACCTGGAGCGGCTTTCCTACTCACGGGGTTATTATTGGGGGGTCTAGTGAATAATGGAAAACAATGCATGTCCCACTGAACTCATAAGAGGAATGGTGCATCTAAAAGCAGTAGTAAAATTCATAATTCTGGCAGAGAATTCCAAGTCTTACTGGTGTACACAAAGAAAACAAAAAAGGAGGTTAAATGCTTCAGTCAGCCGCCTGGCAAGAGATGTTTGATTGGGACTATGGCATATCATTGTTGAAGATGTGTAATTATACATATTTTCTGCTCCTTTCTTACCCTCTGTCCATTTCTCCAAATTGTTTATGATCTTGTTTATCAATCTCTCTTGTCTTTTATAATAAATGACAACAATAGGATAAACACAGGATGGTCTCAGATAACTCAAACCAAGAAGAAAAGACCTATTCTTATGGCATTAAACAATAATAAAGAATGTTTTTAAACAATGTCTTTTTTTGAATTTGTTGTTGTTGTTGTTGTTGTTGTTGTTGTTGTTGTTAGGTGCGAAGTCGTGTCCGACCCATTGCGACCCCATGGACAATGACCCTCCAGGTCTTCCTGCCCTCTACCATTCCCCGGAGTCCATTTAAGTTTGCACCTACTGCTTCAGGGACTCCATCCAGCCACCTCATTCTCTGTCGTCCCCTTCTTCTTTTGCCCTCGATCGCTCCCAGCATTAGGCTCTTCTCCAGGCAGTCCTTCCTTCTCATGAGGTGGCCAAAGTATTTGAGTTTCATCTTCAGGATCTGGCCATCTAAGGAGCAGTCAGGGCTGATCTCCTCTAGGACTGACCGGTTTGTTCGCCTTGCAGTCCAAGGGACTCGCAAGAGTCTTCTCCAGCACCAGAGTTCAAAAGCCTCAATTCTTTAACACTCGGCCTTCCTTATGGTCCAACTTTCACAGCCATACATTACAACTGAGAAGACCATAGCCTTGACTAGATGCACTTTTGTTGGCAGGGTGATGTCTCTGCTTTTTAGGATGCTGTCTAGATTTGCCATAGCTTTCCTCCCCAGGAGCCAAGCGTTCTTGAATTTACTTTTAGTTTATTTCATTCCAAGGATGTCAGCCAGAATGGTTTTCCAGATAAAATCCATTTTCTATTACCTTTTCCTCAGTGGCAGGTCCTAAATTGTAAACAATCACAATGAATATATCATTTTAAATTTTATTAGAAGAAAAATAAATACCAGCCAATAAACTATAATATTGTAATATTTATGTTTATAGGTTGTGGAGGAAACACTACTTAGATTTGTTGTACTTAAAAGAAGAGAGCTATGGTATGGACATGGATGAATTACTTTATTTTGCTTCTAACAAAATTTAAAATGATATATTAATTGTGATTGTTTACAATTTAGGACTTGCCACTGAGGAAAAGGTAATAGAAAATGGAGTTTATCTGGAAAACTGTTCTGGCTGACGTCCTTGGAATGAAATAAACTAAAAGTAAACTCAAGAAAGGACGTTGTATAAAAATAGTCTTTATTATTGTTTAATGCCATAAGGATAGGTCTTTTCTTCTTGGTTTTATAACAAATGAACAATTATTTTGCAGATGTGTGCTGGGAATAAGGTAAAGTGTGCTGTCATGTCACAGCCAAGTCATGGTGAAACCCTGAAGTTCCCTTTCATGGGCTTTTCAAGGCCTGAGAAAAACAAAGGTGGTTTCCCATTGCCATCATTGCTTTAAACCTTCATTGTTTTAAGCTGGTTCGTGCCTCATGTACAGTTGGTGATTTAGAGTTGCTAAATGTAGGTTGGGAAATCCTCGGTGAAAGTGATCCGGAGATTATCCAAAAAGTAGCCAAGGTACTGTTAACAATACAAAGGGTGAATTGCTCATATCTGAACCCAGCACTGGCTAAGAGTGGACCTCTGTGAGCCCACTGTGGACCACGCATTGCGGCATGGCCATCTTGTAACATTTGTGTGTTGTTGGAGGATTGTGCATGTCGCTTGGTTGTGCTGTTTTGGCTGTACCATTTAATCTTATTTAAATCATTGTTATGCCAATCAAGGTATTCTGTATTTGCTGTATTTTATCTAGATTGAGAAATTTCTGGAAATTTGGGGCTAGAACCCTGGGAGGGTAGGGTTTAGGGATGGGTGGAACTGCAGTAGAGTATAATCTCATGCAGCAATTTTGATGCCTCTGTCTCAAACCTTCCCACACCCAGAGCCTAGAAAAGACACTTTCCCTTTAAAGTTTAAATTGCTGTTTGAATCACCGAATCGTGCTGAATCACAAATCAGAGTCAAGGTTGATTCAGTCATTTCAACTTATTGGGAAATGGCGATTTGGACTAGATTTGGCAGATTAGTGCCCGAATCAAGGCTGACTCACGTACTTTTTGGCCCATCTGAATTGAGTCGCACATCAAAGCAGCTATTTTCTCCAGAAGAACTGACCTGATCTGGAAATTGGTTATAACTCTGGGAGATCTCCAGAACCCACCTGGAGGTTGGCAAGTGTATGTCAAGTGGATGCTATCAAAGTGAAGCATCCTGGGTTTTGTGTGTGCTGTAATATTCAAAGCATCGACATCATGTGAAACCCAGAGGGGCTTTTTGCACGCCTTCAAAATAGCACAATGGTTGCCAATTGAAAACGCTACTGATTTGCTGTTTTGCACAACGTCGTCGACAATCTGCCACACACCTGAAACCAATATGCAAAAAGCGCTTCCTTGTAGCGCTTTCAGGGAAATCCCCAAAAGTGGATTCACCCTCCGGAAAGCGATACAGTCCTGCAAACAATCTGCAACACTAGCGAAAAAGACCTGTGCGTTAACATTGTTGCGGTTTCTACAAAGTCCCTCCCCCTGGCTCTCTTCTCTGATCTTCCGGCGAAGCGATCGCCATTTTTTTTTTCTCCGAGCGAGCGGGGATAAACGCACCAGCGAGCCTCTTTCTGTTTAGAGGCTTCCCTGGCTTCAGTCCCTCCCCTTTAGTCACTAAGCACAAACCACAGAAAAGCACGTTTGCTGAAGTATTTTCCCTTTATTTTTTACACATTCATTCAGCCGAAAATCGGGCCCGTGAGAGGGGGGGGGGTTCACTCGGAGGAAGCGTGGCAACGATCAAACGACAGCTCAAACACACCAGGCAGCTGGATGGGTCTCTCCGTTGCAACGAATCTACCCAGATTCGTTGCTATGGGTCTGTTTTTTTTTTTTTTTAAACTTTCTTAAAGGGAAAGGGGCTGTTTGGGAGCATGCTAACGGCTGCCCATTGGCTGCTTGACGGCCAGGGGCGGGACGAGCTTGGCAATAGCGCTTCCTTTCTAGTGATTTCTGCCAAGACCGGAAGCCTGTGGGAAACACTACAAAACGCAACTGGATTCCACTACAAAGGCAGGTATGCATAACGACGAATTCCACTACTTTAAATGGCGATTTTTCATTCAGTGACCAATTTGCAACAAAGATCCCGGTGCGTAAAGCCCCTCTGTATTACCTTATTTCAAAAATAGGCTGTTATTTAAAAAATGCATTTAATTCTTTCAATGCTGTAGTCTCCAAAGGCCAAGTAGACATGATGGTTTTGAACAGGGGTAGTCAAACTGCGGCCCTCCAGATGTTCATGGACTACAATTCCCAGGAGCCCCTGCCAGCAAATGCTGGCAGGGGCTCCTGGGAATTGTAGTCCATGGACATCTGGAGGGCCACAGTTTGACTACCCCTGGTTTTGAACGTTGAGTCAGATGGGCTGCACCCCTGTGGGAACAAAGGTTATTTACAGTGCTGTTAGTAACTTCAAATCAAAGCAGAAAGTATCTTTACCTTCTAGGGCACAAGTTGATGCAGCCCAAGGACACAAAAAAGCACAGATGTTCACTGTCCACAGACTGTATTTCCTTCATGTCACAAGGTCTTACATCTCGCCCCTGGGAAATCGGTTTTTGAGCTCTATGAACCTGTCCAGCATTGACTACATCTCAAGGATCGTTCCATCTGTGGCCACCTGTTTGTTGAATGGCAGAAAGTCTAAATTACTTTGGAGGGGGGGGGGTTAACAACCACATTTATATTTTTCAGGCTCTATTTTGGAGCATATTCATGCAACAAGGGAAATGGTGCACTCGGTGCATTTAATTGCCAAGTCGCATGCCACAAACAATGGGACAGTTCTTAATTACATCTCAGAGTTTATTGCTATCGTTTCAGATGACATCTCCTCTTGCCTGCATACGCAGCAATAAATCCCAAGGATATTTAAAAACCAGTAATAACCTTACACTGGAAGTTGATTTTAATTAAGGAAAAAAATGTTGAAGACTCAGGATAAATAACCTCCGTCTGTAAGAAGAAAAGTGCAATTATGTTGCTATCACACATGTCCAGCTAGTTTTACAGTGCAATGGGAAGCAGAGTTCAATCCTTCTGTCCAATGAAGTCTATCTCAGAAGGGGATAAATCTTTGTAGGGTTGTACTGTATTATTGCTCATTTAGGAATATTTCCTTGAATTTCAAGTGGAATTTGCCCTTCCCCAAAGGCTCAGGATGGATTACTTCAGCCAATAATGCAAATTAAATATACAGAGAAATTAAAACATTTTAAAATCTCAAAAATGGTAAAAATTTAAAATAATAATAATAATTTGCAAAAAATGGCTGCCTCTTTCTCCCAGGAGAAAAGAGGGGGGTTGCCATATAATATATGCCCTTCATGGTTCATTAGGTGTATTTGGGGGCAGGGAGGCCAAACGTTTAATGTTATTTCAAGGCCTCTACTATAGGCCTCATGGAATAGCTCTGTTTTGCAGGTCCTATTTGAGATCCTGCAGGGCAGGGGTAGTCAACCTGTGGTCTTCCAGATGTCCATGGACTACAATTCCCATGAGCCCCTCATGGGAATTGTAGTCCATGGACATCTGGAGGACCACAGGTTGACTACCACTGCTGCAGGGCCCTGATCTCACTGGACAGAATGCTCCACCAGACTAGGGCCAGGGCTGAAAAGGCCCTGGCCCTGGCCCTGGTTGAGGCCAGTTTCCCTTCTTTGGGGTCAAGGATCCTCAAGACGTTTTGTTCCATGTTCTTTGGGGGACATAGTGGAAGAAGTGGTCCCACTTATATGATCACCCCAGCTCATATAGGACTTTGAGCCTGATCTGGTCTTCAGCCTGGAGCCAGTGCTTCTGGGAGAGCACAGTTTGTATATGGGTCCCATTGGGTCCCAGGAAGGACCACATTGATGTATTTGGACCCAATGCAGTTTCCAGAGCAGCTTCAAGGTCAGCCCTGCATAGAACGAGTTACAGTAGTCTAACCTGGAGATGACCATTATATGGATCACAGTTGCTAGGTCAGGTACCAACAGGTAGGGTACTAATTGTTGCACCTGATAAAGATGCTGGTGAGTGACATTTGTGACCTGGGCCTCCATAGATTAGGAGACATCCAGGATCACATCTCTTGATGGTAACTGAAGCTGTTAATTGGAATCTGTCGAGAGCCAGGAGTTGCACTGACTCACCTAGGGCATGCAACCCAGCCAGAGGACTCCGTCTTAACTGGATTTAACTTCAGCTGATTCTGCTTAAGCCAATCCACCACTGCCTCCAGGCACCTGGATGATCATCCATCAACAAGAATTAGCTGGGTGTCACCAGCATATTGATGACATCCCAGCCTGAAACTCCGGACCAGTTGGGCAAGGGAGTGAATATAGATGTTAAACAGCGTTGAAAAGAGAATGGCTCCCTGCAGGACCCTGCATACCAGGGCATGCCACTGGGAAGTTCTTTCTCCTACTGTCACTCTCTGTCCCCAACCTTAGAGAAAGGATTGCAGCCATTTGAAGATAGCACCTTAAATCTCCAGGTTGGCTAGGTGCTGGGCTAGCAGTCCATGGTTGACAGTGACCCACTTAGATCCAGCTGTCACCAGAGATCAAATGTGAGGGGACCAAAGTCATATCCTCACTAAGACCAGGTCAGAAGCTAGACTTGTTTGGACCAAAATCCAATATTTCATCCTGGCAGCTCTGTAGCTGTTCTGTGTCCATATGCTGAACTACCTGACCCAGGAATGGCAAAAAGTGTCACTGCTTTGCTTGCTGAAGGTCTCCAGTTCAATCCCCAACATCTCCAGCTGAAAGAATAAGAGACTAGATGATATGAAAGACCTCTGGACAAGACTCCTGTGAGTTGCTGCCAGTCAGTAGCGAGAATATTGACCTCGTTATACCAATGGCCCAATTCAGTACAAGATAACTCCAGGTATTTGTGCATACCGAAGTTCTGAAGGGCCTGCAAGATGGCACTCTTCCACTAGGCTTATGGTTGAGTACAACATGTGCATAATATGACATCAGAAAGGCTTCTCCTCCCTCTCCACCTCCGTCTCCATCTTGAATTTGGAAATCTGGTTTTAAGTTCTGTGCCAGAATTTTTCTGACTTAGTGACCAGATCTGGGGGATTCAAGTGGGATTTTGGGGGGTTTGCTCATTTGTTTATTTGATTTTTAGACTGCCACTCTTGGCACCAGCTGTCTCATGGTGGCTTACAAGCTATAAAACCAATAAAACTTACAGAATATAAAACCACATAAAAACTCCTTTTTACAAATGATGGCTGCATAATCAATTTCCTAACTCCCTCCCAGACCCACAGCCCTGCTGTTTCCAGTCTTTGGTTCTTACATAGATGACCTTAGATTATGTTAGCCCAGGGAGGCCCGATCTTAAAAGGCAGGGTGGGATCCCCAGATTGGTAACTCCAGTATACAAATGGCCTCAACCAAATGTGTGGTGGAAGAGCTCCATCTTACACGCCCTGCGAAACACAGAGAGCTCCATCCGGGCCCTCAGCTCTTCCTGGAGCTCATTCCACCAGGTCGGGGCCAAGACTGAAAGGGCCCTGGTCCTGGTCGAGGCCAAGTGAATATCTCGGGGGCCCGGGACTACCAGCAAGTTCATACCCACAGAGTGAAGAGCCCTGTGGGGGACATAAAGAGATAAGCAGTCCCTAAGATAAGTAGGACCCAGGCTGCATGTAGCCTTAAAGGTCAAAAACAAAACCTTGAACTTGATCTGGAAGCTAAGCAGCAACCAGTGCAGCTGCCTCGGCATAGGCTGGACATGGGCCCTCCAAGATGATCTAGTGAGGACCCTTGCAGCTGCATTTTGTACCAGTTGCTATTTCCTGGTAACAGGCAAGTGTAGGCCCACGTAGAGCTAATTACAGAAGTCTAGTCTAGTTAAGAATTTTTTAAATTACTGTTGATTTTTTAAATTTTTGTTTTCTTAATGATTATACAAATTGAAATGCTCATTTAGACTACATTTAAATAAAATATATTGAATATCTCTTGAAGTCTTCACTTCAATTCATTTCTGTCCATGTACCTCCGCCATTTTGTTTTCTTGACAAGCTGAGTTCATGCTTGGTCATATCATAGAATAAATTCTATGGGTATCTGTTGGACTGGGCATCTTTTGGTTTCCTTTTCGCTTGTGTATCTTCTGTCCTTCTTTGCTTCTTAGAAGAAGATTGTCGGGGAACGGCCTTGCTGTCTGGTGACCTTCCTATTCCGTACTTGCCACTGGCGGTGCTCCCAGTGATCTAGAAAAGAGAAAGAGAAAAAGACAAGCCAGATTTGGTTTGTTCAAATCACTGTTGATTTTTGTGCAAATATTTACTTTGTATATCCGCTTTACTGATGGTAGCTGCCCTGAACTTGTCCTAAGGAGGGGCAGCCAATAAATCTAATTCTAATAAATAATAATAATGCCAGGAATTGAGTGAGCTCCGCACAAGGCTTGTGCGCTTTGTCTGCTTCAGTGACCATTCAAGCCTGAGGCGGCCAGCACCACGGCATGGGGAGGGGGGCAGTAGAAGAAGAAGAAGAAGAAGAAGAGTTGGTTCTTATATGCCGCTTTTCTCTACCCGAAGGAGGCTCAAAGCGGCTTACAATCTCCTTCCCTTTCCTTTCCCCACAACAGACACCCTGTGAGGGAGGGGAGGCCGAGAGAGCCCTGATATCACTGCTCGGTCAGAACAGCTTTATCAGTGCTGTGGCGAGCCCAAGGTCACCCAGCTGGCTGCATGTGGGGGAGCGCAAAATCGAACCCGGCATGCCAGATTAGAAGTCCACACTCCTAACCACTACACCAAACTGGCTCTCTATGCTGGTACTCCAGTCAGCACATGCATGCAGGAACAGCTGCACCAGCATGCATGCGCTGACTGGTATGCTGGCGCCACCCTCCTGCACAGGCCTGCTCCACACCTCCTTCCTACAGTGTTTCCCCACTTCCTTCCTTCAGCTTCAACCCCCAGAATCCCTTGAAAACTCTATTTGTGGGTGTTAGAAAATCCTCACAAATTCTGGCGGGGGGGGGGGGCAAAGTGAGAGGCTACAGAAGGGAGAACTGGTGAAAATTGCTCCCTTTCTCCACCAATGGAAATCATGTTCCACTAGCACAGGTGCTGTTAAATTGGGAAAAGATCAATGCGGGGCTCAAATTCCTGACTTATTCCTTAGTTAACTGTTTTTCACAAGGCCTTCCATGGAGATACAGGTGTCTTCAGGTCTCTCCTATAGACCCCATGCCCTCATACTCCCCCTCACATGACACTGGACTAATGGGCCTCAAAGGTGTCCTTTAGACGAGGCTTCTATTTCTCTCCTTTCATCAGCAACCTGAAAATGAATTGGATCTACTTTCTACATGAAGGTTGCCTCTATTCCCAATATACTTCTTGGGAGATTTATTTACAGCACTCAGGGTCACGCTTCTATGACTCGGCAAACTCTGCTGTATTAACCAAATATTCCACTACTTGCAATATGAAGGAAAAAAAATACCATCGAATAATCAATGCAATAATTATCAATATTAAATCAAGCCATTGGCATAAAAGTAGCAAAGAACAACCCTTGAGCAGGCCAAAATGACATCAATGGACCAGTCTCAGGCTAGAGACAGACTACACGGATAGATTAAAAGGTTGGACCCCTCCACTCTGCCCACCAGTGAAAAGCAAAATTACTGTAAATATTTTGACCAGGCTCCTGAGGGACAAGAACAAATTTTAAATAAATCTTTATTTTTCTGGCCCACCATTCCAATACAGCTCACAGCCGGAGAAAACATCATTAAAAACAAAAATTTAGATTAAAACATAAATGTTATTTAGTTACTGCTAACTAATTACATAGCAGATGGTGTGTGTGTGGGGGGGTGGAGTTCTAGAGTTTAGAGAGCAGATGTTCCCCCATCTCCAGTGGTGAGGCCAGAATTGCTTGGTGGTTATTTCAGGCCCTGATTATAATCCGGGTGGAACAGCTCTGTCTTTCAGGCCCTGCAGAACTGATTTTACTTCCTTTGGGCCAGGGATCCCTAGCAGATGCTCTTCTGATGATCTTAATGCTTTTGGGGAGAGGTAAAGGAAAAGGAGGTCCAATAGATATGCTGGTCATATACCATTAGGGCTTTAAGGTTAGCACCAAAACATTGAATCTGATTCGGTTTCCTATCTGGAGCCAATGCAACTGGGAGAGCACTGGTGTCATGTGTGCTCTCCACAGAGTCCCTGTGAGGAATCATGCTGCTGCATTTTGAACCAACTTGAACTTCCAGAGTAGCCTCAAGGGAAGCCCTGCATAGAGCGAATTGCAGAAGTCTAATCTAGAGGTGACCATTGCTCGGATCACCCTGGTTAGGTCTGACACCAAGAGGTAGCGTGCAAGTTGCTATGCCAGGCATGGATGGAAAAACTCTAGGTGGGCCACCATGACTTAGGCCTTTAAGGAGGCTCCAAAATCACGCCTAAGCTTCTGACAGAAGTCACAGTGTTAATTAGGCTCCATCAAGTGCTGGGAGCCATATTCCCATTTCTCTGCATGCTTACCCAGCCAGAGGTCCTCCATCTTGGCTGGATTAACTTCAGCCAACTTTGCTTATGTGAGTCCATCATGGTGAGCTCCAGGTGAGCCTCAAGGGAGAAGGCATCCCAAAAGTGAGGTGTCACCATTGAAAATAAACTTGTTGCCTCCTGCTCCACTTCTGTGAGTTGGAACATAGAACAGGGATTGGGAAGAGAATTTCAACTGATGAGTTTATTCGTACAGGAGATTTCCATGTTGACAATTTCAGTGTATGCACACATGGGATTGGCTGCAGCCATCTTGTAAAATTTATATATATAATATTCTTTACAAAGGTTCATTTAGATTAGCAGAGCTGCTAAACAATTTCTTTTGGAGTGTGCCTTTATTATCCCATTACAGCTTTCATCCCAGCATCTCACAAGAGCATTTAATTTGCATTTAATGTGATGGGTACTGTTTATTAATTAAACATCAAATGATTATTAAAACATACTTATTGAGATTTAACAGCTTTGTCTAAAGACCTGTCTTGCTGCAAATGTAATTAGCTCGGAGATAATGAATACATTATTGTGCTGTTATAGCTTGCGCATTAGAAGTGCAGAGTGTTTTAATTGTGAAAATGAAATAAATGGTGGTCTCTCAAATCTCTATTAGAAAGAGAAAAGAGGGGCATAGTATGAGCAATGCACATTTCAAGACTGTAGGCACACGTATGCAAGAGGCTGAAGCACTGTAATAGGAACATGCGGCCAAATCCTATTTTGTTGATTAGTTTCCGTAGTGGGGTCCTTAATTTCCTCTTGGTTTAGCTCACATCCTGCTTGTGGGTAGCAAAGGGACGGGAACACCTGACAGACTGCTCATCTGACTCTGAACAACATGAATGTTTCCAATTGTAGTGAAATAACAACTCTGCATGTGAGATTATGTGGTACCTCCTATGAGCTTGATCCCTGACGTCAATTTATTTATTGAGTTCATTTATAGACAGGCTTTCCCAATGGGACTCAACAGGGATTAAGACAATGCTCACCGAAAGCATGAGACATCCAATACTTGTAATAGGGCAAGAATTACAGATCGGTGCAAAAAAGTATCAAATATAATAGTCCAAAGAGCATTACAAAGGAGGCAAGGATAATGCAGATATTAAACAGATAATGCCATGAACTGTAGCATCAACTATAGTCCAGTATAAAACACCTTCCTGACCCATTTCCTGATGCCATCAAAACGACAAGGCAGGTGGCTAGTTCTTGTGCCCAGGTCTGCAGAATCAATGTAGAAATCTGTATGTCAGGGAAGATGGCATCAGGCACTTACACCGAGCATAGTAGACATTTTAAAATTTCTATTAATTGGTTTTATTTTTGTATTTATTTTGTTTTAATTATTCAGTCAATCATCTGTCAATGTTTTTTCTATATGTTTATGTTGACTGAGACTATCCTTGAATACACAAAGTTTTCTTTTCTTGTGTTGTGATTGGATCGGGTTGAAAACCACAATAAATATTTATGCTGTTGTACCTAAAGGTAAAGGTATCCCCTGTGCAAGCACCAGGTCATGCCTGACCCTTGGGGTGACGCCCTCTAGCGTATTCATGGCAGACTAAAAACGGGGTGGTTTGCCAGTGCCTTCCCCAGTCATTACCATTTACCCCCCAGCAAGCTGGGTACTCATTTTACTGACCTCGGAAGGATGGAAGGCTGAGTCAATCTTGAGCCAGCTGCTGGGATTGAACTCCCAGCCTCATGGGCAGACAGCTTCAGACAGCACTCCTGCTGCCTTACCACCCTGCACCACAAGAGGCTCTGTTGTACCTACTACTGGTTTAAACATGGCCTTCTCAAAGACTGTTTTACATAGATCTCAGAATGACAGAAGTGCAGGAGGCTTCCTGACGACCTCAGGCAGGACATTCCCCAAGGAGGGAACAGCATCAGGGGTCACATTTCTATGAGCATCTATCAGTCTTTCCCACTTATAAGGTGATACTATCAAAGGCTTTGCTCAGACAGCCAGACCAGTTATGGTGGAGCATACAGGCAAACTGTGAGCTTTGAGCTGATTACTTTCAATAAGAAAACTCCATTTGTAGGAAAGCTTCTTTATTGTAAAGTACACCAATGCTGTGCTCTGTTTTATGTGTAGGCTGATTAATACATTCTCTCAAAGAGGATGAACTTGTGGGAGAAGAAGAGGTAGAATGTTATTGCATGGCCTGACCTTGGTCAGCTGGCTATGAACAATGTAAGCTGCAACGCGGTATTTTGCATGCTCTTCATAGGACTAGAGGAGCCCGCTTTTTCCATAGGGAAAAAGGAGAATTCCATATTCAACATTTGGGGTAGGTTTATGCTAATAGAGGGTGGGAACTTAGGCCTAGAAGAATCAATTATTATTAAATGTGTTTAAGCAAGAATAATCATGACCTTCATATCGCTGCATCAATAAGTCTCTTTTGCTGCTATTTCAACTACGTTCATTGGGGAAGTCGATGGGGATCTGACAATCATGTCCCCAGTTTTCCTTGAAGGCCTCTTATCCAAATATTAGTCAGGAGTGACCCTGCTTAATTTCTAAGATCAGACAAGACTGGGTGTGCCTGGCCTTTCCGGGTCACGGTGTGAATCCCACTGCTAGGAGGCAACATCAGAAGAAGGCCTTGGCCTCTCTGCCCTGTTGTTGGCCTTCTGGAGGAACTGGTTGGCTATTGTGTGTGATAGGATGCTGGATTAGATGGACCCCTGGTCTGATCCAGCAGGGCTTTTCTGATGATGAGGTGTAGCTGTTGAACTTATGTTTAGCAGTGGGGGATGTAGAAGTGAATCCAGAAAGGGGAGGAGGGAGAGATTGTGGAATTTGTTCACACACTATCACAGCAGTCAGGTGGTGGTGGAAACCTCTTGAGACTGGACCTAAGGCCTTAGACTGGACCTAAGGCCCCCATCAGGTGATCTGGACAGAAGAATATAGCACTGATCTCGGTATATGGGTCACCTCATGTGAAAACTAGCTTGAGATCACTGGCAGTCTTCAAGCATCATCTGGGTAAACATTCATCGGGGATGCTTTAGGCCAGTGGTCCCCAACCTTTTTATCACCAGGGACCACTCAACACTTGACAATTTTACTGAGGCCCGGTGTGGGGGGGTAGTTCATTCCTCTACTCTCAACCACTGCTCTAACGCTCTCTGATCGCTATGGTAATCTTTAAACATCCCTTCAAAATAAGATACAGACACACCACAACAATGAACATAAGGAACATTTTATTTTCATGGAAATTTTAACTCATGACAATGACAAATCAATGCGAACCCTGAGCTTGTTTCTCTGCAACGAGAGAGTCCCATCTGGGAGTGATGGGAGACAATGACACCCGAAGTGTGTGGGCCGGGGGGGAGGGGGAGAAGGTGTCCTTCGGGGCCCATCTCCAATTAGCCGAAGGACCACCTGTGGTCCGTGGCCCACAGGTTGGGGATCGCTACTTTAGGCTGATCCTGCATTGAGCAGGGAGTAGGAGTAAGTGGCTTCCAAGTCTATGATTCTGTGAATCATTATCTCATACTACAAACCTAACCTGTACTATACCCCATTTCTCAAGTTGTTAGCTTGAGTTGTTAGTTCAAGTTGTTACCCAGTGGAGGGTATGTAAGAGGATAAGAGGAGGGGTACTGGACTGGTTTTAATTGTACTATTATTATTGAAAAGAGCCTCTTGTGGTACAGGGTGGTATGGCAGCCAACATGCTGTCTGAAGCTCTGACCATGAGGCTGGGAGTTCAATCCCAGCAGCCGGCTCAAGGTTGACTCAGCCTTCCATCCTTCCGAGGTCGGTAAAATGAGTATCCAGCTTGCTGGGGGGTAAAACGTAATGACTGGGGAAGGCACTGGCAAACCACGCTGTATTGCGTCTGCCAAGAAAACGCTAGAGGGCGTCATCCCAAGGGTCAGACATGACTTGGTGCTTGCATACGGGATACCTTTACCTTTATTATTATTGTAACTGCTCTAAGCTGGCTTGCAGACAGGGGCAGTCTACAAACTGAACAAGTAAATAAAGAAAAATATACTGGCAGAGCTCTATTGTATGTAGGGTCTCAAGAATGTTGTCTTATAGTGGACCTACACAGTATAAGTGCCTGGCACCTCTGTGCTGAGGAGATGCAATGCTGCGACTGTACTGTATAATCAAACGTATCCATGTCCAGACATCATGGTGTGTACATCCCTGCCTTTGACACACATCACTGATGCCAATGGATGGAGCAAGGATATACTGAATGTAGCCAGGAAACTCAGTGTACAGATGCTCTGTATTTTGTCACAGGCCCTTTCTTCACTCACAATGAACTGTTGATTTCCCTGAATTCCAGCTGGTATTCTTTTAATCTGGATCTTGTGCTTGCATTCTGCACATTTTTAAAAAATCGTATTTTCTCTTGGGGATTGGAGGATGTGTTCTGTTCCCCCACAAGAAAAGTGAATTTTGCAGCACTGATTTTTGTCTGTGTGTGCCATGGGATGGATCTCTCTTTATTTGCCAGTTTCAAGTAAGGTGGTGTTTTTTGAAATTGTAAGGTCATATAATTTCAGCTTGGAACGTCAGATCCATGAATCAAGGCAAGCTGGACGTGGTCAAACAAGAAATGACAAGACTGAACATCGACATTTTAGGAATCAGTGAACTAAAAAGGACAGAAATGGGTGAATTTAATTCAGATGACCATCAGGTATACTACTGTGGACAAGAATCTCGCAGAAGAAATGGAGTAGCCTTCATAATCAATAAGAGAGTAGGAAAAGCAGTCTTGGGATACAATCCCCAAAATGACAGAATGATCTCAGTTCGAATCCAAGGCAAACCTTTCAACATCACAGTGATCCAGGTCTATGCCCCAACCACTGCTGCTGAAGAGGATGAAGTTGATCAGTTCTATGAATCCCTACAACACCTTCTAGAAGCAACGCCAAAAAATGATGTGCTTATCATCATGGGGGATTGGAATGCTAAAGTAGGAAGCCAAAAGATAACCGGGATAACAGGCAAGTGGTCATAGCTGTCCGGGCGAGGATGGAGAGTTAGGGACCAACGGATACGAACGCGGGGAGGGAGGCTGTAGAGAGGCGCCCGGACTTCAAACCTGGAATGAGGACGCTAAGCGCAAGGGACTTATAGCAGCCAAACCGGTCCTCGCGTTGAGTGCCCGGCCAGCCTGGGAAGGGGGCGGGGGAAAAGGGAGTTGTGGTCAGTGGCACCTCCCCACTCGCTCACCCCGAGGAAGGGCCCGCCCGAGAAGTCGCCGGCGCTGGAACCTAGAAAGAAACGCTTACCTGAAAGTCGAAAGTAACTTCCGGACGCCGATGAGCGACTAGGACGGAAGGGCGGCGGCGGCAAGACGGGTTATGTAGGGGGGCGGGGTCCAAGGCGGGAAATATAAGGTGGGGAATACACCGGGGTGGTGGTTGGTGTGGATGAGAGAAAAGGACGTTGCGAGTGTACGGGGAGGAGAGAATAAAAGACGGTGTTTGGAAAATCCAGCAGACTTGGTGGTTCTTGGTCGGAAGAAGAGGGGACGCCACGGCTGAGAAGGGTGAACCTCGCGGAGGGGCCGGGAAGAGCCCCACAATAGCAAACACTCTTTTCCAACAACCCAAGAGACGACTCTACACATGGACATCACCAGACGGTCAACACAGAAATCAGATTGACTATGTGCTCTGCAGCCAAAGATGGAAAAGTTCTATCCAGTCAATAAAAACAAGACCAGGAGCTGATTGTGGTTCAGATCATGAGCTTCTTGTTGCAAAATTTAGGCTTAAATTGAAGAAAGTAGGGAAAAGCACTAGGCCACTCAGGTATGAACTAAATCATATCCCCGACGAATACACAGTAGAGGTGACAAATAGATTTAAGGAATTAGATCTGATAGAAAGAGTGCCTGAAGAACTATGGATGGAGGTTCGCAACATTGTACAAGAGGTAGCAACTAAAACCATCCCAAAGAAAAAGAAATGCAAGAAATCAAAATGGCTGTCTGAGGAAGCTTTACAAATAGCTAAGGAGAGAAGGGAAGTGAAAGGCAAGGGAGAAAGAGAAAGATACACCCAATTGAATGCAGAATTCCAGAGAAAAGCTAGAAGAGATAAGAATGCCTTCTTAAATGAACAGTGCAAACAAATAGAAGAAAACAATAGAATGGGGAGGACCAGAGATCTTTTCAAGAAAATTGGAGATATGAAGAGAACGTTTCATGCAAAGTTGGGTATGATAAAGGACCAAAATGGTAGGGACCTCACAGAAGCAGAAGAGATTAAACAAAGGTGGCAAAATTATACAGAAGAACTATACAAGAGCGAGCTTAACATCCCTGATGACCACAGTGGGGTAGTTACTGACCTGGAGCCAGACATCCTGGAATGTGAAGTCAAATGGGCCTTAGGAAGTCTGAGCAACAATAAAGCTAGTGGTGGTGTCAGCATTCCAGTTGAACTATTCAAAATCTTAAAGGACGATGCAGTAAAAGTGCTACACTCAATATGCCAGCAAATTTGGAAAACTCAACAATGGCCACAGGATTGGAAATGTCAGTTTACATTCCAATCCCAAAGAAGGGCAATGCCAAAGAATGTTCAAACTACCGCACCATTGCACTAATTTCTCATGCTAGCAAAGTTATGCTCAAAATCCTACAAGCTAGGCTCCAGCAATATGTGGACCGAGAACTTCCAGAAGTACAGGCAGGATTTCGAAGAGGCAGAGGAACTAGAGATCAAATTGCCAACATACGCTGGATCATGGAGAAAGCTAGGGAGTACCAGAAGAATGTCTACTTCTGCTTCATTGACTATGCTAAAGCCTTTGATTGTGTGGAGCACAACAAATTGTGGCAAGTTCTTAAAGAGATGGGAATACCAGAGCATCTTATTTGTCTCTTATATGCAGGTCAAGAAGCAACAGTGAGAACTGAACATGGAATCACTGACTGGTTCAAAATTGAGAAAGGAGTTCGGCAAGGCTGTATACTGTCGCCTTGCCTATTTAACTTGTATGCAGAGCACATCATGAGAAATGCGGAATTAGAGGAGTCACAAATTGGGATCAAGATTGCAGGGAGAAATATCAACAACCTCAGATATGCAGATGATACCACTCTAATGGCAGAAAGTGAAGAGGAACTAAAGAGCCTGTTGATGTGGGTGAAGGAGGAGAGTGCAAAGGTTGGCTTGAAACTCAACATCAAGAAAACAAAGATCATGGCATCCGGCCCTCTCAATTCCTGGCAAATAGATGGGGAAGAAATGGAGATAGTGACAGATTTTATTTTCCTGGGCTCCAAGATCACTGCAGATGGGGACTGCATCAAAGAAATTAAAAGACGCTTGCTCCTGGGGAGGAAAGCTATGGCAAATCTAGACAGCATCCTAAAAAGCAGAGACATCACCCTGCCAACAAAAGTGCGTTTAGTCAAGGCTATGGTCTTCCCAGTTGCAATGTATGGCTGCGAAAGTTGGACCATAAGGAAGGCCGAGCGTCAAAGAATTGAGGCTTTTGAACTCTGGTGCTGGAGAAGACTCTTGCGAGTCCCTTGGACTGCAAGGCGAACAAACCGGTCAGTCCTAGAGGAGATCAACCCTGACTGCTCTTTAGAAGTCCAGATCCTGAAGATGAAACTCAAATACTTTGGCCACCTCATGAGAAGGAAGGACTCCCTGGAGAAGAGCCTAATGCTGGGAGCGATCGAGGGCAAAAGAAGAAGGGGACGACAGAGAATGAGGTGGCTGGATGGAGTCACTGAAGCAGTAGGTGCAAACTTAAATGGACTCCGGGGAATGGTAGAGGACAGGAAGGCCTGGAGGATCATTGTCCATGGGGTCGCGATGGGTCGGACACGACTTCGCACATAACAACAACAACAACAATAATTTCAGCTGCATTCAGTGTTGTATAGCCATCTTGCTGAAAGTGTAGTGCTTCTCCTGCCATCAGTACTGCCTTTCAAGTTTCCTTTTCTTGTACAAACTCAGTGAAGTCTATCAGTCTAGCAAACCTTCACTAATGTAACCCCCCCCCCACACACACACACACAAAAGAAAAACAGTGCAGGAGGGAGCCAGAGGCAGCTGAATTAACAATGGGAAAACCTGCCAAGATCTTTCTGTACAGCCCAGTTGCCTCAGGCTTCCTTCTGCACTATTTGCAGGGTGGGTGGCATTAACAAATGCATGCTAGGTTGGTAGACTTCATAGAGTTTGTATTTTTAAGGGAATTTTTAAGTGCCTAGCAGTACTGACAGTGGGTGAAGCACCAAACTTTCAGCACGATGATTACATGACAGTGAATGCAGCTGGAAGTATATCTCCTTACAATTAAAAAAAATGTCCTGCCTGAAACTGACCAATAAGGAGAGACCAACCACGGTGTGGGAGGGTGGGGCAATGGCCTCCCAGGAGCAAAGAAATGGGGGGGGGGGAGAAAGTCTGATGGAATCATTATGCTTGTGAATGACCTTCAGCTTGTGTGTGGAAAAATGATCAGCTCTAACAACAAACAAAAAACCCTGTAGATACAGTGATGGGAAAACAAAACAGTATGGAAGGGAGAAAAAAATCAATGCAGAAGGGGAAAGAAAGCCCAACACATCTGCATAGTGAAAGGGAGTTAGCATGCAGAAGGGGAACATATACCCAACAGGGATGTATGGTAAAAGTGAAGGAAAATACCAGTGCATAAATGACTAAAGTGTTTACCTCCTTTCTTGGCTTCTTATTTTTTGCTTCCAGATACATCACGGTAGACAACTTAATCTGCTCACAGACTTTGTTTCTAAACTGGCAAGTGGACAGAGCAATACATACTTAACACGCGGATACCATTTTGGGTGGCAGCCTAGCAGCTTTCAAAATGTCTGCTTCCCCTCTCTCAATTTCTTTCTCTCTTATTCTTGTAGCTGAACCTCACTAGTCACATTTATCTGCTCGCAATCTTTGATTACATATCTCTAGGAAGCAGACGGGGGGGGGGGGAATTCTCTCTCCAAAAATGCTATTCAGTGCCTCAACAGATTTGCAAACGGAAATAAAAAATAAAAAAGAGAGACTAAAATTCCACACGTATCTTTTGCCATTCATTTGGGGTGTCACCTTATGACAGAGAGGCACAGACATAAAACAAAGGCAGCTACGTGAAACAGCACTCTGTTATAATAAGTAAAGCCCCTGGAATTGCGCACTGTAAGTAATGGGAAGTACTTTTCATTGTTCCACGAACATATAAATATGACTGGCAATAAATGCTGCTACTCCCACAAAGAAATGGTGAGGTTCTGATGTTTATGAAGCGAAATATACATGCAAAATTCCACGTACTACTCCTGGTTGCTAGAAGTGATAAACCCTTACTGTTCCCATCTGTCTTCCTTACATAAAGAAGGAGGGCATGGCTGTTTGCCATATAAATAAAATAGATACACAGCATGAGGGGAAGGCGTGCTTTTAATGAAAAAAAATAGGAAAGAGCTTGAAAAAGCAGCTATCAAGGACACATTTGTCAAGTGAGGGGAGCGCTTTACCACTGCTATCTGTAAATGTACTATTTACAGTTATTGGAGGGGGGTTGTCTCTCATTAACTTGCATCAGTTTAGATCCATTGGAGCATTTTCATGGATGGAAGAATATGTACCTGTAGAATACAACTTCCTCATCTCCCAAGGTCCTGCAGCTACACTCCACCCCCTAAATGTTCCAGCATTTGGGGGGAGAAGATTACAGAATCACAGAATCATAGAGTTGGAAGGGGCCATACAGGCCATCTAGTCCAACCCCCTGCTCAACGCAGGATCAGCCCAAAGCATCCTAAAGCATGGGGTTGTAGAGAGAAGAGGAATGAGACATACCCTGCTGGTGGAAATCCTTCACTGTGCAGAAAGACTCCCATGGGTCCAAGCCAGAAGAAGAAGAAGATATTTTCTATCTCATTTTCTTCTGCTCTCAGGAATCTCAAAGTGACTGGCAGTCTCCTTCCTTTCCTCTTCCCACAACAGGTGTCTTGGGGTTAAGAGAGTTCTGAGAGAACCGTTGTGACTGGCCCAAGGTCAGCCAACAGGCTTCCTGTGTAGGAGAGTGATGAATCAAGCCACTATGCCAGGGGTAGTCAAACTGCGGCCCTCCAGATGTCCATGGACTACAGTTCCCATGAGCCCCTGCCAGCATTCGCTGGCAGGGGCTCATGGGAACTGTAGTCCATGGACATCTGGAGGGCCGCAGTTTGACTACCCCTGCACTATGCCATGCACATTATGCAGTCATGCAGACAAGAGGATAGGGTAATACTAAAAAACTTTATTTCATTCTCATTAGCTCCCAATGAATTCTTTGTAGGAGTGAGAAGTTTCCCCCACTCTGTCCGTCTTCTGGTTTGGAGGACCTCCTCTGTCTGGTTTTTTAGTCCTCATAAATTCCTGTTGAACTAGAAGAGTAGGTAAAATTAATTCTGGAGCTGGAGCAATCATAATCTCCTAGCTTTTTAAGCTGATTTGCAGTTATTGCACCCTCTCTGTTAATAATAGGAGCATTCACACTGTGGGTTTTTAATTAATTGCACTATGATTAATTAATTGCTTCCAAACTTTTTTTGTGCAGCATTTTTGCTGCCTTGCTTCCGCACATCGGTAAAATACAATAGTAAAAAGTCTCTGGATACAAACGTATTTATTATCGTCATCAAAATGTCTCCATTGGAGTATTTGTGTGCCTCTGCATGTTGGTGATATAACAGGAGAAATTAACTGAAGGAACCAGAGGTTGCCATGAACAGTTCCTTAATCTCTATACAGTTCAGAATTTAAAAAAAATAAAACAATAAAGGCAACACTTTCCATTTGGAAGCAAGACCAGTTTAGTTGCAATTCCAAAATCCTGAGAGTAACTATATGGTCTGGAATGCAGAACATGATTGAGAGGTGCAGAAATTGTTCCCTTCCTGACATGCAGGGATCCCCAAATGTAGGTTTGGCCCTCATTCCAGTGGTACTCTCAGACCCATTTTTCATGATGGAATGAATGAGGACGGGCCCCCAGTGCCCCCATAGTGGGAGGTCACCTGTTGGGATCTGTCCCCCCTCCTTCCACTGCTGTGAGCAGCAGGATGGTTTTTGAGTGATGTCACAAACATAAGGTAGTTCTAGAAATTAACGGAAACTCTATGGTAAAAGCATAGTTTCTAGCAAATCCTAGACCTACCCTACATTTCCCCTTGTACTCATCATTGGCAGTTTCCAGGCCTGATCAACTCAAGAATGTAGAATCATAAGAGTTGGACGGCACCTCCAGGGTCATCTAGTCCAACCTCCTGCAGAATGCAGGAAATTCACAACTCCCTGCCCACCCACAGTGATCCCAATTCCATGCCAGGTGACGCCTCCCCCCCCCCAAACAACCAGAATCTCTGGCCAGTCTGGCCTGGATGAAATTTACCTCCTGACCCCAAAGTGGCGATCAGCGTTTCCCTGGGCATGCAAGAAAGGGCCACAAGAGCCAAGCACCAACACAATCCCTTCTGCCCACACAATCCTATCTGAAAATGATTTACTAATGTGATATACATGATGTATGATTCAAAACTGAGATGCATGGGTCATGTTGCTTGCAGTCAAGATTAAGAGGCTGCACAACCTGAGTCACTTAGTGGAACTCTAAGCCCACGTGGTTGGCAAAAATGTACTGGAATGAGCCCATGGATAATTTCAGGGCAGAAATGGTATAACATTGATTGGCATTTGTGGAGGGATGGATGAGGACAAGCCAGATAAAAGGGATTTTCTTCATATAAATGAATAGCCACTTTTCCAATGGTGGAACATACAATATTGCCGTAGTGAAAACATTATGGCTTGGAAGTCAGTGTGACTAAGTGGTCAGAATGTCAGACTAAGGTCTCGGAACCCCAAGTTCCAATCCTCACTCAGCCACGAAGCTCACAGGGTGACCTCTGGCCAGTTGCTCTCTACCTAGCCTACCTTATAGGGTTGTTGTGTGAGGATAAACTGCAGGAGGGAGAATATTGGCGGTCTGTGGGAAGATATTTCCTGTCAAGATCCTCTATTTACATTCTCTTGCCAAGCTTGGTTGTTTGAGATTCTGTTGCATTCTGTTTTGTTCTGTACTGCTTTTTAGAGACAGTTTTTATTGCCTGTCACACCCTCCCTTGACCAAAAGGGAAGCCTGCTAGTTTCCTTTGTTGGGCCTTCCTGCTGGGAGAGAGGGGCAGTGTCCCTGCTGATGCTCAGGGTTACCACTCTGGCCTCGGGCAGAGGAATTGGCATGTCTAGGGATGTCTTTTATAATTTTTATTTTTGCCAGCTGGGGATGAGAAAACCGGTGACATTTGCATGCCTAAAGGTGCTCTGGGCTCTGGGGATGATATAGGTGGGCAAGCTTGGGGCTAGCTTCAGTTTTTGCAAAGAACTTGTGTATACCTGTTTCATTACCCTTCATTAATAAAGACTTCTTCACCAAAAGTGTCTGTTTACTGGGAATAAAATCAGAGTCAGGTAGCACCTTTAAGACCAACAAAGATTTATTCAGGACGTGAGCTTTCGAGTGCAAGCACTCTTTGTCAGACTATGAACTCCTACATGACAGGGAATAAGTAGCAAAAATTAATTCTGTTACATTAGTAGACTGTGTCACTGTTTACTGGGAAGTTCAATTGGGCACTGACCGTTCTTTCTCCTCCATGACTGAAAATGCCTAACTGAAGGAGGAAGCGCTTGGTGGTTAGGTTCCAACCCAGAGGACTGGCAAAACTTGCTTATCTTTTGCCTCTGCCCAGGCATCTCCTATGTAAAAATGCAGCATGGCTCTGTGAAGTGTACCCACATGCATCATTCGTTAAACTAACATTCCACCAGAATTAAGGTAGGAATTTGCTTTATTGGCATTCCTTCCTACATCATACTATTTTGTTCTGGGATGATGGTCTCTCTAGACATTTTTACAAAATGCTGAATGTTTTTACAACAGCTATTGCCGGAACGGAGGAAGATTTCATTGTCAAAATGTGGACAAGAATCTTTTAAACCCCATAGGGGGAAAATATGTTTTGAGGGTTTTGTTGTTGTTGTTGTTGTTGTTGTTTTGCTTTGTTTTGAACAACAGGCCACCAATTAATGAAATAATCTTCCCAAATAAGGAGCTTAACTGATTTATCAAGAGAAGTGTGCAGGTCAAAGCCAACAATAGCATGAAAGGGATTAAACTAAGCTTGTTTTGGATGAGTCTGGCATACTAATGAAGCACGGTAATTAAGAGATTTTATTTAAAATGATGTTGCCAGCGATGGCATTTTGCTCGCTTCCAATTCCCTGTTTTCAATGGAAACATTTATTTGCTTTGGCAAGAATTTTCAAGCAAGTTACTTTACTAAATGGATGGACGTCTCACTCTAGCCAGGGGCTGCATATAAGCAAAAGTAAATAGCTGGATAAGGAACTCCATGGGAAAAAATCAGAATGTGTGCTTATAAGGATAAAAATCCTGTCCATCTGCTATCAGGGAGAGAGAGAGAGAGGTACACATCATTTGCTCCCTTCCTTTCTGGAAGCTGACTGAAAAGAAAAGAAAAGAAAAGAAAACGGACCGTTTCAGATTCAGCCTCAATCAATTCAACCTGAATTGGAAGCATGCTTTCTTGGCTCAGATTTAGCCAAAGTGATTGAGGTAGAGGCACCAAATTTGCAGCACAGGAGCCTCGCCTCAAAAGAGGAGACCCCCCCATGTTTAAAAATGATTGGCCCAGCGAGTCACATTCTACGGACGCCCATAATTTCCATTGGTGAAAAAAAAATTCTCTGTTCTTGTCTCACCATTGGAAACAATAGAGGTTGGATGGGGCATCCTCTTTGGCTGCTCATAGAATAAGAATTCCTGGTCCAGCCATTTTGAAACTTTTGAGGAGAGGCTCCAACAGCCACGCTGCAAATTTGTTGCCTCTAGCTCTTCTCGCTGCCCCCCCCCGCCCCCAGAATAGCCAAAAAAGGAAAAATGTGGTCCCTTTAAGCTCCATGTGCCCAAATCATGGTTCAGTGATTAGACCCAAGTTGATTTGGACTGAATAACGTAATGGGAAGTGTCATTTGGATCAGAATTGTCCAAACAGTGTCTGAATCCACATTGATTGGGTACTTTTTGAACTACCCTAAATGAATCGCCCATGCCCAGAGCAGAGCAGGTGACAGAGGCAGACGACCAGCGAGTTGCTTGTTTGTCACCTGATATTTTGAAAGTCAAGGTAAATATGGAGATCACTGTTCAGGTAAAAAAAAATGGTAGGGTTTCAGTGGAGGTTCAGCACAGTAGTAGAAGAAGAAGAGTTGGTTCTTATATGCCGCTTTTCCCTACCCGAAGGAGGCTCAAAGCGGCTTAGAGTCGCCTTCCCATTCCTCTCCCCACAGTGTCATCTTGTGCAAAGTTGCCATTTTGTCTCAATCCAGTGACTTAAATGGGCCTAGACCCAAATAACTCTTCACTGATTTATTTTTCTGGGAAGCTGCAGCCTTGTACAAAACAATCGTTTGTAACGTCTGTGATGCTTTAACATCACAGACTACTAAAAACATTGTATAGCTGTGTATTTCAAGAGGACCAATGTGTCTGAACAAGGGAGGACATTCACAGATCTTGGGAATTTTCTAAATGCATGCCTCTCCTGCAGCTCCACCTACTGGCCTCTGAAGCAGATTCCTAGCCAGGAACAGCAAATCACATTTGACACTGAATTGAGTAATGAATTAGATCTATGTGTTACCCAGAAAATAAGAGTTCGCAGTAGTGGGAATGCTTGCCATAGTTAAAGTAGAGGAAAAGCTGCCATTAGAGCAGGGGTAGTCAACCTGTGGTCCTCCAGATGTCCATGGACTACATTTCCCATGAGCCCCTGCCAGCGAATGCTGGGAGGGGCTCATGGGAATTGTAGTCCATGGACATCTGGAGGACCACAGGTTGACTACCCCTGCATTAGAGAATAATGGGGGGAGGGGGGATCTTGCACATAGCAGAGAGCAGTAGACTTACTTGCCAACAGGTTAAAATGGAGAACATGCTTACCCATAGCGAATATTGAAAGGACATAGTTTAAAAGGAAGCACACGCTTGGATATAGGGAACAATGGAAGACATGCTTGCCCATAGGGAATAATTGTTTGCCAGTAGTTTAAAATGGATGACAGGCTTGCCCATAGGTTAAAACCACTTTGGAAAAGATATGACTTATATTGACCCTCTCCCTTGTTCCTCCTCCACCTTCCATTAGAACTGGGACATCTACTATTATTTATCAATCTATCATTAAATTTCAGCTTTCCTTTCTCAATGCCATCAGTATCTCCTGTTGGGTTCCAGTCGTTAATCTCAAATTTCTCTAGGTCCACATGGAGGAGAAATTGTTCTAATTGTTCTAATTGTTCCAGTTGATGCGTTGTTGCTATTGTTATACTGTTATATTGATTTTGATAGTGTTCTATGTGAATGTTCAAAAATGTTTTATGTAAACTGCCCAGAGCCGTAGGGAAGGGCGGTATAAAAATATGAATGAATGAATGAATGAATGAATGGATGGATGAATGAATGAATGAATGAATGAATGAATGAATGAATGAATGAATGAAACTAAGGCAACACATTTTTCCTCCCAATAGAGTGACTTAACCCTGCAAGGGAAAGTAATGTTGTAAACAGTTTCAAAATAAGATTTTAAATGGTGGTTAGTCCTTGGTGCTCAAGGACACGGATAGTAAATGTTCTCCACACTTCATCTAGATACCTTTCCTGGAAATCATTTCTTAACAGCCTATTTCCACTGGTTAGAAATGCATAAGTTCAAAGTTTTTTACCATATAGTGGTGGTCCTCAACTTCTCTAACTCAGCAACCCCAACTGCGACGATGGTGGAGTCGGTGTGTGCACGTGGGCAGCATCTGCGTGTGCGCGTGTGAACTTGCGTGCACATTTGTGCATGCTTCAGGGGAAGGTGATGGAGGCCGGTCGCTTGGAAGTGGGCTTAAAATCAATCATGTCAGCTAAAGCCCTCTGGAGGGATCATGTTGGGTGTTGAGATTTCTTCCCTTATCTCAGGGGTAGTCAAACTGCGGCCCTCCAGATGTCCATGGACTACAATTCCCAGGAGCCCCTGCCAGCATTCGCTGGCAGGGGCTCCTGGGAATTGTAGTCCACGGACATCTGGAGGGCCGCAGTTTGACTACCCCTGCCTTATCTTTTAAGAGCTCTGACCTGAGCTTGCTTCTGGTGCCCATCCATAGGAGAAGCTTGAAGGGCTCCTTTGCCCACCTTGCCTGTTCCTGAGCTGTGCTGTGAGTTGCACCAGGAGCCGGATTTCCTTCTGCACAGAAACAACGATGCTCATTGCAAGCCCTTGCCTTACCAGGCTTACCTGGTACTGGGGGTGCGGGACGGACAAAACTCTGGAGATGGTTTCTTGGAGGCAAGTGAGGGCGGGTGAGAGTCCCCTCCCCGCACCTGCCTCCCACTTTGTCCTGAGAACGGCTGCTTGGCGGTACCCAACGATCAGCACACACACCCAGGCCTGGCGCTTGCCCTGCCAGCCCCCGTCAGGTCGAATTGTGGCTTGCAAACCTGGATCAGCCGGGGTGGCTGGGGGGGGGGCGGGGGCTGGGTCAGGGGAGGCCAGTTCTGTTCCCAGTGCAGCCCAGAGCTAGGGGGATCCAGTGCCCTGGGCGGGCTCCTGCGAGGTGCGGCCAAGCAGACTGACGGCTGGAAGCGCCGGCAGGCGGTGGCAGGCGATGGCAATGGCTACCTCCATGTTGTCCCAACTGTTGTGCATCTGCACGCGTGGCACGCACAATGTGTGGAGGCAGCCATTGCCATGGCTCTTCCACCGCTGCACGCCCATCGCCACCTGCTGCTGCTTCCGGCCGCCAGGCTGCTTGGCTGCGCCTCGCAGGAGCCCAAACAGGGCATGGGATGTCCCCTTGGGTCTGAGTCTCCCCTGGGAGCAGAACTGGCTCCCTGGCCAGCCATCCCAGCCACCCTGGGTGAGCCAGAAGCTCAAGCTGTGGTTTGACTCTGAGGGGCTGTCAGGGCAAGCACCATGCCGCCCGCTGCCAGCTGCCCACCAACGCCTGGGTGGGGAACAGTTTGGCATGACCATATATGGTCATATCACCCAATAAATATTTAACACATTTCTAAACAATATAACAATTTAATTAACTCTCACCCATTGGTGAAACCCTTCCAGGGCTGTCAAGAAACCCCACAAAATCCTCATTGAGAAGTCTGCCTTCGACTCAGCTGCAAGGGAGATTTGTTCCTGAAGAAGAATGCAAATTAGGGTTGGGAGCTTCGGCCACCAAAGTGGCCGTTCTAGCCTGAAGCAGCCAGCGCCATGATGCGGGGGGGGGGGGGCGGCACCGGTACCGGCACTGTCCGAAGCGCCCAACCCTAATGCAAATGCCCTTATTTTCTCTGGATCAAGTAGGCTCCCTATCTCCTATTGTTCTGGTATATCCCGGAAATAATGCCACACGAAACAAATGTATCGCTCCTTGGATATTATTTGGACACTTGTCCACTTATTTGGACAAGAAGCTGGATAAATAACGAACGGCTGTTAGATCTAGGAAGCCGTGTGTCACATTAATAGAATTGGCTCATTCGTTCAGCCAGCAGGCATCTGAGAAAAAATCTTACAAGTGTGAAGAAATGTATCTTGGCAAAGGCGGGGTTGCCAATCTCAAGGTGAAGCCTGGAGTTCTCCCAGAATTACAACTGAACTCTGGGCTACAGAGCCAGTTCTTCCGGAGGAAATGACATTGCCTGGTAAGGGGCCATTTTCCCATTCCCAACAGAGGACTCTGGCTACAAACATCTTTTTGGCATAACTTGGACACAACTTTATTAACATAACTGAGGGTGGCACGGCATGGGTGGATCCAACCTTGGTGATCAGCTGAACGCCAGGCAGCCAGCTCCCAGCAGGCTGCCCCAATTTTGGGAGGTGAGCTGCAGTAGGAACCCATTGGGCGTTAACCTCTGCTGGGTTCCCTGATACCCAGGAGCCGGCCGCACACAGGCCCCTTCCATGAGTAGGCTCTGGAAGCTGTGCATCCACACGGTCCCAAAGGGACCCTCCATCTAGAGCAGGGATAGTCAAACTGCGGCCCTCCAGATGTTCATGGACTACAATTCCCACGAGCCATTGTGTGCTTTGTGCGTATTGGCTGAACATCTCTGTTGGCCAGTTCCAGTGCCTAAAGCAGGGGTAGTCAAACTGCGGCCCTCCAGATGTCCATGGACTACAATTCCCAGGAGCCCCCTGCCAGCGAACGCTGGCAGGGGGCTCCTGGGAATTGTAGTCCATGAACATCTGGAGGGCCACAGTTTGACTACCCCTGATCTAGAGAGTCCAGGATGCTGGCTTGGTCTCCCCACAACAGATTTACACCATGTCCCATCCCCACAAGTTGTGACAAAACTGTCACTTAACACTCAAAACCCCTGAACAAACAGGGTGAGAAAGGTGGGTAGCCTCATCCCTGCACAGAGGGAAAGAGGCTTTGAGTCATGCATTTCCCCCTTTTAAAGGCACTGCCCAGGATCCTCCTCTGTGCCCGCCCTTTGCGCCCTGCCCCTCAGGCTTCCCATGCTCTGCGCATGCTCTGCTTGCCGGGGAGATGGGAATGTGCTTCCCGCTTCTGGCCAGGCCCTTGATTACCACGGAGCCCCCCACAACATCAACCAGCAACCGATGGTGAGTCTTGGTCACCATTCTCACAATGAGAACTCCATAGGAGAAAATAAAATACTAGCAAGAAACAAAAATCCTATAGAACCTATAGAACTGATTTATGATAACTCAGAGCCTAGGAAGAATAGATTGTTCTGTGATAACTGGCTGGGGATTGAGAGGGGGATGGGACTAGTGTGGGCTGGAATCTCTTAGGAGAATTCAGAGTGGATTTTTCTCCATAAGCAACACTTTAGCTACCTTTTTTCTCTTTGTTAGTTTTAAGAGAGCACTGTCCTGAACTGAATGACCCAGGCTAGCCTGGTCTCATCAGATTTCAGAAGCAAAGCAGGGATAGGAGATCAAGATTGTGACCCAGAGGCAGGCAATGGTAACGCTCTGCTGAATCATTCTTACCTGGAAAGTCTACAGCAGCCTTCCTCAACTGTTTGAACAAAGACTAACCCCTGAAACATTCTTTAGGCTTCGGGAAACCCCAGAAGTGGAGCAATCTTGCAGAATATGGTTGGGAAGCAGAGCTGTGGACACGGCCACCTGGGGCCACTCCCCTTCCTGCCCCCTCCAGGCCCATCACTGGCCATTTAGGGATGGTCATCTCATCCATTAATTGTTTAACAAATTTTATGAATATATAAAATTAATGAACTCCTACTCATTTGGTAAACCCTGGCGGAGAAAGCCTGCTTGTGATTTGAGGGCACTTTCCACCACCACTACCAGGTCTGCAATTCCTCCCCTTTCATTTTTATGACAAATCTGTAAAGTGAAAGGTTAGTACGAGATCTCCCAGAAAGTCCAGGGTTGTTATGCAGGGACAGGCAAAGGGCAAACCACCTCTGAAGATGCCTGGGATTGAAAAGGGGACCTTCCGCATGCAAAGGAGATGCTGTACTGTTGAACCACAGCTCTTCTCCACATAGTTCTGACGTTTTTTGAAGCAGCTGTTGAGCAGGGTTGCCCTTTGACCTTCCTGTCCTTCCCCAACCATTAGCGGGGCAGCAGGGGAAAAATAGGCAGGCAGAATTTGAGCCAGAATTTCAATAGTGTTCCTGGCCCCTCTGGTGAAATGACTCTGTTCCATGGCCCTGATCTCATCAGGTAGAGCAGGGGTAGTCAACCTGTGGTCCTCCAGATGTTCATGGCAAGGGCTCATGGGAATTGTAGTCCATGAACATCTGGAGGACCACAGGTTGACTATCCTTGAGGTAGAGCCTTCCACCAGACCAGGGCCAGGGCCAAAAATGCTGATTTGAACCTTCAGGGCAAAATAGTGCAAGGCTAGTGGAGGACCAAGAACCCAGGAGGAGGTAGTTCATTTAGGCCCGCAGGGGTAGTCAAACTGCGGCCCTCCAGATGTCCATGGACTACAATTCCCAGAAGCCCCTGCCAGCATTTGCTGGCAGGGGCTTCTGGGAATTGTGGTCCATGGACATCTGGAGGGCCGCAGTTTGACTACCCCTGATTTAGGGCAACTGTCTTGCTCGCTCTTAACCAGGTTTCCACCATGCAAGTGTAACCCTGCGTCCACTAGGGGGAGCCAGAGAGCGGGGTATTCCTTATAAGGAAGAAAAGGCGCAATTTCCCCAGGGAGATCAGAGGCCTGAAGCTGTGAGGAGAAGCCCTGTCCCCTCAGAAGCAGCAGCACTCCTCTGTCTGAAAACTATCTATTGACATGTTAGGTGAAGAATTCTGCTGCTGTTTGCACCCTGTTGACTTCCATCTGAATGAAAAGGGCCCGGAGACTTCAGAGAAGACCTTCCAAGACGGCCCAGCTGCCAGTTGGTGCTTCTTCGAGGGACGGCCTGGGCAGGAGTCAGAAAGACTGAGGCCCTGATCTGCCCAAATACAACAGGCCTGGATGGTTCACTCTTGGTTGCTGCGAGATGTGCTGAATATTGTTCCAAAGGTGGCTGTTGTTAAATGCAAGTGTCACAAGGTGACATCACACTGTCATAGATGTGAACTCTCTCCTTTTTGAAATAAAAAATAAATTATTTTTGTTCTTGTTTAAGCTGAGTAGGTTACACGAGCAAGGTCCAAATTCTGCTCTGAGAGAAAGCTGTTTATGGACCTGGCTTTGCCCAGGGCCGGTGTCAGAGGAAGGCAATTTCTCCAAGCCCCACCACCTTCATAGTATGGCATGGAGTGAAGATCAGAAGGGGTGCCATAACTCCCACCCCTTAATTTAAAGTATCTTCTACCCCCCACATCCCCCAGTTACTGGGATCCCCAGCCCCTCCTGGCCATGCTGAAAGCCATTCACCTATTAGCGCTTGCCCACCAACAACCAAAGTGACCTATTTAGATCTAGCTACCTCCTCCCCAACAATACAATAACAATTCAGTTAACAATCTAACTAATTAAGGTAAATTAATCTAACAAATTTAGGGGAGAATAACCAAAATAAAGGGCCTTCTCCTTGATCTCCCTAATGTCATAGGGTCCCTTGGAGGCTAGGTCTTGTGGAGTTGACAGGAAGGCAGTGAGAATATGATTGTTCCATGTAGGAGGAGAACTGGGTAATATGTCATCCACCATGTGTAAATACCAGGTCTTTTGTGTCTATGCTGATGGTAATCATAGTCCAGTGGCCTCAAAATAGATGGGGCATGCCAATGGTGGTAAACTGCAACAATGAACTAGAGCAGGGGTGGGCAAACTGTGGCCCTCCAGATGTCCACGGACTACAATTCACATGAGCCCCTGCCAGCGAATGCCCCTGTCTGGTGGCTGCAAACAGACTACACTTAAATACAAAGGCTGGAATTATGATGTAAGAACAAAGTTACTAAAGATTACAGGAAATTTTCAAGCATACAAAGCTGTAAACATAAGCAGACACAATTTGTAATGTCCATGAAAGCCTTGAACATTTCAGAAATTGGTACAGGTGCAGGGAAATACAGGAACAGTTTTTTTATTGAAAATTCCTTGTATTCATATTGTGCACAGTAAATCCTTGTAGCATGTCAAAATACAGGTGCTTCTTTCTTTCTTTCTTTCTTTCTTTCTTTCTTTCTTTCTTTCTTTCTTTCTTTCTTTCTTTCTTTCTTTCTTTCTTTCTTTCTTTCTTTCTTTCCTTCTTTCAGTTGCCAGCTCCATGTTTGAAAATACCTGGAGATTCCAGGGTGCAACCTGAGGAATGTGGGGGTTAGGGAGGGGAAGGTCTTCAAGGGGATCAAATGCCATAGATTCTCCTGGGAGAACTGATCTCTGTTGCCTGGAGGTCAGTTGTAATCCCAGGAGATCTCTAGCCATTACCTAGAGGTTGGCAACCCTAAGGAAGACTCCTTAGAACTCTTACCCTTGAAATATTATCATAGGTAAGCAGCCTCTCCTTGCCATTTTGTTGAACCTTGGTAAGTAGGAGCCAAATAGACTTATATTTGTTTAAATTATATGGGCATTTTTGTAAGCTGCTTGGCTTCCCGACTGGGGGATATATGTTAATTAGGCAGGCAGGCAGGCAGGCAGACAGACAGATAGATAGATAGAAAGAACCCTTGAATTAAAGACCTACCGTATTTGCCGGTGTATAAGACGACTGGGCGTATAAGACGACCCCCCAACATTTCCACTCAAAATACAGTACTATGGGCCACTATGGGCAGCTATGTCTATCTCAACTGAAGTGCACCTGGCGTATAAGACGACCCCCCCCCCCCCACTTGGAGGCATGTTTTTCAGGGGGGGAAAGTAGTCTTATAAGCCAGCAAATACTGTAGGTAAAAGCCAATATTTGAGCCTGGTGCCTAAAGGAAAGTAAGGTGCAAACCAGATGATCTTGTAGAGAAGGTCATTCCAAAGGAAAGGTGCCACCACTGAAAAAGCACTGTCTCTGGTCACCACTTTCTGTACCTTGACAGGCAGGGACACTGAGAAGAGGGTTTGGGAGGTAAATCTGAACTTGTGGGCTGAAAGGTACAGAAGGAGGAGGATCTAGTATCCTGGGGATAAATATGGTATATCAATAGCACACAAGAGATGCAAGAATCATTAGGAATCTCACTGAAATGCTAATATTGAAAACACTTAAAATAATTTAAAAACAAAACCAAAAATGGTCATATCAGCTTCTCCGAAAGCAGATGCTCATTCAAACTTTTAAAACCTTTTTACTGTACAAGAATAATGATTGTAAATATCCCCCCCCCCACACACACACACAAACTCAAGCCATCTGAAAATGACATAAATCTCCCCATCCATGTGAGGGTGCGCATCACCACAATTTACATCTCACCGTCTTTTTCTTTGTTCACTATCAAACAAAGGGATTAATATTTCCAGTGTGCCAAGATCTATCGTGAGGTAAATGTTTTATGGACTCTCCGCATTGCACTCATCCACCAAGTATATGGCTTTTATTTCCCTTATCAGTAATTTATATCCCCACTTATTGGCGTTTGTCAAATGGTGGCGAAAGATTAATCCAAGGTTAAATCATTATCACTCTTGGCTTATAAATGATGGCCTGCACTGCAGAGGTGACAATATCAGCGATTAAGAAAGGAACTAGAAAGCTGGAGGAATTCCTAAGAGATCGTCAGAATGATAACTTCCTACTTGTACTGGAGGGCCATTCCCTACTCAAATTGCCTACTGAAACCTCTGAAATGGTGAGCTCCTGCATTTAATCACTGGCATAAAAGGCTACAAACTGGGCCTGTCCCTCACTGGCATCACTTTCCAAGCCAGCAATGTCGAGATGTTTGTGAAACTCAAGGCAAACTTGTCCACCAAGAAAACGGGGAGATTCTTAGCACACCCCAAGAATGACTATCATGTCTTTGAAAGCTTAATGGCTGAACTTGAGCATCCCCACTTGGATGCTGATTTTCTATCATGCCAAATAGATCCGGGTGACTTTATTGCTGCACCATTTTGTGTTCCTTTTGTGCTAATTTTATTTATAAAATCTACCACGTGTTTTAACATGCATCAGTCATGCATATATTCCACGGGAGGGAGCTGCATAAGATTGGGGCTGAGCGTCTGTTTTCCTTCCTGTTACAGGTGGTTAAGAGGGATGGGCTCAAACTGAGAAAATCCAATCCGTACCAAACTTGGACATCAGGTAGAGGAGAGTCATCTGCAGAAAAGAGGCAAGCGTGCATTTATTCAAGTCGATCCAGTTTGCATTCAGGTTGCAGTCAAAAGGAGAGGGAGAAGCCTTTCACAAATGGCCACCCACAAGGACACTGTATCTACAGGAGAGACCTGCAGAGACCTGCCCCTGGCCCCTAGCCTGCCCAGCATTTCTGAGCATTGTGGCAAGCTGGGAGCTCCTCCTGCAGCCTCAGGTTGGACTTCTGCAGTCCTCCCTTGGCATCATTTGGAGGCCTCCATCTCCTTGGAGGGAAGTGTGGGAGTGGGAGGTGTGACCCCAGACAGCCAGTTTAAAATGCTTCCTGGAACACTCATTCTTTTGGTCACAACCCTAAACCATGCAGCCATCTTACTTGTATATCCCTTTAGCTGAAAATGGGCGAGATATGAGAAGCAAAAGTTCATTTGACCAACCATTTCCTTTCTGCCAAGCCAGCTGACTAGGAGAATGGTTATGGGATTGGTCGAGGACTGTAATAAGTGACAGACTGACATCTGACTGGGAAAAAAGGCTAACGTGGTGGTGTGCTAATGGCCGTTTCATTGTGCTACTAAATGTACTGATTTCTTAACTTCCATTTATTTCATGGACTGTTAACATTTGCTTTTTGAAAGAGATGTTCCGAAGGCTCTTCTTTAATGGCACTGATTGTTTCAATTATATCTTATGCCTAATAAATAGGCATTTGAGACAAGCAATAATGTCCCTTCCATGGTATTTAAAATTTTACAGAGGTTCTCAAAGATTCCCTAGGATCTCTCAGATATAAGCAATAATAATTTAAGCAGATTTCCTTCCACAAATTCACTGGCCTTTATTAACATTTAGGATATTATAAAAAATACATATAGGTAATTCATTAAAAACACACACTAATGAACTGAATTGGATACAGAAGAGGAAAGCCAGCTAGGGAATGCTCGAAGGGAAGGAGAAAAGATGCCTCTTCCATGTTTGCTCACTTTCAAAATGTTTGTAAAGAAATAATGTTGTGTACTTCAGTTTCTAATTATTAGCTACAGTTCTAGCTGCTTGCAGTATATACCATTTTTGTGGATTTGAGAACATGTGTGAGTTTTAGAGAAATGGCTGCTATCTTACTGCCACACAATAATCCCATTGGGGTAACACTCCTGAACCTCCAGAGAAGACTGTATGTATATCTCCCCCCCCCCACACACACACCAACAATGTATCTTGGGTTGCAGAAATGGGAAGGGGCCATAGTTGGGGATAGAGCATCTTCTTAAGTGCTGATGGTCCAAGATTCAATTACTGACATCTCTAGTTAAAAGGAAACACTGTTTTACACAAAGGTGATGAAAATCTGGCATTTACTTTAGCGATGGTCACAGTAATAAACAGCTTTAAAATGGTATTAGATGCATTAGAGGGTCAGTGGCTACTAGCCCTGGTGATTGAACCTCCATATCCAGAGACACTAAACCACTGAATCCCAGAGATAGGAGGCAGCATCAGGGGAAGGCCTCGGCCTCTATGCCCTGTTGGCTATCCAGAGGAATTGGTTGGCCACTTTATGAGACGGGATGCTGGACGAGATAGAGCATTGGCCTGGTTCAGCAAGACTTTTCTTATGTTCTTATGATAAGAGTAGTAGTAGTAATAAGATCTCCATTTGAGACCTTGGAGAGCACCTGCCAAGATGAGTAGAACAGGGGTAGTCAAACTGCGGCCCTCCAGATATCCATGGACTACAATTCCCAGGAGCCCCTGCCAGCGAATGCTGGCAGGGGCTTCTGGGAATTGTAGTCCATGGACATCTGGAGGGCCGCAGTTTGACTACCCCTGGAGTAGACAATGGTGAACTTGATAGACCAATGTTTTGACTCAGTATAAGGTAGTGGGGATAGGCACCAACGGGCTGATGAACTAAAGTTCATCATGGATTTTGGACAGTTCATGGGTTGGGAAGCAATGTTCACAAACCAAAGAACTACTGTGAATTTACATGCATGTTGATGCTACTCATGGCAGTTCATGAAGAACCAAGAGCAGGGGTTTGTCCCTGCTTTCTGTTCTTCACACTCACACAAATTAGTCATTTAATCCAAACTACTGAACAGCAGTCCCTGCGACTTAGAAGTCTGGAAATCCCTAGTTTCTGCACCCCACAAAAAGTCAACAGGAGCAGAAGGCAGGGTTTAAACTTTAAATGGTTCACAAACTGATTGGAACTTGGGCTGGTTGGCAGACCAGATCCTGGGTTCATGTGAAAAAAACTGACCCACATAACTGTGTTCATATGAACATAACCAGGAACATAACTGACCCACAAAAATATATGAGTTTTGCCCATCTCTATAAAGTAACTTCATGACTTCACGTGAGATAATGAGGTAGTACAAGAGAAATGTGTTCAATATTCATATGTGGCTTTCCTATGGGACCAGAGTCTAAAATGATCTAAACTGTGGCCCTATTTTCTTGAATCTAAACACATGAGGAGACTTTCGTTTTATTGAGAGAGATTGGAAAAAATTGGAAATGAGAAGTGAAATTTATCAGAACATGGTATGTAATGCATAAACGGTTTATATATCATACCATCATGTCATCTACAAAAATTGAGTGAGAGTTTGACTATCACAGCGGTTGTGGAACACATACCTGCTGTGGGACTCCATGGTCCTGGAACCCCCCCCCCCTCTCTCGCACACACACAAACACACTCATTCCCCTCTTGCCTCTCCCACTTACCTCTCCTTGCTGGTCCTTCCACCCTCAATCCCTCCCCCACACACTTTACCCCCCACTCCCTCCTTGCCTCTCCCATCTACATCTTCTTTGTCCCTCCTCCTCCCTCTGAGACACACACACTCTCTCCCCCTCCTCACCTGTGGCAGCAGGAGTTCTGCATCTGTCCACCGGTAGCACGGCAGAGCTCCAAGTCCCAGGACTAGGCCTCAGACCGCTGCTGGCGGCAGTTGTGGATCTCCTCACTTCCCAAGTTTGCCCCACTCTGGAGGGCGGAACCAGCCTGGGAAGCAGGGCTCTCCTGTCAGCACAGCTCCAAGGCCCAGGGCTGGGCCCCGGAGCTCTGCTGGTGGTGGTCATCATCTACTAGTGCACTCCCTAAAGTGGGGCAACGGATATCACGTTTGAGGGAACATGCTAGTAAATGTGGTCACATCAAAATGTGTGGCTTCAATTACAGATATACTGCTCTGGGAAGTAAGTGCTAACATTTGTACCAATACTCTTTTGCATATTTGGAGATGGTCCTGTGATCTCCAAACCCTACCTTGCTCAACTATTTACTATCCTCTGCCCCCCCTCCCCTTTTAAGCTTGTGCACAGTATGCATATAAAGCAGGTCACTAAGTCAACAAAATAAATTCCTCCCACAGCCCAAAATAGACCTTTATTGGTGGACACTTTTATATTTGGTCATAATGAACTTTAGAAATAGAAAGAACAAGGGTCCAGCAGGACATTAAAGACGAGCAAAATTTGTGGGGGAGTATGAGCTTTTGTGATCAGTGACTCACGAAAGCTCATTCCCTGCCACAAATATTGTTAATATTTAAGGAACTATTGGACTCTTGCGCTTTTCTGCTGTTACAGACTAGCATTGTTTACCCATCTTGATATATTTCCTTCAAAAATATTATAATTATTAATAATTGGATTTTTTATTCCACCACTCCCCCCTGGTGGGCTTTGAGGCAGTTTACAATATGGTTAAGATACATAAAAACAGTTTCGATTTATTTGAAAATTATTTCTTAAAAAAATATCAGCTCACTATCTAATAACTGTTCCTGTGAGGAACTGAAACTAAAGGTGTTGCACAAATGCAAGAAATAATATTCTTCTGGACTGCTGCAGTACACCCTGCGTGGGGCTGTCTTGGAAGACTGTCCAGAAGCTGCTGTTGATGTAGAACAGATGTGACTGTTTAGAAACATACTTTCTGTTATCATACTCAGAGCAGTTTTGGAATTTGTTTTTATTATTTTTGTTTCATGAAAAGAAGCAGAGCTCCACACAGGCACACATGTCGCTCTTTAAAAGAAAAAAAATCTTCTTGAGAAATATTTTCGGTGTTCTTCCTGCTAATAGTAGAAACTAGGGTTGGGCGCTTTTGCGCCCGAAGCAGCCGTTCACTCCCAACGCAGGCAGCAAAGAGCTGTTTACTTGGATTTTAGTAAAGCTTTTGACAAGGTTCCCCATGATGTTCAGATGGATAAATTGAAGGACTGCATGCACGTTGGCGCCCCTGGTGGCGAAAACGCGCATGCACAGTTGCCGCACATGCGCGTTTTTGCCACCATGGGCACCAACGTGCATGCACAGCAACTGCACGTCCGTGTTTTCGGCACCAGGGGCGCTAATGTGCATGCGCTGCAACTGCGCGCGTGCACGTTAGCGTCGACAGCGTGCCGCCGGCTGCGCTTGTCTCTTCCCTTCCTTCTTGCTGCGGGTGGGGGGAGGCAGGCACGGCTGCCGGCAGCCCGGTACCGTGGCCTTTACGGCCCGATACCGGGCTGTGGACCAGGGGTTGATGACCCCTGCTCTACAGCATATTACCCCACTGAGGTCCCTGTCCATTCCAGATTCCATCCTGAGATCTCTAGGAGTTTCCCAACATGATCTGGCAACCCCATTCTTTATCACCTGATAGGGACCAGTTGGGACTTAGCAACCCTGGTTTAGAAACAGACACAAATTCATTAAAGCTCCATTTGCAATAACCATCAAACTATGTTCAGCTTCATTTTAAACATGATTTAATGTTCAATTTGTGGGAAGTTATATGACCAATATCTGACTTTCGCTTCCCACAGAGAATATGGCATCTTGTGATTGTTTATCTCATCTCTTTCTCACTTTCATTTTGTTCGTCCATGAGCAAGAAGGGAGGGAACCCTTTTTGGAAAGGGCTGTAACTCGTTTTTGTATGTCAAAGAAATAAAAGGCCACATTTTAACAGCATTCATCAATGATCTCTATCTTTCTAAAAGGCTTCCTGAGACATAAAAATTCAAGGAGAATACACATTGCCTCTAAAACACATTCTTGATGGAATGCTCAGCTTGTAAGCTATAGGTTTCCAAAACTATAAATGCTAGAAGATTGTAAGAGAGATTGTGTATGTGGTTGAGCTTCATTTGCATAATGACTTTAGTCAGAGGACTGAAAAATGAAATGGAAGGATGATCATGTACTCCGTATCAACTGCCACTAAAGCATGGAGAGGGGCAGGATCCGGAAATGGAATCCCCTGGAGCCAAATCCAGACCCCCTGAAGTCTACTGGCTAGGTCCTAGTTACCGGCAGGCCTCTGGGGATTGGCATGAGCCAATCATCTCCCAAAATACAAGCAACTTCTGCTATATCAGAAATACATCTAGACCCTTTATTCAGGTCAGTTGTCAGCAGCCATTTTGAAACCTTCCTGTATCACACCAGATGGTTGCCAGAGCAATCTTGGCTCCGGCACAGTCCTTATAGTCATGGCCTTTGTTAAGGGGCTATGCTATGCTTGGGATGACTCATCTCTTTCTACTCAGCAGCCACAACCATTTTACCTCCACTCACTCCAAGCCACTGGGACAGGAAGACAAAGAAGAAGTAGAAGAAGAGTTGGTTCTTATATGCCGCTTTTCTCTACCCGAAGGAGGCTCAAAGCGGTTTACAGTCGCCTTCCCTTTCCTCTCCCCACAACAGACACCCTGTGAGAGAGGTGAGGCTGAGAGAGCCCTGATATTACTGAAGAAGGGTTGGTTCTTATATGACACTTTTCTCTACCCGAAGGAGTCTCAAAGTGGCTTACAATCCCCTTCCCTTTCCTCTGCCCACAACAAACATCCTGTTAGGGAGGTGAAGCTGAGAAAGCCCTGATATTATTGAAGAAGAAGAGTTGGTTCTTATATGCCACTTTTCCCTACCCAAAGGAGGCTCAAAGCGGCTTACAGTCGCCTTCCCTTTCCTTTCCCCACAACAGACACCCTGTGAGGTGGGTGAGGCTGAGAGAGCCTTGTTATGTTCCTTGTGATGTTGTGACATCACTGGAATTGTTGTAGCACCATTTCCAGCACAACTCAGAAGTGACATCATTGTGTGCAGCTGCCTCACTAGCATTCACCAAAGACCCTCTGGTTTATCCACAGAGTTTTGGGTGAATGCTAGAGTGTTGCCCATCAGGATGATAGCACTTTCGGGTCACTTCAGAAGTGATGTAATGGCATCAGCATGACACCAATCCCCCTATCTTTCCCCATCATTTCCTCTCTCCCAGTCCAACCCTACACTAAAAATAGCATAAATAAGCATTCAGCAACATAAATGTTATTCATAAGCAGCCCTCAGGCTACGTGGACATAAGTGTCGTCAAGTTACAACCAACTAATACCCTGCAAAAGTATTTCAAGGCAACTGAGAAGCACAATTGATTTACCATTGCCTTACTTTGCAGAGAACCTACCCTGCTTAGCTTCGGAGATCAGACTGTACTATGACACTTTCCCTATTCTCTGGCTTGAAGGAAACTAAATATATCTACAAAGATGAAACCATTTATGTACCTACATAATATATATATTTTTGACTTGATACCTAAAGAACAGTATGTCTACTGCTATACTAGATGGACCCTCACTGGTCTAATCCAGCAAAACTCTCATGATGTTCTTATGAAGACCTTGGCCTCTATGTCCTGTTCTTGAAACTCCTGAGGAACTGATTGGCTACTGAGAAGGGATGCCACACTAAATGGACTGTTGAAGCAGGGCTCTTCTTACGTTCTTAAGCTGTTGTTTCTAACGCTTCCATTAGGTCTACTCAGTGAGAAATGCAGCTGCACAGTTTACAGGGAGGGTAAAAAGAAGTGACTTTCTGCTCCCTTCAGGATGGCAACAAAGAAGCAAATTAGTACTAAAAAGGGAGCAAGGTTGTTAACCCTGGCTTGGGGAAATGCTTAGAGACTGGAGCGTTTGGGTGGAGAAAGTAGAACTTGGGGATAAACGGGAGCTCATTAGGGATATGATATCACTCTAGGATTCCAGTTTCAGGGGTGGCCAAACACTGGTTCTCCAGACCTCCATGGACTACAATTCTCATGAGCCCCTGCTAGTGTGAGCTGGCAGGGGCTCATGGGAATTGTAATGCATGGCCATCTGGAGAGCCACAGTTTGGCCACCCCTGCGGTATGTCCACAGAAGGTGGTCTCATTTCCTACAGATAGGGTTGCCAGCTCCAGATTGGGAAACACATGGAGATTTTTGGTGTGTAACCTGAAGAGGGTGGGGCTTGGAGATAGTATAATGTTGTAGAGTCTGTTTTCTCTGTGTTAACTATTCCCTGGGGTCCAGAGATCTGTTGAAATTCCAGGAGACTTCCAGCCCTACCACAAGGGCAGTATATATTAAACTGTTTTTCATAGCTCATCAAGTTGAGCACTGACTCTTATAAGTATGAAAACTCTGGTGCTTTTTCTAGGTTTAAGAAGGGTTTTTTCCCTTCTTGTTGTACTACTTTGGATATTTTTTTTCTCCTATAAGACTAGCAATTGTGCTCCAGATAGAAAGTCTCAAGAGAGATAGTGAGATGATAAATCTTTTCAGTTACTAAAATGAACTAGCACTTTTCTTTTTGGAATCCATTTAAGTAACATACACAGCATTAAAAAATCAAAAGCAAAGGGAAAAAACGGATCCTCGACATTGATTTTTCCTCAGCCACTATCACTGAAGCCTATGGAACTTCCCCAACTACGGTTGACATATAAAAAGCAATGACCTATATTGGAAAGCATTTGTAAAAAGTCAAATACAGCAGAAATCTAAAAATAATGAGTGAGAAATGGAAATATATTTGCCGGTCTTACATTTTGTGCAAGACTCAGGGGACAAAGAAGGCGGCAGCATGTAGATTCAATGGAAAACTGCAGAAGGAGCAAAATGGGTCCATAGGACAGGGGAAGATGCAGAGATGTAGGGTTCAGGTTAGGGTTAGGATTAGGATTAGGTATAGGTTTAATTTATGTATGGTTCAGATTGGGGACTTTATTGGTTTAGTGGAGGTGTTAAAACTGGAGAAGATGCAGAGATGTAGGGTTAGGGATAGGGTTAGGGTTACCTTATATATTGTTCTGAGTATTGTTCTGAGCTTTCGGTTTAATGGATGCGTTAGTACTAGGGAAGATGGAGGGTTAGGGTTAGGGTTGGAGTTGGGTTGTGGTTAGGGTTAACTTATGTATCATTCTGTGGGAAGTTTATTGGTTTAGTGGATGTGTTAGGACTGTGAAAGATGCTGTGATGTGGTTCGGAATATGTATGGGATGTATAAATCTTTTAAATATTATTTTACATAAAAAATAATGAACAAACAGGCATTTTCATCTGGTACAGTTCTTAATTTAGGATTAGGGTTAGGTTAAGTAAGGTTCAGAATTGGGAGGTTTTTGGTTTAGTGGAAGTCTTAGAACTTGGGAAGATGCAGTGATGTAGGGTTAAGGTTATGGTTAGTGTTAGGGTTAGGGCTAGGGTTTTGGTTAGGTTTAGTGTTAGGGTTAGGGTTGTTCTAAATGTGGAGTTTTTCACTTTGGTGGAAGAGTTAGGATTAGGCTTGTGCGATTCGGCCGCTTCGGCGGCCGTTCCCTCCGGCCGCAGCCAGCACCGCGCCGTGGGGGGGGGAGGGTGGTGCCGGCAGTGGCGTTACAGTGGGCGTAATCCGCTGTCACGCCACTGCTGGCACCGCTCCCCCCGCGGCGCAACGCTGGCTGCGCCCGGAGGGAACGGCCGCCAAAGCAGCCGAATCGCACAAGCCTAGTTAGGACAGTGGAAGATGTAGTGCTGTGGTTGGGAAAGGCCACGGGATCTATAAATACATTTTCACATAATTTTACATGTAAGAATTATGTAAAAAATTAGGGATTTTCATATGGTTCAGTTCTGTACTTGGGGTTAACTTATCTATGGTTCAGAGTGAGGAGTATTTCGGTTTAGTGGATGTGTTAGGACTGGGGAAGTTGCAGCGATGTAGGGTTAGTGTTACCTTATATATTGTTTTGAGTGGGGAGTTTATCATTTTAGTGGATGCGTTAGGCTTGGGGAAGATGCAGTGATATGATTCAGAATGTGTTTGGGATGTATAAATATTTTTTTTTCATATTATTTTACATGTAAAAATAATGAAAAAAAGGGATTTTCTTCCGGTTCAGTAGGTATGCTTGTGTGTGTTTCTGGTTGGGGCAATTATAGGTTTAGTGTGAGTGTTAGGACTGAAGAAGACTTAGTGACATGGTTAGGAAAGGATGTATAAATATTTTTATCACATTATTTTACATGAAAGATTATGTAAGGGAATAGCGATTTTCATCCGGTTAAATTTTCAACAGAAGGTTACTGTTAGCTTAGGTATGGTTCAGTTTAGTGGAGTGATAGAGACTGAGGTCTTCCCCTTAGCTTTCCTTCTGGCTCTGTGATTAGTACCTTTGGAAGTAGAGGTACAGGAAACTATGGCTGAGGAAATGGATGTGCATTTCAGAATTCCTGAGTTTAAAATACATACACAAAAATGCTGTTTGGGGTTGTCACCATGATTTTCCAGAATGGTCATCCAAAACTGAACTCTTAGACATTTTGAAACACAATTCCCCCCCAAAAAAATTTCTGTTGTTTTTCATATTATTTAATGAAAATGTTTTCTTACAATATTAAGCCATATTTTTGATCCATGATTCTGTTATCTGTTAGAATGGGAAAGTGCATTTTTATTCACAGGGAAGGAAAATATAGCCTTGTTTTCATGTTTAATGCTTTTAGCAACTGGCTATTTCTTCCATGATAACTAGTGATTTACAAAAGATGACAAGACATAAAATGAGTTGGTCTAGAATTTATGAATTGTGCAGTCTCCTCCTGATAATAATCAGTGATGTACTCACTGTTTGAATAACTTCATTGAGTTCATGTGTCTGCACATTCACCCGTGGGCAGAGGTGGGCTGGGGGACCCATCATCTATCTAACACTGATAATGGAAGAATGTTAAAGGCCATAATAGGGAAATACTACAGGAGCTCATCTTTCTAAGCTAAACTTTTATAGTACTTACAACAGTGTCACATCAAGGCCTTTCATATAGTACAGCCATGCGTTTCTAAAGTTCAGTTTTTCATCAGTGTTCTCCTCTGAAGCCTGGTTGGTATTGCATAAATCCACACCCAGTTCTATTATCTCTGTCTGCTATTGTGCTTCCCTCCCTGGCACAGACACGTTTCATAAGTGCCCCATCTCTCTCTTTTTTATATATACTTTTTATTTTTTACATATAAGCAGGGAAAAAAAAGAAATTAAAAGATGCTTGCTCCTGGGGACGAAAGCTATGGCAAATCTAGACAACAGATCTAGACAGCTATGGCAAATGTAAAAGGCAGAGATATCACCCTGCCAATTAAATTGTGTTTAGTCAAGGCTATGGTCTTCCCAGTTGCAATGTATGGCTGTGAAAGTTGGACCGTAAGGAAGGCCGAGCGTCAAAGAATTGAGGCTTTTGAACTCTGGTGCTGGAGAAGACTCTTGTGAGGCCCTTGGACTACAAGGTGAACAAACCGGTCAGTCCTAGAGGAGATCAGCCCGGACTGCTCCTTAGAAGGTCAGATCCTGAAGATGAAACTCAAAATATTTTGGCCACCTCATGAGAAGGGAGGACTTCCTGGAGAAGAGCCTAATGCTGGGAGCGACTGAGGGCAAAAGAAGAAGGGGATGACAGAGAATGAGGTGGCTGGATGGAGTAACTGAAGCAGTAGGTGCAAACTTAAATGGACTCCGGGGAATGGTAGAGGACAGGATGGCCTGGAGGATCATTGTCCATGGGGTCGTGATGGGTCGGACACAACTTTGCAACTAACAACAACAACAAAGCAGAAAAGAACAGAATAGGAAACAGTTTGCATAATTGAATGCAAATTTTCCCTTGTATCCTCATTCCCACCACTCTGAGGTCCATCTTCTCTTCAAATCCAGTTGCTATTTAGTTAATTAATCCATTAAAAAAATGCCATTGTTCTTGGAATTCTTCTGTTTCCTGTTTTCTATGCTGATTAGTTTTGCCATTTTCGAGACTTCAACCATTTTATCCAGCCAAATTGAAATAGCTTGTATTTTCGAAGATTTCCAGGTTGTTGTTTTTTTTTTTTGCTTACACCCGACTTGCTGCTGTCATTGCATACAAAATAAGTTTCTTGCTCGCGGTGGCAGACTTTCTGGACACAAGCTTAACAACATATATTCTGGTCGCATATAAAATTTAACATTAAGCATCTCTTCTAATATATCATGAACTTTTATCAAAACATTTCTTATTTACTCACATCTCCACCACGTATGAAAAAGGAGCCTACTTTATCATCAGCCTTAGGCAGCCTATTCCACTGTTGAACTACTCTGACTGTGAAATTTTTTTTCCTGATATCTAGCCTATATCGTTGTACTTGAAGTTTAAACCCATTACTGCGTGTCCTCTCCTCTGCAGCCAACAGAAACAGCATCCTGCCCTCCTCCAAGTGACAACCTTTCAAAGACTTAAGGAGGGCTATCATGTCCCCTCTCAACCTCCTTTTCTCCAGGCTGAACATTCCCAAATCCCTCAACCTATCTTCATAGGGGTTGGTTCCTTGGCCCCAGATCATCTTCGTCGCTCTCCTCTGTACCCTTTCAATTTTATCTACGTCCTTCTTGAAGTGAGGCCTCCAGAACTGCACACAGTACTCCAGGTGTGGTCTGACCAGTGCCATATACAATGGGACTATGACATCTTGTGATTTTGATGTGATGCCCCTGTTGATACAGCCCAAAATGGCATTCGCCTTTTTTACCGCTGCATCACACTGCCTGCTCATGTTTAGTTTACAATCCACAAGTACCTCAAGGTCTCGTTCACACACAGTGTTACCTAGAAGCGTACCCCCCATCCAGTAGGCATGTTTTTCATTTTTCTGACCCAGATGCAGAACTTTACACATTTCTTTATTAAATTGCATCTTGTTCTCATTTGCCCATTTTTCCATTGTGTTCAGATCTTGTTGAACTCTGTCTCTATCTTCCAGAGTATTTGCCAGTCCTCCCAATTTGGTGTCATCTGCAAACTTGATGAGTAGTCCCTCCACCCCCTCATCTAGATCATTAATAAATGTTAAAAAGTACCGGGCCGAGCACCGAGCCCTGAGGTACCCCACTACTCACCTCCCTCCAGTCTGATGAAACACCATTGACAACAACTCTTTGAGTGCCGTTCTCTAACCAATTCCCTATCCACTTAACTATCTGAAAATCCAGATTGCAGTCCTTCAACTTATCCATCAGAACATCATGGGGAACCTTGTCAAAAGCTTTACTAAAATCCAAGTAAATGACATCAACCGAATTTCCACGATCCAGGAAACCTGTTACTTAGTCAAAAAAGGAAACCAGGTTGGTCTGGCAGGACCTGTTGGAGACAAATCCATGCTAACTTCCTTGGATCACCAAATTGTCCTCCAGATGTTTGCAGATCGCTCCCTTTAATATCTGCTCCATTATCTTACCCGCAACAGAGGTCAGACTCACTGGTCTGTAGTTTCCCGGGTCATCCTTCCTCCCTTTTTTGAAGATCGGAATATCAAGCAGCTTGGTGCTCTATCTTCTCTAGACCCCCAGAGTCAGTTGCTCTCTTTGGTGGTCTGACAGCAGATGGCAGGGAGGCCATCTTGGATGGCCTCCCTCACAGCAATAGACTATGTACCTTCCAGGACCCCTCAGATACTTCTCCTCCTTTTCCTTCATATTGCTTGTTCTTTCATATCCCTTGCCAGGCTGATCCTCAGCTCCCTCTCTCCCCTTCCCCCCCCCCCCATTTCCACAAGCCTTGCTTCTCAGGAAAACACTGAGGGATAGATTTCATTAAAATTGTAACTGCTTGCTGAATGTGTTATACATTTGCTTCTCTTTCCTGTCCTTTCTGTCCCTTCCCTACCCTGAGGTGTCCTGAATGTTCATTCCCAAATTTAAGGTAACTAAAAGATGTGTTTTGCTTCCTGAACACACCATAGAGCTACAATTCATTCTTACCTTAATTACAGATGTATTTGGATCATGAACAACAACGATCTAAAAAAACAGTTTTTCGGTGGTCCTAATTGATTCCAATAATAAAGCCGGACTTTTCCAATTAATGAACTGGATATAATGAACTAGCCCTGCTTGTTATGTGTGTTTTAAAGCTTAGGTCAGATATTTTGCGTTTTGAATAATTTTACTTCATGGTATGCATTTTAATAATTTGTTCCATTGATGAAGGCTTTGTGGCCAAAACACATTTAGTTTTAATGGAATTTTAAATTATTTGTTATTTGCAATGCATTAAAGCTTTGTTAAGTTAACACATTGTAACATATTAGAATTCACCTATTATTAGGCTTTCCCCACAAACTGTTAGTCTTTTCCCCTGGGTTGATGATCTTTCTTTCTTTCTTTCTTTCTTTCTTTCTTTCTTTCTTTCTTTCTTTCTTTCTTTCTTTCTTTCTTTCTTTCTTTCTTTCTTTCTTTCTTCCTTCCTTCCTTCCTTCCTTCCTTCCTTCCTTCCTTCCTTCCTTCCATTTTGCTGCATTCCCAGATTACATTCTCACAAGGAGCACTCAGATTACATAGCTATGTAGTTACAGCTTCTTATCATCATTTGACCCACACCATAGACCCCTCTCTGAACTCAGTTTGGAGGTGACACTGTGAGCAGTCACAGTGAATGCTCCCTCCATTGACTTTCTCCTTGGCACCAGTCACGGTGAGTCAGCCCGTCCAAAACTCAAATAGCTCCAACTGCTAGCAATGACCTTTGAATCTCCCTCCCCAAGACAGCAGCCTAGATAATACTCAGTAAATCCATCATGTCTGCTTGGTTTTAACCTAAGGTTTTTGGGCATAGTTGTGAATCTGTGTACTCAGGATTACATCATCTGTTCGGGAGGCAAACTGAAGACTAACCAGATGCTAAAACCATATGAGACCACATGGTGGGGTTAGGCCTAAACAAAATGTTGGCATTGTTATGGTGCAGATGGTTACAAGAAAACATCTTTGGAATTTGTATTAGGATGTCTGGTTTCTTTGAGTTTGGGAAGGTAGTCAGAATATTCAGCTCAAGATTTTCAAAGAACCCTTGCCAAGAAAAGACACTTGTAGAGTTCTTACTATCCCCTCCTCCTCTTGTGTCACTTCTATCTCAGTATTTCCACATTCCTTTATTATTATTCACCTGGCCAGGCAGTACCTGCTTTTTGCAAACTTTTCTTACAACACAGTGATATATGCGTTGTTTTTTTAAAAAAATCCAGATCTTCATTTAATTTCCTCCCTGCCTAATAGAAAATCTTTATTATATCTGAAACCTGAAAAACAGTGAGCCGAGGCAGCTGGTGCTGAATGGTATGCATGCCCTTTTTATAGAGAACTGGCGCGAGGCATTGGCACACGCCAATTTGGGCTGTAGAGGAATCATTTTCCGTATAGTGCTAATTATGTTCCGGAATGACTTGACATAAAAAGCCAGTGCAGGCTGCCATCTTAGCATCTTATACGAGGCATGTAAATCTCCATTGGTCCCAGGAGGCAGCAGGTTAATAATGCATAGGCTGTATTGTGGGGGGGGGGGGATTTGCACAGAATACGGCTGTGCGGTAAGTATGTTGAGCTTGAAGTTGTTTTATTGGGTAGTTCTCTCTCTCCCGCCCTCACCTTTATTTGATACAGAGGCTGCTACCATATCTACCCATCTATGACTTTCTGGCTCATTAGGAGTTTTTGCTCATCTGAGCATGCTGTTAAAGGGATGGCTGAGATTCCCACTAAATGTCAACATTTTGCTCATAAATCCCCCAATCCTTTGTTACTTTTGAGCTGAAGTAAGTTCTCAAGCTGAGAAGCAAACGATGCAAGAGAGACAACATGCCGAGTGCTTGCTGGATTCGCTGTGTTGTCATATGGTAAACATCAAGTGAGCTTTAAACACAAAGAGGCCGGCATTTCCCCACTGGTATGGGGCAGTTAGGATTAGCTGTCAGCTAGCAAGGCTGGTGGCCGCATACCCTCAAGATGGGCAGCTGCTGGGGTCCAGAGTGTCCCCAGGTCCACTCGCTCTCTGGCACTGCAGCACTCATGTTCTCTGCTGCCTGCTCTGCCTGGTGCCACTGGGAGAATGCCGGCAGCCAACTGTGAGCATGGCAGTGGGAATGCTTATGAGCAAACGGGAGGGACCCGCAAGCAGGTGAGAGGAAAGAAGCAGCAGAAGAGGAAGTTTTATAACCTACTTCTCTCTACGTGAAGAAATCTCAAGGCAGCTGACAATCACCTTTTCCTTCCTCTTCCCAGAGGGCTGTCAGGTCCCCCTTGGCCACCAGCAGGGGATGTGTGTGTGTGTCTGGGGGGAGGTAGAGTTGCCAACTTCTGAGAGAACTGTGACTGACCCAAGGTCACCCATGTGGAGGAAGAGTAGGGAATCAAACCCAGTTCTCCAGATTAGAGGCTGCTTCTCTTGACCATTACACCATGCCAGCTCTCTGTCAGCCGTGAATAAATGACAAAGCAAAGGAAAATAAAGCTTTCCATCCTTATAAACCTTATTAACCATCATACACCAGCCAGCCACTGGGGACCAATAACGGCAGCAGGTCGCTTTGATATCCTGGCCGTGGTCTTCCTAGATCTGGATTGTTGCTCTTGAAAATACAGCTCCAAACAAGATGGTCCTTTCTTGGGAACCAGTGACATTTTCCTGAGTTCATTGTTTGTTTGTTTAAATATTTCCATCCTGCTTTTTCTTCCCTGAAGGGACTTGAAGTGGCTTGCAATGATTAACAAGAAGAAAACCCCCAGACAATGTAAATCAACCAATAAAGAAAACAGTGAAGTGCAATCCAGTTCTGGGCTGGTCCTAGCTGCCTGTGGAGGAGTGGGGACTCAAACCAGGTTTGCTAGATAAGAGGCTGCCACTCTAAGCCACTACACCTAGCTGGCTCTCAGCTTAGTAGGCAAGGATGAGAAGCAAAGAGAGGTGGATGTTAACCTATCCGTATTCGTTGGGTATTCCCAAGCACAATTTCGCAATACACTGAAGTCCTGCTTTGAACCCATGCCACTCATAATTCACCTTGTAATACACTATTAAGAGCCCCTGATTAATGAGGGCCACTTTCCACCTTCTAGCCAGTTCACAGGTGTTCTTCTTTTCCTTTTTTTTTTACTTGGGGGACAGAATATGACAAGTGTCTGGATATAAACTTATTTCTAAGGTGAGATAATTTTCTTTGCTGTGTTTTAAAGTTTCTGGGCACCACCCAGTTTTTGTTTTCAGCTGTACTGGAGGGTTTTGTGTGTGTTTGTGCCTCAAAAGCAACTTTTCCGAACACTGTGGCCACGGAATGCCTTTTTAATTTGCTTTCCCTCCTAATAAAACATAGAACCGCAAAAGAAAACAACCCAATATATCCTTGCTTTTGACCAGGTCAGAATCAATATTTTTGAAGAGACCTCATCAGGGTATTAAAGCCATGGAGTCGCTTCCCAAAGGGGGTGTTTCCTCCAAGTGAATGAATCTGTCGTCTGGAGATCAGTTGTAATCCCAGGAGACCTCCAGCCACCACCTGGAGATGGCAACCTTCCCAGAATGCCTTCTCCAAGTGTATGTTTCTTACTGCCATGAGAATCTGCTTCCCACCAGCTACACCATCTCCAACACCATGTGTTCCCAGAAATACCCATCCTGGGGAAAAAAACATTTGATTGAGGAAGTGTCTGTTTCCAGTTGCCACTTCTGATTACTGGAAGTGTCATCCTTCTTGTCTCCTGGAGTCCAGAGGACAGCTAGTGAGGTTTTTTTGTTTTTTGTTTAAACATTCTGAAGGGCAATTTGGACCTGCTCCTCTGGAAATCTTACAAAGCAAAATGGAAAAAACATAAAAGGGGAAGAAAACAAATCTTTTCCTGCTCTACAGGGCTCCACTCTGTTTTCCAGCTCTTATTTCGAAAATTGAATCTCTATAGTCAAAATTTCTCTGTGCCATGTTTCAGGCACCTAATTACATTCCAAACTCTGACTTGTATTGTTTCAGGTCTTATTCACTAGACCTGGATTTTGTTCCTGACCTTCTAAAATGGAGTGAACTTGATTCTTTTTTGTCCTCCTGAACAAAAGTTGGCAGACAAAAGACTCTTTGTGTATTTCTTACCCTAGTTTTCCTTCAGATCTTCCTTTAGCTACGAACAAGGTAATTACTAGCTTGCAAATAAGGAACGGCCTTGAGTTATGCAGCAATTCAAAAAGCAAATCTGCACCTTCTTGGAGGGACTGAGTAACCCTTTCCTCCCACTTTCCAGATGATCTGAATTTTTAAACAATTCCAGCTTTTGAAGACTTTTCTTCTTGATTCCACACAGTGCTCTGCCCCTTAATGAATTATTCGGTGACAGTAAACTGTAAGCACCAGGTGGACAGGGAGCTTTTTTATACTGGTGGCTGGAAGTGCCGTCAAGACCCACCTGACTTATGGTGACCCCACAGGGTTTTCAAGGCAAGAAACAAAGAGAAATGGCTTGCCATTGCCTGCCTCCACTTCATGACTCTGGTATCTCTGGGAGGTCTCCCATCCAATAACTAGCCAAGACAAACCCTGCTCAGCTTCTGAGAGCTAACAAAATTGGGCTAGCTTGCTAGTGATCTGTAAAACTATCTTCAATACTGCTAAATATTAATAATGCCGCTGCTACTTTTACGACTATGTTGTTAATAGGCGCTGTGCCTAATTTTCTTTGCATATCACTTTCCCTTGCTTTATATAGCCCATAGTTAGTGGTTTAGTTTATGATTCTTCCTGGAATATGCCCCGGCTCTCCTCAACTAATAACTTAACACAAGACTATATTAAAATTTATCTGTGAAACTTCCTCTCCTCCACAAGAAACAGCCCTTGGACTCTATAAATTTATTTGTAAATGTTCTTTTGGGCTCTGTAAATTTGTAAGAGGTCTATGCTAACTTTACTGCCGCTCTGTCTGTGCAGATAGAAAAGGGGGCAGAGAAGACATGGATTCCAAAATTCTTATTCAAGAAAGAGTCACTTTTCAAGTGTTAGGTGTGCATTTTGTTATTGGTTAATATTTATAAAACATTAATTATGCAGAGCTTTCAAAGCACACACATCTGCAAGTACACAAATATTATGTCTTTATTAAATAAGAATTTTTAAAAGAAAGAAAATGCCTGCTGGGTTTCTTTAAAATCTTCAAGCTAAATGTTTGTTTATTCTATCCATCTTCTTAAGACTCACTTCTCTTCAGGTATCTTACAAATGAATAATAATAATGATAAACTATCCACATGAAAGTCAATGACTGCCCTAAAACACAAAAACACAAAATCTGGATTTCTGTCTCCGAGATCTTTATTAAATAAGAATTGTCTTTAAACGAAAGATAATGCCTGCGGGTTTCTTTAAAATCTTCAAGCTAAATGTTGTTTATTCTATCCATCTTTTTAAGCCTCAATCCTCTTCAGGTATCTTATAAATGAATATTATTGAGAATGGCCTGCCACAGATGATATTAAGATACGGCAATTAGATCTTAGTATTGGAGGGCAAGAGGCACAGTAACATGGGGTCTTTTACACCTATGTATACAAGGCTCCAACCTCTGGAACAATGATGGTGAAGCAATTTTAGATAGTAAATCAAGTAACTGGTCCCGATTCCACATGGCGGTTGTAGCATCGGGTTGCCTCCTGACGTTTCAGCCAGGAGGAGTTGGTCTGGAGTTTCTTATCCCCACAAATGGTACTGTCCTGCCAAAGTTTCCACATGTGGCCTGAAGCACTACAGCCATACGAGGATGCCAGGCGGTGGCAAGTAGGGAGGGCCCATCACAGTTACTTCTGTGGAACTCGGAGTTTCTGCTGACACACAGCCGTGCAATGGTAGAGGCACCCTTGGCATGCTGGCTGCTTACTGGAACTCCAAAGATATCTGTGTTTTCTTGCCCCAAGGCTTCTGGGTGCCTGGGTCAAGCCTGTGCCAGGCCGACCCTTGGCCAGTGGCGACGTCATGTAGAATCAGGATTTTTCTTCATCTCCAGAGGAACAGTAAGCCAGGGCATCTTCCCCATGTGGAATTGATCCGTGATGGGCTCTTTAGACTTGCTGCCACCTGATACCCTCGTGTGACTGCAGTGCTTGGGGCCACATAGGGAAATTTCAGCAGGATGCTACTGCATGTGGAGGTAAGAAACTCTGGACCAACTCCTCCTGGCTGTAACTACAGGAGGCAGTCTCTGTGCAGAAACAGCCTTGGAAAGGAAAAACAGCTGGAAAAGAGTAGAAAGGGGAGTTATAATTGGGGCACTAGAAAAACATATGACATATGTCCAGACAAGGAGGGGAGGATCCTGAAGAAGAGTCGAAGGAGAGCACAAGACCAGCTCACAGTCTGAGAGCGCTCTCTAGAACTGGGAAAGATGCACAGAGAGGTTGTGTTGGCACCCTATTTTTATGCCCAAGAAAAGACCTGGAGCAGGACTGCTTGTGGTAGCCAAAACCAATAGCTGATGAAATTAAAGAGCTTGGGGGGGGGGAATACCTGGAATTTGGGTGACGGGATTTAATTGCTTCCTACATAGCCCTGCACTACAGGTGATGGGTGTTGCTGGTTTATGAGAAATAAATTGGGTGTGGGAAGGGGGCATCCAGGTATGGAGGACTCTCTGCTAATGGGAGTGTGATGTGTCAATTATTAAAGCCAGAAGGAAGCTGCTAAAAGCACCAGGAGGACACATTAAAGTGAAACAATACATCATAGTTAATTAGATCTTCCAGGGGTCCAGGTGCAGTCCTGTCCTTTGTTTCAGTTGTCCTCAGGTGGGGACAAATGGCCTGCCCTGCCCTTCTGTGCAAACGACTGCATTAGTCCTGTGGCAGCCGGGAGACCTCTGGCTGAGAACCCTGACTTGACATAGATTCTGCCAGTTGATCTATTTCTGTCCAGCAAAGCTTTATAGGTAGCATACATCTCACTTGACCTATGCTGCTTATACTGAACCAGAAATAAAAGATGGAGGGCCGCAGCCCTGCCCATCAGGGTTAGTACTGGGGTTGTGCGCGGCAGCGGCTGATTTGATTGCCGCCGCGCACCTGTCATGTGTGTGATTTTTAAGTCCCCAAGAAGGTGGAGGCAGGACAGGATGACCCTTTGTGGTCTCTTCCAGCTCTGTGTGGTTTTGATTCTTTCAGGCCGTGGTCTTTCATATACCCTCCTGCCTGGTCCTTTTAACTGGAGATGTCAGGGATCGAACCCAGGACCTTCTGCATGCCAAGAAGAGGCTCTGTTATGGAGCCATGGCCCATCCCAAACAGTGTAAGAGAGGAATACTTGCATCAGCCTTATGCTGAATCAGAACATTGGTCCATCAAGGTGAGATGTGTCTACCAAGGTGGTGCTGTGGTTAAGAGCGGCAAGCTCTAATCTGGTGAACCCAGTTTGATTTCCTACTCCTCTTCCTCTACATGCAGCCATCTGGGTGACCTCATGCTAGTCTCAGTTCTCTTAAAGCTGTTCTAGCAGAGCTGTTCTCTTAGAGCTCTCTCAGCCTCACAGGGTGTCTGTTGTGGGGAAAAGAAGGGAATGGTGGGATTCATTCAGGTAGTGAAAAGCAGGGTTACAAAAACTGCTACTATGAGGACTGCAAGGGGCTCTCCAGGGTTTCAGGCAGAGGTCTTCTAGCTGGGGATACCAGAAATCGAACCTGGGACTTTCTGTATGCCAGGCAGAGGCTTTCCCACTGAGCCACAGCCCCTCCTTACATGGTTCTTCCTTCCACATCCTATACCATCGTAATATCTTCTGAAGAGTGTTGTTTTAATACCATTTAATATATATATATTTGTACTGAAGGTTATACCAGGTGCGGACTTCAACATTCCAACATTTATTGCAGTCTTTGGCCAAATTCAATACAATACAGAGAAAGAGAAACCTTGTATAACCAAAGGGAGTCTCACTCAAAGTAAATATATACAAAAACTCCGATGGGATGTGTGGACTTACTGACAATGCAAACTTTTTTAATCAGTTAGGTGTCCAATGTTGTGTGCTGTGACCCTCTTCGCAGGAGAAGGCCGGAGTCCAGAGACTCGTAGATTAATCATGTGCAGCCTCCAGCCACAGGAATGCATTGACATTTCGGGAGCTCCCCTCCCCCTCCCCCTCCCCCTGCCCGAGCCTTCTGCACACAGTCACATCACATCTCCAAGTTTCCCCCTGTAACTAAGAGATTAAAGAGTAACTCTCCCTCTCAGCCAACTATTAAAACGATTTTTTCTCATAAAGTAAGCGGCACAAAGGCCTGTCAAGATCAGGTGTAACTGTCAACAGGCTGATGAAATCTTGCAGAAAAAATGTCAAGTCCTCTGATGTACTGTGGAGAGAAATGAGAAAACAAAACATGCCCTGTGTTGAAAAATGAAGATCAGACAGAAAGAAGTGTTCTTGCTTCCGAGTTACAAGGGAAATGGCCCTGACATCTTTTAGGTTGCCAAGATGTGGGGCTGCGAGAAGATACATAGCCAATTGGTCCATTAGGAGTGGATGCTGGAGCATACATGCAGGATCCCTTCCCTTCCCTTCCTTCTTTTATATCCTGCTTTTCTCTCCAATGGGGAACCAAAGTGACTTACCTTTCCTAGCTGGCAACTCCAGGTAGTGCTTGGAGATCTCTCCCTGTTGCCCCCATGAGTGCCTCTGGAGAAAAAGGCTCCTTTGGAGGGTGGACTCTATGGCAATATATCCTCTTATTCTCTTTCTCTCTCTCTGCCATCTCTTCCACTCAGCTCAAGCAGAAGAACCCAAGAATAAGACCTCTTCAGCTCACCCCTCTAGGCAATCCCAGAAGATAAATACCCGTGAGAAGCAGACTCAGAAAGATTGTATTCATCTCCGATATGTGTTCTGGAGGCAGGCAGGGGGAAGTATGCTCAAAACGCAGGAAGTCTCCTAGACCAGTGGTCCCCAACCTTTTTATCACCGGGGACCACTCAACACTGGGGACCACTCGCCTTTTACTGAAGCCCGGTGGGGGGGGGGAGTAGTTTACTCCTCTATTCTCAACCACTGCCCTAACGCTCTCTGATCGCTATGGTAATGTTTAAACATCCCTTCAAAATAAGATACAGACACGCCACAACAATGAACATAAGGGACATTTTATTTTCATGGAAATTTTAACTCATGACAATGACAAATCTATGGGAACCCTGAGCTTGTTTCTCTGCAACGAGATAGTCCGATCTGGGAGTGATGGGAGACAATGACACCCGAAGTGTGTTGAAAAGGGCCGGGGGGGATGAAGTAAAGGGCCCGGGGGGGGGGGAGAAGGCGTCGTTCGGGGCCCACCTCCAATTAGTCGAAGGACCACATGTGGTCCGTGGCCCACAGGTTGGGGATCGCTATCCTAGACTGTTTATGCACTGGGAACTTCACTGCCCCAGCTCTTGTGCAGGAGCATAAATCGGGAGTGGATGAGGTGCACCAAATGCTCCCCCATGTGGGTCCAGGAAGAGGTGAGGCAACCTGCCACGACTAAAACTCCAACCTGCAGTCCAGCATGAAACCTCCAGTGCATAAACGGTCCTATTGATCCAAAGAGGAGACATTGGGAAATTCCTATCCTATCTATGCAAAATATGCCTCTCCTCCAATGCTCCTTGCAGGACACCCTTTATATTGCACTCAGTTATGCACATTGCAGATCTTGCACATTCCAAAAGCTCAGGCTTTGGCCTGCCGTGCCTGGAAGCGCCCTCCTTTACAGATGCTGTTGGGCCACAGCCTGGTTGAAAGGGAACCAAAGAGAAACAGGACTTTATGAGCCAAACAGGGTAGCAGGCAGAGCGGAAGGAGGCTGAGGGTCAGAAAATTTAACTGCAGGGGGCCTGAGACTGGGGGGGGGGGCAAAGGTGCCAGTTGCAGGGAGAAGAGGCAGAGAAGCCAACACAGCTCCTTGCATCAGTTCACCCACCAGCAACTGGCTGCCTGCTGATCCTGTCACAGCCATCATGAAGTCAGGAGGAGGAAGGCAGTTCTTTCGCAGGCTGCAAAGTACACCTTTGTGCTGAAGGTGTTTCATGTGAGCTGTGAAATACAAGTTTTACAAGCATCGCTAGAACTCATTGCTTTATTTTATTTTATTTAAAAATAGGATTTGTTTAGAAAATGTATTTATTTTTGCATACCAATCATCTTGCCGCTTTCGTTCACCAGGCACTTCCTGCTGGAAATGGATAGACTTTGATTATGCCTGATGTCAGTCATGCACTTAAAAAGTCAAACTGATGTTAACTTCCTTTTTGTTGGTGCTGTTTCTTCCACTTTGTTGAGGGAATCCATGCAGCCGCAGTTTTCTTCTTCAACCCGAAGATTTTGATTTTTTCCAAAGTTTACAAATAATCAATACTTTCAACAAACCTTTAGTCTTGCTATTACAGCTCATAGAAAGCTGAAATTTGACCCATGGATTAACAATACCACCTCATATATATATGCTGCCTTGCTCCCCAATGAGAACCCAAAACATTCTTGTCCTCTGTTTATAGGTGGAGGGGGGGATTTGCCTCTGTTTGCCTTTTTATCTCTATTGCTTTGTCTTTTGCACTGCAGGAGCCCTGTGATGCTATTGGTTTTGTTCTGGAATAAACTACTGAGTTTTTTGCCTTTTTGGTAGAGAATACCTGACTGAATGCTAAAAACCCCAATTTCAATGTTTGCCTAACCTACAAGAAATCATGCTCAAGCTCAGTGCTATGTTGACCATGTGAGGCATTTCAATGGTGCTCATAGAGAGATGGAGTCACCATGAGCTGCCCCTGCAGAGGGTAAGGCAGCTGGGGCTCCATTGGTGGCAGGGACTGTAGAAGTGCTACTGGTCATTGACACCTGCAGGGCCAGCGGAGCCACCAGAATTAGTGAGGACTATTTGTAGCAGGCTCTCTGGGATGTCCGGCGAAAGACCAGCTCATTGAAATGACAGTGAACATCCTGAGTGAGGGGCTGGCAGAGCTGGACCTGGAGCCAATGTAGTTGCAATGTGGGAGCATGTCACCTGGAGGAAGAGGAGGATCTTCCAGCCATCCAGCATTGATCGGGAGAGACTGCAGCTGTCTTCTCCTATGGACTTTATGGGGATCGGCACTTCCCACCAAGCCAGGGGAGGGAACTAGGCCACTCTGGGGGCCTAACCCAAGACTGGTCCCGTGTGGATGAAGGGCAAATATGTTGGGCAAGACCAGGGGCCAAGGACTTTGAATGCCTTCTGGGCCCCAGAGGCCGTGGCTCAGACAAAATTAGAATTGGAGAGCCAGGAGATGGACATGCTGCAGGAGGTGCAAGGCAGAGAAGAAGGATAATCTCAACCAGACTCTCCAGCACAAGGTCATAGACCTGTGGGAGCAGCTACAGCAAATTATACTTTTTATAGGCTCTGCATGTCTGGCCCCAGATGCCATCTTGCCCCTGGGCAGTCACCCCCCACCCCACCCCAATGACTTCGTTGCTGCAGTAGACAGCCCCAGTGCAAATTTGGATGCTGTTTCCAGCCAGGGCACTCCATCCCAGACTTTTCTCATTAGGGCGCCAGTTGCCACCCTGATTCTTAATACAAACCCATTCCTTCTGCTCTAGCCAGCTGCTAGATGGCTGCAGCCAACCAATGCCTACTGGCTTCCAACTGGAGGGGGACATGGTGGTGTGGGGAGTGTCACTGCACGAGTCCCAAGCCCTCCATGAGAGATTCAGGACCCATTCCTAGCAGTGAAGACCAAAAGAAAGCTGGTACAGTCCAAGCAGGGCGGTTGCTTCCTGATCCAGTATGTTATTGACTTTCAGTGCTTGGCTGGCTGAGTATGGGAATGGAATGAGGATACAAAAATCCAGTTGTTCAAAGACATAGCTATGTAATTGCATAAATCTGAATCTGTCCATAGTTAAATAAAGGGCTTTGTTGTTCAAACCCTGCACTGTTGGAATGGTGGCTTATGCAGGGAGAACCCCTTGCCCTAGCCAACTTGTAGGGCAAATGAAGAACCATGCTTTGCAAGTGAAATTCTCTTCATCCCATTCGTTCTGGTCTGGGGCAAGAGAGAACAATTCTGCTCCAGCCTTGCAACCGGGAACCTGGAAGTCTTTGTACTGATGCCCTGGCCAATCAGGGAAGAGTGCTATGCCACAGCATTGGAGGCACAAGGCAGGAAATTAATTCACAAAAAGCAGAGATCTGCACACTTACTGATGGCGATTTTTTCAAATATTGAGGGTTATATCCAATTCTGGATATCATGGTGGAAACGTAGAGTTACTCCGGATCAATCATGCATGTTGCAGAGGGAAAATTTAAAGTGCCCAAAGTCAAAGTTGAAATTCAATTCAGTGTAAACAGCAGGGATTTATTCCAGCTGGCAGTGAGTAAAAAGCCCCATGCAGACACACCTAGGTGAATCACTGCTGTGTTAGGTGCATCCCAAAGCAGCCAAGTTATTTTATTCAAGAAAAGGATTTTAAGATCTATTACAGAAATGGAAATATCCTATTTGCTATTGTTATTATGCCAAAAACAAATAGTTGAACTACTAGTATTTTGTAATCTAGGTTAATATTTATTATGCTGGTGTCTCTCTGTCTGGTTTAGAGAGTTAAAGCAAAACCCAGGGAAGAAATCAACTGTGAAACTGACCAAGAACATTTCCAATCAGTTGGGTTAAAGAACAAACAACAACAAGAAGAACAAAATCCTGCAACAGACAATATTATATCCTGGTAAGGCGTTTTTTCTAAAATTATCCCATCTTGATTCTGTGTAAGTTCCATTCAGCCCCCCCCCCCCCCCCTCTCCAGACACACATTGACTGGCAGTTATGTTTTCTTTGAGACTGTTTTCAGGTTCTTCCTGGGGCTTTGCTAATTGCTGAGCTACTATAAATAAGAGATGATGTCATTTATTTGCTCTTTTTGCTCATTTGTGTGTGAAAGTACCACTAGATTTGGTTAGCCAGTGACATATTCCTCTATTTCTGCAGCATTCATACAAATGTTAATTCCAATGTGTATCTTTCTATTAACTGTGTACTCAGTAATGGCACCATATTAGGCAGTTAGACTTTTCAAAGCCATATTGACTTTAATGGAAGGCTGTGCCTTTGCTTAGGTTACCAATATATGGGTGGCAATGTGTTTTGCCATTGGAGCCAAAGGGAAATAGAACCAACGCAATAACAAAACACAAAGAAATATTTTTTTCAACACCAAAAATGAAATAAATAAAAATTAATAATTATTTATTTACTTTATGTACTGCTTTTCTGCCCAATGGGGGGGGGGGGGCAAAGTGACCTACAATGATTCCCTCTGGCCCATTTTATCCTCGCCAAAGCTTTGTGAGTTATGTTAGGCTGAGAATGAGTGACTTCTCTATGGTCACCCAGTACTCTTCCATGGCAGAGTGGAATTGCAAACCTGAGTCTCCCAGTTCCTCATCTTACAGTTCAGACACTACACCATGCTGGGTCCTTCCAGGTCCTCACACCATTTCATTATTGCTTCTTCTGGGAATATTCTGTGCTCAGGAGAATTGGGAGAAGATCAGTTAACTAGATGTTCACAAATGAGGTGTTGGAGACCCTCCGCCTGAAGCACCAAATCACTTGTTGGCATTGAAAGGAACTAGGAGGATATCCACGGTTCATTTTGATTTCTCAAAGAAGGCACCATGAAACAAAGCACATGTCCTTTCCATGCTTTGAATGTCCTTTGGCATTTATCTTTGTTTCATTTCCACAGTGCATCTCGAGATAGAATCATTGACACGGCTTGTTTTAACTAGATTTATGCCATCTTCGTTAACAATCTCAAGGACATTATACCATATCATTGCCTTATCTTTGTAACACTTAGACCAATTTCTTCAAGAAGGTGGCCTGACCAATGCTAATGTCACAATGATGAAATGTGCATCAAAATGGCATTCTTTAAAATGCTATTAGAGTTTCATGATCCCAGTTTTGCTCCTAATTTATGCTTCAATTGAAGTGTTATTGAATAATGGGGCAAGAACTTCTGATTTATCCCTTTGTTAATCCATTAACACTTGACTTTTTCTTGCCATGAGAGGTGCCTGGGGGAGGATATTAGGCTTCACTATTGGCTCTTTGCAAATATGCCCAGAAGCAAACATTGGACTACCTTTCAGAAGAACCTGAAGTAATTCTAAATTAGCAGAGGGCATCCTAATGTATATCAGAATGAATAGCCTCAACAATATACTTTAATTCTGTTGACGTTTTTCAGCTGCAGTGTGAAACAAAAGGCACAAGTGCAGGACCTCAAAGCCCAGACTGTTTCCACATTAGGAGACATACCTTGTTTTAGCCTCACTTTGGGTTTCCCTCGGGATGCTTTGAGTTGACTCCAGCATTACCACACTTGAGTTTTCCTCCCCTCACTTCCCAGGCTGAAATTCATGACATGCTTTCCACACTGAAGGCATTTCTGCACATCAAAAAAATAGCGTCACGCCAGCACCATGGTGTAATGCTATTAAATAATGTGCCTCCGGCCATTCCTCACCTCCTGACTCTCTCCCTTCCCTCTACTGCCTTCTCACGCTTCTAATCACTCTGCACACCGGCTTGAAATGGCGGAAGAGAGGAACGCACTGTACTCGCGACTCTCCTCTGCCTATCAATCAGGCCAGGCAGCAGGAACTTTCAAAGTTCAAGCCAGGCAGCAGGAACCTTGCCCTAGAATAGAGGAGCTCACTCAGAAATCAGAGGTCAGGTATTTTAGAAAGAGACACTTCTCTCTTCAGATTTTGCATCGCAACCAAATACTCTGCAAAAAAAATAAAAAACCTTAAGCCCCAAAGGTTTGGGGTACATTGGGCCCCATCGATTCACCACATCATTTTTCTTTAGCAGGAAGTAGAACAAAGTCCTATTGGCTCCTGCTCTCTAGCCAATACCAGAGAGAAAATTCAGACTTGATTTAGAATTGAACCAATATTGTGAGGTTGTAAACCAACACCAGTGTTGCAGATTTGGGACATTTCTACACAGGCCCAGGATGAGCCCAACTCTAAGTTCAGTATAATTCATTTTACAGAGAAGGGGAAACCACTGAATCCAAACACTTGACCAGAGTGAAAGTCCCTCAACTTTAACAACATGACAATATCATATGCCTTCAGGCCATTTTCTCAAGGGCAGTATACTTACAGAGTTGTCTCTTGCAGTTTTAATTTGTGTTGTCTTATTCACTGATGCATGTGCTTCTTGTAAGGATTGGTAAAAGGTTATTCCCCATGACAGTGTACCTACATATGGTTTTTACATATGTGGGTTGCCTCTACACATAAACATCTTGATTGTGTTGCAAAAGGAAGCATGAATGATCCAGGGCAGTGGTCCCCAACCCCCGGTCCGGGGACCGGTGCCGGTCCGTGGATCAGTTGGTACCGGGCCACGGCTCCTCACCGGCTGCTGCCTCGGGGGCTGCCCTGCCACTCTGCCGCCAGCCCACCTTTGGTGCTCTCCAGCGGCTGCCATGGCTGGGGCTCCCCCTCGGAGTGGCACTGCACAGCTGCTGCTGGCAGTGCCCCCCCAGCCGGCGGTGGGAAGTCAGGGTCACCGGCGGGAAAGCAAGCGGAGCAGGGGCTCAGGCAGCAGCGGCGATGTCCCTTGTCAAAAGACTCCCCCCCCCCCCGGGCCTCAGTAAAATTGTCAAGAGTTGACCGGTCCCCGGTGATAAAAAGGTTGGAGACCACTGATCCAGGGGGCCATTCCGCACAAGGACCAATGTTGCCAATTGCTTTCACAAAGCGGAAACGCTATTTTAAATAGTGGAATCTCGGCGTTCCACATACCTTCATTTGTGCTTGGGGACTTAGGGGAGCTTTAAAGCACTTCTGTGGAGGGACTGTAGCCGGAGAAGCCTCGCTGGGGGAATGAAGCCTCGCTGGTTCATTGCTTTCCCCGCTCCGAGGAAAATAAATGGTGATCGCTTCGCCGGAAGTTTGGAGGAGAGAGACAGGGGGAGGGACTTTGTTGCAACTGCTACATTGGGAACGCACATGTCTTTTTCGCAAGTGTTGCAGGTTGTTGGCAAGAGTGTAGCGATTTTCTGAGGGTGAATCCACTTTTCCCGATTCCTCGAAAATCACTACAACAAAGCGATTTTGGCGCTAGTGTTGCAGGAGTGTTGCAGATTGCTCACGACGTCATGCGGAACGCAGTTTTAGTGGTGAAAACAAAATGTAAGACTAGTGCTATATTAAAGTCATGCGGAATGGCCCAGGGATTGAGAGGAAACCAGGCAGAAGAGCAGGTGAGCATTGTGCCTGGTGCTTTGAGCCTTCACTTGTCAATCTATTGCCAAAAAACTCACTGGGGCTTCTTGGGAGAGTAGAGCCTCTGGTTTTTATTAAGTGGCATAAGAGGGAGAGACAGTAGGAAAGAAGATGACCCCAAAGAAGTAGCCTGCTGAATTGAAGAGATGAGCACTAGTGGCACTGGAAGAGCAAGCTTCTCCTTGTCTGTTTCTCTGGCATCGCTAGGGCATGGGAGATCGTGTTGGCTTTTCTTGAACTGTAATAAGGAGCATGCTGATGCCAGCAACTAGTGTGGTCTGCTACAAACCATAATCATTCATGCTTCCATGCATACTTTAACCATGGCTGTGATATAGGGTGACAAGTCATGGCCTGGCAGCCAACAGAAGATGTGGGAGATGGGAATTTATGATGGGGAGGAATTAGTATCCCAACACAATGATGTCACGTCTAGCATGATCAAGAAGTGATATCATTATGCCATGGGTGATACTGCACGCATGGCATAATGATATCAATTCTACGGTTTAACTCATAAAGTTTTGGGTGAATACTAGAATGCTGCTTAGAGGGATCGAGCAGCTTTTGAGTCACACTAGAAATGGTGTCTTCACACAAGGGATGATGATTGCATGCTCCATTTTGTACAAGAATTTCTTACTACCACCGTGGTTCAGTGGTGGAGCACATATGTTGCCTGAAGAAGGTCCCAGGTTCTCTTGCTGACTATTCCAGTCAAAGTATTTCAAGTGGGAGGGGTTCAGCAAGACACCTAAGATCCTAGAGAGTGGTGGCAGTCCAAATACTGATTTAGGTCGATGCTGAAGCTCCTCTCTGCTTCAGACTGTTTCCCAGAAGGGCACCTGCGATGGGGGGCATTTTGTCTATGGGGGATGTGAACTTGCATTGGCAGGAAGGGTTGGTGGATAAGAACCATAGCTTGTGTCCTGCTTGCCAGTTTTGGCTTTGTGAGTCCTGGAATAATTGCTTAGAATAAACAAACGTTCCTTTCTACAAGAGAAGTGTTTATTTCAAGTCTGTCATCCTGACAGTAAGCTGAAACTCCTAATTTCTCATTCATCAACCGGTCTTACCTACAGCCGGGATGTCTGAGGACGGTGATACCCCAACACCCGATGCGGGTGATGAAAACGAGGCAGGTGCCGGAGCAGGTGCCACGGCTGGAGCTGCAGCTGGAGCTGCGGCTGGAGCCACCGCCGCAACGGAGTGTCCCAGGGCGCCAGATGTGGGAACCCCGGAACAGCCTGTGGTGTGTTCCCACGTTTCATACTTCGAGGATCGTCAGTCAGGGATGTCCCGTGTGTTGGGATCCCGTTCTGGCACGAGGCATCCACGACTCAGCATGTCATCGAGCTCCGAGGAAGGTATGGCACCACCAAGTACGATGAAGCCCCTACTTCGGGATGGCTGTACAGGGCAACTTAAGAAGCACCTGATGTGGAGACGGCGGCCACTTTGGAGGTCCTGGAACGAAGGGAGCACATGACCCGGATGGGCAACTGGATGGCCACACTGACAGCATCACAAGATACAGAGGTGTAGCAGGCTGCTTGTTATTTCCTGGTGGAGATGGGACACCCAATCCTTTGTCCAGAGGAAGATGTGACTCGCCCGGCTGGAGCGCAGCCAGCAGGAGGCCAGGCACCTCCGGAAGGTGTTCGTGGATAAGAACCGTAGCTTGTGTCCTGTTTGCCAGTTTCAGATTTGTGAGTCCTGGAAGAGCTGCTTAGAATAAACAAACTTTCCTTTCTACAAGAGGAAATTTATTTCAAGTCTGTCAGCTCTGAATTCTTCTGGGTTGTGAAAACCCAAAGGGCTTCACAGTGTCATATCCACCTTATTTGGTGCCCAGCAAGACGGGGGTGGGCAGAAATGGCAATGTTGTGGTAAGGGTATGGCCTCTACAAAGGAATGTGCACACATGAACAACCCCAATCCCCAGTGCCTGAGAGGCTGGCTGCCTTGGGACACAAGTCCCTTGGCTCTTGCCCACTATTGGGAAGCTGGGACAGGGAACTGGTAACCAATGTGTGGGTGACCCACACTGACTCCCACAAAAGAAAGAAGGTCATAGAGGTTCACTATGGAAAGCTGTTGAGTATCACACCATTGCAAGTGCTGCCATGCCCAGCCTCAGGTCTGTGGTATCAGAAGGCTGTCTGCTCCATGGCCATCTTGCACACCACCAAGCCACCCCCACCTGCTGGGCTGGGTGTCAGGGGCATGGGCTGGTTGGGGCGCATTGCTTCTACCACCCACAAGGGTTTGATGGGGCCAAAAGTGCCCCAAACCCTAAATATGCCATAGGGGCTTCAGTTCTTTTACAGAGTATTGGGATTAGAGGCAAAATCTGAAGAGACAAGTGTATCTTTCCCAAATACCTCTGATTTCTGAGTGAGCTCCTCTATTCTAGAGCACGGTTTGAAACTTCCTGGTCCAGTGTGATGTAATGGTTAAGAACAGCAGTTTCTAATCTGGTCAGCCAAGTTTGATTCCCTGCTCCTCCACATGAGGACAGCAGGGTGACCTTGGGCTTACCACAGCACTGATAAAGCTGTTCTCACTGAGCAGTAATATCAGACCTCTCTCAGCCTCACCTCCCTCACAGGGTGTCTGTTGTGGGGAGACGAAAGGGAAGGTGATTGGAAGCTGCTTTGAGACTCCTTCGGGTATAGAAATCCAGCATATAAAAACCAACTCTACTTTTCTTCAGTAATATCATGGCTCTCTCAGCCTCCCCTCCCTCACAGGGTGTCTGTTGTGAGGAGAGGAAAGGGAAGGCAATTGTAAGCCGCTTTGAGACTCCTTCGGGTAGAGAAAAGCGGCATATAAGAATCAAATGTTCTTCAGTAGTATCAGGGCTCTCTCAGCCTCAACCTCCCTCACAGGATGTCTGTTGTGGGGAGAGGAAAGGGAGATGACTGTAAGCCGCTTTGAGACTCCTTTGGGTAGAGAAAAGTGGCATATAAGAACCAACGCTGCTGCTGCTGCTGCTGCTTCTTCTTCTTCTTCTTCTTCTTCTTCTTCTTCTTCTTCTTCTTCTTCTTCTTCTTCTTCTTCTTCTTCTTCTTCTTCTTCTTCTTCTTCTTCACATACACAAAAACACATGCAGACTTTGGGTAGAGAAAGGTGGCGTATAAGAACCAACTCTTCTTTTTCAGTAATATCAGGGCTCTCTCAGCCTCACCCACCTCACAGTGTGTCTGTTCTGGGGAGAGGAAGGAAGGGTGATTGTCAGCCTCTTTGAGACCCCTTCATGTGGTGAAAATCAGGGTATAAAACAAACTTTTCTTCTTCTACTACTACTACAATGACCTACTCCTGCTACTGCTAGTTGTTGTCATTGTAGAAGTAGTAGTAGTTGTTGTCAAATCTCCCCACACGCCTACTTTAGCCCACAAGCAAGGAGTGTACAAGACAGACATCAGCTCCAGGTCCTACTAGACACAGTTCTGAGTCATTGGTGCTTTGTCCCTGATTGGTGTTGAGGATCCATACCCCTTCAGCACACTCCTGGAGTGGTCCCTGGCTTGGCTCCTAGTTCTTGGACAGGCTTTTGTTTTTTTCCAGATGTTCTTGCTCACAGTGTTCTTCTCTCTCTCCCTCAACACATTAAATTTGTAAACTACCTTTGCTTCTGCTCCCCCCCTCCCCATGCTGGGCACAGTTGAGCTAAACCAATGAATGGAAGATGAATAGAAAGAATCCATTATTTCCACGGAAAAAAAATACGGCAATAGGGTTCCTTGGAAAGCCTCAGCTTCTGCTGAAGAGCTCTGGAGAGAAATTTAAAAGACAAATACAATAAAAGATGAGTTCTGGAGCTGCAGGCAAGGAAATGGGAGGGGGAAATGGGGGGGGGGATACAAATGGCAGAGCCTAAAGGTGCAAAAGAATATTTAATACCGTATCAAAGATGAATGTATTCCAAAACATTTCTATATATATGGCCAGTTGAGAATCTGGATCTGGTTAATAAATGGAACACATAAAGGAGTCGAGGGTTGCCGTCCGATTTCCCCTAAAGCAATGCTTCAAAGTGATTTGGAGGAGAAAACATCCCCCAATATCTTAGGAAGCAGGAAGAGTTGGGATAGGAACCAGCAACATTTCTCGTGGTCTGGCAGGCAGCCCTGGCGAGGCACGCGAGGGCTAACATGTTGATCACATTTTTTCCTTTCCAGCTGCATTTTATAGATTTCTTCTTGTTTGGCCCCTGGACTTTGCTTACAATTGCATTATTAAACTTTATTACCATGAAATGTTTTGATGGCTGTTGAAGCACACCAGCTTTCAGGCTCAAGTTTGAAAGATAAGGGGCTGCTCGTTTATGGAAATAAGATAGCTACAGGTATTTACTATTTACTCAGTCCTCTGAGCATCAGAAATAAGTTTCCTGTGAAATCTTTATACCTCATTGTACAGTTTGTAATGCACATGAGTAGTATTGAATTTAGCACAAAGCGACTGCGGGGCACATACGGTATTCATTTTGCTTTCTGGTAATAAACTATCAACAGCAGAGGTTGTTCCTATCACAAATGCTAGCTCTGAGTCCTCTGAGTCTTTACATCTGTTTTCTGTAGTCTATCCTCCTGTCCAATGATATGCACTGGTGTTTTTTAGTTTTTTTGGGGGGGGGACCAAAGTCTTCAGTGACTGATAATCTGCCTTCCCAGTATAGCCAAGGGTATATTTCCCTGTGGCTGTAAATCTAGCAAAATTATAGAGAAGATATTGGAAGAAATATTGTCACCCTATCTATATGGAATGCATAGATGTAAAATCCATGGTTTCCTTTGTGCAATCATTACCTTCTTCTTGTTCCAAAAACCTAGCAATTGCTTAGTAAACTGGGTTAGTTTGAGGACTGTATAACTGAGAACCAGACATACTCTGTCACAGAGGACTCCACCAGCCATTATGCTATGCTGCCCCCTGGGTTTTAGCTGTGGGCTGGCTCTACCCATCTTTTCTGAAGACCACATGGAAAACCCTTGCCTCGCTCTCCCCCTTGGTTGCCCCCAGGATTTATGTACACACAGGATAACCAAGGAACAGGAAGCCAAAACTTGCTGCCATTTGTTTTACATGTAAATCATTGTCATGTGTTGAAAATTCCCCAAGTCCATCCAAGTCCAAAATAATTTTTTTAATGACCAAGTTAACAGTGTTTCAACACAAAGAAGGGGATAAAAAAGTGGGCTGTTTTATTGTGCTATCCCCCCCTCCCTACAGAGAGCCAGTTTGGTGTAGTGGTTAGGAGTGCAGATTTCTAATCTGGCATGCCAGGTTCGATTCTGCACTCCCCCACATGCAACCAGCTGGGTGACCTTGGGCTCGCCATGGCACTGATAAAACTGACCGAGCAGTAATATCAGGGCCCTCTCAGCCTCACCCACCTCACAGGGTGTCTGTTGTGGGGAGAGGAAAGGGAAGGCGACTGTAAGCCACTTTGAGCCTCCTTCGGGTAGAGAAAAGCGGCATCTAAGAACCAACTCTTCTTCTTCTTCAGTAATATCAGGGCTCTCCCAGCCTCACCCACCTCACAGGGTGTCTGTTGTGGGGAGAGGAATGGGAAGGCGACTGTAAGCCGTTTGGAGACTCCTTTGGGTAGAGAAAAGTGGCATATAAAAACCAACTCTTCTTCTTCTTCTACACGCACACGCACAAACACATCCAGACTGTCCCTAATCACATTAAAGCCAAGAAAAAAAAAAAGAAAGAAGGAAAGGTACTGACCAAACATGATGGCTGGTGTGTTTGTGTGTGTGTGTGTGGGGGGGGGGGTTGATATTTTGTGACTTTGGAATCGCATTGTGACATGAGTGGACTTTTTAAAAAAAGGTTGTATGGGTAGATGATGGGAGCGATGCTCAGGAGGAGGGGGAAGTAATGCCCTAATGGGGACAGCCCAAATTAACCCCCTTACATATGGCCCAGCCCCAACATGCACACCACTGGATCCTACAGCCAAAAAGGGAACACAGATTTCTCCACATTCCCCTGTTGAAGCGCAACTGAGGGCCCGAGTCAGGCCAGGCCTGGAACCACCCTGGACCACGCCTGATTCTGTGTCAAAGCAGGATTTAGACTCGCACAAAAACAAGAGGTGATCGCAGCTTAATTCGTCATCTGGAAGTTGCCTCTAAGACACATTCACAGGGCACTTCTGCATTCTCATTTGGATTCCTTGGGGAATGGAGGTTTTTTCCACACATTTTTCTCCCTTTAGTGGTCAATTCAGTATTCCTGTCACAAACCCAGGCTACACTCCCAGAGAACTTGAAGAAACAACAGAGATTATCATTGTAGGAAAAGAAAGAGCGGCCGCTGATGAAGCGGCTGGAAGCTGCCGAAGCAGGATTCAACTGCCCCTTGTGCGCACGTGGCAACGTGGAGGGTGGAGCCGGCAGGCGCCTATTTAAGGTGCCATGTGCAGCCGGCCCATCCTCTCTCACCAGGACGCTGTCGGGACAGCTTCCCACCCACCCACCCAGTTTGTTTACGTTGAGAGTTTTTGTTAAGGTTTAATAATTCTTTTCTATTGTCACAGCTGTGGATTAGGGAGCACAAGGAGGAGCCCATTTGGCAAGGAGCCAGCATGTTCACTGAACTCCATTGAGGTGTTGGGGTCTCATTAAGAGACTGGCCGGAAAGAGTATGGCTGATCCTGCTGGGTGGCCAAAGGCTCGAGGCCAAGCAACTGAGGGGCCAAAATGAGATGGGCATCCATTGGGTCCTCGGTAAGGTTGCTTCCCAGGGAGAGAGTCCCAGAGGCAAGGGGCTGGGAAAGGTGGTCCCAGGGCGCCAACGGGCTCCAAATTGCAGCAGCCAGATGGCTGTGGGGTGTGGGTCTCCTCCCAAGTGCTCCAAATTTCAGGCCAACCCTATATTATGGGGTTGGATGCAATAAAAGCTTTGGCCGAGTTCATGCCATCCCGAAGAGTCACGTCTTATTTGGCCATATTGCCAGTCTGCGAATCAATCAAAGGGTTTCCCCCCCCCCTTGTTGGGTCCAAGAGAGGTACATTTGGAATGTCATGGTAGAAGAAGAAGAAGAAGGAGGAGGAGGAGGAGGAGGAGGAGGAGGAGGAGGAGGAGGAGGAGGAGGAGGAGGAGGAAGAGAAGGAGGAGGAGGAGGAGAAGAAGAAGAAGACATTTATTACTGCCAAAATTTTAGAACCAATTACACAAAACAGTCAGTCCTTGAGCAGCTAGAGTGGATGCCTGTAATTGCCTGGCAGGGTGGTATATGGCCAATGAAGATGCAATTCAGTTTCTTTGGCATCAATAAGGCCACAGCTTTATTAACTAACCCGAGAGTGCTCAAAGAACTTTCCAGAGAACTTGCACAGCCCTTGTCCATCATCTTCAGAACCTCTTTAAGGACTGGAGATGTCCCGGAGGACTGGAAGAGAGCAAACATTATTCCGATCTTCAAAAAAGGGAGGAAGGATGACCTGGGAAACTACAGACCAGTGAGTCTGACCTCTGTTTTGGGGAAGATAATGGAGCAGATATTAAAGGGAGCGATCTGCAAACATCTGGAGGACAATTTGGTGATCCAAGGAAGTCAGCATGGATTTGTGTCCAACAGGTCTTGTCAGACCAACCTGGTTTCCTTTTTTGACCAAATAACAGGTTTGCTGGATCGGGGAAATTCGGTTGATGTCATTTACTTGGATTTTAGTAAAGATTTTGACAAGGTTCCCCATGATGTTCTGATGGATAAGTTGAAGGACTGCAATCTGGATTTTCAGATAGTTAAGTGGATAGGGAATTGGTTAGAGAACCGCACTCAAAGAGTTGTTGTCAATGGTGTTTCATCAGACTGGAGAGAGGTGAGTAGCGGGGTACCTCAGGGCTTGGTGCTCGGTCCAGTACTTTTTAACATATTTATTAATTATATAGATGAGGGGGTGGAAGGACTTCTCATCAAGTTTGCAGATGACACCAAATTGGGAGGACTGGCAAATACTCCGTAAGATAGAGACAGAGTTCAACGAGATCTGAACACAATGGAAAAATGGGCAAATGAGACAAGATGCAAATTAATAAAGATAAGTGTACAGTTCTGCATCTGGGTCAGAAAAATGAAAAGCATACCTACTGGATGGGGGATACGCTTCTAGGTAGCACTGTGTGTGAACGAGACCTTGGGGTACTTGTGGACTGTAAACTAAACATGAGCAGGCAGTGTGATGCAGCGGTAAAAAAGGCAAATGCCATTTTGGGCTGTATCAACAGGGGCATCACATCACACATTTGAAAGGTTGTCACTTGGAGGAGGGCAGGATGCTGTTTCTGTTGGCTGCAGAGGAGAGGACACGCAGTAATGGGTTTAAACTACAATGATATAGGCTAGATATCAGGAAAAAGTTTTTCACAGTCAGAGTAGTTCAGCAGTGGAATAGGCTGCCTAAGGAGGTGGTGAGCTCCCCCTCACTGGCAGTCTTCAAGCAAAGGTTGGATGCACACTTTTCTTGGATGCTTTAGGATGCTTAGGGCTGATCTTGTGTTGAGCAGGGGGTTGCACTAGATGGCCTGTATGGCCCCTTCCAACTCTATGATTCTATGATTCTATGAAACCAAGGCACGAGGTGTGGAGCTGTCCGGCTGCTAACATGGGCTCAAGGGGTGCCCTGGGTCCCCCTTCTTCCCAGTCGGGAGGATGGATCCTTTGCCCCTTGATACCCTCCACCGAGAGGAGGCCAGTTAAATGGATGTTGGGTATCCCCCTCATCCACCCATCCCTACCACCTGGCTCTGAGCCCCCGACCTTCCCAGTCGGGCAAGGCGTGTTAGCCGGTCTACTTTTGAGACCCCCAGAGTCCCAGTTCGCAGACTGGTCCCTGACCAAAATACTCCACCTCGTGCCCCTATTCCACAGCTGTGAAAAAAGTTAACAACCCCCAAAACCCACCAAGTGGGGCAGAAGGGTGGGGTGCTGTCCTCCAGCTCTCCAAAGGGGCAAGCTCCAGGCATGACGGTGCTTATAAAAGCGTCCTTGAGCCCCGCCCCGTACGCTGCTGGCGGGACGCATCTACCGGTGTGCCCATGCTCCTGTGGGCCTGACGCCTTTGCATCTTCCTGGCCCACCCACCCACTGTGGCAACTGCTGCCTCCATTCACTCACGGCCACTCTTTACTAAGACCGTTTATGCACTGGAGGTTTCATGCCAGGCTGCAGGCTGGAGTTTCAGTCGTGGCAGGTCGCCCCACCTCTTCCTGCACCCACATGGGGGAGCATTTGGCCCTGTGCACCTCACCCGCCTCTGATTTATGCTCCTGCATGGGAACTGGGGCAGTGAAGTTCCCAGTGCATAAACAGCATGACTTTCTCTTTTTTGAGAAAGTTACTATCTTGCTAGATCAGGGGAATGCTGTGGACATAGTTTACTTTAATTTCAGTCAGGGTTTTGATAAGTTTCTGCATGATATTCTTATTGACAAGTTGGTAAAATATGGTATGGATCCTATTACTGTTAGGTGGACTGAGAACTGGTTGACGGATTGCACCCAGAGGGTGCTTGTTAATGGTTCATCACCTTCTTGGAGATGAGTGAAGAGTGGAGTGCCTCAAGGGTCTGTCCTGGGCCCTGTGTGGTTCAACATATTTATAAATTTTGGATGAAGGAATAGAGGGGGTCCTTATTAAATTTGCAGATAACACTAAACTTGGGGGGTGGGGTAGCAAACACACCAGAAGACAGGATCAGAATACAAGATGATCTTGGCAGGCTAGAAAACTGGGCTAAAATGAATAAAATGAATTTCAATTCTTACCATTAGCAGTTGTTCAGCAATGGAATCACTTGGGCGGCACTTCCTCAAGGCCTGGAGCATCTCTTCGTAAAAAGAGCTGGGTTTTATACTCCACTTCTCTATCTCATGGAGTCTCAACGGGGCTTACAATCTCTTTCCCTTCCCCTCCCTACAACAGGCACCTTGTGTGGCAGGTGGGGCTGAGAGAGTTCTAAGAGAACCAGGACTGGCTCAAGATCACCCTGCTGGTTTCCCATGGAAGAGCAGGGAATAAAATCTGATTCTTCAATTTAGAGTCCACCATTCTTAACCATTGAAACACAAAGGCATCAGCTGGGATTTCCTGAACCGAACAAGGGGTTTTATATTGACTCTGGACACCTCTTACCTTTTCCTTTCCACTTTCTTTTCTGGTTTACTAAAGTTTCTGATAGCTTGTACAATTGATTGCTCGTTCTGGGTGAGAGGTTGAGAGATGAAAAAACAAGAAAGAAAGTTGCGCATCAGATGTATTAACTAGAAGCAAACAAACACAGAAACACCCAGGAAAACACTGTTCAGAGGACACCAGATTTATTGCTTGTTTTCTCCCATCATCCTTAGCAATGGGACAGAAAGCTGTGAAGCTTCACTTATGACATTGACAGGAAGTATTGATGAAAACCTCTGAATCCAGGCACAGAGGCCACGGTTTCTTGAAATACCTCCACATTCATACTGTGAGCCACAAAAGGAGTTTTCCCCTGGAGCTGCAGCTGTAATTCACTTTTTGACAAACCGATCTCTGCTTTCCTGCCGTCACCTTTTTTGTAAATAATCTCTTGTTAGTTTTTTTTTTAAAAAATGTCCTTTTTGTTGTTGTTAGCTCGACCAAACAGTATTTTCAGAAATCTCTACTTTGTCACGTGAACAGAAAACGACCGTGTTTTAGCACCTTTTAGAACAGGGGCTCAACCCAAGCCGCAGAATTTAAACTATTTCATATAACATTAAGTGCATTTTATATACCGAAGGGCATGATTGAACATGCCTGCTGTAACTCTCAATGCTCTTCGCAGTGCTTGTCATCTTTGTGATCTTTCTTGCACATGACTGTTTCCATTAGCCTTTCAGTGATCTGGCTCTAATGACTCTTTGCTGGGGCATAAATTGTATCTGGTAATGCCTACCAATTATTGTTCAGTAACTGAATTAATGCAGCCTGTGCTTCCATATAAGTATCTTTTTTTCGTGACATATTAACAGTCTCCCCACAATCGGTTATAACCTGCTGACCACCTGCTGTTCTCAGTTCCCTAGCTCAGGGGTAGTCAACCTGTGGTCCTCCAGATGTTCATGGACTACAATTCCTATGAGCCCCTGCCAGCAAATGCTCATGAGAATTGTAGTCCATGAACATCCGGAGGACCACAGGTTGACTACCCCTGCCCTAGCTGATAGAGAATCCACTGCCACATGGTGGGGTAGAGGCTGGGTCTCTACCTGAAGGTTTTTTTTGTTGTTGTTGAAAGTATGAGACACTTCCATGGAGAGAATAAGTGATCTGAATAGCTCAGGTGAGCCCCATCGTGGAAGCTAAGCAGGATAGGCGCTGGTTAATATTTGGATGGGAGACCTCCAAGGAATACCAGGACCATGATGCAGAGGCAGGTATCGGCAAACTCCACTGGGCTATTAGTTATTATCAGCAGACAGATCTGCCATCTCTGCGGCTGGGCCTTCTCCGGCCTCTCATTTGTTATTCCAGCTATAACCAGTGAACATTACTAAACAGATAACAACACACAATTTTCTATTGGATTTGATCCTGTTGGAATTGCAGTGCAGGGACAGCTGAAGTTCACTGCCAACTCATCAACTTTGCACATAGAACAGGCCCACCCCCAACCTTTTTGATCTGTGGGATACAGATGTGGTGTGTTGCACACAGATGCAAAATGGCCACTGCACGAGGTGGAGCCAGCCACAAAAAGGCTACTGCAGCTCACCATCAGCCAATGGTGAAGAACTTTGTGGTGTGGTGGCAGCCGTGGCCAAGGCCACATATTTAAAAATCCACAGACCATAATGGGCCCTGGGCATGCACATGTTGGATAGTGCACTTTAAATGTGCTTTACAAGTAGATTATCCTGTTCTGCTCAGGACAATCCAGCTGCAAAAGTGTCAGAATCTCCTGATTGCTGCCATGATTTAATCTGTTCTTTAGCCTCTATGTAGCCATATTGGAATTTGTATGTTCCCTAACCCTGAACTGTCAGCTCATGTATTCATTTAAGTAACAAGTGGTATCATCATTGCAAACAGTAGCTGCTGAATGCTCCAAGGTCAACGCTGTGTATGTTATCGTAGTTGGCTGCCTTCCCGGACTGCACCTGGACATGGAGGCCTTATTGTGTCTGTGCTTATGTGAACATCTTTGGCGGGAAAGGTTGGGGAATAAGAACTGCATTTTGAACTTGGAAGCCAGATCCGGCTTTGACCGTCTTGGATAGAACTGCTTACGAATAAACGCTAGCTTCTCAAAGAAGTTGTTGTTTCGAGTCTGTCATCTTGACAAAAAGCACATTGAGAGAGCATGATCCAACATGTGCTGAATTGGCCCTGATCTTGTTGGGTCAAAGCCCCATCTGGCTCCACCCACTTTCTAAAAACACTTGGTGGCTCCCACAGCCCCCACGGAGCTCCATGCTGGGTACCTCTGTCATGAAGGCTCCAGGCGTAATGTCTGAAACATGTTTGGGAAAGGATAAGTCTGTTGGTGATGTAAAAGACCTCCGTCAGAGGCCCAGGAGAGCGGCTGTCAGTCTGAGTAGGCAATGCTGACCTTGATGGACTTGACTCATCAGAAGGCACCTTCTTGTGTTAGAATCTTTAGCCTTATTGATATCAACTCATTTAATGTTGAGATTCTGTTATCTTCCTCCAGCACACTATTGGAAGGGGGGGATAGAAATTTACTAAATAAACTGGGTGAAAGGTGGGAGGGGGGGGGGACCCATGCTGGTACTTACAAATATTTCCAAATGTTCCTGTGAACCATGGAGGCTTCAAGAATATCATTACAGGAGCGCAGGCGGCCTTTTAAGTTGTGCATTACATTCCTAGCATCATGCTGTGCAAAATATGCATTGCCGTGCTTACAGCCGGCTTCTCCGGAGCTCCCACTGGGCATAACAGTTGGTGAAAACGAATAGAGAGTCGGAGCCCTATGGGGCACATGCATAAAACAAGGATCAAAATGAGATGTGGCTCTATGCCGCGCCTCTTCTATTTCTGCACTGGGGGCTGTAAGCTGGCGATTTGAGATGTCGTTCTATAGTGGAGCAGCTGTGACCAGAGGGAGTCGAGCGCTGCTGGCCAATGCAGCCCTGCGCCACCTTCTCCTGCCACCTGGTTTAAACCCAGCTGCAGGGAATGGGAGCCCAGCTGGGACTGCTGGGCAAGCGGACAAAGGCCCCAGGTCCACTGCCTGCCCTCTCTGGTTTTAAGGGTTCTCCAGGTGCAGCCTCATTCCAGCCCAGGCAAAAGTGCAGACCTTTCGAGGCTGTGCTGGTGGGGAGCTCAGGTCTCCAGCAGCTGAGAGAAGCCAGCCACAGCTGCTGTGGTGGGAAGCTCTCAGCCCCCTTCCACCCCAACTGATCCACGGGCTCTCTGCTGCGTAAGCTGGCCAGAAAGGCCAGAGTTGTTTGCTCCTCCCTCTCTGCTGTTTTCAGTTCTACATTTTTTGTTTTGTTTTTCCTGAGAAAACTGGGATATATTTGGGAAGCTGAAATATCCTGGGGAAAAATCCCAACAAGGTATTTTTTCAGATACCTTGGCTGCAGAGGAGAGGACACTCAGTAATGGGTTTAAACTACAAGTACAACGATATAGGCTAGATATCAGGAAAAAAATTTTCACAGTCAGAGTAGTTCAGCAGTGGAATAGGCTGCCTAAGGAGTTGGTGAGCTCCATTCACAACATCTCCAGGGATTTCCCAACCCGGAGCTGGCATCTCCCTGCCAATCTTCATTGGACATACACACAGCCAGGAGGCACAGAATTCCAGAACGTATCTTGGTACCATGTGAATCGACAGCAGTCACATGCTGGTCACGTAACAGGATAAGTGGGTTAAAGGCTGGTTAAAAATGGGTTAGAGGTGTGCAGCGGCTTCAGGAGTTTGTCGATACTAAAGCATGGGGAATTGGTTTAATTTCCGTCAGTCTCATCGATAAGCTTTTTTTCACACGCCTCCATCTCCCCAAAGAGAACATACCGTCTTTTCAGGGTAGCCATGAGGTTTCTGCCTTCCCCTACCCCCCTTGTCTTTTGGATCAATGTGACATACATGAAACTAAGTCTTGGCTTTAGCATGCATTGATCTAAGCGACGTGCTGCAGACATCAAGCCGCTATCTAGTGAAATCTGGATTGACTGTTAAAAACGTCCAGGCCACCTTTGCTCCAACAGCCAGCGGGCAGCAGAGACTGCGCCACGGAAACACTGCCAGAGCCATTGGACTCTCCAGACGCCTCCCTTCCAAGTTGCTTCCCGTAAATATCTAATTGTGAGTCAAGCTTCCTTTTCTTTTTCTCGTGAGAAGGGAAGGAGGGGGGGGGGGAGGATGCCGAAGACTTGCAGAGTCGCATGCTGCCTTGTGTGCAGCTCTAAAATCGGAAGCATTCCCCCCCCCTTCCACTGATGCTGCCCCAGCTGTCACGAGACATTTATGATGATAAGTTTGGGATTAAATCAGCGGCGTCTGTGACATCTGCTGCTTGAATTCAAACCAAGCAGTTCACCACCATCCCATATTGGATTCGTTTGGGGCCACTGACAGCTATCAGATTGTTTCAAAATGGAGCCATTGGCCTATATTCTAAAAAGCTTCTGGCAGCGGCATTTTACCGTTGGAATTGTTCTCTCCAATACGTGTGTCATACTCAGCATGAACCCAGTGCCAGGAGCTCATAACAGCCTATTGAGTCCTCAGGACAGAGGACTTCAGGAGAGAGGTTTGCCAACCCTTAGCTGGTGGTTGGATTACAACTCACCTGCAGGCAACAACAATCATTTCACCAGAGAAAAGGTGGGCAAAATAGTATTAAGACCCACTGAAAACCTTCCCCTCCTGAACCCTGCCGTCCTCAACCCACCCCAACTCCAAATCTCTAGCTGGTGACCCTATCAGGAGATCTCCTTACCTAACACTTTTGTTTAGCTACTGCTAAGAAAGCAAGGGAGGCAGGTGATCAGATTGGCATCTGAGGCCCAGTATTTATAGTGATGCCTGCTAAGTACAAGAAACCCACTTTGGCTAGCAGTAGAACTGAACATGGAATCACTGATTGGTTCAAAATTGAGAAAGGAGTTTGGCAAGGCTGTATACTGTCGCCTTGCCTATTTAACTTGTATGCGAAGCACTTCATGAGAAAGGTGGGATTAGAGGAGTCACAAATTGGGATCAAGATTGCAGGGAAAAATATCAACAACCTCAGATATGCAGATGATACCACTCTAATGGCAAAAAGTGAAGAGGAACTAAAGAGCCTTCGGGGAGGACGGTATATAAATCTAAATAAATAAATAAATAAATAAATAAATGAATGAATGAATGAATGAATGAATGAATGAATAAATAAATAAATAAATAAATAAATAAATAAAATAAAGAGCCTGTTGATGCGGGTGAAGGAGGAGAGTGCAAAAGTTGGCTTGAAACTCAACATCAAGAAAACAAAGATCATGGCATCCGGCCCTCTCAATTCCTGGCAAATAGATGGGAAAGAAATGGAGATAGTGACAGATTTTATTTTCCTGGGCTCCAAGATCACTGCAGATGGGGACTGCATCAAAGAAATTAAAAGACGCTTGCTCCTGGGGAGGAAAGCAATGGCAAATCTAGACAGCATCCTAAAAAGCAGAGACATCATCCTGCCAACAAAAGTGTGTTTACTCTAGGCTATGGTCTTCCCAGTTGCAATGTATGGCTGTGAAAGTTGGATCATAAGGAAGGCCGAGCGTCAATGATGGAGGGGACAACTACCCATTGAAATGTGATATGTTGCATTTCTTGCCCCATGCTCTGGTACAAATCAGCATCTCTTTTAAACACTTCTGAAGGCTTAAAGAAGAAGAAGTGTTGGTTCTTATACGCCACTTTTCTCTACCAGGAGGAGACTCAAAGCAGTTTACTTTCGCCTTCCCTTTCCTCTCCCCACAACAGACACCCTGTGAGGTGGATGAGGCTGAGAGAGCCCTGATATTCCTGCTCGGTCAGAACAGCTTTATCAGGGCTGTGGCGAGCCGAAGGTCACCCAGCTGGCTGCATGTGGAAGAGCAGGGAATCAAAGTCCGCACTCCTAACCACTACAACAAGCAGTCAAAGGGTTGGAACTAAGGAGGCCAACCTCCAGATAGGGCTTGGGGATCTCCCAGAATCCCCCCCCCGATGACAGAGATCAATTCCCCTCAAGAAAAGGTCTGGCATTAGACCCTGCTGCCCCTGTCCTCCTCAGGCTCCATCCCCAAATCTCCTGGAGTTTTCCAACCTGGATCTGGTAATCCAACCCTGCCACCCCCACCGATGGCCAGGGGGACCTGGGAATTCTAGATGAAACATTTCCATGGCCCTATGCAGCATTTGAAGCTATATTTCGACTTCCTAGGGCAGGGGAAGTCAAACTGCCACCCTCCAGATGTCCATGGACTACAATTCCCAGGAGCCCCTGCCAGCAAATGCTGGCAGGGGCTCCTGGGAATTGTAGTCCATGGACATCTGGAGGGCCGCGGTTTGACTACCCCTGTCCTAGGGCCTTTGTAGAGTTCTGCCTCACTCCTCTCTCCATGATGTTTCTGTAGATCAGATGACTAGGTCATGTGAGATTCTAGTAGGTCAGCTGACTCCCTGAAGGTCAGCTTTTTTACATGGGTGCCTCAATCTATGTTGCATTTCCCCTCAATGACCGTTCACGCATTGGAGGTTTCATGCCGGGCTGCAGGCTGGAGTTTTAGGTTGCCCCACCTCTTCCTGCACCCACACAGGGGAACATTTGGCCTAGTGTGCTTCATCTGCCCCCGATTTGTGCTCCTGCATGGGAGCTGGGGCAGTGAAGTTCCCAGTGTGTAAACAGTCAATGTGGTACAGTTCAGTAATTATTATATTCTAGATTGAATGGTCTTATATGTTTGCAGAGTTTAAATATGCCAAGTTTATAAAGCACCAAGCTGCTTAAAAGAATAAAATAGTGTATTAAGAAGAGAAACAAACATATAGAAAAGGAGAGAGAGAGAAATAGCAGTCGTACTGTTCAGGGCTTTATTCTGTTTGTTTGTTCTAGAGGCAAGCAGGGAGGAAGTGGGCTCAAGAGATGAGGAAGTTGCCAAAGAGCCAATCAGGACATAGGAGGAGATTGTTTAAAAAAACACCAGTTCCTAACCTGAATGTGAAAACCACGCTCCTCCCTCTATGTCCCCTGGAAAGAAGGCGACTAAGAGTTGATATGATCACCATCTTCAAATACTTGAAGGGCTGTCATAGAGAAGATGGAGAAGAGTAGTTTTCTGCTGCCCCAGAGGGTTGGACCAGAACCAATGAGTTGAAATTACTTCAAAAGAACTTTTGGCTAAACATCTGGAAGAATAGAATCATAGAATCATAGAATCATAGAGTTGGAAGGGGCCATACAGGCCATCTAGTCCAACCCCCTGCTCAACGCAGGATTAGCCCTAAGCATCCTAAAGCATCCAAGAAAAGTGTGTATCCAACCTTTGCTTGAAGACTGCCAGTGAGGGGGAGCTCACCACCTCCTTAGGCAGCCTATTCCACTGCTGAACTACTCTGACTGTGAAAAACTTTTTCCTGATATCTAGCCTACATCGTTGTACTTGAAGTTTAAACCCATTACTGCGTGTCCTCTCCTCTGCAGGCAACGGAAACAGCATCCTGCCCTCCTCCAAGTGACAACCTTTCAAATACTTAAAGAGGGCTATCATGTCCCCTCTCAACCTCCTTTTCTCCAGGCTGAACATTCCCAAGTCCCTCAACCTATCTTCATAGGGTTTGGTCCCTTGGCCCCAGATCATCTTCGTCACTCTCCTCTGTACCCTTTCAATTTTATCTACGTCCTTCTTAAAGTGAGGCCTCCAGAACTGCACACAGTACTCCAGGTGTGGTCTGACCAATGCCGTATGCAATGGGAGTATGACATCTTGTGATTTTGATGTGATGCCCCTGTTGATACAGCCCAAAATGGCATTTGCCTTTTTTACCACTGCATCACACTGCCTGCTCATGTTTAGTTTACAATCCACAAGTACCCCAAGGTCTCGTTCACACACAGTGCTACCTAGAAGCGTATCCCCCATCCAGTAGGCATGCTTTTCATTTTTCTGACCCAGATGCAGAACTTTATACTTATCTTTATTAAATTGCATCTTGTTCTCATTTGCCCATTTTTCTATTGTGTTCAGATCTCGTTGAACTCTAGATAAAATTAAAAGGGTACAGAGGAGAGCGACGAGGATGATCTGGGGCCAAGGGACCAAGCCCTATGAAGATAGGTTGAGGGACTTGGGAATGTTCAGACTGGAGAAAAGGAGGTTGAGAGGGGACATGATAGCCCTCTTTAAGTATTTGAAAGGTTGGAGGAGGGCAGGATGCTGTTTCTGCTGGCTGCAGAGGAAAGTAATGGGTTTAAACTTCAAGTACAACGATATAGGCTAGATATCAGGAAAAAGTTTTTCACAGTCAGAGTAGTTCAGCAGTGGAATAGGCTGCTTAAGGAGGTGGTGAGTTCCCCCTCACTGGCAGTCTTCAAGCAAAGGTTGGATACACACTTTTCTTGGATGCTTTAGGATGCTTAGGGCTGATCCTGCGTTGATCAGGGGGTTGGACTAGATGGCCTGTGTGGCCCCTTCCAACTCCCTTCCAATTCTGTGATTCTGTGAAATTAGGCAGATGGTGTTGGGTGGGCAGGAAGGGATGTGCCAGTGTTTGTCGCTTGTAGCCTTTCCTTGCATAACCAGGGAATTGCTGATCGCCACTGTGAGATGGTAGGTGAATTTCCTCCAGCCAGGCTGAATTGTGGAGATGTATTGGTGGGGGTGATCTCGGGCATGAAATTGGAGTCACCATGGGAGGGCAGTAGTGTGCGTTCCTGCATTGAGCAGGGGGTTGGCCTGGATGACCCTGGAGGTACCTTCCAACTCTATGATTCTATGATATTTTTCATATGCTGTCCAATCATTCATACTACAGATCTTTCATGTAATGTTTATCAAATATAAAGTTACTGTCTGCTTTGGGGGGGGGGGGGGCTCCTGCTGAGCCTGTGGCAGAGGGACTTTCATTTCCCCTACAAGATCCAGCCTTCAGGCAACACTGTTCACATTAAGATTTCTAAGCTCAACTCAGGGCCTGAAGCTCTCCCAGGATTACAACTGGTCTCCAGACTATGAAGATCAGTTCCCCTGGAGAAAAGGGCAGCTTCAGAGGATGGATGCTATGGCATCTCATCCCCACTCCCCCCCCCTGAGCTCCCTTCCTCCCCTGACCAAATATAAATGTCTGCTCCTTATTCCAAGTGTTCTAAATACAACATCTTACACTTCATCGTCTATTTAATAGCCCTTCAAATACTTGAAGATGGTTATCATATCACATCTTGGTCATCTCCTTTCCAGGCTCTCTTAACCTTTCCTCATCTGACTTGGTCTCAAACTCCTCACCATCTTGATTTTCCTATTCACCTGGAGAGAATGGCCATTTTGGAAGGCAGGCTCTATAGCACTGTACTTGGGTGAAGTCTCTCCTTCCTCAGCCCCTACCCTCCACAGGTTTCTCCCTTGAAATCTCCAGGTACTTTTCAACTCAGAGCTGGCAACTCTGCTTAGGGCACCAGGCAGGCAAAACTGTCACAGCTGAAATATCAACAACAACCCAAAGAGCAGCAAATCCCCAACAGTAAGGAACCAAGCAAGTAAAGTTCTTCTTTTCAAGTTCATTCCACCCCCTCACTCACCCCCGGTGAAGAGGCTACATGAATGGAGACGGGACTGTCAGAATCCCCAGGTTTTCTGCCATAAATTTATTCTGTTTCAAGAATGATTTGATTTCATTGCCTGCTGAGGTGTTGCTTTGACTTGTCTTGCCCTGATGTAACACAGATGCTTTGGTTTGACACCCCAAGGTTGTTTCCTGCCACTGTGTTTTATGACTCCCTATCCTCTTTCCACATTCCTCCCCCTCCTTCCTTTTATTGCCCCATAGTTTCCCAGACCTTCTATCCCAGGTGGCCTAATGGTTATCTCCAATGTTTAGACTCCTTTGAACTGTGCCTGGTCCAATTTACCAGGGAAGGGGGAAATGGGCTCTTATATTGCTTGTATTATGCTTTGGACCTCAGTCCTGACTATGCCTTCATTGCAGATGCTTTCATTTTTCTTAAATACACTTTCATTCTATGAGGTTGCTTATTTAGAAATCAAAGTTCTCATAAGGACACACATACAGAATATCAACCTTCAAACTGCATCTGTGTAAAATATGCGCAACAGTGGTTAGAACGTCAAACTAGAATACGGGAGATGCAAGTTTAAAACCCTCCTCTTCTGTAGAAGCTCACCCGTGGTGACTTTGGGCTAGTTATGCTCTCTCAGCGTAGAATGAAATGCAAATGACAGTGATTTTTCTAATATTTCCTAAAATGAATCACTTCCAAGCATTCAAGAGGACTGCTTATACATTGCAATCCAAACAGCAGTCCAAATAGAGGAGAGATTTCCCACCATTGGTCTCAATGGGCCTTGTAGGAAGACCAGATGTCTCTCCACAGCACTTAGAATTGCTGGCTCTGAGTTCAGAAATACCAGGAGACTTTGTGGGAGGAGCCTGGGAAAGTTTGGGGAGGAGTGGGACCTTGTGAAGGGACAATGCCATAGAGTTAAACCTTCAAAGCAGCCCTTTTCTCCTTTTCTATTTCATCTGGAGATCAATTGTCATGCGGAGAGATCCCCAGGTCCCACCTGGAGATTGGTGAACCTACCTAAGTGCCAGTTCTGGATCTTAGGGGCATTCAGATATCTACTGCAGCCTTAGACCGTTGATGTCCTCTGCATCTTCCAAGAAACAGCAAACATAAAAGTCAGAATTCAACAAAAGCCTATGACAAAATATATCACCATATGCACTATAAATCTGCCGTGGCACAAGAGCAGACACTTTAATTAAGAGAATAGATGGCTTTCTCCTAGATATACCCTTCTACATATATGTGAATTTACAAGCTGATATTTTTTATGAGTCAAAGAAACAAACAAAAAATATCATTTAAGTGAATTTCATCTGGCTGGACAAATCAGAGGAATGACTTCATAATAGCTTCAAGAAGCTCGGTGCAGAAGAATGCGTGTTTCGTCTTAATGTTATCGATTCGGCATCAGGAACAAATGCAAGGAGGTGGTGAAAGGAAGAGACGTTTTTGTTCCACTAGGAACATTTAGATGAAATACGAGCTCTTTTCCAGAACAACTAACTCACAATGTCCTGGTCGGCATGCTCCCTTCATGAGGGAGCATACTTTACCTCTCAATGGCCTGTGCTTGTTGAAATTAAGAATGCAAGCCAAAGCTGAGTTACATCCTTGGAAGGGCATTGAAATTAAGAACCATAGAATAGGGTTGCCAGGTTTCTCTCTCTCTCACACACAAGCACACACAGAGACACACACACCATGGGTGCGGGGAGTGGGGGGTGCCACTGAGTGGTGAGGCTAAGAGAGCCCTGATATTCCTGCTCAGTCAGAACAGCTTTCTCAGTGCTGTGGCAAGCCCAAGGTCACCCAGCTGGCTGCATGTGGGGGAGGAGTGGGAAGTCCCCACTTACCAGGCACTCACATTGCAAGAACCTGCTGGAGGGAAATACCTCACCAGCTGTGCGGAACTCTTTGCTGTGTGTTTTGTCTCCTGCTTGTCTTCCTACAGCATAGCTGGGCAGGACCAATGGCATAAGCCACAGCGTATGGCTTGGCACGCAGAAGCTTACGGGAGCCAGCATAATGAGGCAGGGACTGCCCAGGTTATTCTTGGGGTTTTTGTGTGTGTGTTGCATTTTTTATATTACACAAATGTAGGCCTGTGGTAGTCATTGAAGGGATTCCCTCATCCCCCTCACTCAGCACCCAGCGCTGCGCCCAGGCCTGCATCTCCACTGAGAGCCCAGTTTGACTCCTAGGGTGCTCCACCAGCGGGCTTTGAGGATGAGGCATGTCCAGCACATCTCTTGCAGCAGAATGCCCTGTGTGGCTCCAGGGCAGCGCAGCCATTGGTGGGCTCAGTGCAAAACCCCAGGCTTCAGAGCCATTGCGGCCACTGGATCCAGTGCACAGCCCTGGCCCGGGGGGGGGGGCTAGCACCCCTATGTTTATATATTTTAATTTTTCAGATATTTCTGCAAACCTAAGGACTGCCCCAGTCCTCTTCAGCCTATCTGTGCCCCCAAATCATAGATTTAGTTATCCACAGATAGAAGAAGAAGAAGAGTTGGTTCTTATATGCCGCTTTTGTCTACCTGAAGGAGTCTCAAAGCGACTTACAATCTCCTTTCCTCTCCCCATGACAGACACCCTTTGAGGTGGGTGAGGCTGAGAGAGCCCTGATATTCCTGCTCGGTCAGATCAGCTTTATCAGTGCTGTGGGGACCCCAAGGTCACCCAGCTGGCTGCATGTGGGGGAGCGTGGAATCAAACTCAGCTAGCCAGATTAGAAGTCCGCACTCCTAACCACTACACCAAACTGGCCCTGAAGGCTAATAGCATATAAATTGTTTAGTCTGGAAATGTCTATAAGCCATTTTGGGGCCTCTTGGGGTCATACAGCCCTGGAATTTAACTGTAAAGGAAGGAGGGCTGCTCTCTTCAGGTCATGAGCTGGGACCACAAGGTGGGCGGTGAAAACAGGTTTAAGGGCACCTTGGTGGGCAAATCCCCAAGACTGACAGGCTGTTTTTAGCTTGATGGGTCTCTTTTTTTCTGTGGGCACTGCTGACATGCAAACTATGCAGGTTATCGGAAGCCTGGAGGGAAGAATGGGGATTAGATATGAATGCATATAATGCTTATGCATCACTTTAACTGCACCGGACCAGTGAAAAGCGATTTCAGGATTACCAGAGATGTGATATACTTCTAATTGTTTCTTTTTCTTTCCTTCTACTCCTTTTCTAAACTTTTGCCATTCTTTTACGGGTCCTTTACCTCTCCCTTTTCAACACTGTCCTTCTTCAGCTTCAAACAATTAACATGCCTTAACAAACCAAGTCCTCTCAGACTCCAGCCCCATAATCTTCATCAGGAGCAGTTGATTCATGTAGTACATTGTAGCATGTGCTACAGGCCCCACACTTCCATGGGGCCTGCACGGTGCCTCCCTTCATGGATCAGGGCCATAGCCTGATCAGGGCCACTCCTGATCTCTGTAACTCTCCCAACCCAGAGCTGGGAGCCCTGCTGAGTTGAGGGATGGGAACCGAGGCCTCCACAGCCCTTGGCCCGCTCTCTTGACTTGTCCCCTGCTTGCATTCAACAGGTGTTGCAGAGTGGCAAATGCATCCCTTATTCTGTTCTCTCCCCCCTCCCGCCCCATTTTCTACTTAGTATGAAGTATTATTCCAGTGGCAGGCAGCCACAGACACTCATCACTTTAAGCTAAAATTATGTCCCTGGTCCATTGTGCCGAATACCAAGTGGCCGGCTCTCCGAGGAGACAAATGTCGGCGCCAATGCTTAAAGCTTGAATAACAGCACTCCAGTGTCCTTGTGTTGTCAAGCCACTCGGCTTCCGTTTGCACATTGTGCCTGGGCTTGCCACCTTTTGCGTTTTCTGTCCTTTCTTCCTTTCTTCGCTCCACATCAGCTTATTTCCCCAACACTGTGTCTAGAATATTGGAAGAGACAGGAAGGTAGAGCTTGTGCCAGAATTGGTGTCCACACATCGCTTTGTGCTTAACCACACGGTTAAGTCTTCTGGCCTTGAACTTCTAGAGCAGGGGTAGTCAACCTGTGGTCCTCCAGATGTCCATGGACTACAATTCCCATGAGCCACTGCCAGCATTCGCTGGCAGGGGCTCATAGGAATTGTAGCCCATGGACATCTGGAGGACCACAGGTTGACTACCCCTGCTTTAGCGTGCTTATGTCAAATGCTACTCTTAGGCTCTAGATGGCAGCAGAAAACTTGCTATTCTGCAAGAACAGGACAGCGGAGTCCCCTGGCCGGAAATCGGGCTGGGAATGCAGAGTGGCCAGGAGGCAAGATACAAGTGAGAATCAAGTTAGAACCATAGGGTTGCCAACCTCCAGGCGGTGGCTGCAGATCTTCTTGAATTGCAGGGGTCAGAGATCTGTTTCCCTGGAGAAAATGGCATTCAAAACCTATTGAAGTCCCTTCCAACCACAACCCCCATGTTCCCCAGGCTCCACCCCCAAACCATGAGGTATTCTCAGGCTGGCTCTGGCCACCCTAAACCCTTCCATCTTGGTGTGGCCTGGCCTTGCCATCCTCCTGCTGCTTCCCTTTCAGCTTGCCTACCAAGAGAAGCAGGAGGTCAGGCAATGGAACTGTATGCACAGCAAAGCTTTCCCAAAAATGGCAAAAGAACCCATGGTGACTTACAAGGTTCTGCAGGTTCAGTAGACACAGACTACAAGTTCTTTGAAACCACAGCTCTTTTACCGAATCCAAACTCCAACCAAACTATCAAATGACAAGGGGAAAACACAAACTTGTATGCAATTCAGTGGGCCGCCAAGAGCTCTGATTGGTCCTTAACGTAGCCCTTTGATTGGTCCGTAAAGTCCCACATCTGTTACTGGTTCCTTTCCAAGTCTTCATTTGCATGGCGGTTCACATTAGCACCATTCTGTCCACATACATAACAAGAACTCTATCCCATGGGAGGGAGGGAGGATGGGGAAGGGCACCACGGTAGAGCCCCCCTCCTCAGATCTCAAGACAAACTCTCCCTATTTTATTCTAGAAGCTTAACCTTGAGGAGGGGAAACATTTTCAGTTCATTTCCTTTTCCAAGACTTGTTTCAGTTTTGCTAAATTTCACACAAACATTTAAGGAACTGGGCTATTAGGTGGGTAGCACTCAGCTAGCTTTTTCAATGGATCTTGCTTAATTTTCTGTCTCCACGGACCTTTGTTCCATGTGTGTGTGGGAGGAGGGGGGGAATCACCTTCACAGTTGTGTTCAGTCTGGGCTACTAAACCTGTAATCCTAAGAACACTGTCCTGGGAGTAAGTCCCACGGAATAAAATGGGTCTTCCTTCCGAGTAGGCCTGTCAAATAGCATTGCCAGGCAAGCAGCCAGCAACCCCTAGGAGGCGGGTGGGGGGGTGGAGTTCCTGACCTATCGGCATTGCACTGATGTTTTCATGTCACTTTTGGTAAAACCCAGAAGTGAAAAGTAGACACTCTAGCATTTTGCAAAAACTCTGTGCTTTTACCATACGTTTTGCAAAATACCAGAAAATAACTGCATCCCTTCCATTTTTAACATAAGTGATACAGATCCCTTGGCATAATGCCCATGTGCAAACTGCTCCCACCCCATTTCTTTACAACCGTGCCTGCGTTGCCGGAGGTCAACAGGAGAGGTTGCCATGATCCCTAAAATCAAGGAAGGAGTAACTGAAGTTTTTCAGGATCAAAGGGTGGCATTTATTGCACATGACGGTATTCACAAATGGTTGGAAATCTGTGAAGCTCAAAATAATTAGTTTGATTCAGCTTGTATGTTTTTGGTGCCACTAACTCCTGTGGCCATATGGCAATTCCATTCAGGCAGGAAAGATGGCTGCAGGACTCAGGGGGACAATTCTGGGGATCACTCCTGATCCTGCAAGGAAGCTGTCCACTGATGTGTGACTTCAGTCTTCTGTGAGGAGGGCACATGCCACAGTATTCCCACAGCACGACTGTCATGTCGGTAGGGGCACATTGGATCGTGAACGGCTTAACCCTGCCTTCCTTTATGTGTCAGTCTATCAACACACACTCTATATATCTTGTATGTAAGCATTCTCTAAGAACGTTTGCCAATATTTTTGACACAATCATCTTGTCCAACAAGGCCGTTCAAGGCCACATTTGTGCAGCTGCCAAATAACTCTTCCGAGGCATCTCTAGACAACCTCCCACTCTTGGATTAGCATCACTTGACTGAAAGGATTGATTTGCAGATTCCATGTATGCACCACTTTTCTCCTCAAAGGGGACCAAAAGCGTCTTGCACACCCCCTCCTTCCCCCCTCCCACACACACTCTTTATCCTCACTGCAACCCTATGACTGGAGAGCTTTGACCCCGAAGATCTGACAGGCCCAAGGTCACCAGCAGGCACCCAGAGGAGAGGAGGTATTCGAACCTCAGTTCTGGCCTGACACTCTCACCGCTGTATCATACAGGATGTAAAAAAAAACTCCTAAATCCTCATTTTTACTATCTGTGAAAGCATTCACTTTCCATTTCTGAATGTTTGATTTTTTCCATTTGCTGCTTTTAAAAACCTCTAACATATCCCCCGAAAGCACTACCCAGATGACCCCATGTGCTAAGAGCATTTGGACAAGGTTCTCGACACATTAAAAATTCTACGGGAGAACAACGGAAAGCTCCACCTCTTTCACCTTTTCATTTTCTGCCAATCAAAAGCAGCAATATCACCATAGTTCTCCCAAGATTCACTGGAAAAGAATAGGAGTGAGAGAGTGTTAGACAGGAGCATAAAAAATGTGTTTAAAAATAAATAAAGCCAAGACACCGCATGATGTGCTCTTTCTTCTAGCAGCTTACAACGGCAAACAAAAGAATTTTAAAACACATGAAATTATCCTCTGCTCCAAACCACAATGTCGGTAGTCCTAGTACACAATAGAGCAAATCATTGCAGGTCAAAATCAGCTCCAGTGAAAAGCGATTTTTACAGGTGTATTATTTTTATTGCCTCTTTGTAGGACATTTTGGAGTTTGTTGTTTGTCCTGATAAGAGCAAGGCTATGTAGGTTTGCCAACCAATAGCAGGGTTGGGGTGGAGAATAATCTGATTAGAAACCGAAAGGTTGAGCGGCAGGAAAACAAAAAACTTATGTTTAAAATACAAATAGTTATTATAATCAGAGGCACACAAAAAAAATTAAAACATTTATAAACTCGGCATTATATACTATACTAGCTTCAAAGCCCGTTCATAAGAACGGGCTTTGAGAGCACCGGCCCCACCGCCGCTATGAGGCAGCGAGGCTTGACCCCCTCCCCCTGTGACACCACGGCTTCCCTGGGGGCCACAAAGGCCGCAGGTGTGCTTCACGGCGTGGGGGGAAGCCATCCCCTTCTCCCCTGCAGCCGTGTGTCTTCCCCTCGGTCCTGGAAGCTCGCAGAGGCCACAGGTGTGCTTCCAGGTGTGGGGGGAAGCGAGCCTTGCCATCTCCTGCCCCACAACTGCATGGCTTCCCCCCAAACCTGGAAGCCATGAAGGGCCCCCTCCCCCCTGCAGCCTCTTACCTGGGGCCCTGGAGCGTGGAGACTCACAGACGTGCTGGCTGTAGCAGCCAGGCACATCTATGAGGCAAGGGTTGAAGGCTTGGTGAGGGAGGATGGGAGCTGTAGGGGCAGTGCCAATCAGGGTGCAGCTAGCTGCACCCTGATTGGTTCTATTTCCAACTCGGGCAGCCGGACCATTCCACCTCCAAAGGCTGTTTCATAAATATATAGATCAACAACCATGGATAAGGACTAGGGGCAAATCCCACTGCACCCAGGAATCCAATGGGCGACAGGACGTACGCCTGTATGATGTCGTTCTTGAATGTTGGTCCTCCTCCCCCTGCTCAAACTTGAGATCCTGCATGGTGAAGTGGTTAAAGAGTAGCAGAGTCTATTCTCAAGGGCCAGGCCTGATGCCCTACTCCTCCAATGTTAGCAGGAATCTGGCTTGCCAACCTCCAGGTGGGGGCCTGGAGATGAAAAAACAGCAGGAAGGAAGGAAGGAAGGAAGGAAGGAAGGAAGGAAGGAAGGAAGGAAGGAAGGAAGGAAGGAAGGAAGGGAGGGAGGGAGGGAGGAAGGGAGGGAGGGAGGAAGGGAGGAAGGAAGGAAGGAAAAGAAAGGGAGGAAAGGAAAAGAGAGAAAAAGAAATAGGGAGAAAAAGAAAGGGAAGGAAGGCTCTCCCATGGCTCCCACAATGGGGGACATGGAGGAATTCCCAAAGGCCACATTGGACTTTATGGGGGCAGCAGGCAGCATTTTCTCCATCTTCTGTGCTCCCTTCTCTGGGGATGCAGGGTGGTGCACTGAAAGGCCTCACTAATCCATGTGGGGCTGGAGGGCAGCCTTTCCTGCATCCCCTCGCCCAACTCAGGAGAGCACAAGGGCCATGCTTAATCCAATGGGGCTTGAAGGGGGGGGCTGGACCCTTTCTCCCATCCCCCACCCCCATGATCTTGGGTGGGCGTAGAGGCCACGCTGAGTGTCCTGGGGATGGATGGCAGGCTGAGCCTTTCCCTCCCTTCCAGCTACCCCACTCTCTGGCCCAGCTTGCCTTTGGGAATTGAGCAGCAAATCGCACTGTCCCTTTTTCCAAGTGTGACGATATCATGTCTAGAGAAAACCTAGAGCTGATTGCAGTAGCTCTAGGAATCTCTTGAAACTCTATGATAAAGTAGGTAATGGGAGCCTGGACAGCCCTAAGGGCTCATGATCCGTGGGCTTGTATGATGGTAGGCTGCACCACTCCAGTCTGAGAAGATTGGAAAGAATGTTGAAATGATTCCCTACAACAGGGGTAGTCAACCTGTGGTCCTCCAGAGGTTCATGGACTACAATTGTAGTCCATGGACATCTGGAGGACCACAGGTTGACTACCCCTGCTCTAGGGTGCTTATGTCAAATACTACTCTTAGGCTCTAGATGGCAGCAGAAGACTTGCTATCCTGCAAGAACAGGACAGCGGAGTCCCCTGATCGGAAATCCCCTGGCCAGGAGGCAAGATACAAGTGAGAATCAAGCTGCCCGTTAGAACCATAGGGTTGCCAACCTCCAGGCGGTGGCTGCAGATCTTCTTGAATTGCAAGGGTCAGAGATCTGTTTCCCTGGAGAAAATGGCATTCAAAACCTATTGAAGTCCCTTCCATCCACAAACCCCATGTTCCCCAGGCTCCACCCCCAAACCATGAGGTATTCTCAGGCTGGCTCTGGCCACCCTAAACCCTTCCATCTTGGTCTTGCCATCCTCCTGCTGCTTCCCTTTCAGCTTGTCCACCAAGAGGTTGGCTCTTTGAACTCCCTTGACTTGCCTTTTCAATTAATCTGCTTAGCAACACATATAACCACAAGTGTTTGCTGACTATTTAGCTCAGCCACTCCCACAACAACAAGAGAGCAAATCACGTTTGTATCACATGGATATCTTGGAAATATCCGAATTGGGATTGTGTAGTCTCGTTTGGGGTTAGGATGGCTTGTTAGTACAGCTAGCCATGCACAGGGCTTCAGCAAGCTAGGGAGCGATAGGCCTTCCATTTTTCAAAGTACTCACTATAGATGCACTGCAGGTTTGAAACACTGAGCTTTGTCCAAGGGTTTCCAATCAAGGAGGGTCACTTAAAGAGTAGTTCCGGCATACCTATTGGAATCCCCAGGGTTTCTGCCATGATTTGATTCTGTTGCTTGCTGAATGCGTTGGTTTGACACCCAAGGTTGTTTTCCTGCTACAATGTTTTATAACTCCCTATCCTCCCTTCACCTTCCTCCCCCTCTGTTTTGTCAGTATCCCATAGTTCCCAGACCTGTTGTTCAGATGGCCAAATAGTTATCTCGAATGTTTTGATTCCTTTGAACTGTATCTGGTTCAAATTCCCAGGGGAGGGGGAAGCGAACACCTATTTTGCTTGTGTTAAGCTTTGTATCTCAGTCCTGACTATGCCTTCATTGTAGATGCTTTCATTTTTGTTAAAGAAACTTTCATTCTATGAGGTTATTTATTTAGAAATAGAACTTTCTCACAAAGTTTCTGCCTAGGCTCCCTTGCCTATCCTGTGCAAATGCTGCTTCCTCACTCATACCCCTCTTCCCCATGAAGCTCCTGCTGCCCAACTACTCCTTGTGGCCCTCTTTAGATCGTCCTGTAATCTTGGTCTTGCACCGGGATAGCCTACGAGGGGCTTAAGCCCACACTGACCCTCCTACCTTTCCTCCTATCCCAATTTTATTGCTCCGTCTCCTAGTTAGCATCTGCTTCCCAACTTCTCTTCCGGTCCATACTTGGGACTCTAGTACAGATCTCTTAGAGCAGTCTCACCTGTTCCTGCTTCCCTGGGTACAGAGATATTCATTATGAGGACTGAGGATTGTTTTCAAGGGCCTTTTTAGATCTCAGTCCCATGATTTGGGCCAACAATTTCAATAGGCAAATTGTGGTGCTAGAGGAGATTGGAAGATCCTTTTCAAAATGTAGAGCGTGTTTCCATTGTACTTCTATTAAGTCTCTAAATGCCTGTATTGATTTAATCATTACACTTCTGATGACCTCTGAAAACCAATACTCATTTTCCTTTTGTGGAAGAGAAGAATGGTATCAATGGGAAATTCAAGGAAGACGTGTTCTTCTTCCTTTTGAAAAACTGTAGCTTTTCACTCCCGTGATGATCTCCAATGATTATGGAAGTTATTTCTCACCAGGTCTGCCTTGATGAAAACAATAGTCCCCTACATGAGAAAAGGGGATGCTAATGGATGGGAGGCTTTTGTAGAATGTTTTGATGATGTATTTCAGTGAGCTACACCAAAATACCAGAGCAGGCATGTCAAGCTAATTCAGGGACTCAGGCCAACCAATCTGCTAATACAGGAGCCCTGATTAAAGACAAGATTTACTAGCTACAAGGAGCTATTTTCTAGGTGACAAGAATGATGGGGTGGCTCTCATTAGCCTTAGTAGCTGTAAAATGCCACCTCTTCATTTGTTCTGGTCTCCAATTATGGCCATGTGTAGTCAGAAGTTCAACCCTTGGTAACTTACCCAAGAGCCAGGTTGGTGCAATGGATAAGAACAGCAGCTTCTAATCTGGCAAGCTGGGTTTGAATCCTCACTCCTCCACATGCAGCCAGCTGGGTAAACTTGGGCTAGTCACAGTCCTGTTAGAGCTGTTCTCGCAGAGCAGTTCCGTCAGAGCTCTCTCAGCCCCACCTACCACACAAGGTGTCTGTTGTGGGAAGAGGGAGGAAAGGCAATTGGAAGCCACTTTAAGACTCCATCAGGTAGTGAAAAATGGGGTACAAAAACCAACAAACAAATAACCCAAGCTGACTGTTCCAATTAAGGCTGATTCTACATAGAGGTGTAAAACCTGCACCGCCTCCTGCTTGCAAACACACTATAGTAAACCTCACGTTTCCATGCTTCCGGAAGGCAGACCCCTCCCACACTATCCCACTGTCTCATCATGGCTTTTTGCCTCCTGATGAGGCAGGGTAAAAGCCAACCGGAAGTTTTCCCCCAGGTCCTTGGGCTGTCAATTAACGCAAGGCACCAATCCCTTCACAGCAGTGGTTTTGGGGGCTCAAACCTCTTTCCCATCCTGAGTCCCAAAATTATTTTTTTAATGCTTCCACATTGTCATGGGGACATGTCACAGCAATAAAACATTTATTTAGATCTCTTTAAGGGATTTTTTGCTTAATGGTCTGCCTTTATGTTCGGGTAGATTGGTTATAGGCTGGCCATGGTAATTGGACCACGATATTTGTGTGTTCACAATGGAGAATTAAAACACAGAGCATGGACGCTAAGCCCCCCCCCCCCTTTCCCCGTTTATACCCCACCTACAGAAAACACAACGGGAATGTGCTTAAGGTTGGGTTGCTGTCTGAGCTCAATATTATTGTGCACACTGAAGAGAACATTTTATTTGAACGGAGAACACGTCGCTTTGCCGTCCTGTAGCTTTTTTATTTTTAAATTTTCATCCAGAAATGGGAAGGAGAAGGCTGGTGTGAGGGTGGACACAACACTACCAAGTTTGTTGTGTGTTTCTTGCTTCAGACAGACCCCTTTTTGTGCCCCGATTTGCAGTGCGACAAGAAAGGGAAGTGGGTTTATGCAATTTCCCTCATCGTGTGGCAAAATGGATGAAAACCTGCACCACTCACTGGAGAGCTACAGGCTGCTGCTGACATCACGAGGAAGCAGCACTAAAACCCACAAGCAATGAGAGGCTGTGCAGGGGCAAATTTCTCATGCGGAATCAGTCTAAAATATGCATTCCTTGTTTTGCCAGCCTTCAGGGGATCTCCAGCAATTACAGCTCATCTCCAGACAACAAACATCAGTTACCCTGAAGAAAATGGATGAGGTTGAGAGTGGGCTCAATGGCCTTGTACCCCACTGAGATCCCTGTCCTCCCCAGGCTCCAGCCCCAAATCTCCTGGAGTTTTCCAACCTGAATATGTCAACCCTACCCCTCATCCCCCACAAGTAACAGGGAACCGGCAACAATAATGCTTCCCAGCTTTCCATGGTGAACACTTGGTGAACATAGTGAATGGTGCCACTCACTATGGAGTCAATCATCTTTCTCTGCTGCATTCCAAGACTACAAAAGCACATGTGGGCAAACTAAGTTCAGGTCAAAGTGTGCCCAGTTAAAAGGGCCTTCAAAGGATAATGGTTCCAGATTTCATACCTTTTTCCTTTTTCCCATGAATGTTTTGCTCCCTCTTGTAGTCAATTCAATATTACATTTCTGTATGTCTGGTGTAAAAAACTGCAGTTAAGTCTGATTTGCCAGACATACAGTGATGTAAGATCAGATCAGTCACTGGAGGGAAACCAAATGTAGTGTAGCAGTTAGGAGTGGTGTCTTCTAATCTGGGGAGCCAGGTTTGATTTCCCACTCCTCCTCCACATGCAGCCAGCTGAGTGACCTTGTGCCAGTCGCAGTCCTGTTAGAGCAGTTCTCACAAAGTTGTTCTTCCAGAGCACTCTCAGCCCCATCTCCCTCACAGGATGTCTGTTGTGGGGCCAGGAAGGGAAGGTGATTGTAAGCCACTTTGAGACTCCCTTGAGTAGTGAAAAGCAGGGTATAAATCCAACTCTCCTTCTTCTTCCTATAAGCAGTACAGGAAAAAAAGAAGCAACAAGAACACACATACACAAAGTAAATGAGGATATGGAAAACCCAGGGTCATAGCTCAGCTATGCCTTGTTAAGTATCATAAAGGTCTGGGTTGAAACATCTCGTCATGTTTAGTAGCCTGACCTCTAAGTCATGGGTAGTCAACCTGTGGTCTTCCAGATGTCCATGGACTACAATTCTCACGAGCCCCTGCCAGCATTTGCTGACAGGGGCTCATGGGAATTGTATTCCATGGACATCTGGAGGACCACAGGTTGACTACCCCTGCTCCAAGGTCTGATTTGCTCCTGGGTGTACTTCCCTTGATCAATAATCATTTATTGTCTCACAGGTGAATGGACAAACTGATTCCATTGGGGGAAAAACAGTTTTGAGTTTAGAATCAAGTGAGGTGAAAGTTTTGTGATGACTTCCACATTAAAAAAAAACTCATCATCAGGCTCATCAGAGCTGATTTGCATATGCACATGTGAATCAGCTTCAAATGTGGACATACTTAAACCTTAGAATGTATTCTGAATCTCACCTTCCTGCACTATCTTTGCCTTTTTGGTACTCCTTTCATCAAGAATATTTGTGGGATCCAATAAAGTGGGTTTTTTCCCTCCTTCATTTTCTCACCAGACTGGGAGATGTTTATCTGTCCCAGAGCACACTCCAGAGTTGTCAAGTTCCCCATATATTTTGTGCTCTGCTTCTCATGGCCAATGGTGCTCTGGGGTACCATTAATACCCTACTGCTCACAGAAGTCACCTTCAACTGCCATGGACTGTAAGTCAGCGGCACAGAATTCACAGTGGCTTCCAATACTCCTGGAACCATTTAACTGCTTGTTCTCACAGATGTCGGTGCATCAAAATGGGTGGACACATTCTGGATTCCAATCACACAGCAGAAAGGGTGCTCTTTCCTTAACCTAGGCTAAATGTGCATTCCTGCACAATCTCTCAACATCTCTGCCAGCAGGTCACAGCTGACTTATAGCAACCCCATTCCAGGCAAGGCAAACATACATACCAGCCCTATTCCTTTCACAAAATCTTGGACCCTGTTTCAAGCTTGAGGAAATGACGCCTGCTTTTTGATGGCTCTTGAGTGGTAGGATCCTTAGTATGGGCCTGCAGTATTCAGAAAAGTGAGCATAGTGCTTAATTAAGCCAATGTGTGCTCAGCACGACTTTGTTGATCACTGTAGGTCCAAAACAATACACAAAGAAAGCACAGACTGGTTCTGCTCTTAGACTAATGCAATGGCTATTTATTAGAGAGCTCCATTCTAGACAGGAAAGGTAAGAAGATAGCCCCTAATTTCATCTGCCTGGTTGGATGGGGAGAGATGCAGAGCACATCTCTCCGCCCACCATATCGCAGGCAGGAAAGAAAGGATTTCTCAAGAAGGAGCAGGAAAGAGGAAGTTGTCCCTGAAAGACTCAGTCTAGCCTTAAAGGGACAACGTCAGAGGGCTCAGAAAGGTGAGTAGCCAGTGATCCTCTCTATCTTACTAACTCTATGGTATGGAATCTTCTGCTGCAGGTTGAGGCAAGAGACAATGCAGAGGGAAAACATTTCTAACACTTCCTAGGTATCTTATGTCTGCACTAATAAAGCTGTTCTGACCAATCTTTGGAAGGAATACTGTTTAACATCAGCCAGCAATTCATGAGAGCACAAACCAGCCCTGATTATGGAGAAAGATGGAACAAAGGTTCTTTGGGACTTCTGATTACAAATGGATAAGCAAGCACCTGAATCATAACTCACCTGATATCATAATTGTAGACAAATTAGAAATAGGATTTGAATAATTGAATCAACTGAGGAGAACCTCAACTTCAAAGACACTACTCCTCTGAATCTCCAAGCCAGGAGGCAACATCAGGGGAAGACCTCAGCCTCTCTGCCCTGCTGCTGACCCACAGTGGTGGCCAAATTACAGCTCTCCAGATGTTCATGGACTACCATTCCTATGAGCCCCTGCCAGCATGTGCTGGCAGGGGCTCATGGGAATGGTAGTCCATGGAACATCTGCAGAGTGGTAGTTTGGCCACCCCTGGAACAGGTTGGCCACTGTGTAAGACAGGATGCTGGACTGGATGGACCATTGATCCAGCGGGCTTCTTCTTATATTCTTATCCATTAGTCACCCTTTTGCTCTGCAGTACTTCATATAGTGATTCTATATGGCTGTTTATAATTGCAATCCCGAGAGACATTTGACATCTGAGGAGACATTTGAATGGAAAAGAGAAGAACAGGAGATCATAACAAAATTGCCAAGACCAAGGAATATTCTTGGTGCATCTAGAAGGAGACCATCATGGCAGCTGCCATTGAAGCCCTTGGAGCAGAGCCTAGAAGTCTCAAGAAACACCTGGCCATTCTGAGCACTGAGCAAATAACAGCAGCTCAGCTCCAGGAGACCATGTTGCTTGGAACAGCAAGAATCCTGCCAGGATACCTCTGCGATTCCCAAGAACTTGTCTGGAGCTTACATTGGAGAACGCCACCCACCACTCAAATGTCTGACTATGAACATTCATAATAATAACAATCAAGTAATTACTACATCTCAAATCCTACCCCCGGATTTGAGTCTAGATTCTGTCATGAACCGCTGTTCCTGACCCATAGTTCTCATCCCTTTTGATGTTTGGCTCTTTCATTTGTGCTCCCAGATCTCCCATGAAGTTCTGCCCCTCCCATCCCCCTCTTGCATTTCTAAGCCCCCTCCCACGTTCCCTCCCTTATTGCCTATCGCAAGGATGGCCTTGCTGGGAGCTCAGTCTAAATACCAGATGGCTGGATGGGCTGTTTTGGCACCTTGTAGATCAGAAGAATTGCCCTGTATTGCCCTTTCGATGTTCCTGCCAAAAGCAGCCCCTGTGCCCCCCTTTTCTCCTCTAAGGTATATAAGCTTTGTAACCTCCTTCCCTAACATCTCTGACAAGATTCCTGTCTGTGAGCTGTTTGCAAAGTGCTGATCTATGTCCTGATTCTCCAAATAGACTTCTATTTAAAGCTTCATCCTGAAGCTCGAGAGTGTTGCCTGTTGGGTGAATCTGTTGGGTCTCAACCGCTTGGTTCCTGACAGACCCGAATGGAATTAGGACAGTTTAAACCTGCATATGCAAAATAAGGGCATCTTTGGCATGAGACCCCACTGTGCCCTAAACAGTTACACCCTACTTAGCCCCCCCCCCCCGTTGTGTTTCTCCCTTTTCTCTTCCTCTCTCTCTAATTGTTGCTCTGTCATCATGACAGTCAGAACGCAGAAGGAAAGGCAACGAGGACCTCAGTCACACCAAGCCACCCAGCACCAGTGAGGGCATCAGTCCAGCACATCAGGTTGTGACCTGCAAGGAGACTCCAGTGGACCTCTTTTATCCTAGGCTTTCTTCACAGTTAGGAGCTCTTGGTTCATGAATCGGCATGAAGCCCAGGTTGCACTATTCTAGCTTCCAAGCATCAGCGAATGTTATCTAGGAACAAGAGAATTACATTATGATACAAAAATCCCCCAGGTAACAATATTGGGAGTTTGGTTAATATAACAGAGTTTTGCCCAATCACAGAAGGCAATTAATAAAGCTCCCAAGAAAGGTAAAAACTTACATTTATTCCAGTACTGTAGATCCGGTTCATATTCAGGTTGCAGTCAAAAGATGAGAGAGAGAAGCGTAATCTAAATTGTACTTTGCCTATCAGAAATGACCAGCATGATGTGTGTGGGAGGATGAGGGCAGTATCTCAGGAGGAGAGACCTGCAGTGAAATGTATCTCCATGGAAGGCCCTGAGAACAGAGTGGGAGGACACAGTGAGTGAGTGAGTGAGTGAGTGAGTGAGTGAGTGAGGGAGGGAGGGAGGGAGGGAGTGAGGGAGTGAGTGAGGGAGAGAGAGAGAGAGAGAGAAAGAGAGAGTGGGGGGTCAGAGGGCAGCTCCTAAGTTAAGACAAAGGGAGGCATCCCATTTAGGCAACATCTATACTGTTATGTCTGTGGGCATTTGGCCACTGATGCAAATGAGGGCTTTTGCCAGCCAAGGAACTAACCAATCAAAGGAACCTGATTGCTCTGCTCAGAGCCAATCTGATTGCTCTGCTTAGAGCCAATCAGAGGCAGCAGCTGGCTGCCTGAACGGTATAAAAGTGCATGAGTTTGCCTGTTTTTCTCTGTTCAGTATTTGGAATCTGTTGCTGGAGTTGCTAAATAAAAAGAGCTGTTCTGAAGACTTGGAGTCTGTGATCACTGACCCTGCAGACTTAATATATACAAACTTACTGTGATGTAGCAGCCCTCCTCCAATTTCAGGCATGCAGAGTGGCTCACTCCAGCAAGCCCTGCAAAACATAAGTCCAAGGAGAGACAATTCGTTGAACAAAGGAAGGACCTCCACACACAAAGGACGGAAGACTCATGACTGAGTCACAGCTGCAATTCAGTTAGTTTCTGCTTCTGGAATGTTGCAGCTTCAGCTGTTTTTTGGCCCCCGGCTGCTCATTAGAATTTGGCACAAAAATGTGTAAAAGCTAAAAAAAGAAAGGAAAAAAAAAAGACCTGCTCATCTTGAGCACTTTCAGAGCGTGTGTCTGTGTTCAGGAGGGGGAATCACATTTGGACATTTTTGCATGCTGAGATTTAATCCTGCGCTTTGACAAACGGCTGCGATGTTAACAGCTGTCGCAAGACCAAGGTGCCTTTGTGAGTTTTCGGGGCCAGCAGGAGCCGCCTCTCTCTGAGCTGGAGGGGCTGATGCAGAGTCTGCAGAAAGATGTGAAAAAATAGGCCAAGACGTTTCCAGGCTGCTGTGGGGGTAAACTTGACACTGAACCCCAGGTTCTTTCTCCCATTATGGCCCAGGCATTCCCTTCTAGCCCCTAATCTGAGAGCACTGCCCTGAAAATTCAACCTGCCTTCATCCTGTCCCATTTTGTCCTGCCCCCATTTAAGGAAAGAAGCGTTGACTTCTCGGAGTTTCTTGCTTTGAACCTGCGGCTGTCCTGTTCTGTCTTTCCTGTACGAGTCACTGCTTATTGCTAATTTGGGGGTGAGAATCACAGGGATGGAAGGGGCCATACAAGCTGTCTAGTCCATGCAGAAGCAGCCTCGAGCATCCCTGGTTAAGTGTTTGTCTGGCTGCTGCTTGAAGACTGCCTACGAGGGGGAGTTCACCACCTTCTTGGGCAGCCAGTTCCACTGCTGAGCTACTGACTGTGGGGGGGGGGGGAGCCTAATATTCATACTGTATCTTCCCCCTTTGAGCCTTGTGGAGCGCCTGTCCCCTGACTCAGCAGATGCACAAGTGGCCGATGAGAGGGAAGGTGGGTGGCCAGCCAACTTAGTTCACAGTGCTGCTCTCACTGACTGGCTGGCTGGTCGGCCCATTCTTCACTCCGGCTCCCTTCCGTTCATTTATCCAATTTATATACCGCCCTCCCAATTGGCTCAGGGTGGCGCACAGCAATAATACAAATAATAATCAATGAAGCATTGATAAAACATGAATCAACACAAAAGCCTTTGACACATCGCAATACAGAGCCACCGAAATCTTCCGATACAGCTCAGGGCAACCAGGGACATTTCTTTCTGGTGTCGTCTGTTGGATTGGAGATTTTCCTTGGGGGTGTCAGAATTCAAGACCTTGTAGACAAGAAAACTTCTATTTTGGAACGTTTCCGTATTCTCAAGCAAAAGCATCTAACAAGCCTGTAGGCAGAACTGGAGATACATGCAGGAATTCACATATATAAGACACAGGCACATCCCCTTCCCTCCCTGCCATGGGAAGGTGATGACTCAGGTTTCGAAGGAGACCAATCCTTCTTCTAATCAGGGTACAAGGCGCAGAAGGACAAAGGGAATGTAATATTTCCTGCATAGTGCAGGGGGTTGGACTAGATGACCCTTGAGCTCCCTTCCAACTCTATTATTCTATGATTCTATCTCAATACAACATTGTTGTGGGAAGCAGAGGCCATAAAGCACAAACTAGGGAAAGCAAACTTAAGCTGTGAAGGGAACGGGCACTGGGAAACATCACAGGTCAGGAAAAGTAGGCAGCTTCAACCATCAATCACAGAAATCAATTAGAACCACATGGCAGAATACCCGGGATATTCTGCAGGGGGGCTATGTGTCTAAGGACAACTTCTCAGATAAGCAGTGCCGGGGGGGGGCGGGGGGAGGCAGAGCCAGGTGGACGTAGAGTTCCTCTGGACATGGAGGTTCTACTTGGTGAATATTCATGGGGACTTAGACCAACTGGAGTGCTGCCATCAAGTGGTCCTCATGTCACCAACCCTGACCACCTGCCCCCCATGCCTCCAAGCCCTGTTCCTGCTCCATACTGCCGAGCCCCATCTCCACCTGCCCCAGGGACCTAATATGCTAAGTACACCACTGGCCCTGCAGAATCAGACCAGTGGGCCATCTGGACCAGCATCCTACTTTATCACCACCACCCCACCAAGAAACAATTGAAAATAACCCTCCTCACCTTCTTGTTTGTCCATGCAGCTGAGCAGTTCGTAATCTCTCAGAAGATTCCTTCTTCATGTGAGAATGCAGCAGACAGGAAAAGGGTTGCCTGTTACCAAGGAGACCTTCTTAAGTGTGTTTTGTCAGAGGAAGAAATTTAGATCAGGAAACTGGTGTGGGAGAAGAAAGGCAGCAATCGGTCAAGCACCTGGGTGGGCAGGAGGTTGGCTGGTTGGCTTACCTAGGCTGGCTGATAGGTTGTCACCCACTTAAGGCTACCACCTTATTGAACTGACCCTGGTTTCCCGTGGTGGGATTAGATAGATTCATGGAGGTTTGGTCTATCAGTGTCCACTAGCCACTGACTGAGTGGCACCTCCACATCCAGAGGCACTAATCTTCTGAATTCCAGAGCCAGAAGGCAACACCAGGGATGGGCTCAGCCTCTGGGTCCTGTTGTTGACCATCCAGAGGAACCGGTTGGCCACTGTGTGAGCCAGGAGGCTGGACTGGATGGACAGTTGGTCTGGTCCAACAGGGCTCTACTGATGTTCTTAACTGTTAGTCCTCTGTTGCTCGACAGTATTTTATACGGTGATTCTATATACCTGTTTATTAGAAAGCACAAGCAATCATTGGACCTTTAAAGTTCTCAGTAGAAAACAAAACAAAAACCTCAGAAGATTCCCCTCCATTTCCCCCCCTGCCTGGCAGAATTATACCTTGCTGACTTTAACTCACGAGAAATTGCTGTACAGATTGCCTCCGATTTTTGAGCAGATGTTTATGGGAGAGTCCTTTGAGAAACCTAAGGTGGAAAAGTTAAGAACCGAAGGGGAGGGGGGGTACTGGCAAGGGCCTATTATATTCAGCGTCTTCCACTCTAGTGATGGAAAATGCTGGCCAGTCACAGTGGACTTACAAGGGCCCCAGGGGGGGGGGGGGGTTCAAGGCAAGAGATGTCCATAGGTGGTTTCCCATTGCCAGCCTCAGCATCATGGCCCCAGTATCCCTTGAAGGTCTCCCATCCAAATCCTGACACTGCTGAGCTTCAGAGATGAGGCTAGTCTGGGTTGCCGAGGAAAGCGCATTTCTACTCGGGGTTGGAAAATTCCTTTGCATGGATTTCTCTCCAGTTGGGACTGCCTAACCTTTCCCTATAAGTTGTCATGTCCCAGGAATAGTACACTGGAAAATTATTTCATAGTTTGAAAGTTTGAAACCTTTTGTTTTTAATAGATGGCTCAGGAAAGCATAGGACCCAAAATCCTGAGTACTTAGTTCTCATCAGATCACCACCTTTGAACATAGTGAGTTCAAAGGTCAAAAGAGTTTGTGGTAGAATCTGCAGCACCCCAACTGGAGCTCTGATATACCCTTGAGTTCCATGATGGGAGAAAGGTGAGATAATATACACAATATATAGCCTTCAGGGGAGGGCGGTATATAAATATAAATAAATAAATATAAATATATGAACTCTACATAGTCCTCCCCATAATTCGGGTTTCACATAACACTCTGTGACTTGTTCATAGCATTTCAGCTCAAGTTTGGTTTTTCCTCTTTCTCATATCATTGTTTGTAAATTTCTGTTCCCGGGGGGGGGGGGGGGGGTATTTTCTGTTTCTCATGTGTTTTGCACCCTCTAGTGGTCAGTTCAATCTAACACTGGTTGATATCTGGTATAAGCACCTGCAAGTGTTTATACCCCCCCCCCCATTCAACTGATTCTCCATGCTACCTAAGGGTTGAAAAAACATGTGTCTGTTCAGGGAAGTGGCTTCCTTCACAAGACCTAAGTGAGTTGTAGCCAATTGTAATTGCAAAACCCTTGCTGTGCAGTGGGAAGGGGGGCAGCGATGAGAATCCGTCCCGTTTGCAGGATCATTTCCTTTTAAAATCCAGGATGCATGCTATAGCTGTCTATATTCTTTCATTCACATTCATAGGAAATAGCTACAGAGGAGCAGAGAGAAAAGAGAGATGAAAGAAATCCATCGCTTTCCTTGCGGCATTACTTCATGTGCAGGCACATAGATCCCGTAATTTATTCGGACACAATTTCCCATCATGTCAGGTAATCTTTCATGAAGGTTTACGGTGGCTTCCACCTGCTGTTGCTGCCACATTGTAAGTCTGAGATGTTGGGCCTGCTTTCTGAATGACAGTCCTGTAATATTTGTTCTTCTTTCTTTTCTTTCTTTCTTTTTCTTTTGCCTTGCATGAATTGTAATTAGCTAACATAAAATACATTCCCTGGGGGTTGAAAAACAGCATTAAATAAACTATCTGAAACTCTATGTTACTATAGAATTACAGGAAGAATTTACTACTTGTAGTGGAAGAAAACAGACCCCAAATAAAAACATGGATTAGAAAACTTGTACTACAGTGACATCTACTGGCTTGTATGCTAATTGCACCCCTCTCACCATTTTAATCAGATTTTCAGGTTAGTATTCTGTCCTAACCATGACATTCAGCAATCTCTCCTCTCAATATGGATACTTTTTGTATCACCAGATTAACCCAGTATTCAGCCAACTTATCTCAAGACATGGGAGAAGAACGTGGAGTTAGTGTTGACTCTAGGATTTTTTTCTTTTTTTTGAGTGACCCAAATTTTTATCATGCCACGTATTGACAGCATTTCTTGCCTGCATTCCACCCCACTTAGTTTCCAGAGTGGTTGCCAAAAACCATATTTTAAACACACACACACACACACAAATAAGCAGGAATGAGTGGCCAGTGAGGGCATGGCAAACCAAACAGAAAAGTCTTCACCCCCTGGCAGAAGACGATGATAAAACACGTAAATAAACAAACCAAAAAGAAACCTCAAATACAAAAAAAAATGCAAACTGAAAAAGTATACAAACAATTTTAATAACAATTAGGACTGGTAGCAAATTAGAATCTATTGTAGGTGGGACAAGTCTGAAGTGATAACAATGCCCACAACCCACTCCAATCAATTCTGATTGCTGTACTGTGTCAATGATAGCTTCCTGAGAATCTTCATGGGAAGCCCCACACTGCACATATTGTAGTAGTCTAATTTATATGTTAAGGAGGACATGAACCATAGCACCAAGATCCTAAAACAACAGGGGGCCAAGTTACAACAAGCACATGCTTATCCTCAAGAAATTGTGTTTAGGAGCAACCAGTACTCATTTGTGTATGCAAATAGGGTCCCTCCCTTCCCAAAGCCCCACCTACATCAGGCTCCACCCCTATCCAGGTAATTCCCATCCTAGAAATAGCAAGCATACATGTAAGATTGACCTGAGTTTTATGACGGAGACCTGCATGCATGAAAACAATGGAGTTAACAGTTACAGTTAACTCCATCTGGTTATGTAGTCCTTCATCAACTTTGAAACAGAGGCTGGGGAATGGAAGAGTGAGAAGACTAACTTGTCCATGAGTCTTTTTTGGGTTGCATATTCCCAGTTCTACTAGTCTACCAGTCTACTAGTCTACCAGTCACTGTGGTTGCCAGAGGGTGCCTTGTCTAAGCTACAAATGTGGTCTTGGAAATGAAGATGATCTGGGGCCAAGGGACCAAGCCCTATGAAGATAGGTTGAGGGACTTGGGAATGTTCAGCCTGGAGAAAAGGAGGTTGAGAGGGGACATGATAGCCCTCTTTAAGTATTTGAAAGGTGGTCATTTGGAGGAGGGCAGGATGCTGTTCCCATTGGCTGCAGAGGAGAGGACACGCAGTAATGGGTTTAAACTTCAAGTACAACGATATAGGCTAGATATCAGGAAAGAAATGTTCACAGTCAGAGTAGTTCAACAGTGGAATAGGCTGCCTAAGGAGGTGGTGAGTTCCCCCTCACTGGCAGTCTTCAAGCAAAGGTTGGATATACACTTTTCTTGGATGCTTTAGGATGCTTTGGGCTGATCCTGTGTTGAGCAGGGGGTTGGACTAGATGGCCTAGACTAGATTCTATTATTCTATGATTTTTGAGAACCTCCAGATAGTTTTGCAGGACCTTGGCCTTCATGCCACCAGGTTATTTCCTGGCCTCCATAGCCACCAGGTTATAATGGACCCAACTCAAGAAAAGAAGGTTTATCATTTTGCACTGAGACTTTGGTAGGCAGTGTGGTTAAGGGACTGGATATTCAGCCTGTGTCATAGTCTAACCATCATCTTCTTACGACATGGGTGAACAATTAAAAGGGTTGTTCCTTGGTGTCCTCACCGTCCCTTAAGGTGAAATCAAGTGGTGTGATTTAATATGGAGCTGGATGACTTGAAGAGGATTGGGAGACATGTGGAGAAGCCTTGATGGAAATTCAAAATGAAGCTGAAGGCCTATGATATGGCCATGATGTTTGTCCTCTACCACTAGGTCAGCTAGTTCACATCTAGATTGCTTAGAGTACTTGGTACTTAACATGTTCAAATTCTCATTGATGATTAATTATGACACCCTAAACCTTATTGCTACCTCAACCCAGCCAATTTGGCCATATCAACCAATGCCACTACAGCCTCAAGGCTAAACTACTGCAATGGGCTTTAGATGGGACTGCCCTGAGAAATATCCACTGGTCCTGAATATGACCCCTGTCAGGAGCTAGATGGAGTGAGCATATTAACCCATAATTACCTCATTAGTTGCCAGTTGGTTTACATGTTTAGTTCAAGGTGCTGGTGCATATCTTCTTGACCTGTGACCTGCTTCTTGACCTGTGACCCTCTTACCTGCAGCAATGATCTGTGATACCTTTTGGAGGTACCATTCTGCAAATGTGTAAGATCAGCAACTGGCCAATCCTCAGCATGTTCTCTCATTGTCCCCCAATTGTTGGAGGGAGCCAGGATGCCTTTCACGCTGCATTATTCAGACTTTGCAAAAGGGAAGTTTTCAGGAGAGTATTCTTATAAAGGGATATTATCATAGTATGGAAGGTCTGTTGAAATTTTGCACATGGTTTCTGTTATCTTGCAGGCCTTTTGTGATGCATTTACATTTCACAGCTAAATACATCCATCATTGGCTTTTAATATGGGTAATCTGCTCTGGGCCTCTGTGAGACAGGCAGACAAGCCATGAAGCAAATAAAGAAATAGAAGACTGGGTGAAGGAGGAAGACGGAGGCCACGCCCTGTAAAATTGATAGCTGTCAAGTACACAGTTTGTTTCTGTTTACTCAAAAGTCATTTCCCCACCAAAACACACACGTACACACAACAATCTGTTTTGAAAATCCACATGTGCCACAGCTTTTTTTTTTCATGTAAATGAGCAGCAGCAGCCACAAGGAGGATCCAAAACCTTCCCCTGAAGCACGCTGACCGCAGGGGACCTCACCACACCAGTGGGCCATCCCACAAGGACCGAGGGATGGCAGGTTTAGCTCCATCTAACCACCAGGACTGCTGGGCAATGGGAATGGTCAAAATTATGAGAGGGTGGAGAGCAACGAGGATGACCTGGGGCCTAGGGAACAAGCCCTGCGAGAAAAAGCTTGGAAATGGCCACAGTGTGGTGGAAATGTTCAGGGGTCAACCTCTATTAGGATTCTCAAAGCTACTTGAAATGTGAAGGATCTGCCTCCCCAGCCAGGGAGGTGCCACTGCTCAGCATGCATGCAATCTCCTATGGAGGCCCATGAACCTGGCAGAGCGCTGCACACAGGTGTGGACTCTGCCCCAACCACCAGCTGTGACAAAATTCAATGCAACAAACATACAGAGAAATTAACATATGCAAGAAAGTACAAATGTGGGGTAGGAGGGTGGGTGGGAAGAGCACGAGGCTGGACCCAAGGCAGGCCTACCGGTCACTCTTCCGGAAATAGACATGCAGGGCTGCCCCAGGTCCATCCCAATCTTGCCTGAGCCTTGGCCTGGCTGGAAGCAGCCACAGTTTGCACCGCTCCAGGGTTCCTGCTGGGCCCCTTCAGCGTGGTCTGCAAAGGCTCCTCTTCTGCTGCTTACTATGGGTGAAATCAAATTTGAAGGCAACCTGGTCCTATAGAAGCGGCGGTAGCGAATTCCATCTGTACCCCCTTTCCTCCTTTCCCCCACAGGCATTGGGATTATATTAGAGTTGGGGTGAGTTTTTGCTGACGTATCTTAAAAAGGTTTTTATATATGTAACTTGTTATGTTTTTATGTCTGTTTTTAATGGGATTTTATTGGGGTTCTTGGACTATTGTGACCCGCCGTCGGGGAGTGGCAGGGTATAAATTGAAAGAAAGAAAGAAAGAAAGAAAGAAAGAAAGAAAGAAAGAAAGAAAGAAAGAAAGAAAGAAAGAAAGAAAGAAAGAACTATACTATATGATGGGCTTGTGTGTTTCCCGCCACTCTAACTGAGAGGCAGGACTAATTTTCAACTTCCTGTCCTGCGTGGTGGGAGGCACCCTGCTCCAGTCTGGATGACAAGCCTCTCCCAATAAACAATTCTTTAAACATGTCAAAACTATAAAAAAACTATACTGACTTCTTTTGGTCTCTCCCCTAATATGAGTCAACTAATGTGAATACATAGGAAAATATTTTTATTTATTTATTTATTTATTTATTTTTATTTATTTTAATAAATTTGAGAATCATGTGGTTCAGGTAGAAGCAAGCGGAGGGACGAGGCCGTCGGGGAGTGGCAGGGTATAAATAGAAAGAAAGAAAGAAAGAAAGAAAGAAAGAAAGAAAGAAAGAAAGAAAGAAAGAAAGAAAGAAAGAAAGAAAGAAAGAAAGAAAGAAAGAAGGCTTGAATGAGCCACATGAAGACTAGACATGGTGGCTGTCTTCACTTGGTTCATTAAAGACTCCGGTTCTTTGATTAGATTTAAGAATTATTCATAGCCACACACCTTGCACCAATCCTGCTTGTCAATCGCATACTATGGGTGGCAGCTGCATTGACTGTGTTAATATGCAAGATCCGTAGTGTTCATGAGTCAAAAACCTATGAAGATTATACTACAGGGGGCATTGGGGGAGATGGGTAGTTAACGTAGATTAGGAACTTCCCGGTATATTTTCCAACAATCTACTCCAGTGTCCAGTGGCTCCTTGGAGACCTTCTACTCCCTGGGGCATCCTTCCTCCCTGTTTGCCTCCACAAAAGACAGAATGAACAGAACAGAACAGTTAGACTGCTAGGAGTCTCTCCTCTTTTTATACAAAGTTGTTTCTCTCTTCATAATTAAAAAACAAAATGATTTTATTCTTTTAAGCAGCCTGGTGCTTTGCTAAACTCTGCCAACATTTAGAAAGTGGATGGAGCCAGGTGGGTGAGATCAGGACCCTCGCTCCTAATGAAAGAGCTCTTTGACTGTAAGCTGGACAGGGGGTGGGAGTTTAGACCTCTATACCATCACCATCTTTTAATGTCTTAAAGGTTTTTGTTTAGGGGCTGTATTGTATTTTATTGTTTTATTGTAAACCACTGCAAGACAATTTGAGAGCGGTGGTATATAAATGGTATATAAATGGTAAAAAGGTAAAGGGGCTCTATTTTGGATATAAAAGGTAAAGGTAAAGGTATCCCCTGTGCAAGCACTGAGTCATGTCTGACCCTTGGGGTGATGCCCTCTAGCGTTTTCTTGGCAGACTCAATACGGGGTGGTTTGCCAGTGCCTTCCCCAGTCATTACCGTTTACCCCCCAGCAAGCAAGCTGGGTACTCATTTTACCCACCTCGGAAGGATGGAAGGCTGAGTCGACCTTGAGCCAGCTGCTGGGATCGAACTCCCAGCCTCATGGGCAGAGCTTCAGAGAGCATATGACTGCCCTACCACTCTGCGCCACAAGAGGCTCTTCGTATAAATGGTATATAAATGCAAAAACAAACAAATAAATAAATAAAATGATTTGATTGACTGACTGGCAATGCAGGTTAAAGTGATATGGCCCCATTGGAAGCTGCCACCACTATGCTGTCTTCCTTCTTTCATGTTCCTCTTCTCCCATGGATTGTTAAAAATAAATCCTCATGTCCACTGCAATTGGGCTGTCTCTGTGTGTGTGTGTCCATGAATGCTCTTCTACCTGGTGGCCATTTTGTGTTTGACTGCCTCCCACCCACATTGGCCATTTTGAGGTTGGGCCCACTACCCTGTGTCAGGATCCAATGGTGTGCACAGGCTCAGAAAGACGGGGCATTTGGTGGGGGACTACAAAAATATGGGACACCATCCCCCCCCCCCCCAATTATTCCCAAAGGTCTTTCCCTCAGCTTTTTTTAAAAATGGGTAACTGAAGAAGCTTCTCATGAAATACATTTTTGGAACAATGAATGGAATGCAGTTTAAGACATTTTAAAACATTTTTGACATGTGTCTACCTCAATTCAGCAAAGCTTTCCGACAGCCTAGGAAACCTTCCTCCAGTTTCAATACTTCTTGTGCTGGAGGACGGTTTCTTAGACTGGAGAAAGGAATCACACCTTGTTATGTGCAGCGATAGAATAAAGGACATCATTTTACCTGGCCTTTATTTCCTCAGAATGCTTTCTGATAATTAATGAAAAACAGCTACACTGTTAGACAGAAGAAAAAGAAAAGTAGGTTTTTATAGCCAGCTTTTCTCTACCTTAAAGGTAAAGGTAAAGGTAAAGGTATCCCCTGTGCAAGCACCGAGTCATGTCTGACCCTTGGGGTGACGCCCTCTAGCGTTTTCATGGCAGACTCAATACGGGGTGGTTTGCCAGTGCCTTCCCCAGTCATGACCGTTTACCCCCCAGCAGCAAGCTGGGTACTCATTTTACCGACCTCGGAAGGATGGAAGGCTGAGTCAACCTTGAGCCGGCTGCTGGGATCGAACTCCCAACCTCATGAGCAAAGCTTTCAGGCGGCTGCCTTACCACTCTGCGCCACAAGAGGCTCTTTTTCTCTACCTTAAGGAGTCTCAAAGCAGTTTACAATAGCCTCCCCACCCCCCATAGCAGGCACCCTGTGAGGTATGAGGGAGCTGAGAGAGTTCTGAGAGAACGGTGACTTGCTCTAGGTGACCCAGAAGGCTTCATGGTAAGGAGTCGGCAATCAAACCCAGTTTCTCAAGTTTATCGTCTGCTACTTTTAACTGCAATACCACACTGGCTCTTTATTGGGTAATGAAAATCCCTGTGTGCTATCCATATGTACAACTCTCAAATCCTCTTACCTACTTCGGGTTACTTCAGTTTCTGCAGTGTTACAAAAAGATTATGTTTAGAAGCAGATCATATCAAGAAATCAGCTAATATATGAAGGTAAAAAAAGCCTGTCTCAATCCATGTACATCTTCAGTTTTCTACAGTCCAGAGAGAGGGAGAGGGAGAGAGAGAGAGAGAGAGAGATTCAGAATCAGAAGCATCTTATCTTTCCAAATCTGATTCTGGTCAGAGAAGGAAATTGGATGGTAGCATTTTGTAGGATACACTTTCCACTGCTTTTTACATCATTCGTATGGATTTGCGAGCAATTTTAATCTCCCGTATCTATGACACTTTCTGGTGGGTTGCCGAGTTGAAGTAGCAGAACAAAGTTTGAGTTCAGGGGCACCTTTGGGCCAGATGAGTTACATCCAAGGACTTCTAAGACCAAAAAGGTTTTATTCAGAGTGTGAGCTTCCTCAGAGTCAATGAAATGGGAATTTTCCACTACATACATATACAGGAAGAGGGTGAGTATTAAATCAGTAAACAAATACAAAGGCCTTACATTTATAAGGTTGCCATTGGTTTGGGTTCAATTCTGGGGGGAGATATAAAAAAAGAAAGAAAAATAGAGAGGAGACGACTGAGAGGGGATCTGATAACCATCTTCAAGTATTTAAAAGGGTGCCATATGGAGGATGGAGCAGAGTTGTTCTCTCTTGCCCCAGAGGGATAGACCAGAACCAATGGGATGAAATTAATTAAAAAGAAATTCCATCTAAACATTCGGAAGAAGTTACTGACAGTTAGAGCGGTTTCTCAGTGGAACAGGCTTCCTTGGGAGGTGGTGGGTTCCCCATCATTGGAAATTTTTAAACAGAGGCTAGATAGCCATCTGACAGAGAAGCTGATTCTGTGAAGGCAAAGGGGTGGCAGGTTACAGTAGATGAGCGATAGGGATGTGTCCTGCATAGTGCAGGGGGTTGGACTATATGATCCATGAGGTCCCTTCCAACTCTATTATTCTCTGATTCTATGATTCTGTGTCTAGTTTGGAGATTAATGGGCAAATGCATCTTCAATTGTAGAATGGAATGTAATTAACTGTGACTCTGTCACTACATTCCATTCATCTCCCTTCATGATCATCGCTGCCCTGGCTGCCTCAACTGGAAGCACAAACCCAGAGCAAATTGAGTGCAGTGGAGAAAACTGTCCCCTGTCTGGACCTGGGAAGAGGTGGGGGAACCTGCTCCAGCCCAACCATCCGGTGGCAGCCCAGCATTGTTCAACTGGTGCGGAAGAGGTCAAAGAGAGGCATCCTATTCAAGGTGATAACATCTCTCCAATCCTAGAGTGATGTAGTTCCCCCATCCCCTGCTTCAGGTATCAGGAGTCACTATGTCCAATAAAATACTTTAGTATGCAGCTCTAGTTTTAAAGTGGGCAGAATTTGATGGATTGTTTGAAGAAATCAAACATATTAATACTTTATACATTAACTATGGATACAAAAGTCCTTTAAAAACTCCTGACTTTTTGGTTTTTAAAATGCTCATAGACAAACCAAATGAAAGTGAAAGACATAAATTTCATTTCCCCTTATTGTGTGGCCCTGATTTGAATTGGGGCTGTGCATTTGCACGATTTCTCTTCTACAGACAGGAAAAAGATCCACGTTCTTAGTTACAGCTGTGGGTTTGTTCCATCCTGCATAATTCAAACCGGATAAACAAAAGTTGAAGATATTTCAATTTTTATCACAAATTTCCAGCTTTGCCTTTTACCTGGTCGGACCCTTGGCTTACCAAGGTCCGTATATTTGTACTGCTCATGATTAAAAAAACAAACCAATCAAAAGTGGATGTAATGTGAGATTCTTCATTCACTCCAAGAAAAGTAAAATTGACGTGCTCCTTGATGGTTTGTTAATACAATAAAATGTCATCAAGTTGAACCAGAGCCCCCTTTGTACAATAGGCCATGCAATACTTCATTAATAAGATTCATGAACACGCCGGGCATGCCAAATAACCCAAATGGCATTACTAAGTATTCAAATTTCCACAGCAATCCATCCTTTGTCTTTACAAAGAGCATGGAAGTGGCCATATGAGATATGGCGGGGGAAATGAAACCTCTGGTGAAAATTTTATCTAAGACATAAGGGATAGCAGTTTAGGGGTAACCAGTTCCCTGTCTTAATTGGAAGGGTACTCTGCTAGGAAATGGCCCGTTCCTCCATACCCCAGACACAGGCCTTTCTTATGGCGCCAGATTCACTTGGTTGCATCCACCGTTGGGGTTTTCTGGGGCTTGTACTTCCATGGGTGGCCCCCACACTTCATGGCTCCATTGATGGCCTCCTGCACTTCAGCCATATCTAGGATGCAGAGCCATGACTCCACCTCACCCATGAGTCAAACCCATCCCAGCAGGGTAGTTGGGTTAGGTTGCACTAGGCACTGTCGCAGTAGATCCTTACGTAGTCCTTGGAAAAATTGGAACTTGGTCACTTCATTCTATTCATAGACTTTTGCCGCCAGCCACCTCAACTCAATTGAGTACTGGGACACAGTCATTATCCCCTGTCACAGATTCCTCAACTACTCCCAGGACACAAAAGGTCTTCAAAATTGTCATGGAGTGCTTGCTTGAACAGGTCATAGTCCATCAACTTGGGTGCCTCTATGTCAAACAGACCCATGTAACAATTGGCCACCACCTTTTCAAGGAAGGTTTTTGCATGGCATAACTTCACCACCCCATCCGCAAACAGGTGGCTGCAGTCTTCCATGTATGATTGTATTAGGACCAGGAAGAACAACTTATCATGTGAGCCATCAAACAGGGCTCACAATTTCCTCGGTTCTTGGAACGCCTCTGGGTTAGCACTGGGAGGTTTGGGTATGGGTCCCCGTGCGCATGATCCCACTCATGGGCTCTATAAGGATGGGCGATTCGGATTCGGAAACGCCCGAATCGGCCGAATCGGGGCCGATTCGGGCGTTTCCGAGCCAGAAACGGTCCGAATCGGACCTCTGGCGCCCCCTAGCGGTCCGAATCGCCGAGATTCGGCGATTCGGGCCGAATCGATTCGGCAGGCCCGAATCGATTCGGCATGAGTCGGAGGCTTCAGGCAGCCATTGCCTGAAGCCTCTCTGCTGTTTGGCTTTTTTTTTTTTTTCAAACAGTATTTTTTTGCCGCCTAAAATGGCGGCGGGGGGAGGGGGGGAGTGAGTGGCCAATCAGAATGCCTGTAGCTTTTCAGCTCAGGCATTCTGGCCACTCACAGAAGACTTTTTATTTTTAAATCCCCTTGCTTTGTAGCCTGCCCGGGAGGAGGCTACTTAAAGCAAGGGGCTGCTTGCTGGAGCTCACTTTGAGCTCTGGCTGGCTGGCTGACTCCTAAGCTCTGCTTGGTTGAGCAGCCTGCCTGCCCTGCCTGCCTGCCTCCTCTCCTGGGTGGACTTCTGGACCTGGCTGTGGACTCTGCGCTGGACAAGACAGCAATAGTTTGTTTTAGGGGTTTTTTTTCTTCTGCTTTTCTATTTTTCTCTATTTTCCCCCCTCTCTCTCTCTCCCCCTCTCTCTCTCCTCTTTTCAAAAGTTTTTTGCCTTTGGGTTTCTGTGGGTGGGGGCCTGGGGGGGTTGGGGAATTGTGTTTGCTGTTCATTGTGTTAACTGTTTGCTGTGTTGTTTTTTGTTAAAGTATTTTGGGGGTGGGGGTTGGGGCTTGTATTTTAAAGTTGCCTTGCCTTGTTTCTGATTGTTTTTTTTGGGGGGGGGGGGTTGGTTGTTTTGGGTTTTTTTCTACAGGTTTCCTCAGTTGCCACCTTTGGGCTTCGTGCCCTGGGTGGCAGCTGGTTGTTTGATAGGTGTGTAGGTGTTTTTTTGGTGGGGGGCTAGTTTTAGTTTAGTTTGTTCTTTAGTTTAGTTTAGTTTGTTAGGTTGTGTTTGTTAGGTTGGTTTAGCTTAGGGCCTTGCAGGGCCAGTTTTTGCCAGCCACCTTTGGGGGAGTGCCCTGGGTGGCTGCTGCTTGTTTGTTGGGAGCTGTTTCTTTGGTAGAGTTAGCTTGTTTGGTTAGGGCCCTGCGGGGCAAGTTTTTCTTGGTGGACACCCTTGGGGGAGTGCCCTGGGTGGCTGCTGGTTGTTTGCAGAAGCTGTTTGGTTGGCCTAGGCTAGGCTTGGTTTGATTTAGCAGTTTGGGCCTTGCAGGGCCACTTTTGCTTGGTTGCCACCTTTGGGAGAGTGCCCTGGGTGGCTGGCAGCTGGTTGGTGTTTTGGGGATTGTTTGTTTCCTTCCTGGGGGGAATTGCTGCGTTCTTCTTGGGGTGTCCAATTAGTGACCCTTTAAATAGGCAGTAAAATCCATAGTGTTAGGAGAAATTATAAAGTGCAAATAATTTTTTAGAATAGATAGTTTCTTTCCTAAGTAGCCAGATAGGATTTTTATAAGAGAACAGTGATTTGGGTTTTAGGTTAAAATTGTATTTTCTTGATAGTTAAAAAAACATTTAAACCAGCAGGGGCTGTGCCTTATTGAAGGCCAGCTTTCCTGGTAGAGACAGGAATTGATTTAGAGGCCAACAGGTTTAGGGGTTCTTCTTAGCAGATCAGGTGGGGGCTTGGTGCACAAATCTGCTCCAGCCTTCCTTCTAGCTAGTAACACTCAGGTAGTTTAAAACACTTTGAAAGTCTAAAAAGGTTTTTTTTCCTAATTTTTCCCTGCTGTAGGTTAGGTAGGGACAGTTAAACTTAGCTAGGACCAGACAGGTTCCTTTAGTTTAACAAAAAAAAAAAAAAAAAGGAGAGAGAGAGAGAGAGAGAGAGAGAGAGAGAGAACAGGAAAACTCCATAGAAGTTAGGTCAGCTTAGGGTCTAAAAAAACTAAACAGGTAGCTGGTGGGAGGGTTTTATAAGTTTCAAGGTTTCCTTAGAAACAAGTGTTAGGGCAGTTAGTGGTAGGGCCTCAAATTTCCCTGTCTCTTAGATTACAGACAGTTAGTAGGAAAAGTTTGTCCAAGGGAACATGAGTGGGAAGAAGGAAGGTCAGGCTAGGGGCCCTGGGGGAAAGGCCCTACAGAAAACCAGAGGGGTGGAGGGGAGTGAGAGGGGGAAGGAAGCGTCCTTCCCCCCACCTGAGAAGAGGCCTGTCTTGGGTCGACCTTCCACCACTCCGACCTCTGGCCGGAGTGGTGCAATAAAGAGTGTCCGCAAGGGTCTCTTTATTGAGGCGGCTGACGGGGCGCCCCCTTCTAAGGTACGGCAGGCAGGGGTCTTTGCTGGCACTTCTGCGGGGCCTGCTGATCAGGCAGCCCCTCGTGCTGCTCCTTTTGCTAGCGAGGCATGGGGGCGTCAGGAGGAGTTGCCTGATCTCTCCCTCGGGGTGAGCCTTGGGGACATGAGTGGCTTGTCCTTCATGTCCCCAGGCATCACCTCGGGGGTGCAGAGAGCCCTGGAGGAGATGGGTGAGGGACTGGCCCGCCAGTCTACTCCCCTTTCTCCTCCAGGATCCAGCAGGCTTCAATTGGGGGGGGAATAGGAGCAGATGGTTGAGGTGGTGCAAGAGGGAGAGATGGAGGTGGCACCCCCTGCCCCACCATCTCGACCCCTTCCCCCTCTCTCACCTCTTTCTGTCCCCACCTCAGGACACGGTGTGTTCGGCCCGAGCTCCTCACAGGAGGCAGCTCAGAGGACTTCGCAGGCTGCAAGCCAGCCTGCGTCGTCCAAAGGCTCCAAAGTCTGGAATTACTTCCAGATAGTGGAGGGAACCCACCTAGCAGAGTGCCAGCTCTGTAGGCAGAGGGTTAGTCGTGGAAGGCAGGAGCGCCACTACACGACTAGCGGCCTCATGAACCACCTGAAGAGGCACCACCAGGCTGTCCTGCTTCAGGGGGAGAGACAGGCTGGCAGTGGGGTGCCTGCGCAGGCACAACCTACCAGCACGGGGCTGGAGAGTCTCCCTGGGACCTCCACCTCGAGAGCTCTCCCTAAGAGTTCTGCTCAGGGGGCGGGTGGAGTTAGAGGGAGGCAAGCGACCATGGTGGAGATGCTTGCCCGGGCTGGCAGTGGCATGCCAAAAGGGGGGTTTGAGGCAGGGTGTAGGGCCGCGAACCATGACCTAGCTGCGCTCATGGCCGTGGGTGGGTACCCCTTTCGTCTGGCCGACGACATGTACTTCCACCGACTATGCCGTCGCATATCCACCTGGTACACGCCTCCTAGTCGTACCACGATTAGCAGGACAGTGTTGCCCTCTCTTTATAGGGCAGCCAGGTGCCGGGTGGAGGTAGAGATGTCCCGAGCTTCAGGGACCGTACACTTCACCTCGGATATATGGACGTCATGTCATGCGCAAGATGCGTACATCTCGCTGACTGCGCATTGGTGGGACGTACGGGAGGTGCTGGGTGGGGTTGAGCCTGTTAGGCAGGGTGAGGGCTGCCGGGCAGGCTATCGCCATGCCTTGCTGCACATCGAACCCTTCGATGTGCGGCACACGGCAGACAACATCGAGGGCACCATTCGTAGAATGGTAGATGGCTGGGTAGGCAGTGGGACGGGGGTCACCAAGGGCTTCTTGGTGACAGATGGTGCCCTCAACATGACCAAGGCGGTCAAGGGCATGGGCCTGAAGCACATCTCCTGTGCGGCCCACCTTCTCCACCTCGTGGTTAAGGATGCCCTTGGGATCGGCTCCAAGGGAACCGGTTCATCCGCCGAAGCCATTGACTTCAGGCATCTCATCGAGAAGTGCCGGAAGATCGTGGCGCATTTCTCTCACAGCTCGTACGACGTCTCGAGGCTGGAGAGAAAGCAGGTCCTGATGGGCGTGCCGCAGCACTGCCTTATCAGAGACGTCAGCACGCGCTGGAACTCCACCCGCGCCATGCTTGAGCGCTTGGTGGAGCAGAGGAGAGCCTTAGACGCCCTTGTCCAGGAGACGAGGATGTTTATGCCTGGGGAGTGGCTCACCCACCGAGAGTGGGAGATCATTTCTCAGACCGTGGAAGTGCTTGCGCCCTTCAAGACTTCCACGGAGATGCTCTCGTCTGACACGGCGAGTTTGGGTCTGGTCGTGCCCATGGTCCACAAGGCCCGTGTGGTGCTGGCCCCCTTCCTGGACCCGGCTCGAGGACGTGCAGACGTTGTTCCAGCCGTGCGTGCGCTTGCGAGGAGGCTTCTGAGAGGGCTTGAGAGCCGCTTCGAACCCCTCTGCAAGTCTGTGACATACAGGCTCGCCGCCATGTGTGATCCGCGCGTCAAGGGCAGCTTAGCAGAGAGGGAGAGGAGCCTTCCTGAATGGCGCGAGCTGCTCATTCAGAGGCTTGCCTGGTGGAAGTCCAAGGAGGCTGAGGTGTCAGGCCAGGCAGGGGAGGAAGGAGCCAGCACGTCCGCTGCTCCTTCCCCCCCAGCCTCTGCTGGCACATCAGCCACTGCGGGCCACCCTAGCGAGAAGGCTGAGCAGGGCAACTTCTTGCTGGGGTTCCTCCAGCCCACTCCTTCTCTTGAGGGCAGCGGGTGCCTGAGGGAGGACAGTGCGTCTGGGATGGTGAGGGCTTACCTCGGTGAGCCCCAGGAGTCCGAGAACGCCTGTCCCTTGAGATACTGGGCCAGGATGGAGGCGGTCTGGCCGGCCCTCTCCCGCCTGGCCCGTGTCTACCTTTCGTGCCCGCCAACGAGCGTCCAGAGCGAGCGGGCATTTTCTCATGCTAGCAGCACCGTCTGCGAGTATCGCTCCCGCCTGGCGCCCGAAAGAGTCCAGCAATTGGTCTTCCTCAAGGTCAACTTGCCGGCTCTTGGCCATCCAGAACTATTCTTGGAGGAGGACTGAGGTGAGCACAGAATTGCTGTGACTGCATCCTCTCTGAGTCTGTTCTGGGTGGCGGGGATGAAAAACGCTCGCCCAAGGTAAAAATTCAGACAGGACCAGTGCCCTGGCCAATCTAAATTGCCCCCCCCCCCCAACCACACAAACAGAAATTCTGCAATCACCAGAGGGCCAGAGATTAAATCTGGGTCCCTCAGTCATGCCACCCATTTGGAAAACTTTTCCCAGTCCCAAAGTGAGCCTTAGAGCTCAAGGTAAACCCAAGAAGTAACTGAGCATTTCTCAGTGGGTGCCCAGGAGGAGTTTGTTGTTGTGCGTGCGCCGATTTGTCTTTTTGCTGCTGCCAGGGCTGTTCTCCCAGAACAGCTCTGCCAGGGCTCTCTCAGGATGTGGCCTGAGTAGAGCAGTTGGGTTAGAGGTGGTTTGAGGCGGTGGCCTGTTAGGTTGTTGGATTCCCCACCAGTGTCCACTGCGCCGTGTGTGGACTTCTGGGGGGGGAATGTGTCTTTTTGCTGCTGCCAGGGCTGTTCTCCCAGAACAGCTCTGCCAGGGCTCTCTCAGGATGTGGCCTGAGTAGAGCAGTTGGATTTGTGGTGTTTGAGGGCGGTGGCCCAAGCGTAGGAAGGGAAAGGTGAGTGGAAGCTGCTTTGATACACCTTTGGGTTGTGAAAAGCAAGTCTTCCTCTTGCTTTGTATTTGTTAGAGGGGGGAGGCTGGATGGGAGAGCCAGTGATGAGTCCACAGCATGGATGGAGCATCCAGATTCGCCTCTGAGCTCCTCCATTTGCTTTCTGAGGCTCTCCTGGGTTAGTGCGTAGGCGCCGTGAAGCTTTACAGCTTCACTGGGGGTTTCTGGGGGGATCTCCAGGTCTCCCCTGGAGGTTGACATCCCTGAGCCACTAGTGTTCCTAGTGGTGCAGGGATATCCCCCCCACAGGCCAGTGCAGGGCCCCCCTCTCCTCTGCAGGGGAACCCAGGTGAGAACTCAGTGGACCTTATTGGTTCTGCAGTTCTCACCTGGAGGCTGCTTAGGCTGACAGCCACAGGTTCCCCTGCACCTGGGAGAGAGAGTCCCTTCCTGGCCTCTGTTTGGAGCCAATGCAAGTCAATGTCTCCATTGACTTGCATTGATAAGCCTTCCCCCGCCTTCCCCGGGGGCTGGGAGGGAGGGGGTGCAAGTTGCACCCCTGAAACTTCTTGGGGATCTCAGGGAGGGTCTTCCCTGAGTCCCCTGAAAGTTTCAAGAAGATTGGACCAAGGGGTCCAATGCTACGGGCTCCCAAAGAGGGTGCCCCTATCCGCTCCATTGGTTACAATGGAGCGTCAGGTTCTCTAGGCTGAACATGTTTCTCCATAGACTTCTATGGGGGATGTTCCTTGGGAGCCCCCAGGATGGGACCCCCTGGTACAATCTTCCTGAAACTTGCAGGGGATGGAGGGAAGACCCCCCCAGAGATCCCCTGCAAGTTTCATGAAGATTGGACCAAGGGATCCCCATCCTATGGGCTCCCAAAAGCGTGAGAAAAAAATGATTTCAGCAGGTAAATTGCCAATTTCCTTGTTCTGTAATCATTTTTTTCTCACGCTTTTGGGAGCCCATAGGATGGGGACCCCTTGGTCCAATCTTCATGAAACTTGCAGGGGATCTCTGGGGGGGTCTTCCCTCCATCCCCTGCAAGTTTCAGGAAGATTGCACCAGGGGGTCCCATCCTGGGGGCTCCCAAGGAACATCCCCCATAGAAGTCTATGGAGAAACATGTTCAGCCTAGAGAACCTGACGCTCCATTGTAACCAATGGAGCGGATAGGGGCACCCTCTTTGGGAGCCCGTAGCATTGGACCCCTTGGTCCAATCTTCTTGAAACTTTCAGGGGACTCAGGGAAGACCCTCCCTGAGATCCCCAAGAAGTTTCAGGGGTGCAACTTGCACCCCCTCCCTCCCAGCCCCCGGGGAAGGCGGGGGAAGGCTTGCCAATGCAAGTCAATTGAGACATTGACTTGCATTGGCCCCGAAACGCCCGAAACGATTCGGGAGGCTCCAATGCAAGTCAATGGCTTCCATTGACTTGCATTGGCCCCGAATCGGCTCGGACAGCTCCGAATCGATTCGGAAGCCTTTCAATGCAAGTCAATGGCCTCCATTGACTTGTATTGGCTCCCGAATCGATTCGGACCGGTCCGAATCGGTCCGAATCGGCCGATTCGGATCCGAATCGGTCCGAATCGGGCCGGTCCGAACCCGAACCGGTCCGAATCGGGCTGATTCGGATCCGAAACGGTCCGAATCGGGGCCCCGGTGCACAACCCTAGGGCTCTACCACCACCCCTAGCTCTATGCGCTCTATTGTCCTTGGGTATCAGCTAGGTTTAGGCATGGCAAACTACTAAATCATGGCAGAAATACATGCAGGTTTCTGACATGTATTGAGGATCAGTGGGGGCAATTTTAATAACAGTGAAATCAAAGTAAGGGCAACATTGGATCTGAGCAGCTAAACTCAGAGGTCTTCAAATCATCTATACAACATTGTCCATGTGCATGATACATTAAAAGAACAACATAATGTTGGAGCATCAGACTCCAACTTGAGATGCTGAGACTCAAATCCTGATGCACCTGTAAATCAGGTATGCAAATCACACATCCAAGTCCCTCCCCAACCCAGAATCACTGGGCCCCCTTTGGCAGATAATCCTTTTCCTGTGAACCCTTGGTGATCAACTTTTCCAATGAAGCCCTGAAACCCCTGCACAACCCTATCAATCTAGACAGCTAGTTGCTCTCCTCTTTGAGGACATCTAATTTGCATTGACTCCTCTAACAGTGACATTTCTTTGGAATTTCTTGTTTTCGCTGTGGACTCTGAAGGACCGTCTTCATTCCAGACAGGGAAACTTCTTAAATATTTAAAGTCTGTGCCAGTTGTGTATGCAGTGTGAACTGCCAATTTTCCGTGCAACGTTCACCCTCCCTCCCATGATGCTTTGGCGCCCCTAATTCTGTGCCATGCTGAGAAAAGGAGAGGATTAGGAGAGAATAGGCAGCACAGAGAAAATCTGCTCACAACAAACAAACCCAGCTGCCAGCTTCCTCTGGTTAAGCTCCCTTGAAATCCTCTGCAAAGCCAAATTGATGATCAAATACAAAACCAGAAGAGATTTCATGTTTTAAAGATGTTCCACAAAGAAGAGGGAGATTGTCCATGTTGCCCAGGTTTAAGTAGGCAGTACTCTGGTTATCCTTCTACACTAATGGATACATGATTGATATTCAATTTTCTATAGATGTTTTAAGTAGCCCATGCAAAACATGGCACTTTCCACTCCCCCCTCTTCCCTGAGGAGGAGAGGGTAATTTTGCCATTGAACCTCTGAAAAATGGAGGCTCTGCTGGAGGCTACGCAGCATCCCTGGTGCTGGGACCTACGGATCCCCCAGAATTAGAGCCGCTCTCCAGACTACTGAGATCAGTTCCCCTGGATTAAATGGCTGCTTTGGAGGGTGGACTCTAGGGCAGGAGTAGTCAACCTGTGGTCCTCCAGATGTTCATGGGCTACAATTCCCATGAGCCCTTGCCACTGTTTGATGGCAGGGGCTCATGGGAATTGTAGTCCACGGACATCTGGAGGACCACAGGTTGACTACCCCTGCTCTAGGGCATGGGACCCCACTTAGTTCTCTGTCCTACCCAGGCTCCTTTATCAAGCCTCCAGGAGTTTTGCAACCTGGAACTGGCAATCCTACTCTCCTACCCATCACTTGTGGTCAGGGGGGAAACCCCAACAGATCTGCCAATAGGATGGAAGTGTGAAGCAGCCATGATAGCTAGGGATGGGCCTGGACCAGGAAGATGGGGCTCAGTTCAGTTCGTGGTTTGTGGTGTGCCTCATTTGAAAAACCATCACAAAGTTTTAGGTGCCAAACTGCCTAGGTTTGTGGTGTGATAGAATGGTCCCTGGTGCACTAGATACACTACACTCAGAGAAATTGTAAAGTGTTTGATGTTTCCTACCCTGAGCCTTATGGGAAGGGTGGGCTAAAAGAATAAAGTTTATCATGATCATCAGGATCATCTCTTGACTTACTGATGCCAAAAAGGGTGGGAAGATGAATTATAATGGAAGTAAAAAAGGAAGGGAAACGACCAAGGAAGTAGGCAGCAGGAAAATCTCTCTAAATAAATAGGCTACGGGAAAGAGGAATTCTGAGTCATAAAATAATAGAGTTGGAAGGGACCTCATGGGTCATCTAGTCCAACCCCCTGCACTATGCAGGACATAGTCCCATTTTTTATAATCTTTGCAGCAAATGAACAAGCAAACAAAAGCTGAATCACAACACAGAGGAACCCAGGGCAAAGCAAAAGCCCCTGGCCCTTAACCAAGTAACCTAGCTAGGCCACCCCCCACCATACTCAGCAGCAAATGCTTTCATGAGTCCACCCTCTCCGTCCAAAACCACAATGCCAACAAAGGCCCTGCTTCTATACCTCTATGGATTCTACTTGTGTTTCCAAGGCTGGAAAACATCATCCAAAATGTTGGCTAGCATTTTTGTTCCAGAGTTATTAGAATCATAGAATCATAGAATCATAGAGTTGGAAGGGGCCATACAGGCCATCTAGTCCAACCCCCTGCTCAACGCAGAATTAGCCCTAAGCATCCTAAAGCATCCAAGAAAAGTGTGTATCCAACCTTTGCTTGAAGACTGCCAGTGAGGGGGAGCTCACCACCTCCTTAGGCAGCCTATTCCACTGCTGAACTACTCTGACTGTGAAAAACTTTTTCCTGATATCTAGCCTATATCGTTGTACTTGATGTTTAAACCCATTACTGCGTGTCCTCTCCTCTGCAGCCAACAGAAACAGCATCCTGCCCTCCTCCAAGTGACAACCTTTCAAATACTTAAAGAGGGCTATCATGTCCCCTCTCAACCTATCTTCATAGGGCTTGGTCCCTTGGCCCCAGATCATCTTCGTCGCTCTCCTCTGTACCCTTTCAATTTTATCTACGTCCTTCTTGAAGTGAGGCCTCCAGAACTGCACACAGTACTCCAAGTGTGGTCTGACCAGTGCCGTATACAATGGGACTATGACATCTTGTGATTTTGATGTGATGCCTCTGTTGATACAGCCCAAAATGGCATTTGCCTTTTTTACCGCTGCATCACACTGCCTGCTCATGTTTAGTTTACAATCCACAAGTACTCCAAGGTCTCGTTCACACACAGTGTTACCTAGAAGCGTATCCCCCATCCAGTAGGCATGCTTTTCATTTTTCTGACCCAGATGCAGAACTTTACACTTATCTTTATTAAATTGCATCTTGTTCTCATTTGCCCATTTTTCCATTGTGTTCAGATCTCGTTGAACTCTGTCTCTATCTTCCGGAGTATTTGCCAGTCCTCCCAATTTGGTGTCATCTGCAAACTTGATGAGTAGTCCCTCCACCCCCTCATCTAGATCATTAATAAATATGTTAAAAAGTACCGGGCCAAGCACCGAGCCCTGAGGTACCCCGCTACTCACCTCTCTCCAGTCTGATGAAACACCATTGACAACAACTCTTTGAGTGCGGTTCTCTAACCAATTCCCTATCCACCTGACTATCTGAAAATCCAGATTGCAGTCCTTCAATTTATCCATCAGTACATCATGGGGAACCTTGTCAAAAGCTTTACTAAAATCCAAGTAAATGACATCAACCGAATTTCCCCGATCCAGCAAACCTGTTACTTGGTCAAAAAAGGAAACCAGGTTGGTCTGGCAGGACCTGTTGGAGACAAATCCATGCTGACTTCCTTGGATCACCAAATTGTCCTCCAGATGTTTGCAGATCGCTCCCTTTAATATCTGCTCCATTATCTTCCCCACAACAGAGATCAGACTCACTGGTCTGTAGTTTCCCGGGTCATCCTTTCTCCCTTTTTTGAAGATCGGAATAACATTTGCTCTCTTCCAGTCTTCCGGGACATCTCCAGTCCTTAAAGAGGTTCCGAAGATGATGGACAAGGGCTGTGCAAGTTCTCTGGAAAGTTCTTTGAGTACTCTCGGGTGTATTTCATCTGGACCAGGGGATTTGAACTCATCCAGTGCAGCTAAATGCCTCTCGACAACCTCTCTATCCATGTTAACCTGCCACCCAGACACTGTCCTTTGGCTATGGCCATCTCTAGATGTGCCTAAACACTTTGACCTGTGGGAAAAAACAGATGTAAAATAGGCACTAAGTCTTTCTGCTTTCTCTGCATCTTCCGTTAGAGTTTGTCCATCCGCACCCAACAGTGGGCCTATTGCCTCCTTTACTTTACGTTTGCTCCTCACATAACTGAAAAATCTTTTCTTGTTACAATGGGCTTCCCTGGCCAATCTTAGCTCACTCTCAGCTTTGGCCTTTCTGATGATTGATCTACAGTGCCTAGTAACCTGTAGGTATTCTTCTTTAGAGCTCTGTCCTTCCCTCCATTTCCTGAACATTTTCCTTTTCTTTCTTAGTTCCTCTTGAAGTTCTCTGTTCATCCAAATAGGCTTCTTAGAGCTCCTGCAGTGTTTTCGTCTTTCTGGGATAGTCATTGATTGAGCATGCAATAGCTCCTGTTTGAGTAGCGCCCACCCTTCACATGCTCCCTTCCCTTCCAGCATTCTCGTCCATGGTATGACACTTATCATGTCTCTGAGTTTATTAAAGTTTGCCCTACGAAAATCCAACATCCGCGTCTGGCTACAAGCTTCCTTGGCTCCCCATCTCAAAAGGAATTCTATGAGCACATGGTCACTTCCCCCTAGGGTCCCCACCTCCTTCACCTCATCCACCAACTCTTGCCTGTTGGTCAGTATTAAGTCCAGTATGGCTGAACCTCTTGTGGGTTCATCTACCATTTGATAAATGAAATTGTCAGCCAGGCAGGTCAGAAAGTTGCATGACTGAGGACGCTTCGCAGAGTTTGTTTCCCAGCACACTTCTGGGAAATTGAAGTCACCCATGATGACAAGGTCCTGCCGCTTGGATATTTTCTCAAGCTGCTCACAAAGTGCAGCATCCACATCCTCTCGTTGGTCAGGCGGTCGGTAGCAGACACCAACCACCACACTGTTTGTTTTCCCCTCGCTTATTTTCACCCAGATGCTTTCCACTGTAGATATGCTCTCCTCCACTAGAATTTCCTGACAGGTAAGCCCTTTCCTCACATACAGTGCCACTCCTCCACCTCTTTGATCTATTCTGTTTTTTCTGAACAGTTCATATCCATCCACCATTACATTCCAGTCATGAGAATCATTCCACCAAGTTTCTGTGATTCCTACTAGATCATACCTTTCCATCAGCATGAGAAGTTCCAGCTCTTCCTTTTTATTGCCCATGCTTTGGGCGTTAGTATAAAGGTAGGCTTTGTTTTCCCAAGAACCCCAGACCACACCCCAATGCTTGGAGATTTCTTTGGGGATCTTGTGTGTGCTAAACGTCACCCCCTGAACCCCAATCCGAATTCAGCGCCAACTCTGACTCATCATGCAGTTCATGCCCATCCCTAATCCTCAGGTTCCATATGGAGGCTGGCATACCTTCCAGCCATAGCTTTTGGATGAACCAGTCCCTGATGCACTTCATGGATTGGGCCCCCGTCCCCTTTCAGCCCTTCTGGGTCACACAAACAAGAAAAAACAGTCATGGGATAGCATAATTAGCTAACTGCCTCAGTCCCATTCTTAGGCTCTGAACCGAATGTCCCTAACATTTAAAACAGTGGTTCTCATCCTGGGGGTTGGGACCCCTTTGGGGGTTGAACGACCCTTTCACAGGGGTCACGGCAAGGCAAGCACCTTGGCTGGGGGGTGCCATCCACAAAACAGCCTTGCGGGGTAGATTAAGATAGAACGTTCGTCTGTCTGGAGCAGCGGAAAAGAGCGAGATTGGAATGGTGGGACAAGAGGCAGAAGTGAATTGAGAAGCCCCAGAAAAAAAAAATTGATATACAGTCCTGAGCCATGGATCTTCACACCATTGGTCAGCTTCCGTTTAATTTCTGTGCAAGAACATTTGCATAGTTTTATGGTTGGGGGTCACCACAACATAAGGAACTGTATTAAAGGGCCGCAGCATTAGGAAGGTTGAGAACCACTGATTTAAATGAACCCATAAACCAGAGGTTTAATTCTGTGTGTTATGCTATCTGCAATGAGGCATGCAGTAAACTATTAGTATTCATAGGAGAGGCATGGGGGGAATCCCAATTATGCTCCCTGTTTCTTATAAACTGATAATAAATTAATCAACAGACCCGTGAAAGCTCAAACAACAGGCATTTGGGATTCCTAAGGCCAAGTCGATCTGCACCTTTGGTGTTAATTTAAACGCGATAGTGCTTCCCTATTAATATCAACATTTATTCATGAGACATTAGATTAATGCATTTTGTCTAATATTTCCCTGTAATTCCACCCCCCCCCACCCCACCCCATGCAAGTTATGATTTCTGGAACGATTCCATAACACAATTATAGGGGGAAAGTAATCGGTAGACTGAGACAAGAACATAAAGGGCATGAAAAGAGAGAAAAACGACCCTGGAATAATTTACTCAACTAACCTTGTCTGTGACATTCAATTCTGTGCCCTTTTTTTGTTTGGGGGGGGAACTGGGAGGTGGGGCTGAGCTGAAGTGAAGTAATTACCTCATTAACTCTATTTAAATATTTACTTTGCATGGGAGAGCTGCTCACTCTGACAAAAGAGGATCAGGAAATCTTTATGATTTCCATTTTTCTCCATGCTTAATTTATATTAGTCAATTTATTCCAGGATTTTAAGTGGCTTGCTATATCGACAGATCAATTCAATTCTAGCTTAGTCTCCCCAGCCCCCCCCTTTCTTTATTTCTGTCTACATTTCATTGACAGAGTTTATGTATTTATTTATCTCCTGAAATTCAGGGAAGATTACATCATAACAAAATCAAAAATAAAATAAATTCACAGAGAAAATATTTAAAATCCCAAATTAAATACATTTATAATCTAAAAACAAAATTCACTCATCAGTTGTTTTACTCTAGCTAGGGATTGGAATCTTCCTAGAATTACCACTTTCCTCCAGGTTAGAGGCATCAGTTCCCTTGGATAATATGGCAACTTCAAAGAGTGGACACAATAAAACTGCATCCCTACTGAGGTCCTTCCTCTACTCAAACTCTTTCTCCAGACATCAACTTGGATCTGGAGTTGGATTTGCAAAGGGGAGGGAGATGTAGTGGTTAAGAACGACAGCTTCTAACCTGGTGAGCCAGATTTGATTCCCTGCTCCTCTACATGAAGCCAGCTGGGTGACCTCGGGCTAGTCACAGTCCTGATAGCACTGTTCTCACAGAGCAGTCCTCTCAGAGCTCAGCCCCACCTACTTCACAGGGTGCCTGTTGTGGGAAGAGGAAGGGAAGGTAATTGGAAGCTGCCTTGAGACTCCTTTAGGTAATGAAAAAGTGAGGTATACAACCCAACTCTTCTTCTTCTTCCTCAGCATAGAGTTCACCATCCAAAGCAGTCATTTTCTCCAAGAGAACTGATCTCTGAAGTCTAGAGATAAGTTGCTAGTTCTGGAGGTCTTTGGGGCCCACCTGGAAGTTGAGAACCCTATGGGACAAACCAGAGGGCCTGACAGCAGGTTGCAGGTTGTGCTACAGGAGCACAAGACTCTTTAAGAAATACTCTTTGCCCTAGAAGGGGGGAGCTTGCTGGAGATTTCTGAGCTTGGTCCAGCGTTTAAGAGCTTAGCCTGGCCCCTAAGAGCTGTTGATAAGCCCTGGGCTATTTGGAGATTTGGTTAATAGGTTTGCCCAATCACAGAAGCATGATAGTGACTGCAGTGAATACATCTCCCAAGAAGTGTGTGGCAAAAAAAGTTAAAAACTTACATTTATTCAAGTAGATCCAGTTCACATTGAGGTTGCAGTCAACAGGAGAGAGGGGAAAGCCTATTCTAAAGAGTCCTTGCCCTGCTTGGCTGTGTGTGGGAGGATGAGGGCACTGTCTTTACAGGAGAGACCTGCAGGAGTCTCCATGGAAGGCTACACAAAGTGAGTGAGAGGACAGAGAGGAGGGGTCAAAGGGGAGCTCCTGGATTAAGACCAAGGCCTATTATGCACGGCCGCTGAAACAGTGGCATGGAGAACGAGGAGGAGGAAGAAGTGAAGCAAACCGATTATGCACGGGGCGGAACACAATGGCGGCAAAACCCAGAGTATCCGATTATGCACGTGGATACTTCGGAGCCACTTCTGGTTGCGCCCTGGTCCCAGGAAGCTTCACTTTCTTCCACATCTCGCTAACGTGGCTTTTTCCGCGGCATACATTGACTCTGCGCCCAGCTGCCGCCCGCGGTGTGCATAATTGGTGATTTTAGCCACCACCATTCCACCCCAAATGTGGACTTTCCACTCCGTGCATAATGGGCCCAAGAGAGGCATCCTATTCAAGGAGGTAACACCCACACACACATAAGAGATGTAGTTTCCCCCCCTCCTGCTTTTCCAGGCATGCTGAGTCACTCACTCCAACGAGGGCTACCATGTACCAGGCCTCCAGCTATTCCTGAGTTTTTGCAATTTGGGAAAAGGAGTGTGCTAGAAAGCCACTCTTTAGCTCTAAAATGTATCTCTCATGCAGGGCTTCTTTGAACAAACAGTGACAGTTTAAGACTTGCTAGATCCATTTAACTCATCAGGGGAATGGGAACAGACCTTGATCTGGGGGGGGGGGATCAATCCCCGCTAGTTTTTGCTAGGCATGTTCGGCATCAATTATAAAAAACTGGCTTGTAGACTTATCAAGAGTGTCTGTGAATGGCCTGTCTGAGTTCCCATCAGAATGAGCCTTCCACTTTGTCCTTTTAACTCAAAGCCCCTTTGCTCTCTATGAAGTACTGCATCTTGCTGGGATTTGAAGCTTACCCTCTTAGCTTGAAAAGGAGTTCCTTAAGCTACCCATCCTTGATCTACTTGTCTGGGCTACACCACAATACACTGTAGGTGGAAGCTCAGATGAGTGGCAGCTTCTCCATTTAAAAAAAAACACACACATACAACTTGCACATGCCTTGCTAGTTTTCTCTGTAGGAAAAACATCCCCAAAACAGCATGAAGGGAAGACTCCATCATGAGATCTTCCTTGTGCAGTCTGGATAGGTACAGCTTGGGGGGCCAAGTTCCTCTCCCCTGTCCCTGGCTCCCATTTCCTACAATTGGTCCAGTAGCTGGAAGAAGAAAAAATAATACCCAACATCATTTCCGGGGGGGGGGGGGAGGAAATGATTGTAGTTCACCTAGCATTACCAGCTCCTGGTTGGGAAATGCTTGGAGAATTGGAGTTTGGGAAGACCAGGATTTCCAATGATGTTGGTTTCAACCACACTAAATGTACTTTAGTCATTCATTTAATCTGGAAGAGATGGTACAGTTTCACACCATAAAGGAGAATACAATGAAAATATCTTCACTTTAACAACATGGAACAAGAGTGAAACAAGAGAGGAGCCAGTTTCACAGGTCTTCCTCAGCTCATTCATAGGTTACTATGGAATACAACAATTAAATAAAATCAGATATTGGCAAAAATGGAATTTAAAACCCTGTTTACAAAATGGGACTGAGCCTCTTGTGGCGCAGAGTGGTAAGGCAGCGATATGCTGTCTGGAGCTGTCTGCCCATGAGGTTGGGAGTTCGATCCCAGCAGCCGGCTCAAGGTTGACTCAGCCTTCCATCCTTCCGAGGTCGGTAAAATGAGTACCCAGCTTGCTGGGGGGTAAGCGGTAATGACTGGGGAAGGCACTGGCAAACCACCCCGTATTGAGTCTGCCATGAAAACGCTAGAGGGCGTCACCCCAAGGGTCAGACATGACTTGGTGCTTGCACAGGGGATACCTTTACCTTTACCTTTTACAAAATGGGAGGCTGGCAAATTTTTGTCCACCCTAGAACTCACAAGAAATACTATAATTCACCATAGAGTTTCAGGTGATTCCTAAAGCAAACCAACATCACTTCATGGTTCAACTCAGTTTACTACGACTGTCTAGCCAGTTTGAAAAGGAACAGAGTAAGTTTAGTTCACTACATTATAATTAAGTGCAAATAATTTCCAGAAATAGTAATCCAATAACCACCCATAGACAGAGGGGAAAAGAATAGCCCTAAAAATAACTGGAAATAGGACAAAAACTTTAAACAGATTAAGAAAGAAAATTATTTTGAAGCAGCTTTAAAAATTATAGAATCATAGAAACATAGAGTTGGAAGGGCCACAAAGGACATCTAGTCCAACCCCCTGCTCAACGCAGGTTCAGCCCAAAGCATCCTAAAGCATCCAAGAAAAGTGTGTATCCAACCTTTGCTTGAAGACTGCCAGTGAGGGGGAGCTCACCACCTCCTTAAGCAGCCTATTCCACTGCTGAACTACTCTGACTGTGAAAAACTTTTTTCTGTGAAACATTCTTTTTGAATTACCTGATTGGATAATAAAGTTTAATGAAAATTAATAAAATAGAACATTGTTTGTAACCCAAAAATTGTTGCAACACTATTATAAAGGTGGCAACTCCCAGCCCCATATATGTCCCCGTCCCCTTTTGCCAGAACAACTCAGAAACAAGTGTTCTTCCTCAGTGAGATATAGGCCTCATAGTCCTCTTGTGTAGATGTGTGGCCATCTGCCATCTCCTCATTTGGTTCCTTATTAGTCTCAGGGATAAAACCCAATAGCCGGGCCTGGCCCCTGTCAAACCAGGTTGATTTCTATTCCATCTAAGATCCTTTTGATGTGCTGAATTGAGTGAATAATTAGGGCCATTCCACACATCGAAAAAAAATAGCGTTATTCCAGTGCAATTGCGTAACGCTATAAAAAATCATGCCTCCAGCCATTCGTCACCTCCTGGCTCTCTCGCCTCCTGTGCTACCTTCTTGCACTTCTTGTCACACCGCACGATTGCTTGAAATGGCAGCCGAGAGGAATGCGCTATACTCGTGATTCTCCTCCACCTGTCAATCAAGCCAGGCAGCCAATCACCTTTCTCCATGTTTTAAAGGGCCTGCGATGCAAGGTATTTTTTTTTTAAGTAAAACTTCTCTGTTGCTATGTCGGGGGTTAGAGAGGCATGCTTTGTGTGTTAACTGGTGAGCAATTTTTTTTCCTGCTCTGCCTGGATGATTTAATGCATATTCATTGCTCCAGGCAGTTTGCTTCCAAAAAAACCCCACCAAAACTGTCCCTGGGAGAAGGGAGGTGGGTGCAAGGGTGGGCACTGGAGGCGGACATAGCACTACTTTGCCTCCACACATTTCCTTAGCATGTGATTGCTGGTTGCTCTCCTCTCGCTCTCACTGCATAATTGGTGGAATGCACTTTTGTGGATTCCCCCAACTAGGACTTTAGAATGGAGGATGTAGCTGCTCGTTTGCTGCTGGGATGCTGGATTCTGACGACAAAATGCCAAAAATATTGTACAGAATGCCAAAATTATGGTGTCAGCAAAAGGTAATCCTATCACTATATTTTCCAGGTGCTGAATGGCCCTTAGTATCACTTGTGCCATTGGCCTCCAGTGAAATTTCAAGACAAAAGTGGATGTTAGGGTGGGGAAAAAATAGCCAAAGAATGTTTGAGAAGTGAAAAGGAGGGGTGGGAGCCTTACTTAGATAAATGAGCTCAGAGAGTAAGCAAAAGAAATGATTTTCAAGCTGGTGATGGCAAATAACAGTTTATTCCACTGTAAAACAGTTTCTCAAACTTTCCAAATAATCAAAATGAACTCCTAGGTATTTTTTGTTCTCGGTGCCTTCTTCAGTGATATGTGATACTATTAATATTTTATCAATAAATCCTATTAAAATGAATTCTTATCAGTGATGAACATGTATCAGAAGAATATAAACTTAATCCTATGGTGACAGTGTATATGGTTCACTCTCCAAATGGTTCTATAGTATCCAATATACAGATGTCTACAAGTATTAGCATCACAATGTGTAAATGCTCTTCAGTAGTCACATTTAAAAAGGAGAGAGAGAGAGAGAGAGAGACCGATTATGCACAGGCCAGAAAATCCCTGATTATGACTGACGTCGCCACCATCCGAGGTCTGGCCCAACCCAGGCCATCGGAAGACCTGCGTTAAAGGAACGTGGGTTCTGCCACAGGCTGGGGAGCGCAGCGGGCGCAGGCAAGGGCTGGCTCGGGCCAGCCCTGTGCATAATTGGAGGAGCTGGGCCTTCATGCCTAGGGTGTCCCTGCAGGGATGCCTCTTGCTTCTGCCAGCTCTGCGACTCCGGGTAGCTGACAGGGGCATCCCCCCACCATGGTGGGAGAGCAGCATTCTGCTCTCCACCATCATGCAGCAGGGGGGCTATGCCCTTGATCCTCCCTCCACTGCCACTGCTGGTGCTTCAGCGCATGTCTGGCGCTTCCGGCTGCGCGTTGCCTGCGCGGGGCCTTTGCGCTGGGGCAGCCAGCATGCGCCCTGGAAGCTCCACCCCCGTGTATAATCGGGGGACGGCAGGATTTTTGGCTCCGGTGCTATGGTACGGCGGCCGCTCGGCATAGCTGCCAGTGTGCATAATCAGTCAGAGAGGGAGAGAGAGATGAGAATTATCCAATTGGGTAGTGGCCAAGGGCTTTACATAGGAAGTCAGCTACAGCTTTTGAAATCAATGAGTGTCTGTCTTTTAAAAGAAAGAGCACCTGCAGTATTTTGAATGTTGTCATTGAAAGAAAATATACTTTAATTTACATGGTGGATTAAAAAAATAACATAAGGTAAAACGGAAAAGCTATATATAGCTTTGGGGAGGAATGCTAAAATCAATTTCTAAAGATCTGCATTGCCCTCTACTGGCTCATGTCAGCATTATCCAACATTTCTAAATGATCCCTGATAAATAAAAGCAAGAGGAAACACATGGACCATATCTGCATTAGGAGTCATACTTGGTTTTTTTTAACTTCAGGTGGTATTTAACTCCATCAAAATTGGCAAAATGGTCCCAGGATACTGACAAGAGATGTTGGAAATGTAAGATAAATGAGGGCCACTTTTTCCATATGTGGTGGAGCTGCCCAGGGATGGCTAAATTTTGGAACAAAATATATGTAGAACTTAAGAGAATGCTGGGTGTTAACTTCAAAAAGAAACCAGAACTATTTCTATTAGGTATAACGAGAGGTGAAATACCTAAAGAATTGAATATATTGTTATTGTATGCCTTAACAGCAGCCAGAATGGTGGTAGCAAAAGTTTGGAAAACAAAGGAGACCCCATCGCTGGAGGATTGGAAAATGAAATTATTGGATTTTTCAAAAATGGCTAGACTCACAGCATTGTTCAAGGACACAGACTTAGAAAAGTACAAAAATCAATGGAGACCATTTTGGAATTATATGGGGAAAACATATATAAATTTGGAGTGGGAATCCTCAGTTGAGATTTAAATAGGAGGTTCAGAATTTGTTTATTTGCATTTGTCTCAGTGTACAAAAATTATACAATATGTTGTATAAAGTGTTACTGGAAGTTTAACCATGTTATATTGGAAGACTACAAAATTTATGTTATTATGGAAATGTATTATTAATAAAGCTACTAATAAAAAAAAAAAAAAAAAAAAAAAAAAAAAGGAGTCATACTTGGTTTTCCAACCCAGAGCCGACAGCCCTCCACCCACAAAGCTTTCTGGTCATGGAAGAGGGAGAGGGGGAGAGAGGGAGAGAGATTTTGGTAGCATGAAAGCCTGTGGAGAAAGTTCTGCTTTATTCAGTGGGGATTACTCCAGTGTAAAGGTCACTAGAATTGGACCCCATAAGTTCTAGGCTGGCAAATTTAACTGATGTGTCAGCAAGGATTCAATAACTCCGATATGTAGGGATAGCTATTCACTTAGATCAGGGGTAGTCAACCTGTGGTCCTCCAGATGTCCATGGACTACAATTCCCAGGAGCCCCTGCCAGTGAATGTTGGCAGGGGCTCATGGGAATTGTAGTCCATGGACATCTGGAGGACCACAGGTTGACTACCCCTGACTTAGATTACTTTCTTATGTGGATAGAAAAAAAAATAAGGTGACTATTCATTATGGTGGTAAAATGGAACCTCTGGATTCAGAACTCCCCTGTCCCTAAACACCAGCAAACAGCTGGATTATTGCCCTCATTCCTAGCTTGTGAGATTCCCAGATGCATCATTGGGAACATGGTGTCAAAACAGATGGCCCTGGATTATCTCTTTTGGTGTTGTTATGATTAATTTCATTTAATGGGCTGACAATTATAATGGTTGCGAGCGCTTATTTCAGGTTATTTTGGTAGCGGTGGTACAGTAGTATTCAGGTCCTCATTCAGTATTACTCTGTAGTGTCCACAGTTCTGAGCTATGAGCCTCTTTCTCTGGCTACTGTCAACCCAGCTCGGGTAACAAAATGGTGGGTCATGAACTGTCCCCACATGACTTTCATGCCCTGGAGTTACCAAAACAGTGTGCAAGGAGAGACGTGCTTCACATATGGCAAGAAGTGATCTTAAAGCAAAGGTTTTCCAAGGGTTTGAAAACCTACCATTCATTTAAGGTTGGGAGGCTTTGCCCAGAAAGAGAATCAGGTTGGTTTTCTTGTGAATGACAAAGAAGAGGAAAGGATGATCAGCTTTGAATACAACAGGAGCATTAAAAGAGGTGACACGAATCTGTACCCCGGTAGCAGCTGCTGCCTCAGTGCCCTCTTCGTTAACTTCCACGAAAGACTTATGAATGATTTCTGACATGTCCATGCCTCCTGCAGAGGATATGCCTGAGAGATTGGCCATTGGCGTGAAGAGATCTGTAATGCCCAGGTTTCTGAGAATGCCAGTCAGACTATATTTCTTCTCCATCTTCATTCGGGGCACATAAACTTCCACTTTTCTTTTCCTCATGGAATTCATCCATTTTAGTAACTCCTTGTAGGTGATTAGACTCTGGAGCTGTGGGAGAGGAAACAGTCATGATTTATGGATCACCTTTTGTTCCTGCTCCAATGGATACTATTTTACTCAAAATTAACTTGGTGAGGCTTACACAGGGCCCTTTAGCTGTAGAAATTTTGGACTTATTTTTGACGGCTTTCTCTTGTCACTTATTTTTGACGGCTTTCTCTTGTGCACTGTGTAAGCCTCACCAAGTCCGTTTGGGCTCCCTTGTGGAGTTCCACAGGGCTCGGTGCTCTCTCCCACGCTTTTCAACATCTTTATGTGCCCTCTGGCCCAGCTGGTCAAGAGCTATGGCTTGGGTTGCCATCAGTATGCTGATGACACCCAGCCCTATCTCCTGATGGACAGCCACCCGGATTCCCCCCCAGATCCATTTGCCAGATGTTTGGAAGCCATGGCTGGACGGCTCTGGCAGAGATGTCTGAAACTCAACCCTACCAAGACGGAGGTCCTGTGGTTTGGGGGAAGGGAGCAGCTCAGGAAGCGCGACTACCCACCTTGGCCAAGACCATCACTTACCATCACATCCCAAGCCAGGAATTTGGATGCCTCATTAACATTGGAGGCCCAGGTCAAGATGGTAGCATGCCAGGCTTCTTTCCAACTTTGCCAGGCTCGGCTACTAGTGCCCTACCTGTCTCCTGACCACCTGGCCACAGTGATCCATGTGATGGTCACCTCCAGAACAGATTTCTCTATGCGGGCCTACCCTTGCGCCTGATCTGGAAATTACAGCTGGTGCAAAACACAGCTGCTAGGGTCCTCACAGGAACATCTTGGAGGGCCTACATCCAACCTGTGTTGAGGCAGCTGCATTGGCTACTGATTGCTAGCTGGATCAGGTTCAAGGTTTTGGTTCTAACCTTTAACGCCCTCCATTGTCTGGGACCCACATATTTGAGGGACCGCCTGATACCCTATGCCCCCCGCAGGGCCTTACACTCTGCGAGGACAAGCTTGTTGGTGATTCCCAGTCCCCGGGAGGTGCGTCTGGCCTCAACCAGGGCCAGGGCCTTTTTGGTCCTGGCCACTACCTGGTGAAATGAGCTCCCGGAAGAGCTGTGGGATTTATCAGCTTTCCGCAGGGACTGCAAAACAGAGCTCTTCCACCAAGCCTATGGCAGAGGCCAGCGCCTCCAGGTAGGATCAGGGGCCCCCTCTTGTCTTGTCTTGTCTTGTCTTGTCTTGTCTTGTCTTGTCTTGTCTTGTCTTGTCTTGTCTTGTCTTGTCTTGTCTTCTCTTCTCTTCTCTTCTCTTCTCTTCTCTTCTCTTCTCTTCTCAGGGTTACACAAGCAGTGATCCCGGGTCTCCTCCTTGGGTAAAGTTGCCGTTGTTGGGTTGGATGATATGATTGTGTGTTAGGGTGTTTTTATGTATTAGGTATTTTATGTGGTTTTATATGCTGTTACCCGCCACAAGCCTTAGGGAAGTGGTGGGCTATAAATCATCATCATCATCATCATCATCATCATCATCATCATCATCATCATCATCATCATCATCATCATTCTAAAACATTCTAAAAATGTTTCAGGGGTTTCTCAATGGTAAAAAAGTTGAGAAAGGCTAGTCCAGGAGCACCTTGAAGACTTATAATATTCGTGGCAGGGCAGGAGCATTCCTGAGTCGCTGCTCTCTTCTTCAGACATTTCTCGATCCATTATTGAATTTTAAGGCTTTGGAGTTCAGACTCATGGCTTAGGCTTACCAGGTTGCCCACCTCTGCCAGTTTCCCCGCTCCACTCTTGCAGTGGGGAAAAATAGGGGAGGGGATGGCATAAAGGACGTCACAACATCACTTCCAGTCATCGTGTTTGGTCAAGTTCCTCTTCCCCATAACCTGCCCCCCCCAAGCTCCCAGGATGGTTAGGTGCAGACTAGGGTTGTGTGTGGTGGTGTCCGAATCGGCCATTCCAGGCCGACGCAGCCAGCACCACAACAGGGGGGAGGCATGGGCGCTGGTGGTTAACTCGTTGCACACAGGACGGTGCCCACACCCACACACACCCCTGCCCCATGATTCGGCGCTGGCTGCGTTGGCCTGGAACGGCCAATTTGGATGCCGCTGCACACAAGACCTTCCAATGCTACCTGGGTCAGTATTTGGGTTCCCATCACTGTGATTCTGACTCAAGTCATGCACAGATATGCTCACATGAATGTATATCATATCCCTTTTTACAGGTATGTCACAGAGGAAATTAGTGGACTTTATCAACTACTGCTCTTCCATCTACAGCCATGACCCCAAACCCTTCTGTGATAATCTTAGGGCAGATGTGGTAGTGAGCAGCTTGGAACAAACCTTTCATAATTCCAACAAATGAGGTAACCAGGGCTGGTTAGGAAAAGACATGTAATAAATTATATTCTCTTGATTGCTTCTTTTTAAAATGAAAAATGTTTACCTGTGACAGACCAAAGTCATCTTTTGGAAGGAGTATGACCATACTCATTTCGTTGCTAGCATATGGAAGCTCAAGAATTTGGATTTTGGATTTTTCTATAGATGCAAAATTAAAAGTGGAGATTTGGTGCATCATTTGTACAGATTTGTTCACTTTCTGGAAAAAGTAAAATTGTAAGTTAATTTGTCCATGGAATGCGTGACAAGATGGAAACAGTCTGCAAGATGTTAACTTACACAAAAAAGATAGTCCATCCATGTTTAGTGGGATATTGGGCTAACTGCACTGGTTGGATGATGTCCCTGTCAAGGAAAAATCTGTTGGGCCACTCTCATCTCTTGATGCCATTTCTGCTACCCAATTGCCCAACAATTGGAATGCAAAGTGCTAATAGTAACAGATCTGGCCTTGCCAGCTTGCATCTGAATAATTTCAATTGGATTACTTTATACAATAATAATAACCATCTTCTAAATGGAAGGCTTGTGCAGATTAGATGGAATTTACTTTGAACCAATAAATTGACTATGGTGATGAATTTTTGTTAATTTCTCAGCTGAGGTCTAGATATGATCTGTGGATCTGTGTTGAATGGCAACATTTAGAATCATAGAATCATAGAGTTGGAAGGGGCCATACAGGCCATCTAGTCCAACCCCCTGCTCAATGCGGGATCAGCCCTAAGCATCCTAAAGCATCCAAAAAAAGTGTGTATCCAACCTTTGCTTGAAGACTGCCAGTGAGGGGGAGCTCACCACCTCCTTAGGCAGCCTATTCCACTGCTGAACTACGCTGACTGTGGAATTTTTTTCCTGATATCTAGCCTATATCGTTGTACTTGTAGTTTAAACCCATTACAGCGCATCCTTTCCTCTGCAGCCAATAGGAACAGAATCCTGCCCTCCTCCAAGTAACAACCTTTCAAGTACTTAAAGAGGGCTATCCTGTCCCCTCTCAACCTCCTTTTCTCCAGGCTGAAAATTCCCAAGTCCCTCAACCTATCTTCATAGGGCTTGGTCCCTTGGCACCAGATCATCCTTGTCGCTCTCCTCTGTGCCCTTTCAATTTTATCCATGTCCTTCTTGAAGTGAGGCCTCCTGAACTGCACACAGTACTCCAGGTGTGGTCTGACCAGTGCCGTATACAAGGGGACTATGACATCTTGTGATTTTGATGTGATGCCCCTGTTGATACAGCCCAAAATGGCATTCGCCTTTTTCACTGCTGCATCACACTGCCTGCTCATGTTTAGTTTACAATCCACAAGTACCCCAAGGTCTCGTTCACACACAGTGCTACCTAGAAGTGTATCCCCCATCCAGTAGGCATGCTTTTCATTTTTCTGACCCAGATGCAGAACTTTACACTTATCTTTATTAAATTGCATCTTGTTCTCATTTGCCCATTTTTCCATTGTGTTCAGATCTCGTTGAACTCTGTCTCTATCTTCTGGAGTATTTGCCAGTCCTCCCAATTTGGTGTCATCTGCAAACTTGATGAGTAATCCCTCCACCCCCTCATCTAGATCATTAATAAATATGTTAAAAAGTACCAGGCCAAGCACAAGTGTGATATCTGTGATATCTGTTAATAAGAGCCTGCAGCACTAAATATTTCAGAATCTCTCTTTCTCTTTGAAATTCTCATTGAATCAACGCAGAAAATGACACCTATATTTGATGTCAATTAATGAACATGATGTGCATAGTCTCAGAAATTAATGCAATAAGGAGATAGCAATGGGATATGATTCTTAATGCTGTTTCTATGGACCTCAAGCTATGACATTCAGCAAAAAAATAGTAAAGGATATACTGGACACTACAACATCTTTTTCATAAAGGACTAAATATCTCATTGCTAGAGTTGTAATACTCTTGATGTCAATTAAATATAAAATATATGTTTTGCACCTGTCCAGCTAGCTGGCCCTTTGGGGAGGAAGTAATTACTGAGTTCAGTTTTGTATTAGAACATTAATAGATTTTTGAAGATGTTTATGTACTTTTAAACTATTCATCTACCCCCCGGGAACTAATGGATGCTCAATGGTTGGACCCTCCATGCCCTTATTGCTGCTCAAAGACATATATCAACAACATTCCAGTGAATTGAGGAATTTATAAACTTATCACATCACATAGAAAACAATTGATCATGGATATATTTTAGATATTTGAAAAGCTTTTATAGAGGCTTATCTGTAGACTAGCCACCACCGTGGTATTATTATATCTTTCTCCTTAGGGGCATGATTTATAATATAAAATAACAATGTGCTTAATTTTGGATTACATCTCCTGTCTCCTATTAAATGCTTCTATAAAATATGGAAATCTACCTGTATGTCCAGTTTTCTTCCTAAATTGCTTTGTCCTAAAGATATACCATTAGAAATCTAAGGAGGAGAGGGTGGTAACTAGTATTTCGGGAACATGCATCTTTTTATCTTGGGAAAGTACCTCCCTGAAATGTTAGTTCCTGTTAAGGGATTAATGCAGCTTTCCCCTGGTTTAAGAAAGCATAGCTTTTGTGATACCAGGAACTACCAGGAACAAGCATCGTGTCCAACCCTCATCCTAAGCTGAATTGAATGCTTAGTTGGCAGTAAGTAACTTATTGAATGCATTTTTACCTTGTCCTTCTTCCAAAGAGCTCCGGCTGGCTTAAATGCTTCTGTCCTTCCCATAATTATATTTTCCTTAGTAGTCAAGAAAAGGGGAAAGACCACCATGCTTATATACACCATTCAGTGAACATTATAAGCTTACCTCATTCACCATAAAAACCATTTGTCGTGTGTTTTGTGTTTTAAATCCATACTCCCATTTTCCTTTGAAGTAAACAGCATTTACTAAGGCCAAAATAGTTCTGGAAGTAAGAGATCCAGAAGCAAACATATTCTTGATCAAACCTTAATTGAAAGGGAAAGAAACACATAAACAATGGGATGGAGGAGGAGAATGGGACATCTTTACCCAAACAATTAAAGAAACAGTGTGCCTGCTATGTTGAACAGTGTTGCTACGAAGAGGTAGGCAACAGCAAACCACCTCTGCTCATCTCTTGCCTTGAAAATCCCTTGAGGAAAATTTTAGCAGTTGCTCTGAGAGAATCATTCAACTGTGTACATCTACAAAGATAACTGAAACACGTTTCCACCAGTCTCTACCCATATCCAGGATCATTTTCCTGTACTCAGTCATACTCAGTGGGGATTTGGGAGTTTTCCTTTTGGCTCTAAAGTAACAGACACATGTAAAGGCTTATGTGCATGCCCAAGTTGTTTCTTGCACGCATTGGGTCACCCCCAGTGGGGGCTGGGGTGCAGGGTTATCAGATCCAGGTTGGGAAATGCCTGGAAATTTGGGCATGGAGCTTGGGGAGGACAGGTCCTCAGTGAAATACAGTGCCACATATTCTACTCTGAAAACCAGCCATTTTCTCCAGGGAAAGTAATCTCTGTACTATGGATCTGAGCTAGAACTTCAGATATTCCCTGGGTGACTAGAGGCTGGCATCCCTAAGATCCTGCTGTGCATGGTGACCGATCATTGCTACAGGGTGAATGTCTCTGTACAAATATGCATCGGAGTTCGTGCATAAACATATAGAATGCACTGTTTTTTTTCTTGATAGCTGACTACTATGGTTTAGGCAAGCATTTTTGGTCAGACACACTGGACAAAACATCATCTCCTCTTACCATTGGTTTGACTCTCCACCCAGGCATTAATTGCCAGTCTTATTTGTTCATAAGATTTTTGAAAGTTGACCTTTTCCAAGCCTCCGTGGTATAACTCCTTAGTGCATTTTAAATATCTCTAGTCAAATAATTTTGAAAAACCAAACAGTTATAAAAGTTTGCAGCCATGGAGAGCTTTTAATAAAAATGGCAGATAACAGAGCAAATGCATAGACATTTCTATATTCAATCGTGCATCGTCAGGAAAGAATTCCGGGGAGTAAATCATCTAGTTTGGTGTAGTGGTTAGGAGTGCGGACTTCTAATCTGGCATGCCGGGTTCGATTCTGCGCTCCCCCACATGCAACCAGCTGGGTGACCTTGGGCTCGCCCCAGCACTGATAAAACTGTTCTGACCGAGCAGGAATCTCAGGGCTCTCTCAGCCTCACCCACCTCACAGGGTGTCTGTTGTGGGGAGAGGAAAGGGAAGGCGAATGTAAGCCGCTTTGAGCCTCCTTCGGGTAGAGAAAAGCGGCACATAAGAACCAACTCTTCTTCTTCTTCTTCTATATTTATTTATTATACAAATATCATGTTTCCATTTTGAATACTGCACGCAGCTCATTGGAGGGCAAAGCAAAACCATGTGACTGAAAGTTCTGAAAGCCATTAGACAGGCAAAGCAAGCTCTGTGAATAGGGGGGTCCCTGAGGTGGAGCCAGTGGAATATCTGCTGGGGAAATGTATTTCCAACAGTGGAACATGACTTCCTTGCCTGCTGTCCCACTTCCAGATCTATCTTGGTTTTAGCAAATACCCCCTCTGCCCCAAATGGTGCTTCTGGGAAACAGGAAATAGAGGACCCTACAAACAGCAACAATCTTCCCACTTCTGTTTTAACTTCATTAGCTTCGAAAAAGTCACGGGTTCCCATTATTACCCCCCCCCCACACACACACACACACACACATACACACAAACACACAGACACTGATGCTGTAAGGAATGCCGATATATATATAGCAATATTCAAAACGTCACATAATTATAGGAATGTTAAGTATTATTAGTGGCATGCATGCACAATGTAGAGCATGAGTCAGAACAGTTGCTTGAAGTTTCTACGGTGCTTACGGAGGATTTCACTCTAATACAGAAACACATTCTTATTTTCCATTGAAGCTTTTTAACATTGGTACTAGATCAGGGGTAGTCAAACTGCGGCCCTCCAGATGTCCATGGACTACAATTCCCAGGAGCCCCCTGCCAGCATTCGCTGGCAGGGGGCTCCTGGGAATTGTAGTCCATGGACATCTGGAGGGCCACAGTTTGACTACCCCTGTACTAGATCATCTTACCGGAAGGACGGGATAGGATTGTTCAACATACAGTCTGTTGGCGATGCTCAGAGTATAATTAGTGCTGAGGGCTCTGATTTGTGAGAGCATGCTTCCTAACGCGGTATGGACGCTGTTAGGCTGCTGGCACTATTTCAGAGGAGACACAAAACAAGACACCATTGCTGCGATTTATACATTTGATTGATTCTCTAAATCAACGTCATTCTGCTCTCATAACCACTGTATTAAGTGCTTGGTGCCAAATTTGTTATTGATCAGGGCATCTGAGGGCCTGATCTTCAGCAAGCCCAGCAGGCCTGCCCATCATGTGGAAACAGGGATTTGCCCCACTTCCATATGACCGTCGGATTTTCCAAATCAGCCTAACAGAGCGACTATTTTCTATACTCAGCCTTCCCTGTGCTTTTAGTGGCTGCAGTGCAGAAGAGCTAAACTTGAACTGAATTTGTTGAGTGCAGATGATTCTAGCTTCACTGGAGCCTGAGCTGACTTGAACTCCAGGAATGGTATCTCCAACTCTCCCCCCCCCCTCCCCATCAGCAGCCTTCCTACTGAAACAAAGATAGCATCTGCTGAGTTCCCTGGGGCAGGTTGCTCCACAATCATTGAGCTGCCCTGTTTTTAGTTACCACCCACTTCTACTGAGTTGGCAGGGACATCTGAAGGGAAAGAGAGCCCTGTAGATTATTTGTAACTCTCTGAATTTGTAACTCTCAGGGTAAAATCCTTTAACATGGTAACTTTTGTATTCCTGCAGGCTTCAAATGTTATATTTCAGCAGTCTAGATTGCATCTTGTCCAAAGCATGATATCAGATTGATCATGTCCCTGTTCAGAAAATCTAACTGCATGTGGATTGAATCAGTTGGTGATCACTCTGATTTCTGTATGGCGTGCAAATTTCCAATCTGAAAGTAACCGGGAGCTTTGGGCTACAATCCTGCATCTTTCAGACATAGGCTAGAAGATACAGTATAAGCCCAATACAACACTAGCTCCCCATCCCATCCCATCTCTACTCCTGCTTTTGGTGTCCTTCAGCATTCTTAGACCACTGACCTCCAGGGAGGTTCTTCCTAGGTATCACCTTCGGGTGTCAAGTGAATCCCAAGAAGGTTTACTAGAGAACAGTGCATCAACTATGACTATATGTAACCTGCATGGCATGAACCAGGGGAAGAACAGGTACTGGGTTCTCAAAGACTGTCAAGGTGATGGTAAAGTATGTTGAAAGTACCTATGATACAAAGCGGTTTTTGCAAGATATGATAGTCATAAAGGTATTATCTCTATGATGGCATCCCTTAACGACTTATCAGCTTGATTTATTTTGATAAACAACAAAACAGTGAATCAGGGACAAAAAAAGATATACCTGAGGAAATTGAGGGGTCTCAGTTTCTGTGAATTTGTGAAAATGAAGGACCTAGAATTATAAATAAGAGTAGCATAAATGAAAGATTTCCCCTAAATAAATATGTAATTATTGAAGCTTACTTAAATTATGTCAAATCAACTTGAATAGTTTCATTCTGCAAATAGTGAAACTGGAACACATGCAGGTGTTATATTCTATAGTATGAATCTGGGAATATCCTCTCCGTAACTGACTGAACAGTTGTATTCTTAAAACGTCCATGCTCTTGTTTATCTTCTCATTGGGAACTTGGATTGATATGAACGTACAATGGATGTGTGTTCACACACACACATCATTTGTAGTATAAATAGTGTGTCTGTCTAAGTCAGGGGTAGTCAAACTGCGGCCCTCCAGATGTCCATGGACTACAATTCCCAGGAGCCCCTGCCAGCGAATGCTGGCAGGGGCTCCTGGGAATTGTAGTCCATGGACATCTGGAGGGCCGCAGTTTGACTACCTCTGGTCTAAGTCATCTAAATACAGAATTAATGGTTTGAGGCCTAGATACCCAAAAGCTGCCTGTTCCTTTTGTTTTCATAGAAGAGTTGCCAACTCCAGTTTGAAAATACCTGGAGATTTAGGGGCAGAGTTTGTGCAAGGTGGAGTTTGTGCAAGGAGGGAGGAAGTTCAGTGGTGATGCACCATAGAGTTAAGCCTCTGAAGCAGCCATTTTCTCCAGGAGAACTGATCCCTGCAGTCTGGTGATCAGTTAAATGCTGGGAGATCTCCAGCCCCCACCCAAAGAAAGCCTATTTCCTGGTTGAGACCAGTGGCCTATCTAGCATATTCTGACTTATCAGCTCCAGGAGACCTGCAACCAGGGCATGGTCAAAGCCTCCCTCTGTGTTGCCCTCCCCCCCCCCCCCCAGGATTACTGCATCTGAATATGGAAACTAAAGATCATTGATGAACCACTATCAGTTTTAGAAGGTGTTGATAACTACAGACCACTAATAGATACAGAAGCCTTTATTGGCATTTAATGAACATCGAATGAACAATAAAGAAGCCTTTATTGGCATTTAATATTTGCATAAGTGGCCAATCTTTTACATCAGTAGTTCCTAAACATTTCTGGGCTGCCAATCTCTTGGCTCCCTAGTACCCCTCTCCCACTTAAGAATGCACAGCTCTTTCCTGGTGTCAGGAAAATTCAAAACACTATACTGCCTACACTTTTGGGGTTGTTGTGCAGCGGCCAGATTTTAGTCTGGGAAAAATAAATAAGTTCTTTGTAAAAGCCACTTTGGGTCCTCATTGGGGAGAAAGACAGACGGGGAAAGAAAGGGAGAGAAAGAAAAGTAAGCAATGGAAATCCTCATGATCAGGAGCAAGCAGGAGAAGGCTTTTCCAGCCTCTCAAAGATGGAGACTTTTTGGGGAAGGGTTGCCAACCCTGGGGTAAGGAATTTCTAGAGATCTGGGGGTAGAACCAGAAAGGACAGAGTCTGAAGAGACAAAGGTGCTTAGCAGGACTGTGATCCCATCCAGCTCACCTTCTGAAGCTGTCATTTTCTTCAGGAAGCTATGCAGGGCTGGCCCTGGTCAGCGCTGGGATGGGAGACCACCAAAGAAGTCCAAGGTTGCTACTACCCAGAGGCAGGTAATGGCAAGCCACCTTGGAATGCCACAAGGAAAACACAACTGCAGCAGGAAAATTTAGACTACTGCCTCACCACTGCTCCCAGATTTCTCACCACCACCCTACTGCCCAAAAGTTCTTCACACACACTCCCAGATCTTTCCACCACCTCCAGGGGAGGCATACCGCTCACTTTGGGAACCCCTATTTTACATTCTAAATTGGTCTCAATCTCATACCTTTTGTAGCTGAGATGCAGTTTGGCCACTTGCACCAAGGTATACCATGGCCAAAGCAGACACAATGCTGAATGGAGAAAAAAATACATTTGCGTCTACGTAGGAGTGACTCAGATCGCGGAAAAGATCAAAGGAAAATTCACCATTGGACTCGGCAACCTGGCTTGTCATGATGGAACCAGGAGTCTCTAGGACAACAACAAAGAACCCACAATATCAAGTTGTGTTGTGTTGCATTTGAACTGACACAGATGATCGTGAACATATGTGTAACTATATTACAGCTTTGAATTGCTCTCTGGGGGACAAAAGGGGGTCAGATTGGCTTTTTTTAAAAAAAGCATGAATTTGCATAGAATATAATCCCCATGAAGAAGAGTGAAGGAGAACAATAGTTTTCTACAGCTTGTCTCTGAGAATGCTCTGTCTTTGTGCTCTTCCCTTTAAGGAGAAATGCCATTGCCCACAAAATCAGTCCAATCAAAAAAAAATAATGCATGGACTAAATTGATTATCAAATTGAATCCTGAACCATGGAGTACAATTATTAGAGCCTGAATATACAAGTGTGTCTTTGAGCTTCCTTATTCATAACTATTGACTGATAATAGTCAAGTCCAGTATAAACACACATTCCATCTCTAAATGTAATAGTTTAAATAGTTTCATTGACATCTCTCCTTTCTCCCCAGTGGACACTTAAAGTGGTTTACTTTATTCTCCTGGCCTCTGTTATAGCCACAAAATGACTCAGTAAGGTAAGTTAGGCCTTGAGTAACAGGGACACCTCCACCTCCCACCCCATCTTTACAGTGAAAGCTATTTATTGATGGGTTTCAAATGACTGGTGACCCCAGGTGTCCTATTCTGCTGTGCCTCTTCTGTGGTAGAAAACTTGCTAATGACGTGATGCTTCTATCTGGGTGATGTTACTTCTTGGCGTGGCAGGGAGGCAGGGCCAACTGACAGCACTTCCAGTATGGCTCAAAGCCGAAAAAATTGAAGTTCAACCAACTTCAATTTGCCACTGGGTTCTCCATACACTCTTATCCTCAATTCACAGGATGTGTACAATAAAGACATCAAGGACAATCATTGTGACTTTCTGCATATTGACTTAGGCTTCACTTTCCATTCAACTTCATATTTTTTATGCCAATAAAGGTACTCTGAATCTGAATCTTCATATTTAAAAATATATATTTTACTTATTTATTTTTGTATTTATATACCGCCACATTCCATTCACATTTGCGGCGGTTTACAGTAAAATGATAAAAGCCAGTATGACCCCATTAAAACCCATTAAAAGTAACATTAACACTAAGCATTAAAAGATGGTGATGCAGAGTTCTAACCCCCCCCCCCCCCCCGCTGTCCAACTATAGAGGGCCAGAGCTCTTCCTCGTTGGGAGCGGGGGACCAAATGTACCAATGCGAAGGGATCCACCACTAATGGAAACTCCAGGACTCACCCTGGCCTCAACCATAGGCCTCGTGGGAGAGCTCCATTTTACAGGCCCTGCGGAAAGCTGAGAATTCTGACAGGGCCCGTAGCTCTTCCGGGAGCTCATTCCACCAGGCTGGGGCCAGGGCTGAAAAGGCCTGGCCCTGGTTGAGGCCAGATGACCAGATTCCTACCCACAGCAGATTCCTACCCACAGAGCGTAGCGTCCTGCGGGGGGCATAAGGAGATTGGTGGTCCCACAGATCAGTAGCCCCCAAGGCACGTATGCAGATTAATTATGTTTAATTAATTATCATATGTCTTAGCAAATGTGTTATTCCAACCTTAGCTATATTTGTTGCTTAATTACTTATACACCTTGATTATTATTAGTCTTTCCTGGCAACTAACTTCCCCTCCCATATGTAATGTCTGAGGAAATCTGTTCTAATATATCTGTTGGCTGAAGATGAAACTCAAATACTTTGGCCATCTCATGAGAAGGAAGGACTCCCTGGAGAAGAGCCTAATGCTGGGAGCGATCGAGAGCAAAAGAAGAAGGGGACGACAGAGAATGAGGTGGCTGGATGGAGTCACTGAAGCAGTAGGTGCAAACTTAAATGGACTCCGGGGAATGGTAGAGGACAGGAAGGCCTGGAGGATCATTGTCCATGGGGTTGCGATGGGTCAGACATGACTTCACACCTAACAACAACAACAACATATCTGCTGGAGTGTACACCTACACATGCTAAGTCTCTCAACTGATACCTAAAAGTGAACTCTGTTATCTTGCAAGTGCCACTAGACACAAATTTCATTCTCACATCTGTTTGTTTGATGTTATATTGGGATGCTAATTTACAGCCATTCACGTGCCTTCTGAACTGCCTTAGCCCAGTCTCAGCTATGATTGCCCAGTTTCTTATGTGTCTTGATTTTAACTAGCCCTTCCTGGCAACTAGCCCCCCTCCCAGCAGTATATTTGCTGGTTTTCAAGATGCCACTGGACTCAAGCTTTGTTCTAATTATTATTAAGCAGCTAACACAAGGGAAGCTAAAATGTGAGTTAAAGAGGGTATAGTTACCTTACAGTCTTCAGAGAACAAACGTTTCCTGGCTAATGTGGAACTGCTTCTTAGGTTCTTGAAATAAATATAGTACAGCTGCTAACACGCCCACTCTGGCTGCTATGCCAGAACAAGCTGACCTGTGGCTTCAACAAAACCTGTTTTTTTCTCTCTTTTTTCCTTTTTTTGGGGGGGGGGGATGTGTTTAATAAGCAAGGGAGCCAAAGGAGATAGACTTTCTTCTCAAAGAGTTGTTAAAGATTCCAAATGCCATTCTAACAAATAATGTTGGGAATTGCCGCCAAGTTAAATAATATTAACCTGTTTCATATGTGGACTAAAATGTACAATGATTCTTATGCTGCTGGAGAAGTCCTGTGGAAGAACTAGGAACAATCAAACTTTGGCCTGCATATAATTATCTAGAGCAGAGTTTTGAATCCAGGGGTCCCTGATTCCCAGGGGGTCTGTGGGAGCTCTGGAGGGGGTCCACAGCCTTTCCCCTCCTGCCTTTATGAACTCAGCCACAAGCTAGGGACCCAGCCACTGCTATTGCTCCAGCTCCCAAACATGAATTCTCTTGTGGATTCAGTTGCCTTTATACTAATGCCTTTAAAAGGATTCAGATGCCTTTATACTGACGCCCGAAGCGTGGGCAATAAGAAGGAAGAGCTGGGACTTTTCATGCTGATGGAAAGGTATGATCTAGTAGGCATCACAGAAACTTGGTGGAATGATTCTCATGACTGGAATGTAATGGTGGATGGATATGAACTGTTCAGAAAAAACAGAATAGATCGAAGAGGTGGAGGAGTGGCACTGTATGTGAGGAAAGGGCTTACCTGTCAGGAAATTCTAGTGAAGGAGAGTATATCTCCAGTGGAGAGCATCTGGGTGAAAATAAGCGAGGGGAAAACAAACAGTGTGGTGGTTGGTGTCTGCTACCGACCGCCTGACCAACGAGAGGATGTGGATGCTGCACTTTGTGAGCAGCTTGGGGAAATATCCAAGCGGCAGGACCTTGTCATCATGGGTGACTTCAATTTCCCAGATGTATGCTGGGAAACAAACTCTGCGAAGCGTCCTCAGTCATGCAACTTTCTGATCTGCCTGAGAATTTCATTTATCAAATGGTAGATGAACCCACAAGAGGTTCAGCCATACTGAACTCTTAATACTGACCAACAGGCTAGAGTTGGTGGAAGGAGTGAAGGAGGTGGGGACCTTAATGGGAAGTGACCATGTCCTCACAGAATTCCTTTTGAGATGGGGGAGGGTAAGGAAGTTTTGCGCAGCTCCCCATTGGCCGCTTGATCCCCGAGTGACACTCAGAAGGGCGAATCAGGAGCCGCTTTGTGGCTCGTGATGCGCCCTTCTGAGTTTTTATCCTGGACAGGGCCTGCCCTAACCTCTCCCCACCACCTCTTAGCCCTTTATTTAATCCGCTCAGCCAAAAATCGCGCCCATGCACTGGGGGGGGATTTTTTTTTCACTCGGGGGAGTGTGGCAACGATGAAACGGCAGCTCACACGCCAGCTGCCAGCTAGATGGGTCTCTATGTTAGGAGGAAGCAAGGAATCAAGGAATCGAGACATATTCGTTGCAACGTGTTTTTCTTTTTTTTGAAAAATATGTTCTTAAAGGCAAAGGGGCTTTTCCGGAGCATGGTAACAACCGCCCATTGGCTGCTTGTTTGATTGACAGCCAGGGGCGGGACAAAGCATGGCAAATATTGCTTCCTTTCTAGTGATTTTTGCCGAAACCAGAAACCTGTGGGAAACGATTGAAACGCAATTGGATTCCACTACAAAGGCAGCTATGCATTACGCCAAATTCTACTATTTTAAATTGCGTTTTTTCTTTCCGTAATCAATTTGCCACATTGATCCTGGTGCGGAATGGGCCTAGGTGTTTGTGGACTGCTCCAACAGTGATCCTCGGCCACCATTCCCGTCCCCCATGGAGTGTCAGGCACTGCAGGAAGGATGAGTTGCAGATAACTGTTCTCTCCTGACTCATTGCAGGGTGTGAAGAGGGAATGGGAGAAGCCCCCTGGCTATGCCGCTATCCCCTCCGTCATGCCATGAAGCCAGAGCCTCCTGGACTGCAGGAGAGAGCTCTCGAGGGGATTCAGGATCAGGACTTGGGGAACTGGCAGGCCCAACCGGGGAGATGGGGCTGGCATGCTGGAACCCTGATGCTCGGGACGATGCCACAGGGCCTGCCCTTCAAAACGGCTTGGTTCTCCAGGAGCACTGGTCTCTGAAGCCTGAGAAGAGTTGGAATTCTAGGAGTTCTCCAGGCTGCCTACGGAGGCCGGCAACCAAGAAGTGTCTCCCAGGCAGGGGGAACAAATCCCTGCCAAATTCCCCTAATCACCCCTAACTTCTCCCCACCCCTCTTCTATCTCAGGCCTTCTGCCTGCCTTGAGGACCTCTCCTGTCCTCAGCACAGGCCTCTCCAAGGCACCTTCCTGCCTCTGCTTGATTGGCTGCAGGTTGCCATGGGGATGGCCCGAACCAGCCCTGCATCACAATCCATCTAGTGGGACATCCTTCCTCCCAACACTGGTGGGGGCATTTGCACCACTACACTGGGGCAGCAAGCATGCGCATCCTACAAGCAAACGGTGAGTCCAGGTTGGAAGATTTCTGAATCAAAGAATCATAGAATTATAGAATCAGAGAGTTAGAAGGGACCTCCTGGGATATCTAGTCCAACCCCCTGCACTATGCAGGACACTCACATCCCAGTCGCTCATCCAGTGTAACCTGCCACCCCTTTGCCTTTATAGAATCAGCCTCTCCGTCAGATAACTATCCAGCTTCTGTTTAAAAATTTCCAAAGATGGAGAACCCACCACCTCCCGAGGAAGCCTGTTCCACTGAGAAACTGCTCTGTAAGGAACTTCTTCCAGATGTTTAGACGGAATTTCTTTTGAATTAATGTCATCCCTTGGTCCCGGTACATTGCCCTGGGGCAAGAGAGAACAACTCTGTTCCATCCTCTATATGGCAGCCTTTTAAATACTTGAAGATGGTTATGAGATCCCCTCTCAGTCATCTCTACTCCAGGCTAAACAGGCCAAGCTCCCCCAACCTTTCCTCATATGTTTTGTTCTCCAAACCCTTCACCATCTTTGTTGCCTCCAAGTGTGGCTGAACCAGAGCAGAATAAAGCGGTACCATCACCTCCCCCATCATATATTGGTGTAGATCAGGAGTAGTCAAACTGCGGCCCTCCAGATGTCCATGGACTACAATTCCCATGAGCCCCTACCAGCATTTGCTGGCAGGGACTCGTGGGAATTGTAGTCCATGGACATCTGGAGGGCCGCAGTTTGACTACCCCTGGTGTAGATGGTTTTTCCTACCTCAATGCAGAACTTTACATTTGCCCCTATAGAACTTCATTTTATTCAGCTTAGCCCACTTCTCGAGCCCATCAAGATCATCCTGCATTCTGAGTCTATCTTCTGTTCTATTTGTTACCCCTCCCAGTTTAGTATCATCTGTAAACTTAATAAGTATCCTCTCTAAACCCTCATCCAAATCATTTATAAATATGTTGAACAACACAGGCCCGAGGACTGATTCCTGAGGCACTCCACTTGTTACTCTTCTCCAAGAGGATGCTGAACATGGTCCCTTTGGGTCCAATCTGTTAACCAGTTACTGATCCACCTGACAGAATTAGGATCTGTACAGCATTTTACCAGCTAATCAATAAGTATATCAGGTGGAACCTTATCAAAAGGTTCCACTGGAACCAAAGGGACCGAATCCAGATAAACTATGTCTACAGCATTCCCCTGATCCAGCCAGGTAGTTACTTTCTCAAAAACAGAAATAAGGTTGGTCTAGCATGACTTATTTTTGCAAAACCCGTGCTGAGAGGAGAGGGTGCATTATCCCTCCTCCTCGTCATCCTCCTCCTGACCTCACAGCCAACTTCCAGGTCTCAGTTGGGAGACTCCCCTGATGAGCCTCCTGGGAAAATAAGCAAGCTCCTTGGCCGTCAGTTGCAGGGGAGGTTGAGGGACTGGAAGGAACAAGGGAACTCTCTAGCTGAGGAAGAAGGGGGACTCCAAGAGGGAGGTCTCCCCCTAGCCGGTGTGGGATCTTGCATCATTAGCAACCTCCAATTCCACTCTTTTCCAGAAAATGTCCAATTGCTGTGGAGAGGACATAAGATACTGATAAATGGCATCTCTACTCCCCTGGAAGCAGCAACTGGACTCCTGCCCCCCATCTTTAACAACAACGGTAAGAGTTTCCAGCTGCCATAGACACACCAGGAACCCCATGCCCTGGGGAGTGAAGTTTTCAGAGCACCTGCCCCAGCACAAGACCCCCCCCCCAAAATGGGCCCAGGATGGATTGTAACCGAGGATGGATCCCTAAGAAAGGGTCTTTCAGCTGAGGACTGAAAGAGCAGACAGGCTTAGCTTGACATGCTTAGAGCCAATAGACACCAGCAGTCAAAGACCCACATGGTCTCCCTGTAGAGATGACCTCTCAAGAGCCCACCCAGCCAGGCCCTAGGAAAGCAGCCAGAACTTCCCCTGGAGGGGAGGGGGAGAGGGAGAGCACAGAGTGCCCCCAGGAAACCCCAAAGGGTTCTCTTTCCACCCCCCACATGAGCAGGACACCAGGGAGGGGGTGTGCCCCAGAAGAAAGGACATATGGGGTCTGGAGCTGGCCAGAGCCACAACCTCCCTCTGAGGCCCTAACTCAGCCTGAGGTCCTCCCGCTGCCCCACAGGGGCTTAGCAACAAGAAGAGGATGTAACAAGGACCTGCAGGGGCTGCTGAGATTTCTGCATTGCAAAAGGCAGGGGGTTGGGGGCACTCTGGGTTTCTTGACTGTGCCCAAGGGAAGAGCCCTTGGAAGAGCTTGGGAGGCTCATTTTCTCCAGTGACCCCGCTCATTTTGCTGTTCTTCTTTTTATTTTCCAGAGGCGGCCAGTAAGAGCAGCCCTGCACGGCTGGAGGTTCGGGGTGTGAGCTGCATGAAGCTGGCGGGGGCGGGGAAGGCAGGCCCTGGGTCAAAGCGAGTCTCCTATCCACATTCCATCTATGAGCCAGGGCCCCCCGCCTCCCCCCCAGCAGCAGCCGCACCCCAGAGAAGACCTGCCCTCTTCCCCCCATTGGACAACACCGCCCTGGTGTCTCGACACCTGGGCCTGCGGGGGAAGAGCGGCCCCCTCCAGCCGCGTCAGGGAGCTCCGCTTCCGGGGAGGCAAAGAAGGTGGTAGGAGGGCGGAGGTAAGTACTTTCAGCTGGGAGAGTGGATGGTGGGGACGGGAGTGGGCAACATGGGAAGAGCTGGGGGTGGGGCAGTGGCCAAGTCACCCGTCCTTAGCCCAGTCCGGTTTCTGTCCCACGCGTGGCATCTTTAAGAGCCCTTTGCCACGGCAGATGGTGCTGGTGGGCCCAAGCAGCCTCCTTTTTCTCCTAGGGATGGGTTTTCAGCACTTCTTCTTTCATGTCCTAAGCCGGAAGTGGTCTTTTGCCATCAACCCAAACGTGTGCATTCCTGTCATAGGGCTCAGGACTGATGTGTCCTCTGGAGGATTGGAAAACCACTTTCCCCACTGCCCTCTCTTTTACAGAGTCTATGTGAAGTGTGTAATGACAGATGAAGGTGCCAGGATTAGGCAAGGAGCTGTTCTACAGATGTCAGACTTTGGAAGTCCTGCTGCATGTTGAACCTAGCACAGTGCACCGTCACACATAAGGGACCGTCAAGTGTGGACCTTTGCAGGCACGTGGAATGGCTTGAATCACCCATCTGGAAATGCACAACATAGTCAGACTCCAGGAGCACCTTTAAGACCAACAAAGATTTATTCCAGGCGTGAGTTTTCGAGACCAAGCACTCTTCCTCAGACTATGAACTTCCATCATGACAGTGGGAAAATAAGGCAAAAGTTAATCCTGTTAAATTAGTCAACTGTGGAAACCATCTTGAAGTGGTTTGTGATGACGCAGCCTTGCCCTTCTTCGCACCTCTGGAACAGACAAAGAATGCCTTGTTTTTTCTGTTTAAATTAAAAAACCTCATTCTACGAATGTCTAATGTGTGCATCTGTTTTTCGAAATATGATTCTGGATTGGGAAAAATCACAGGGAAGGCCAGACCCTTCCCAAATGAAATGAAACTCTGATACCGCCTCAGGCAGGAATTGTATGCTGGGACATAGAATGAATTTTTCTCTGGAGATCTGGAGGAAGGGAGGTTCTGAGGAAGGGCAGCCAGTTTACCCACCCTACGCACTGATGTTATTCCTACTGGAAAAGCTGTTTTATATGACAAGAAAGGTGAATCCACACTAGATAGCTGTTTGAAAGGAAGGCAGTACAAGTGAGAGGCTCCACTGGGGAATCCCAGGTGAAACAGGCAGAAATAAAATTCATCATCGCTTGAGCAACATAACAGTCAAACTATGCCATTTTGGGCTGTATCAACAGGGGCATCACATCAAAATCACAAGATGTCATAGTCCCATTGTATATGGCACTGGTCAGACCACACCTGGAGTACTGTGTGCAGTTCTGGAGGCCTCACTTCAAGAAGGACGTAGATAAAATTGAAAGGGTACTGTCAGACGCACAGGAAACTCACAACAAAACTTATTCAAAAGAAAATAGTTTTATTGATTAGCACTATACGCATTGGACTGAAAGTCAAATCTGACTCGAAGCCAGATTTGCCTCAGCTTATCAATACATTTCTCCCGCCCAAAGCTTGACAGTTCCCAAGGAGGGGGGTTAGTGAAGAAAGACATATGTGAAACAAAAACAGGATTCCAAACTCCCATCCTTGAGAGAGGTACAAACAACCCTGTGAGCCCACAACAAGATAAGGTTAGAATAACATCACTATTCTATTTTATTGCTTACAAACTACAAGGCCGGGGCTAGCAGGCGCCAGGTCCCATTAAACAATATAACTGACATGGAGGAACTCAGGCTAATTTATGACAGAGATTCTACAATCCTGACATCCCTCCGCATTAAAACTAACTTCACTCCCCCACCTAGCCTGCATCTACCGGGCAAGGACAATCAGGAAATGCTCGATGGAAAGCCCGGAGAAGGCGGGGTGCCTTCACATTCCCTGCCTCCACCCACTCTTTGTCCCCCGAGGGGAAATCTTTCCACTCGATCAGATATTGAAGGCGACCCTTGTGCAAACGAGAGTCTAAAATTTGGTTGACTTCATAGTGGGTGTCTTTGTCGATGTAAATTGGCACAGGCTGGTCTGGAGGAGGGTGCCACTCGTCTGGGACCGGAGCTCTTCGCAGCAGGCTGGAATGAAAAACCGGATGCACATTCCTATAAGTCTTTGGTAAAGCTAGCTCAACAGTCACAGGATTAATCAGTTTTACCACTTTAAATGGCCCCACATATTTAGGGCCAAGTTTCTTAGATTTCTGCTGGCACCTCAGGTTCTTAGTAGACAAATAGGCCAGGTCTCCCACTTTCCAATCAGGTGCAGGTACTCTTTTCTTATCTGCTTGAGCTTTATAGGCCTGTTTCGCCTCTTTGAGGCTAGCAACAATTTCTGGCCAACCTGTACTGATGGTCGATGCCCATTTATTTATGTCAGGAGTCTCAGTGGAGCTGAGTTCCCAGGTGGGGGCTGTCGCCAAATCAGTCCCATACACTACTTTAAAGGGTGATACCCCTGTTGAGGCATGAACCCCATTGTTGTAGGCAAATTCAGCCAGCGGTAATAAGGAGACCCAATTGTCCTGCTGGTGATTGATAAAACAACGCAAATACTGTTCCAGGATTTGGTTTACCCTTTCGGTCTGGCCATTTGATTCAGGGTGATAACCCGAAGTGAGGGCTTGCTCCACCCCCAATAGTCTCAAGAGTTCCCTCCAAAACTTGGAAACGAACTGGGGGCCCCGATCCGTCAGGACACGTGTCGGGATCCCGTGCAGACGTACCACGTGTTCAATAAAAAGAGAAGCCAATTTTGGTGCTGAAGGCACTCCCGTGCAGGGAATGAAGTGAGCCTGTTTAGAAAAAGCATCCACTACCACCCATATAACGGTGTGCCCGTGGCTGGGAGGGAGGTCCGTAATAAAGTCCATAGTGACATCTGTCCATGGACGAGAGGGGGTGGGCTGTGGTTGCAATAGCCCCTTTTTCTTGCCCCCAACCGGTTTCGAGGCAATACAAATAGGGCACCCCTGCACGTATTTCTCCACGTCTTTGCGCAGGGACGGCCACCAATACTGTCTCCTGACTAGGTGCAGAGTTTTCACGAAACCAAAGTGTCCAGCCGTTTTTGCGTCGTGGCAAAGTTTCAAAACTTTTCCCCTGGCCGCAACAGGAACAAAGAGTCTCTCGCCCTTAAAAAAGAGCCCCCCCTTCTCAGTCAGATCAGGGCGGAGGGAGCCAAACTCCGGATCTTGTGACATCTCCTTCTGGACCCAGCCCCCTGGGATGGGCGGAACAGTCTTTACGTGGCTGCGCGTCACGGCGGCCATCCCTAGTTGGGCGGGGGTAAAAACGGTGTCCACCAATGGGTCTCGTTTGCTGTTGTACTGGGGCAGGCGTGACAATGCATCTGCCAAAAAGTTCATTTTACCCGGCAGATGCTTGAGGGAGAAGTTGAAACGGGCGAAAAACTCCGCCCATCTCATTTGCTTGGCGGACAGCGATCGGGGCTGCTTGAGTGCCTGAAGGTTTTTATGATCCGTCCAGACGACAAATGGGATCGCGGACCCCTCTAGCCAATGCCTCCAGGTGGAAAGGGCCAATTTTACTGCAGCCGCCTCCTTTTCCCAAATTGCCCAATTTCGCTCTGCCCCCGAGAATTTCTTTGACAGATAGGCCAGCGGGTGTAACTTCCCGTCCTCCCCCTCTTGGAGGATCACGGCCCCCATTGCTACGTCCGAGGAGTCTACTTGTACAGTAAATTGCTTAGAAGGGTCAGCATGGGCCAGTACTGGTTCGGACGTAAACAACAACTTTAGTTTGTCAAATGCGTCTTGACAGGGGGGAGTCCACAGAAGGGGCGTCCCCGGGCGGCTCGCCGCTTTTCCCCCTTGTTTGGTTTTCAACAAGTCAGTGAGGGGCAACGCCACTTTGGCAAAATTGGGGATGAAAGTCCTGTAAAAATTAGCGAATCCTAGGAAACTTTGCAGTTGCCTCCTGGTGCGGGGAGGTTCCCAAGCCAGCAAGTCGCGCACCTTGCCAGGGTCCATCTCAATCCCAGCCTGGGAGACACGGAACCCCAAAAACTCCACCGCATCGCGGTGGAACTCACATTTAGACAGTTTAGCAAACAACTGGTGCTTCCGCAAGCGGTTGAGCACTTCGCGGACCAGATCAGCATGACTCTCAACATTCTCAGAGTACACAAGAATATCATCAATATAAACCAACACCCCCTGGTACAATAAATCATGCATAATTTCATTAATCATATTCATGAACACGCCCGGAGCGCCTGCGAGGCCGAACGGCATTACGGTGTACTCAAACTGCCCCAGGGGGGTATTAAAGGCCGTTAAATATTCGTGCCCCTTCTTGATCCGAACTCGGTAATAGGCTTCCCTCAAATCCAATTTCGTAAAAATCCGTGCCTTCCCCAAATGGCCCAACAAGTCTTTAATCAGGGGGAGCGGGTAGGCATTGCAGGTAGAGACCGCGTTCAACCCACGGTAGTCAGTACACAAACGTAGCGAACCGTCCTTCTTTTTTACAAAAAGGACCGGGGCCGCCAATGAAGACGTGGCCGGTCTAATAAAACCCCTCGCCAGGTTCTTATCCAGAAACTCCCTAAGCTCCGCCATTTCCCGGGGGCTCATGGAATAAAGTTTGGCTTTGGGGAGTGGTTCCCCTTTCTTCAGTTCGATGGCACAGTCAGTTTTACGGTGGGGAGGAAGTTGGTTGCACTCGACCTCCGCGAACACATCAGCAAAGTCCCGATACTCAGGAGGGAGCGCTGCCCCCCCCGATCCCAAAGCGGCCACAATCCCCGTACTTGGGGGATCCCGCGGTCGAGCGTGCTGCTCGCAGGCGGGAGAGGTAAAGTCCACAGTCCCTTCTTTCCACTTCACTAGGGGGTCATGCTCCTTCAACCAATCCAACCCCAACACACAAGGGAAGGCAGAATGAGGGGCTACCAAAGGCTGGATTTGCTCCCAATGTTTTTTTATGTCCAAGTCCATTGGGCGCGTTTTCGCTGTGGCCTCCCCTCCGGGAGCACATTTCCCATCTAATTGGGTGATTGGCAAGGGTTCCCTCAGCGGCACCTTTCCCACCCCCAAAGTCTCGGCCAGTGCCGGGCTCACTAGGGATTGGGTGCACCCCGAGTCCACGATACACCGGACTCCCACTGTTTTCCCCGACTTGGGGTTGGAGAGCTTGGCAGGCAGGAGTAGCAAGGGGGAATCACTCACCACGCGTTTGCCCCTGTTGGCGGCCTGCTGGCGGGGCGCCTTTACAGCAGACCGTCCTCGTTTCCCGACTGCTCCTCGGCTTGATCCTCGTCCTCCAGCCCGCTTCCCTCCTCCGAGTCGTCCACTGCTGGCACGGTAGCCACTGGCACCAGGAGAGACTTGGCACTTTTCTTTGGAGTGGTTTTCTTGGCAGGCTGGGCTTTCGGTGGGGCGCTGCTCACGGCCCTCGGGGTCGCTGTTGCTTTTGTCGGGCAGTGTGCGAGAAAGTGCCCCGCTTGGCCGCAACCCAAGCACAGCCCCTTTTCCATGCGCCGGGTGCGCTCAGACGGCTCCAACTTGGCTCGGGGCTTGGCTTTCGCCGGGGTGGAAGTTTTCGCCACGGTTTTGCCTGCCAGGACCTGCACCATCGAAGCTCGCTCCAATCGATTTTCCATCTCCCCAGCCAATTGGACCCACCCTTCGACTGTAAGCGGGTCTTCCAGGAGGAGGCATTTGTCTGCCAGAGTAGGATTGAGGCCCCCCACAAACGACAGCACGCGTTGGGGTTCCGTCCAGTCCGGCACCGAGGAAGCCAGCTCCTTAAACTCCCTGGCGTACTCGACCACTGACAACTTCCCTTGCCGGTGAGCCCTGAGTTTTTTCTCCGCGGTCTCTCGCTCGAACGGTTCCACGTACATCTGGCGCAGGGCTCTCATAAAATGGTTGTAGTCACGGATGGCTTGGGGGTGATAGCGGTACAAGTCCACGAACCACTTGGCTGCTTTTCCTTCTAGGGCTTGACCCACGAAACGCACTTTCTCAGCGTCGTCCTGGAAAGTGAACCCCATTTCCATCATGTAGGCTTGGAGGTGCACCAGAAACGTAGGAAAATCGGAGGGGTCTCCGGAAAACTTAGCCTTGAATTTATAGGTGCTCCGCATCTCCACACCCCGGAGGTGGGCCGGTAGGCGCCCCGGGCCCCAATCCGCCGGTGCCGGGGCCGGTACTGGGGGTCTTGCACCACGGCCGATGCCTCGTCCTCTCCCCGCCGCCACTCTTGCTCGTTCCGCTGCCCGTGCCGCCTCTGCTGCTCGCGCTGCCGCTCGCGCCGCTTCGCGCGCCGCTGCTGCCGCCGCCGCCTCGGCTCCCGCAACGTCCGCCGCCGCCGCTGCTGCTGCCGCCACCGCTGCATCCTCGCCTCCGTCCGCGCCGTCCCCTCCGGCCCCATCGCCGCCCGCGCCGCCTTCGTCCTCTCGCTCCTCGGCCTCGCCTTCTTGTTCTCGCTGCGCTCTCGCTCGAGCCTCTGCCTCCGCCTCGATTTCCAGCTGCGCCCTGGCCCTGGCCAACGCCTCAGCATCCGCTGCCGCTTGCGTGTCCGCCATGCCGTGTTCCTGCAGTGCAAGCCCACCACTCACTCTTCGCAGGCTGGTATCGTGCGCACCACCACCGAGCACTTCCTTCAGCAGGCGTTGCGTTCGGCGCTTCTCCTCCGGATCCAACCGACCCGAAAGATCCTGCAGCCAGTTAGTCACCCTGTCCAGCTTGTACTGCAAGTCCTGTGTCTCACCCACAGGCTCCAGCGCGTAGCTAGGCAGTCCCAGGTGCTCCGGCCACCTCTCATCCCCAGTAGGGCGGTCGTATCTAGACAATCGCCTGCGCTGGGTGACGTGTCGTTCCAAAAATTCCTCGGGCCCCGGGGTTGTCCCCGAGATTGCCCGCATCATGCCCGAGCTGTGCGGGCCGGCACTCGCGCCGTCGCCCTGGGAGAGGTCCCAATCCAGGCCCTCTCCCTGCTCAGAAAAAGTATGTCCCTCGCCCTGCATTTTGCAGGTGAAAGGAGTTGTGAGATTTGACTTGATGTCAGACGCACAGGAAACTCACAACAAAACTTATTCAAAAGAAAATAGTTTTATTGATTAGCACTATACGCATTGGACTGAAAGTCAAATCTGACTCGAAGCCAGATTTGCCTCAGCTTATCAATACATTTCTCCCGCCCAAAGCTTGACAGTTCCCAAGGAGGGGGGTTAGTGAAGAAAGACATATGTGAAACAAAAACAGGATTCCAAACTCCCATCCTTGAGAGAGGTACAAACAACCCTGTGAGCCCACAACAAGATAAGGTTAGAATAACATCACTATTCTATTTTATTGCTTACAAACTACAAGGCCGGGGCTAGCAGGCGCCAGGTCCCATTAAACAATATAACTGACATGGAGGAACTCAGGCTAATTTATGACAGAGATTCTACAATCCTGACAGGTACAGAGGAGAGTGACGAGGATGATCTGGGGCCAAGGGACCAAGCCCTATGAAGATAGGTTGAGGGACTTGGGAATGTTCAGCCTGGAGAAAAGGAGGTTGAGAGGGATCAATTCTGTGATTCTGTGATTCTGTGGTTGTTGCCCCTGAGAAATGGGCAGACCCTGCATGTTTACTCCCAGCTTCAACCACCTCCTGTCTCTTACGCACCAGTCCTCCTCAAGTCAGATGGTGTGTGGCAATGAAGTGTGGCCAGTTGGCATCACTTTTGGGGCTCAAAGTTTGAACAATCATTTCAGGGGCTCCTCCATGGTCACAGGGCTGATTTAGAGGATTGAGTTGGCTCTAGCCAGCTATTCCACCAGTGAAAACAGGAAGCAGGGGAGCCTGTTAGGATACAAAAAGGGACTTTGTTGAGGATTATGAAACTTGCATGGGAAAAGCCCTGTTAGATGCAGACCACAGTAAGCAGAATTAGGTGAGACTGAGTGAAAAAAAACTGGCTGGAGCCAACCCATATTCTTATGCAAGGGCTGCCTTGCGCATTAAACAAAAACAAACTGGATTTGCCATGAGAATACAAAACATCCCACAGGAGACACAAGCCCATTCTTTCTCCCTTTTGAGCAAATACGAGCCATATAGTGTTTCCAGTTTTACCACAAGCTCCAGCCCACACGGCTTTTGTCCAGTCAAGTCCCATGATCCGAGACATGGCCAATTATGAAAGTGAATGGATTTTTGTAAAGGTTTCACTTACCTGAAGGATAAAGAATAACCGGAACAACAACAACTCTGGGTCAGAACTGGTTTGAGGACAGTATTTTACCCTTGGAGTGTGTGAAATATTTACATAAATAAGTTTGCCTTCAGATGCCAAAGCAGGTTAAAGAGTCGATGTATATTTGCCTGTTAATTAGCTGGTTAATTATATATTTACCACTTGGTAAATTTACCAGGCTAGCCTGATCTTGTCACGTCTCAGAAGCTAAGCAGCTTCAGCCCTGAGCAGTATTTGGCTGGGAGACCACCAAGGAATACCAGGGCCCATTCCGCACACATAGGATAATGCACTTTCAATGTCCTTTGGCAGTTGGATTTTCCTGTGCGGAACAGGAAAATCTACTTCTAAAGTGCATTGAAAATGCATTATCTATTGTCTGCAGAATAGGCCCAGGGTCATGACATGGAGCAAGCAACGGCAAACCACCTCTGAAGGTTTCTTGCCTTCATGGGGTTGCCATAAGTCATCTTGATGGTGGGGAGATGACCACTTGAGGACCTGAGCGTTTCTTGTCTTATCATATTAATATCAAGGAACCCAAGACTAGGTAAAGAAATAACAGAGTCTCTAATAAAATGTTACCTGTTTCCTGCATTTAGAACTTTTCCAAAACTTGTTGCCATTGTTATTTGGAACCTTTGGGGAATGTGAATATATCCCTGGCTGAAATGTGGAGTGTTCATGACTTGGGCACAACATGGATTTAAGCTGGGATTTGTACACATGCACCAATTCAATTTAAACTAAACTGCTTTAGGCAGCTTCCCCCCCCCCCCCCCAGGTATTCTCCAATGATGGTCATAATTTCTGACCCAATGCTGAATCAAGAAAGGAGTTGACTGATTATTAAGTTGAACTAGAATTACTTGACCTACTTCTGAGGGAAAATACAATGTATTGATGTGACATTTGAATACGAACATATCGAATCTCCAACAGAAAGTATAAGATGGTTCTGTGCAGTTTGAGAAGATAAATTTATTTGCAGTTTAGCAGGGAGAAGCTGGAATTACCCTTGAAGGAAATCAGGAAACATTTTGTGCAATAGGAATAACAAGTAATTGAACAAGTACAATGTGTTTTTTTTGTGGTTGGAATTACAGATATTTGCATTAATGAGCTGCACTTTGTAATTTTAATAGCCTGATAATATAATTCTGTGGAAAAGTGTTATTTAAAGAAATGACAAACTATTATGAGAACTATCATATCTGAGATCTATTGAGTGAGTGTACATAGTGGCCAAAGGTGAAAGAAAAATTATATGGTTATGGTTATTGCTCATAACCCTTTGGTAGGGGTGCAGACCAACTAAAAATCAATCAATGCAGCTATCTTGCTATATCTGCTAAACTGCCTAGCCAGAAGGATAACTTTTCAGTTGTGAATGCTTGTTCTGATATAAGGTTTGAATCCCAAAAAAGCAGTTTAAAAGAATTTATTTGCAAAAATGTGACCTTATAAATTCAAAAAGTCTTGCAGAAATTTTCTTCTCCTATTTTTACTTCAAATGTTTGCCCTTATTTATTTATTTCTCCTCAATCCCAGCCCATCTGCCCAAAGGAAGCCCAAGCAGTTTGCATCATTCTTCGCTGTTTTGTCCTCACAACCTTCTAGTAAGGTAGGGAGAGTGTCACCAGCAAACTCTGCTTTTTGCCAGGTTAACTTCCTACCTGTGCCTCCAAGGCTGTTGCAAAGGAGTCTGTCCCTGATTGGTCAGGACGTCAGTTTAAAGACTGCCTGGTTCCAGTTGCAAGACTTCCCTTGCAAGAAGACTTATTTTTGCCCTCATTTTGGTATCTCCAGGAGCCTACACTTCTCTCAATGGAGATTTGCCTTTTGGATTTATTTCCCCCTCCTTGTTCTCTCTGAGGCTGCTGTCTCCAATCCTCTCCTCCTGCCATCCGGAAAATACAAAGAAACAAGCAGCCTCATGCTGCACTTGGCTCCTCCTCCAGCTTGCTCTGGCTCAGCAGTCAAAAGACAGAAATAAATCACTCTTGCCGGCTGGACCCCCCATTCCCCTCCCCGCTCTGAGCTTCCCCAATCAAGTGCAGAGCACTTTCTGTTTCAATTCAGGGGATAGGAAGGAGGAAGACCCAGGTTCAAATTGATCTGATTTCAGCAGGATCAACAAGGGAAAAAAACAAAGTAAATGCAGAGCCAGCCTAGTTTTATATAGATAACAAATTTGCATAGAAAGAGGAAAGAGACTGAATTGTCTGTTCTGTTGCCTTCATTCACTTTGTTGTGTGCACGATTCAATAGCATATGGAGAAATTCTTACAAGGGACATTGGAAAAGACGTATAGTTAGCATATTTAGAACTTCCTGATGTTTTTCAAACCATCTCCTCCCATGTCCTGATTGGCACACTAGAGGCGCCCTGCTCCTTTGAGCACACTTCCTTCCTGCTTGCCTCCAGAACAGACAGGCTAAATGAAGACAATAGAACAGTTAGACAGTTAGGTGTTTCTTTACTCTTTCTATGCAAAGTCTGTTTCTCTTCTTAATAAAACTTTTCTATTCTTCTAAGCAGTCTGGTGCTTTACCCGTCCCTTGCACGTTTCAACTCTGCCAACACAAGGATGCAAGCCATTTAGAAACCAATGTTTCTGTCATATTACACAATACTAAGAGTACAGTCAAAGCCAAAGTCAAAACTTGGCACACATCTATTTCCCAGGGATTAAACGGATTGGAAAACAAAGATTTAAGCGGGACAAAATCTAAGTCCAAAGGCACCTTTAAAACTTGAATAAAACTTTGTTAGTCTTAAAGGTGCCATTGGACTCAAATTTTGTTCTGATACTTCAGACCAACACATGACTTAAGCAACGATTAACAGAAAGGAAAAGTATGAGACCCAGAGTTTAAACAAAACGGATTAATCTATTGTGTATTTGTTTAGAAAGTATTTTGACTCTCACTGCATAGAACAATATCTCAGGGGAGTACAATATTTCAGTTGTGTAACGCTCATGAATTTATTTATTTAGAAAGTTTTATTGTCCAATCAGAGTCCACATGGTAGTGGGCATAAAAACATTTAAACAATTAAAATACTATTAAAAATAGAAAATCCAAACACATCAACCTGGCCTATAGATGTAAAGCTGACCGTGCTCCTCCAGCAGAGAAGATTGATAGTATCCTGAGTAACCTGTAAATCCAGTCCAAAAATTGAGAGGTGTTCACTCATTGTGGAAAAAGATTTACTTTGCAGAGCACAGGACCGATTGCCAAACCTTGTCTGTTGTTTTGGGCCACTGCTTAGTTCATCTGACACCTGGTGCTGCCTGTGGATCCTGGGACAGAAATAAACCTTTAGGCCAGGGGTAGTCAAACTGCGGCCCTCCAGATGTCCATGGACTACAATTCCCAGGAGCCCCCTGCCAGCGAACGCTGGCAGGGGGCTCCTGGGAATTGTAGTCCATGGACATCTGGAGGGCCGCAGTTTGACTACCCCTGCTTTAGGCACTGGAACTGGCCAACAGAGATGTTCAGCCAATACACACAAAGCACACAATGGAATACAAAGTCTACACTCATTGCAGTCATGGCCAAGTGATGAATATCATCGTACAGAAAGGAACGGACTTGGAGCTTCTGCTTCTTGCAAGCCACTGGCCTGTTCATCTGAAAACAACCCGCCACACACACACACACACACACACACACACACACACACACAATCCTATATAGGAGGAGGCAGCCAGACCTTCCCCCTCAGTCACATCTGAAGATTAAGACACTTGCTGCTTTGGCAAGAATTAAAACTCTGTGCTGAGTACTATTCTTGCCCCCAGGAGCACCTAAGAATGAGCCAAGATAACCAAGATTCTGATTTAGAAAAGGCTGCATAAAGACTTTCCTGGATTGTAGGGGCTTCATCCAGTAAACCTGAAGCTAACTCTGCTTGGGGCCAATAGATAATAAGCTGATGTTGCCAGACAACTAGAGCACTCTCCCTCCAATGAGAGCTGATCAAACTCAGGAGCTCTAAGTATTCCTGCCCTAAGTTATGGCACAGGCCTGGAGCTTTGGTCTGGACATCTTTTGTTAATAGGACGCTTTCCAGGGTCCTTTTCATCTTTGTGTTCTGTTCCTGTCAATCAACTTCTGCCTACAGGCAAAAAATAAAATAAATAAGTAAAACCAAAAACACATCAACTAACAGCACTAGAAGGAGGGCTAACAACCATTGCTGGAAGTATGCCAGGTGAAATAAGGAACTCTTCACCTGTTGGAGACGGACATATCTCCCTGAGGAAGGCATTCCGAAATCATAGCCCCAGGACAGAGAAGGCCTTTCGTCCGGTTCCCGCTTGCCTAGCCTCAGATGGTGGGGTCAGCGGAAGCAAAGCATTCAAGGATGATCAGAGTTAATGGGTAGGTTCATGTGGAAGAGGGTGGCCATTAAGGGGTCCCAGGCCATACGGGGCTCTAAAGGTTAACACTGGCACCTTGAACTCAGCCCAGAAGCAAATTGGAAGCCAGTGTAGATGGAACAGGAGTGGCGTAACTGCAACCCTCTCCAGCCAACACTCTGGCTGCAGCATTCTGGACCAACTGTGGCTTCAAAATAGTCTTCAAGGAGCGTCCCATGCAGACACATTGCAATAATTTAAACTAGATGTACCACAGTGGCAAGATATTTTCTGCCCACAAAGGGAGACAGCTGGCTCACCAGCCGAAGCTGGTGAAAGGTATCCTGGCCACTGCTGCCACCCATTTACCCAACAGGAGGCCTGGATCCTGGAGCCCCCTGAAACACTTTTAGGAGTAGTGCTTGTCCAAAATGGGATAACCCTGGGCTGGACCTACCAGGAGCACCTCCATTTTGCCATTGTTAGCCTTCATCTATTTCAAACTGCACCTGTTCATGGTTTCCTCAGCCTCCCTGGGACCTGTGAAGTACAGCTGCATATTGGGGACAATCCAGCTCAGATCTCCAGATGCATTGATCTTCATTGATCTTATGTAGAGATTGAACATCATGGGGGACAAGATGAAAGTCCAAAGAACCCAGTTGGCCAAAGACCAAGAGGCAGAGCAACAGTCCCCCAGCACCACACTCTGAAACCTACCCTCGAGTTCAGATCGGAACCACTGCAGTGTCAAACAGTCCCTTCCAGGTTTAGTCCCAAAGGGGGAGCCAGAAACATATCATGATCAATAGTACTGAAAGCTGTTGAGAAGTTCAGGAGAATGAATGGTTAGGGCTGCCAGTTCTGGGTTGGGAAAAACCAGGAGTGGACATGATTTGGAGGGGAGAGGGACCCGACTAGAAGGCTATGGATTCCAACCTCAAACACAGCCCTTTTTCTCCTGGAGAACCCATCTCTGTCACCTGGAGATGAGCTATAATTCCAGGGGATGCACAGGGCCCACTGGGGAACTATCATTCCTAGGGTCATGATCCCCTGTTTCTGTCTCCTGTTTCTGTCCCATAACCAGGCCTGAAAACAGATTGGAGTGGATCTAAACCATCTGCTTTGTTCAGGAATCCCTGAAGATGCCCAGCCATGGCTCGTTCTGTCACCTTGGTAGAGTTGAGCCTCAATGATAGGTATTCAGGTCTCTTGGGTCCTGAGTAGGTTTATTTAGGAGTGGATGCACTAGTGCCCTCTTCAAGCTAATAGCAACCACTCCATCTCACCAAGAGACATTTACTGTCTCCCAGACCCAGTTTGTCAGCTCGTCTGACTGATGTAAGCAGCCAGAAGGGGCAGGTGTAGTGTCTACAAGTGGTAGATCTCACACTTGCAAGAATCCTATCCTCATCCTTAGACTGCAAAAGCTGAAAGGTGTCCCACACAACTGGATAAATTGGCATTCTGGGATCATCCAATCCTGCCTCTGTTAATGGAGGGTCCAAATCAGAATGGATTTAAGGGCACGTATACATGCAAAGAGCCTCTTGTGGCGCAGAGTGGTAAGGCAGCAGACATGCAGTCTGAAGCTCTGCCCATGAGGATGGGAGTTCAATTCCGGCAGCTGGCTCAAGGTTGACTCAGCTTTCTATCCTTCCGAGGTCGGTAAAATGAGTACCCAGCTTGCTGGGGGGGTAAACGGTAATGACTGGGGAAGGCACTGGCAAACCACCCCGTATTGAGTCTGCCATGAAAACGCTGGAGGGCGTCACCCCAAGGGTCAGCCATGATCTGGTGCTTGCACAGGAGATACCTTTAGCTTTATACATGGAAAATGGACAATAGAGCATATTTCAAGTACCCGTAGAAGTGGAGTTTACTATTTGTGTATATTTTGAAGAAGAGTTGGTTTTTAGACCCCACTTTTCACTACCAGGAGTCTCAAAGTGGCTTACAATTGCCTTCCTTTCCTTTTCCCCACAACAGACCCTGTGAGGGAGGGGAGACTGACAGCTCTGACAGGACTGCTCTTTGAGAACAGCTCTAAGAGGTCTATGATTCACCAAAGGTCACCCAGCTGGCTGCATGTGGAGGAGTAGGGAATCATACCTGGTTTCCCAATTAGAGGCCACATTTTTTAACCATTGCACCAAGTTGGCTACTACCCATATTTTATGTAACCATATTCTGACTGATCAGGCCACTTCTGGGGTTTCTCAAAGCCTGAAGAATGTTTCAGGGGTTTCCCAATGGTAAAAAAAGCAAAACCAAAAAAGTTGATAAAGGCTGTTCTAAGACTTGAAGGCCCATTGATTAGCTGAGTGGCTTCTCTGCCAAGGAAGACACAACTCGCTTTTGGGGTAAATCTGGCCACAGCCGTTTTTATTATGCCACCCTCCAAAGGGTTGGCCTGGCACAGTAAGTAGCCTGACTTGGAGTCCTTTTAAACCCACGCTTTCTGCTCCTTACTCCCCATGAACCGAAAGGAACCGGTTCAGATTGGGAGCCTCCTCAACTGTATTTTTGCAGTTTGTGCCCAAACCCTACAACCATCTCCCAGCACAAAGATCATGTTACACCAGATGAATGTAGTTAAGAAGAGTCTAGATAGGACAGGAAAACCTAGGCATAGTCAAGATTAACATAATGCCCCTACTTCAGTACTAATAGGATTTTTCCAAATGGTGTGTTACTTAAGGTGAGGAATATTTTCCGCAGAAGAGAATGCTCTTTGGGGGTATATTGTCTCGAATCAAGAAGACGAATGGACGGTTCACCTTAAACTCCAGTGGAAATTGTGCACACATTGGGACTACTTGTACCCCACTGGAAGCCGCTGCTTCTGTGCCCTCTTCATTGACCTCCATCAAGCATTTTTGAGTGATGTCAGACACATGAAGCCCCATTTTCCCAGACATCTCCGTGAAATCAGCTTTTCCATCCATGAAGGCGTCAGTCATTCCCATTGATTGCAAATATTCATTCAGTTTATATGTCCCTTCTAGTTTGAACTTGGGAAGAAACAGATCCACCTCTATGGTACACATGTTTGATGGACTGGTCCACTCTTCGATCTTCTCATAGGAAAGAGATCTTGTCAGCTTGAAGGAAGAAAAATCACAGACATAGCAGGATTGTTATGGTTGGTGGTTCATATTGGTTGGTGGTTCATATTGGTTGGTGGTTCATATTTATACCATACCATACAATTGCATACCATATAATTTGGCCTTTAAGGTCAAACTTCTCTCAAAATCAAAACTATTGACCAAGATTTAAAAGGAGAAATGGAGGAATTATGTAAAGAGAAATTCTTTTCATAACTAGGCCTAGGTTGGTCCAAGCTGATTTGGACATCTCTGTGGAAGTCAATTTGTGCAGCAATGTACAATGCTAAGATTCAACCTCGTGAAGGATGGGATGCCGCTAATAATACATCGATTGTCCATTCAAGATAGCAACACAGATGAGTATTGCTACTTTAATATCTTGCTTATCATCATATGAACATGTCCTAGGCTGTTCTACTGAGGACAGCATTATTTATGGAGATATTGCCTTCTTTCCAGGGATTCAGGCAGAAGACTTTCTCAGCCCTGTTTTCTGAGATCCTTGTTATTAGAGAGCCCTGACCATCCTGATCCTATCAGATCTCAGAAGCTAAGCAGGGCCAACCCTGGCTAGTATTTGGATGAGAGATCTCTGAGTATTTGGGTGGTAGTTCCTCCAAGGAATAGTCGGGGTCATGATGGAGAGGCAGGCAATGGCAGACCACCTCCAAATGGCCCTCGCCTGGCTGCCAGACACAAAATCTCCTGGCTGCACTGCACATGTTCCATCTGTAAACAGTTTCATTGTCTACATATTTGGCTAAAGCCTTGGTGGGCAGGAGTGGGCGTGGCCAGTCCAGGTGAGGGCCCAATCGGGATGTGCTTCATGCATCCCTGTTGGGCCCTAACCTGGACTGACCACGGCCACTCCCGCCCACCAAGCCGGCCACAACTGTGGTAGGCTCCCATTGGGCCTGGAAGCTCTTTCACTGAGATGAGTCTCCCTCGGCAGTGCAGCCAGGGGGGGGGGGGCTGCGCACTCCCTTTATGCCTCACAGCTCTCTTGCGATGGCGAGAGAGCTGCAGGGACTAAAGGGAGCCTCCAGCGGCCCTGCAGCTCTCCCGTCATCGTGAGAGAGCAACGGGGCCTAGAGGGAGCCTCCTGTGGTGGCACCAGCAACATGGGGGGGGGGGCTCCCCACTCCCTTAAGGGGGGGCTTTGAAATTATTTATCTAATATGATAAATAAAATAATAATGCTGCTAGAGATGCCATGGCTCTGGACCATCGGAATGCAAACCTGCCTGGTTGCCAATTTCATCTATCAGATGAACCCACAAGAGGTTCAGCCATACTGGACTTAATACTGACCAACAGGCAAGAGTTGGTGGATGAGGTGAAGGAGGTGGGGACCCTAGGGGGAAGTGACCATGTCCTCATAGAATTCCTTTTGAGATGGGGAGCCAAGGAAGCTTGTAGCCAGACGCGGATGTTGGATTTTCGTAGGGCAAACTTTAATAAACTCAGAGACATGATGAGTGTCATACCATGGACGAGAATGCTGGAAGGGAAGGGAGCATGTGAAGGGTGGGCGCTACTCAAACAGGAGCTATTGCGTGCTCAATCAATGACTATCCCAGAAATACGAAAACACTGCAGGAGCTCTAAGAAGCCTATTTGGATGAACAGAAAACTTCTAGAGGAACTAAGAAAGAAAAGGGAAATGTTCAGGAAATGGAGGGAAGGACAGAGCTCTAAAGAAGAGTATCTACAGGTTACTAGGCACTGTAGATCAATCATCAGAAAGGCCAAAGCTGAGAGTGAGCTAAGATTGACCAGGGAAGCCCACTGTAACAAGAAAAGATTTTTCAGTTATGTGAGGAGCAAACGTAAAGTAAAGGAGGCAATAGGCCCACTGTTGGGCGCAGATGGACAAACTCTAACGGAAGATGCAGAGAAAGCAGAAAGGCTCAGCGCCTATTTTACATCTGTTTTTTTTCTACAGGTCAAAGGGTTTAGGCACATCTAGGGCCATTTCGCACGGGGATCTTTGTTGCAAATTGGTCACTGAATGAAAAATCGCCATTTAAAATAGTGGAATTCGTCGTTTTGCATACCTGGCTTTGTAGTGGAATCAGTTGCGTTTTTTAGCGTTTCCCACAGGCTTCCGGTCTCGGCAGAAATCGCTAGAAAGGAAGCGCTATTGCCAAGCTCGTCCCGCCCCTGGCCGTCAAGCAGCCAATGGGCAGCCGTTAGCATGCTCCCAAACAGCCCCTTTCCCTTTAAGAAAGGTTTTTTTAAAAAAAAAAACACCCATTGTAACGAATCTGAGTAGATTCGTTGCAATGGAGAGACCCATCCAGCTGCCTGGGGTGTTTGAGCTGTAGTTTGATTGTTTGATCGTTAAGACGCTGGCTCCGTTTGATTGTTGGATCGTTAACACGCTGGCTCCGAGTGAAAAAAAAAAAATCCCCCCCCCTCTCACGGCCCGATTTTCGGCTGAATGGAATGTGTGAAACTGAAGGTCACTTAGTGACTGAAGGGGAGGGACTGAAGCCGGGGAAGCCTCTGTTTGAGCTGTCATTTGATCGTGGCCATGGAGTGGGAAAAAAAAATCCCCCCTCCCCCCCCCCCACGGGCGCGATTTTCAGCCGAAACAGTGTGAAAAATAAAGGGAAAATACATCAGCAAACGGGCTTCTGCGGGCTTCTTGTGCTTAGTGACTAAACTGCTCTGAGGAGGGACTGCAGCCTGGGAAGCCTCACTGGCTAAACCGAGGCTCGCCGGTGCATTGATCTCCACTCGCTCGGGGAAAAAAAAATGGCGATCGCTTCGCCGGAAGTTTGGAGGAGAGAGCCAGGGGGAGGGACTTTGAAGAACCAGCAACAATGGTAACGCACAGGTCTTTATCGCTATTGTTGCAGATTGGTTGCAGGAGTGTATCGCTATCCGGAGGGTGAATCCACTTTTCTGGATTCCCCTGAAAGCGCCACAACGAAGCGCTTTTTGCTGATTGGTTTCAGGATTGTTGCAGATTGTCTACGACGTCGTGGGTTATGGCAAATTAGTAGCGTTTCCAATTAGCAACCATTGTGCTATTTTGAAGCCGTGCGAAATGGCCCCTAGAGATGGCAGTAGTCAAAAGATAATGTCTGCGTGGCAGGTTGACATGGAAAGAGAGGTGGTTGAGAGGCATTTAGCTGCACTGGGTGAGTTCAGATCCCCTGGGCCGGATGAAATGCACCCGAGAGTACTCAAAGAACTTTCCAGAGAACTTGCAAAACCCTTGTCCATCATCTTTGTGACCTCTTTAAGGACTGGAGATGTCCCGGAGGACTGGAAGAGAGCAAATGTTATTCCGATCTTCAAAAAAGGGAGGAAGGATGACCCGGGAAACTACAGACCAGTGAGTCTGACCTCTGTTGTGGGGAAGATAATGGAGCAGTGATTAAAGGGAGCGATCTGCAAACATCTGGAGGACAATTTGATGATCCAAGGAAGTCAGCATGGATTTGTCTCCAACAGGTCCTGTCAGACGAACCTGGTTTCCTTTTCTGACCAAGTAACAGGTTTGCTGGATCGTGGAAATTCGGTTGATATCGTTTACTTGGATTTTTAGTAAAGCTTTTGATAATGGTTCCCCATGATGTTCTGATGGTTAAACTGAAGGACTACAATCTGAATTTTCAGATAGTTAGGTGGATAGGGAATTGGTTAGAGAACCACACTCAAAGAGTTGTTGTCAGTGGTGTTTCATCAGACTGGAGGGAGGTGAGTAGCGGGGTACCTCAGGGCTCGGTGCTCATTCCGGTACTTTTTAACATATTTATTAAAAAGGCGAATGCCATTTTGGGCTGTATCAACAGGGGCATCACATCAAAATCACAAGATGTCATAATCCCATTGTATACGGCACTGGTCAGACCACACCTGGAGTACTGTGTGCAGTTCTGGAGACCTCACTTCAAGAAGGAGGTGGATAAAATTGAAAGGGTACAGATGAGAGCGACGAGGATGATCTGGGGCCAAGGGACCAAGCCCTATGAAGGTTGAGGGACTTGGGAATGTTCAGCCTGGAGAAAAGGAGGTTGAGAGGGAAGGATGAGAGGGACATGATAGCCCTCTTTAAGTATTTGAAAGGTTGGATACACACTTTTCTTGGATGCTTTAGGATACTTTGGGCTGATCCTGTGTTGAGCAGGGGGTTGGACTAGATGGCCTGTATGGCCATTTCCAACTCTATGATTCTAAAAGTGGATGTAATGTGAGATTCTTCATTCACTCAAAGAAAAGTAAAATTGATGTGCTCCTTGATGGTTTGTTAATACAATAAAATGCCATCAAGGGTACAGAGGAGAGCGACGAAGATGATCTGGGGCCAAGGGACCAAGCCCTATGAAGATAGGTTGAGGGACTTGGGAATGTTCAGCCTGGAGAAAAGGAGGTTGAGAGGGGACACGATAGCCCTCTTTAAGTATATGAAAGGTTGTCACTTGGAGGAGGGCAGGATGCTGTTTCTGTTGGCTGCAGAGGAGAGGACACACAGTAATGGGTTTAAACTACAAGTACAATGATATAGGCTAGATATCAGGAAAAAAAATTTCACAGTCAGAGTAGTTCAGCAGTGGAATAGGCTGCCTAAGGAGGTGGTGAGCTCCCCCTCACTGGCAGTCTTCAAGCAAAGGTTGGATACACACTTTTCTTGGATGCTTTAGGATGCTTTGGGCTGATCCTGCGTAGAGCAGGGGGTTGGACTAGATGGCCTGTATGGTCCCTTCCAACTCTATGATTCTGTGATTCTATGATTTACCACCGGACTATGGTCCTTCCCATCAACCGCTTCAAACACCTTAAATTTGAAATTACCTGATCCAGACTAGCACCATCATCAGGGAGCATGAGAAGCATGCTTAGCTCTTCACCCTCATAAAGAAGTTCGAGTACTTGAAAAGGAGAGTCTTGAATTCGGGCCCATTTAAATGTTCCATGCTGAAACATCATTGGCACATTTTTGCTCTTTACCTGTAACAAAACAACATGGGGGGGGGGGGGAACGTATTATTCTGTTTTATATAAGGAATTATCCTAATGGCAATAAAATAGCACAGAATATAGACTGAAGACATTTGCTTCCCACTTCAAAGTATCTCTAGAAATTAATGCAAACATAGTGCATGCATTCCTTGGAACAGAAGATACATTTTCCATTAGTTAAAATTTTCTTAAGTAGTATTGGTTTAAAATCTTCAGAAACCCTGAAATCCAGAGAGGTCAATTGAGTGGTTTTAAGAGGGTCTTCTTATTGGGGGGGGGGAGAACTAAACTTCATTTCTGGAGGTTGTAGGGGAGGTTTCTGGGTTTGAAAACAAAATGCAAGTTTTTATGCACATCAGCGCACAGCTTTTGCGAGCCAGAGGATAATGGGCATCCATGTACTTCACAGGCGGCAAGGAACAACTGCAGACAACGCAGCCTCACTTGTCCTCAGGGACCTCCTCAGCTAGCCAAATCTGACTGGTTCTGTGGGTCTGGGACCATCATTGTCGTGTTCACAGTAGGATCCCAGTTGGGAGCAATAGAAAAACAGTTCCAAATAAAAATGAATACATGAAAGTCACCCAAGCAGTGGGTCACTGGCTAGGCTATAGAGCAGGGGTAGTCAAACTGCGGCCCTCCAGATGTCCATGGACTACAATTCCCATAAGCCCCTGCCAGCTTTCGCTGGCAGGGGCTCATGGGAATTGTAGTCCATGGACATCTGGAGGGCCGCAGTTTGACTACCCCTGCTATAGAGGCTCAAAGAGTGAGTGATGAGAAATATTTGAATTGAAATATCATGAAAATATGACTTGGCAGTATCCTGAGGGGTTGTATCCCAGTATCATATTACAGGGCTACAGGAAAAGAAGTCTGTCTTCTCTTCACTTCCCCATTCCCATTTGTAGTTTATTCTTCATTTGTCACATATTTAGTTTTGATTCATACGATATAGATACCATTTCAAACCTAATTTACATTAAAATTCAAGTGCAACCTGTAATCAGATCGCCCATAAAATCCTACTTCGGGACTGGGGAGGACATGCTGTAAGTTTGCCAACCAATTGGCCTGTTGATACAGATGCAGTGGAAGTCTAGAGAGCAGAAGTTGGCTTTTATTAGGACTCAACTAGGCAGTGTGAATCAGCCACTGCCATTGATTTGTAACGCTGAAATGCGGCTGACTGATTCGGCCAAATCACGATTTAGTGTGATTCCGCGTTTTGAAGGTGACTGCCCTCAACTCTAGGCCTGGCAGAACAGCTCTGCCTTATGAGCTTTGAGGAATCGTAGGTCCCACTGGGCTCTGGCCTCCTTGGCAGAGCGTTCCACTAGAGCAGAAGCAGGGTTGAAAAGGCTGGTTGAGACCAAGTTGATCTCTTTAGGGCTGAGGACCTTCAGTGGATGTTGGTCAATGGACCTGAGTGCCCTTTGGGGGATATAGCGGAAGAGGTGGTCCTGAAGATACAAGGCTCCCACACAATGAAGGCCTTAAAGGTGAGAACCAGAACCTTAAATCTGATTTGGTCTCCAACCTAGAGCCAGTGCAGCTGTGTGAGTGCAGGTGGCATATGGGCCTGTAAAGACCCGCACCACTGTGTTTTGGACCAGTTGAAGGTTCCTAGTGACTAATAGTGCAGGATGTTTTCTGGGGCAACAGACTTCTATCTCCATAACAATGTGTATGACAATGCACCTCTTCATCAGTTCACGTGTGGTGCACACCTGGCTGGGTATTCTCATGCAAATGCAGAGCTGCACAGGCCACATGCCTCACTGTTTCAATTCAGGGGATAGGAAGGAGGAAGACCCAGGTTCAAATTGATCTGATTTCAGCAGGATCAACAAGGGGAAAAAACAAAGTAAAGGCAGAACCAGCCTAGTTTTATATAGATGAGAAACAAATTTGCATAGAAAGAGGAAAGAGACTGAATTGTCTGTTCTGTTGCCTTCATTCACTCTGTTGTGTGCACGATTCAATAGCATATGGAGAAATGGGATCAGATTTGTCTTCTTGCCCTTTGTTTCCTTGGCCTTTCAACAACAGTAGGATTAACATGTAACGAGAGGAGAGCTGGCCAGCTATGGAACAATAAGGGTAATTGGGCAACTCCACATATTTCTTGCAAAAGGCTTCCTTTCCACTGTGTTTGCAGGACACACCGTACCTTAGTTACCCAAAAAGGTAATTCTGTGGTGAACTTCTCCTTAAACTTGGACAACCACTTTCCTTTGAAATAGATAGCATTCACCAACACCAGAACAGTTGACGGATCAAGAGCACCGGCAGGGAAAAAGTCCTGGATTTTGCCTTTGTTGTGGAAAGAAGACAAAGATGGAAATTCAGCATTGGAATTTGGAAGCAATGTCTTATTTTGAAAAATCATTTCCCTAATTTAACCCCAGGACTGTTTCAAAGGATCAAAGGATCAATAAATAATAATAATAAACAAAACAGGCTAACAAACCTGAACGATTCTATCTTCCTTTGGCAACATTTAAAAGTGACAACTATACTTTTGACAGTTTTTCTTTTGTCAGAATATGCAAGGTCTGCATAATTGAGCAGAATATATAGGGTGTCCTGCAGGGGGCACCAGAGATGTATCTTTAACATTAGATAGCATAGGAACTTCCTGACAGTTTTCATACTATGTTCTCCAGTGTACTGATTGTCTCAAAAGAAGAGTTCCTGCTTTTTGAGCCCAGTTCCTCCATGCTTGCCTCCAGAACTGTGGTTGATCAGAAAAACGACTGCAGACAACAGCTAGCTAGATAGTTAGGTCTCTAAATCTTTCCTCTTTTTATACACAGTTTCTCTTCGTAAGAAAAAACACTATTTTATTCTTTAAGCATCCTAGTCCCTCACTCTCTCTGTTCATTCAAACTCTGCCAACATCTTTATCGGGCTGTGGCTATCCAATATATTACAAATATATGCCAATAAATGCATCACTTCCACTTGTTTCTATTTTAGGCCATGAATTGTTTTTTTTTTTTTTTTTTGTAGTAAACCTGGGATCTTCTAGGCAGATCTTTGTGAGGTAATACCCAATCAAGACAGGGTTTATGAAAATTTTCTATATAATATAATAGTAGAGGATGGAAAGGCAGAGTTACTAAATAACAAACAAAATACGTATTCACTGTTGTAGTGCCACATTGCAAATATATATATACTAGCTTCAAAGAACATTTAAAATATGCCCAGGGGCAGCCGGGAGGCCCCTCCCCTCTAGGCGTGCCAGCAGAGAGCTGCCCCTGGGCCCGGGAAGGCCTTTCGCCATGTCTGCGATGCGGCGAAAGGCCTTCCCAAACCTTGGGGCAGTGTGGGTGGGAGCTGTCTGGGCGGGCCTATCAGGGTGCGGCCAGCTAAACCCTGATAGGCCCTATTCCAGCTCAGACAGCCGGACTCGCTCCACCCCAGGGCCAGTTTCCCTTTTATAAAGGGGAACGCAGTGGATGGATAAGATAGGAGATAGAAGAAGAAGAAGGTTCTTACATACCATTGGTTTATCAGTGTTGGCAATGTAACAAATACATTCATTTGGTTTTTAAGTATGTACAAAACACTTGCATGCTTACCATTCGTCTGGCATTGAACCCATGAATTAATAGTCTGTCTGGCTTCCTCAGCGGCATTCAAAAAGTCAACTCTTTCCAGCTCAGAATGGTATAATTCCTTAGTGCTGCGTACATATTGCTGGAGTACACAAGAGCACATATGACAAAGTATTATGTACATAATCCGCTGTGCTAATTCAGACCACTTTGCAAATAGGGGGATTGTAGAGTAATTAATTAATTAATTAATTAATTGGGGAAGGCACTGGCAAACCACCCCGTATTGAGTCTGCCAAGAAAACGCTAGAGGGCGTCACCCCAAGGGTCAGACATGACTCGGTGCTTGCACAGGGGATACCTTTACCTTTTTAGAGTAATTAATTAGAGACTAAAGCCAAGCAACCTTATGGACCAATGAACTGTGCCTGTTTGGGACCAATCAGGTTCTTTGGTGGGCTCACCAAACTGTATGGATTTACCTTGTTCCCTGTTTGGTGTTCGGATTCAATAAAGAGTTGTGTCTTCGGAGAACTTCTAGCCTGTGTCTACCGAGCCCACAGACTTAATACTAAGCAAGGGAGCATTGAGAGAATCTGACTTGCCTAATGTGCTAGGAGACAGGACTTACACTGTTACACTATTTATTATTATTGTTGCAATTCCTGTGCAAATGATGCAAACATGGACAGTTCTCCTGGGCAGAGGGAGCTCAGCACTCATAAGGGTCAGCAACCTACTGGAATGACATGCTTAAAAGGGGGCTTCTGTCCCTTTGCCAGTTGCATAGATGTAGGTGTGGGGACAGATCATCTTTTCTCCCTTCTGCCTGCTGGGCTGTACCTCCTGACATTCCCCCCTTTGCCTCATCCTCCTTGGGGACTGATTCAGAATCAGTCTCTGGCAAATCTTCCCAAAGGGAGAGTCGCACAAAGAGGTCTACCAAATAATGTGCAGGCCAATTTATTCCACAGAAGCCCAGTAGATTTTGGGTCAGAGATGGCTGATTTGGTACCCAGTGCAACTTATCCCAGCCTCCTATTCCAGCTTTGGCATCCTAAGTGGAGCTACACTCTGCTAAACCCATTGAAGGAAGAGGTCATGGAAGACCCTCTGTTTTACCTGCAGAAGGTCCCATATTCAATCCCCCATATTTCCAGTTTAAAAGGGTCTGTCGGTAAGTGACGTAGACAGCCTCTACCTGAATTCCTGGAGTCTAGTACAGAGCCACTATCATTCTGAAGAGACAATGCCAGCTTGGATAGATCAATGGTTCAATACAGTATAAGGCAGTTTCATTTGTATTTGTGTCCCCTTAGGCATAATGCATGCAAAGGATGAATTAGAAAAAAAATGATTATGATTGAAGGAAGCAGAAAAAGAGGTAGACAGAGGACAGGAGGGATGGATAGAATCAAAGATGTAAGTGGACTGACTTTACCAAAACTTAAAAAATAGGTGGATGGTGGCCCTTTGTTCATAAAACCTAACAAGAACGTACGCCTCAAGAATAAGCAGATCAAATGTTTGCACAGGTCAGCTGAAGCCATGAATGTGGCAACATGAGTGGGAAAATGCAGCTGCATTCCTAGAAGCCTGTTCCTGTAGAAGTACCAGTTCATAATGAACAGCACATTCCTATGCGGAGTTGCTCCAGTCTATTGCTTCCAGTAAATAAAATATATGCTGTTGAAGTATAGGAGGCATATAGACCCATCTTCCATGCCCGCTTAAACTCTATTAGGCCTATTATGCACGGGCTGAAACGGCGGCATGGAGAACGCGGAGGAGGAAGAAGCAAAGCAAACCGCTCACGCACAAGACGGAACGCAACGGTGGCAAAACCCAGACCAGCCGATTATGCACGCGGTCAATCCAGAGCCACTTCTGGTTGCGCCGTGGTAGCCCGGGAAGTTCCACTTTCTTCCGCATTTTGCTAACGCAGCTTTTTCGGCGGCATACTCTGCGCCCGGTTGCCGCCTGCAGTGTGCGTAATTGGTGATTTTAGCCGCCGCCATTCCACCCCGAATGCGGATCTTCCACTCCGTGCATAATAGGCCATACAGTTGCATTTTGCACAGAGGAAACAGAAGTCCTATGGCACCTGAACAACTAGCAACATTCATTTCAGCATTTGAGAGTCAGGAGGATTCACAAAACTTTGTTCTGAAATTAATTTGGGGTGTGTGGAAAGGGGAGGGTGCCAGATGGGCATGTACACAACATTGTTTTTCCAACCCTATTCTCCATGATTGCACCACTCCTGGGGTTTCTCAAAGCCTGAAGAATGTTTCAGGGGTTTCTCAACAGCCAAAAAGTTGAGAAAGGCTGCTCTAGACAACAGATTGTAGATAAGTAGAGCAAAATGACATTTACTGAGAGAAGAGAAGTCCTCTTTCAACTCACCGGAATGAATTCAAATTCCATTGCCCCATACAGTCTGTTGGCAATATTTAATTCATAGTCTTTGGTGGGCTTGCTGATTCGGGATAACAACGCCTGAAACTGGAAATGAACATCTTTGGGTTTTTCACACTGCAGCCTTGTAACCCCCTGAGAACAAAGGAAGAACATTTTGGCAGGACTGGTTTAGCGGTGTGGTGACTTCCCCTGATTGTATTCACAAGAATCTCTGAAGGAGCAAACGTACACGAACAGACATTCCTGAATTTGCTGGAATAAATATCATATTTAAAGGCATATCCTCCCAGATACGTAAACTAGTTTAACAACCATTTCTTCTTCCCAGGGAACTCTGGGAATTGTAGTTTTGTGGGAGCAGGTAGTTTATCTGTAACAGAATTCAGTATTTTCACCAAAAATAAAATGGACAAAATTCTTTGGGGAAGCTACCATTAATACAATTCTAACTAGCACTGCACTTTTCTAGGTCCCTTGACTCAAGCCTGGGCTCATTCCACACATGTTGGATAATATACTTTCAATATTTATTTAATTTGATTTACACACGGCTCTCCCTAGCTGCTCCCTGTGCTTTTGCAGCTGAATTTTCCTTTGCACAACCAGAAAATCTGCTTCTAAAGCGCATTATCCAAAATGTGCAGAATAAATTCTGGCTCTACTGCCCTCGCCCCCCAGTTTAGGCTGCTGATCACAGATGCACATGTTCTTAGTTCTGATCCCAGTGCTGATCTAATCCTCAGGGATGTCTCCCTGCCCCAGATTGTGCCTCAATATGTATATGGAGGAAGTTCTCATCCTTTATAGAATGCTTCCCTGTTGTGCTGTGAACCTTAAGCAGCCATGTCGAACCACAGGAAAGGGAGGATATAAATAGTGTAATAAATAAACCTAATGTGGGAAATCCCTGAAATTAGAAGTAGAGTCATCCTTCCTTCTGCACAGTAAAAACCTTCCTGATGGAAGACCTTTCAATGAATAATTCTGAAGAGTATTTAAACTGCATTCTCTCTGTATGACTGAGGGCTCATGTATCTTGATCAGGTGGCTCTATTGTCTCCTTAATGCATTCCACTTCCCTTCCAGATGGGGCCTGGAGTTCTTTTCGAATTACAACTAATCTCCAGATTATAGAGATCAGTTCCTCTGGTGAAAATGGCACCCTCAGAGTTTGGACTCTATACCATGACATTCCCAGTGAGCTCTCAGTTCTTAGAATCAAAGAATCACAAAATCATAGAATCACAGAGTTGGAAGGGAACTCCTGGGTCATCTAGTCCAACCCCCTGCGCTATGCAGGACACTCACAACCCTATTGCTCATCCACTATCCCTGCCACCCCCTTGAACTTCACAGAATTAGTCTCTCCGTCAGATGGCTCTCCAGCCTCTGTTTAAAAATTTCCAAAGATGGAGAATCACCACCTCCCAAGGAAGCCTGTTCCACTGAGAAAATGCTCAAACTGTCCCAAAGTCCACCATGTCCAGGTACCAACACTAATTCTCAATGAATTTTCCAAACTGGAATTGGCAACCTTATGGTTGCCTGGATTGTCCTAGCCTGGATTGTCCATCTATCTTTCCCGAGAAAATTACTTAATAAGATTTTAACAAACTCCCTTGTGAGAAAACGATTTTGCTTTCTTGCTAACCGTTCCACCTTTTTGCGTTGCTGTGTGCTGGATAACAATTTGAAAGGTTGTCCCTTGGAGGACGGCAGGGGATGGTTCCTGTTGGCAGCAGAGATCTTGCAGTAATGTCTTTAATCTACACATAGAAGGGTACAAGCTAGATAGCAGGGAGGGAAAAAAACTTTTTCACAGCAATGGAATAGGCTGCCTAAGGAGGTGGTGAGCTCCCCTCACTGGTGGTTTGTATGCAGCTTCTGAACAGATATTTTTCCTGGATGCTTCAGGCTGATCCTACGTTGAACAGGGAGTGGGACCAGATGGCCTGTATGTTCCCATCAAAGATTCTATGATTCCAACAAAGTATATTATATGTGATTTTTGCTGTTGTTTTTGCTCTCTCCCTGAAAGGCACCCACATGAATAGATATGCCAGAAAAAATCTTTGGTGAGTTTCTAAAGATGTTGGATCTTGAATACCATGTGTATACCCCTAAAATCAAGTTGTAAACATTTCTCTTTTTCCTAACGGAGAAGAAGCCCTCCAGATACAGATTTTAAGTGTTGTTTCCCTCATCACATTAACAGGTACTCTTACCGGCTGTTTCTCACTGTGGGCTGGAAAGGGCCTTGTTTCAGAGGACTGTCCATATCCTGAAGCCTTGATCTCATTGAAGTGCAGGACCTGCAACATAAACATCTTGTGACTGGCAGCTCTCAGCATTGAGTTGTGGATTTCAAATCAAGTAAGTGGGAGGAGCCTGTGTGGTGTAGTGGTTAAGAGCAGTGGCCTCTAATCTCATGAGCAGGTTTGCTTCCCCACTCTTCCACAGGCAGCTAGCTGGGTGAACTTGAGCTAGTCACAGTCCTGTCAGAAACTGTTTTCACAGCTCTCTCAGCCCCACCTCCTTCACATCGTGTCTGTTGTGGGGAGAGGAAGGGAAAGTGATTGTAAGCTGCTTTAAAACTCCCTTGGGTAGTGAAAATAAAAACCAACTCTTCTTCTTCTTCTGGATCCCAAATTACTTTGAGGGACTGTCTTCACAATTATTTTAGCCTCTAGAAAAGGGTTTTCTCAACCAGGGTTTCGTGAAATCCTGGGGTTTCTTGATGGTCCTGGAAGGGTTTCCTTAATGGGTAGGAGTGAATTAATTTTAATACATTTTTAAAATGTGTTAAATATTTATCAGGTGGTATGACCATATATGGTTATGTTGACCCACCCACCCTCCCAAAATGACCAATTATGGCCCTGGAGTGGGTGGGAAGGAAAGGGGCCCCAGGTGGGTGTGTTCACAGCTATGCTTCCCAACCATATTTGACATCATCATGCCACTTGAGGTTTCGTGAAGTCCAAAGAATGTTTCGGGGGTTTCGGGGGTAAAAAGGTTGCGAAAGGCTGCTCTAGAACAAGATTCCATCTTGTGGCTTTTGGTTGAAGGCCAATCCTCAGCATGTCAAGCATTTTGTATGAAGCAGGCTAGTCTACCTCCTGCTGTAAGCCCATGCAACTCCAGTCCTATGGCACAGTCTTCCCAAACAAATTAAAAAGTTCCCATTTCTTAATGGCTATAAAACAGAATTTACAAAGAGAGCTGCAATGAACTGCACTATTCAAACCTTAGAAATGCTGTTCAACTGCTGAAGGATTGTGAAGGGTTAATTCCACACAGAGTCAGGGTGCCTCGAGGGACAGTTGTCTCCAAGAGATCTGATTGTTTAGCATAATTTGAGCAGAAAAGGCTTGAGAGAGTTGTGTGCTGAGCAGTCAGTCAGATTTCTGCCTTAATGGAATTGAGTACTGACAGTCCAATTTCTGCCTTAGATGAGAAGAGTTGAATACTGACAGTTTCAGAATTCAGCCCTGACTGAGAGCAGTTTAACACAAACAGGAGAACTGGGGGAAAGTTGGCAAGGATGAGAGGGTGGTTAGATGAAGACTCCCATTTGGGCCAAGGAAAATTTCCCTATCCAGTCAAAAAGGGAGTTCGCTCTGAATGGTGGAGAGATCCTTGGTCTGCTATGGTTTGAAACTGCCTATAGATACTGTTAAAATCTCAGTATGCATACTGGAGTTCAAAGGAAAGGGGTTGGATACTGGAAAAAGAGTCCCAGCCTTCTGGAAACCGAACAAGTCAGAGAATACTCAAAAAATGTATTGAAGTATTTGGGGACAACAGTGGTCTTAACATAAAGTCTTGTTGTTGTTGTTGTTAGGTGCGAAGTCATGTCCAATCCATTGTGACCCCATGGACAATGATTCTCCAGGCCTTCCTGTCCTCTACCATTCCCTGGAGTCCATTTAAGTATGCACCTACAGCTTCAGTGACTCCATCCAGCCAACTCATTCTCTGTCGTCCCCTTCTTCTTTTGCCCTCAATCGCTACCACCATTAGGCTCTTCTCCAGGGAGTCCTTCCTTCTCATGAGGAGGCCAAAGTATTTGAGTTGCATCCTCAGGATCTGGCCTTCTAAGGAGCAGGCAGGGCTGATCTCCTCTAGGACTGACCGGTTTGTTCACCTTGCAGTCCAAGGGACTCACAAGTCTTCTCCAGCACCAGAGTTCAAAACCCTCAATTCTTTGATGCTCGGCCTTCCTTATGGTCCAACTTTTTACATTGCAACTGGGAAGACCATAGCCTTGACTAAACACACTTTTGTTGGCAGGGTGATGTCTCTGCTTTTTAGGATGCTGTCTAGATTTGCCATTGCTTTCCTCCCCAGGAGCAAGCATTTTTTAATTTCTTTGCTGCGTTCCCCATCTGCAGTGATCTTGGAGCCCAAGAAAATAAAATCTGTCACTACTTCCATTTCTTCCCCATCTATTTACCAGGAATTGAGAGGGCCAGATGCCATGATCTTTGTTTTCTTGATGTTGAGTTTCAAGCCAACTTTTGCACACTCCTCCTTCACCCGCATCAACAGGCTCTTTAGATCCTCTTCACTTTCTGCCATTAGAGTGGTATCATCTGCATATCTGAGGTTGATGATATTTCTCCCTGCAATCTTGATCCCAATTTGTGACTCATCTAACCCCGCCTTTCTCATGATGTGCTCCGCATACAAGTTAAATAAGCAAGGTGTCAATATACAGCCTTGCCGAACTCCTTTCTCAATTTTGAACCAATCAGTGATTCCATGCCTGGTTCTCACTGTTGCTTCTTGACCTGCATATAGGTTTCTCAAGAGACAGATAAGATGCTCTGGTATTCCCATCACTTTAAGAACTTGCCACAATTTGTTGTGCTCCACACAATCAAAGGCTTTAGCATAGTCAATGAAGCAGAAGTAGATGTTCTTCTGGAACTCCCTAGCTTTCTCCATGATCCAGCGTATGTTGGCAATTTGATCTCTAGTTCCTCTGCCTCTTCGAAATCCTGCCTGTACTTCTGGAAGTTCATGGTCCACATATTGCTGGAGCCTAGCTTGTAGGATTTTGAGCATAACTTTGCTAGCATGAGAAATGAGTGCAATGGTGCGGTAGTTTGAACATTCTTTGGCATTGCCCTTCTTTGGGATACAAATGTAAACTGACCTTTTCCAATCCTGTGGCCATTGTTGAGTTTTTCAAATTTGCTGGCATATTGAGTGTAGCACTTTTACTGCATCCTCTTTTAAATTTTGAATAGTTCAACTAACATAAAGTATTAAGTCATTGTAAAAAAAGCTTAAGAGAGCCAGCTTGGTGTAGTGGTTAAGAGTGCAGACTTCTAATCTGGCGAGCCAGGTTTGATTCTGTGCTCCACCTCATGGAACCAGCTGGATGACCTTGAGCTCGCCACAGCACTGATAAAGCTGTTCTGGCCAAGGTTCTGTTCTGTTCTGGCTCTCTCAGCCTCACCTACCTCACAGGGTGTCTGTTGTGGGGAGAGGAAAGGGAAGGAGAATGGAAGCCGTTTTGAGATTAAAGGACACTGCTCTTAACCACTATACCACACTGTCTCTCAGGATGCATTAAAATCTTCTAGCTGATTTGCTTTATGTATATCCCACCTTCCTGCCCAATGGGGACCCAGAGCAGATGACATCATTCTCCTCTCCTCCAGTTAGCCACACAACAACCCTGTGAGATAAGTTAACCTTGAGAGTATGTGACTGGCCCAAGGTCACCTATCAAATTTCCATGATGTGAGTGGGGAGACCATGACACTTTACCTGTTCCACCACACTGACTCTCCTATATACCAATACATTTATAATTTGCCTAGATGCTTAGAAACGGATCTGGCCTTGTTCCTCCATACTCCATAGTCTTTTCTCAAGTCTACTTCAGAGTATTGTAGGGTGCCTACCTTTTCCATCTGGACTTCGGTGTCTCCTTTCGCACCAAGCATGAGCATAGCCAGAGCTGTTTGAAGACTCAGGGGGGAGAAGAAGATATTTTCACGAGCCTTTTGCTGGATCATCTCTTTGAAAAGATCCAAGCCAAAGTTTGCGTTGGCAGCACTGAAAGAGGTCATCTTGAAGCAGGCACCAACCAAGACACCAGCAAACGGGTGAAGAGTTCAAGGCAGGTGTAACCGAAAGACTTTGGGAATCTTCTCTGTTACATCGAGCGTGTTATGGCATGAAGTCCCTAATTTGAAAGCATCACATTAAGCGATGAGGCATATTCCCTGAGTGGCAAACACGAGGTGCTCAGCCATGGCTAATATTACACAACAGCAATGCTCTAGACATGATAACATGGCTTTGTATAATGTCTAATTTACTTTGCTTAATTCACTGTGTCCTAGATTTCAATCTGTTGTTCAAGCGTCTGACATAGTGATAAATGTAATGCAACACTATTATTAATCATTTAAGAAACCAAGGGCCATAGATCATTTACAGTCATCCATGAATGTGGACATTATCATTTGAAAGGGATTCTGATATATGCCAGTTGACAGAATGCTAGAACGACTGCAGGAACACGGATTCAGGCATGCTGACAGGTTGGCCTGAAGCAGCAGAACAGAGAACAAAGTGGCTAGACAGGTACTTATCACAGATCCTGCATTGAGCAGGGGGTTGGACTAGATTGATTGATTGAATGATTGATTGATTTAATTTTTTAGATTTTTATACCGACCTCCCATATTGTTCAGGGCGGTTTACATGAAATGCCATGGGGTATTACAGAGAACATCAAAACATATCTCACAGTCATAATGTAACACAACAATAACAGTTCCGACAGTGGTTATAGGATCAAGAGAGTTCATTTATTTAGATTTTTATCCTGCCACTCTCGGAAGACTTGTGGTGGGTAACACATGACAAATAAAAAAGCCCAATTATAATAAATCATAACCCCCAATCCCATTAAACTCCTAAAAACCTCATGAAAAACCCATAAAAAATGGCATAATCCCCAATCCTTCCCTAATTCACAGCCAAACCACCACAGGTACAGGATCGCAGAGTGGAATAGCGCTGGCCAGAGTAGGGGCCCCAGTTGTCCCTGAAGCCTGGCCTCAACCAAAGACCTAGTGGAAGAGCTCCATTTTAAAGGCCCTCTGGAATTGAGACAGCTTCGTCAGGGCCCTCAGCTCTCCCAGCAGCTCACTCTACCAGGTCAAGGCCAGGATCGAAAAAGCCCTGGCCAGGGTCGAGGCCAGGCACGCTTCTCTGGGGCTGGGTACCACAGATTCACACCTACAGAGCGAAGAACCCTGCAGGGGGGCAAATGCAGACAAGCGGTTCCTCAGGTAGGCAGGGTTAGTACCAAAACCTTGAATCTGATCTAGGCCACAACTGGTAACCAATGCAGCTGCTTCAAGACAGGCTGAATATGGGCCCTCCAAGATGTACCAGTGAGGACCCTGACAGCTGCAATTTGTACCAGCTGTAACTTCCGAGTCAAAGACAAGGGAAGGCCCGCATAGAGCGAGTTACAGTAATCTAATCTGGAGGTGACTGTTGCATGGATCACTGTAGCCAGGCAGTCCAAGGGAAGTTAGGGCACTAGTCTAGGCCTAGCCTGGAGAAGATGGTTCAATTGAACAACACTTCAACAGGGACAACTTTAACAGGAATCCCTAGGGAGGTCAGGTTGGTTTCAGGTCATGGAGAGGGTGTCTGAGGGGGGACCAGTGGATGTTGATGGGTTGGTCAGCCTCAAGCAAATGTCTGGGGAGGAGCTCCCTTTTGGAGGCCCTATGGAATTGTGGGAGTTCAGGCAGGTCCCTGATATCTTCAGGAAGCTTATTCCACAAGGTGGAGGCCAGGACAAAAAAAACTCTGACCCTTGTTGAGGACCAATGTGTTTCTTTGGGGCCAGGGATCACCAGCCAGTTGGCAGTGGTGGAGCATAGGGCTCTTTTGGGGATATAGGCAGAGAGACGGTCTCTCAGGTACACTTGGCCCTGACCGTGTATGGCCTTGAAGGTAATTACCAAAACCTTAAACCTAATCCATAATTAAATTGGGAGCCCGCTGAGTTGTTGAAGTACAGGCCGGATGTGGATCTCCATGATGTATTACTGAGGATCCTGGCCGCAGCATTCTGAACCATTTGTAATTTCCAGATCAAAAATAAGGGTAGGCCTGCATAAAGTCCAGTCTAGAGGTGACCATTGCATAGATCACTGTGGCTAGGTGTTCTGGGCCAAGTAGGACACCAGTCGCTCGCCTTGGCCTAGGTGGTAGAAGGCTTGCCGTGCTACTCTCGTGATCTGAGTCTCCATGGAGAGGGAGGTGTCAAGGATCATGCCCAGGTTTCTGGCAGAGTGAGCTACTGCTAGACTCACTCTATCCAGGCTGCGTAAGTGCATTTCCTCACTTGGTCCTGTCCTACCCAGCCACAGGACCTCCATCTCTGAAGGGCTGACCTGCAGATGACTGCTTGAGCCGCCTCATCACTGCTTCCAGGCATCTGGCTAAGATTTCTGGGGGGGAATTGGGAGGGTCATCCATCAGGAGGAAGAGCTGGGTGTCATTTGCGTATTGGTGACAACCCAGCCCAAACCTCCATACCAGTTGAGCATGAGGGTGCATAAAGATATAAAATAAGATAGAAGAGAGGACTGCTCCCTGTGGGACTCCACATGTGAGCTGATGGCAGCTAGATACTCTCTCTCCTATTGCTACCCTCTGTCGATGACCCTGGAGGAAGGAGATCACCCATTTGATGGCTGTCCCACGTATCCTGGTGTCGCTGAGGCAGTGAGCAAAGAGCTCATGATCAACTGTGTCAAACACTTCTGGGATGGGGGAAAGGAGGGTCCTTTGGCATGGGCCCCACATTCACAGAGAGCCTCAAATTTAGATGTTTTGGTGTTATCACTAAAGGAGGTGATATATACAGAGATACTCTGAGGGGACTGAAAGAAGAAGACATGGGGCTGCTAGTTCTAGATCGAGAAATTCCTGGAGATTTGAGGGGTGGAATATGGGGTGGACAGGGTTTGGAGAGGGGAGGGACCTCAGTGGGGTATAATACCATAGAATCCACCTTCCAAGGCAACCATTTTATCCGGGGGATTTGACCTCTGTAAGCTAGCGACCAGTTGTAATTTTTGGAGATCTCCAGCCAAGACTTGGAGACCGACAACCCTGGATGGCTGGGGAGGGTGGTATATAAATACAATAAATACATAATAAATTACCAGGCCACACTGCTATGAATGTTGGCATGTCTTCTTTTTTAATATACCAAGGAGCCTCAACAAATGGGACTCTTGTGAACTCTGAATTCCCTTCTCTGCTATTCCCTTCTTAAACCGCCTCTCCCTTGCTGTTTATCTCTTGGTTGAGCTTTGAGACCAGAAGTAATTTCCATTAGGGGGTGAAAAAATTGTCTGGCAAGCACCAGCTCTTATGCAGAACACCTGGGCAAGCTCCGGACCTCCCATCTACCTTCCTGCTGTCCTAAACACCACCGCCCCATCCTTACCATACAGGAAGTTGGCACGGGCCACATTCTGCCAGACAGAACATGAAGCTGTAATGGAGAATTATGCCGAGGTAAACAGCAAGACCAGTTTAAGAGGCCTGCTGGCTAAATATATTCAGCCTGGTTTCTTAAAATAGAACTTACAAGTCTCCCACAAAGTCTTAGAGGTGAGTCATCTGTTTCGGTTACTAGTGAAAGGAAGTTGTGTGTAAGGAAATACCTCCAAGGCTGGGGGATACGGCTGACGCCTGCTGTTTCTTGCTTCTGTTTAGAAATAATTACAGGTTCCAATAAGAAGTAAATCGCTAGTCAAAATAGCAGGTTTGTTGTGTGGGCCAAGTTTTGGAATCTGCTCTTTCTCAATCCTGTTGAGGAAGGCAGCCCTGGGTTTGGAAAGCACTGGGTTTCACAAAAACCTGGAGATTTGGGGGATGAAGTTTGGGGAAGATAGGCAAGTTTGGGGACCTCATTTGGTACAATATGATAGAGCCCATCCTCCAAAGTAGCCATTTTCTCCAGAGGGACTGATCTTGGTTGTCTGGACATCAATTGGAATAGTGGGAGGTCTCCAGATGCTACCTGGAGGTTGGCAAGTCTAGTTGGTTCTAGGAAAGGCATGAGCAAGAATGTTTATAACTCCCCACCATGCTCAAAGTTCCAGGAAGTGCTCTGGATGCCAAAAGCAATCAACTATACTAGTAAAAACGGAGCATCTGTGTACAGGGGCAGTATACATTTGAATTCCAGATGCTGGAGGAATAAACAGTAGAAGAAGACATTCCAGAAACATCTGATGGATTGTGGCTGGAGTTGGAATGCTGGATGTCACAACTTCCATCAGATCTAGCCAGGCAAGAATTGTAATCATGAGTTAATAAAAAGTTGGCCCAGGTTCACCGACTTCTACGAAAACAGATCTTTATCTTAGTCGTCCAAGAATGCTGAGCACAAATCTTGCATGTCTGAAAATATCCAAACTCATTTCTCAGGCCGCAACTCAAGTGACATAAAAATCCTGGAAATTTTATTAAGGAATATTGAAGATTACCTTGGAGTGACTTTAGTGTATTTTGAAGTGCATGCCATTGCAGACCAAAAGTCCCATTATTCAATATCAGAGGACTGCCCCATGTACTAGAGGGAAGACAGCATTGTGTAGCCAAATCTCCTCTTGGAAGCTAAGCAGGGTTAGTACTCAGATGGGAAACCACTTAGGAATACTGTGCACTAGATCAGGGGTAGTCAACCTGTGGTCCTCCAGATGTCCATGGACTACAATTCCCATGAGCCCCTGCCAGCATTTGCTCATGGGAATTGTAGTCCATAGACATCTGGAGGACCACAGGTTGACTACCTCTGCACTAGATCACAATGGTAAACAACCTCTACTCCCAAACCTGCCTTGATAGCCCCTTTATTGGGTCCCCTTAAGTTGATTGTGACTTGACAGCATGTACATACATATCTATTGTAAGCAGCTCTAAGTCTGGGACAGGTGAGATTTGGTGATGCTTTCCAATAAAAATTCCGTAAAGTTTTCCAAGGTTTTTTAATCCAGCAACCTGAAGCTTTAAATACTCCTATCAGATAAATGATATGATGACTCATAAGATAGAAAGAGATATCATTGCAGTATCGTTTCTTCCAAACCTATTTGGATGGCAGTCCTTGAAAAATTCCTTGGTGCTGATAAAAATATGTTGCAGGCAGACTTGATGGGTCAGTGCAAGTAGAATGAAATGCTCCACAAGGTTTTGAATTAGCAATTTGGGAAGCCCTGACCTGGATAGTGCTGGCAAGTAGGATCCTGTCAGATCTTGGAAGCTAATCAAGGCTGACTCTGGCAAGTCTTTGGATGGGAGACCTCCAAGGATTTGGGTGGAAGTTCTTCCAAGGAACACTAGGGGATCATGGCATGGAAGAAGGGAATGGCATTGTTGACTGAAAAGAAAGGTAACGTTATCCCCTGTGCAAGCACTGGGTCATGTCTGACCCTTGGGGTGAAGCCCTCTAGCGTTTTCATGGCAGACTCAATATGGGGTGGTTTGCCAGTGCCTTCCCCAGTCATTACCGTTTACCCCCCCCCCCTGCAAGCTGGGTACTCATTTTACCGACCTCGGAAGGATGGAAGGTTGAGTCAAGGCTTGAGCTTCAGATTGCATGTCTGCTGCCTTACCCCTCTGCGCCACAAGAGGCTCTTGACTGAAAATAAAAAGGTAAAGGTAAAGGTATCCCCTGTGCAAGCACCGAGTCATGTCTGACTCTTGGGGTGACGCCCTCTAGCGTTTTCATGGCAGACTCAATACAGGGTGGTTTGCCAGTGCCTTCCCCAGTCATTACCGTTTACCCCCCAGCAAGCTGGGTACTCATTTTACCGACCTCGGAAGGATGGAAGGCTGAGTCAACCTTGAGCCGGCTGCTGGGATTGAACTCCCAACCTCATGGGCAAAGCTTTCAGGTGGCTGCCTTACCACTCTGCGCCACAAGAGGCTCTTTGACTGAAAATAGAGGTACATAAAAATGTGTTTAAAAACTCAAGCTAAAACTCACATTTGCTATACATTTTGAGCATATTTGGGCAAGGTTAAGAAAAGAAATCTCATAATGCCTTCAGTTATCTCGGGATTTTGGTCACTCAATCAATGTTGAAGCACGGTCGTGGGATTACAGATGGCTCTCTTTGGAGGTTTTAAAATGTGGTCTCTGAAGAGGGTATGTCGCTCACAGTGCCACAGGATGTGTTCCACGGTCTCTGGATGTTTTAATATGCAGGAGCAGACCTTCTCGGTAAGGGGAACTCTCAAATACTAGCCCTTGGGTATGGCGGTTGACAGGGCATTTAAATGTGCCAGCATAAAACTTCATTTCTGAGAAGGTGATCTTAATAGGGAGAAGTATTCCAGAATCTTCACAGCCAAAGGGTATATACTAAAGAAGATTGGAAAGCATATTTTGCGTGCACCAGTTACTAGAGTTTGATGGTCTGTATCTAAGGTTCATTGTCTGATGATACTGTAGACTTGTCTCTCTTCATAATTTTTCAGGTGTTCTAGGGAGAGGTCGCAGTGGCAAACCACCTCCAAACCTCCTTTGTCTGGCCGCCGCAGAATACTATCATAGAATCATAGAATCATAGAGTTGGAAGGGCCCATACAGGCCATCTAGTCCAACCCCCTGCTCAATGCAGGATCAGCCCTAAGCATCCTAAAGCATCCAAGAAAAGTGTGTATCCAACCTTTGCTTGAAGACTGCCAGTGAGACTACTCAGGTCTCCTGGCTCCTCTACTCATGAGATATGGTAAATAACAATAGCGCCTTGGGCAAAAACAAGTCACCTCCTCATCCCCCACTTTCCCAAGACTTCACTGGTGGAGGAATATGGCTCCTTAGCCACAATCATCAGCTTCTCCTTATAACAATAATTGTGTGCTGTCAAGTTGCAGCTGATGCATGGTGACTCCAGGGCAGTGGGGTTTCCATTGCCTTCTTCTGCATAACTACTCCATTCTCCCTTAGAGGCCCCTTCTCCAAGTATGACCCCTGGTTGACCCTGGAAAACTTCCAAGTTTTCATGAAACCAGGGTACATTCTGCACTTTCTCTCTACTAAGATGGCAATGCTTAAGTGGAAGAAGCTTTAAGAAGCTCTCCTTACCATCTCAAAGGGCAGCCCCTGCCTGAAACTAACCATTGAGCAGAGATTGTCGGTGATGGAGGCCCAACTTGGGAGGGGGAGGAGAAAATTTGATGGAGGTAACTGCATCTGTTCAGGCAAGACTGGGTGACAGGTGTGCATTTCTCCAATGAACGAGGGAAATTCCGCTCTTGGATATCCTGGAGGGGAAGTGGTCTGACGGTTAGATCAGTTTCTCAGTGGAACAGGCTTCCTCGGGAGGTGGTGGGTTCTCCCTCTTTGGAGATTTTTAAACAGAGGCTGGATAGCCATCTGACAGAGAGGCTGATTCTGTGAAGGGTCAAGGGGGTGTCAGGTTACAGTGGATGAGCAAAAGGGTTGTGAGTGTCCTGCATAGTGCAGGGGATTGAACTAGATGACCCAGGACGTCCCTTCCAACTCTGATTTTATGATTCTATTATTCTATTCCATGGAGAACCCTGATCACTGGGAAACAGGTGCAGGTGGACACAAACAAACCCAAACTCACCTGAGCTAAATGCAGCATGAGGAGTAGATTTAAAAAAAATAAATCAGAGCCAAATGAACTTCAAAAGCCCTGCAGGTTAGCCAGGGTTGTTCAGGCTGCCGCGAGTTGTCCTAATGGAAGGCAAATTTAGAGTACAAGTGCAAATCAACTGTTCTACCAGAAGGTGGCAAGCCGTTCCTACTTGCTTGAGAGAATGAAAATTGCTTTGCACTGTACAACAGTGCTGTTCCTTGAACCACTACTTGTGTATGGCAAATACTCAAACCAGTCATCTTAGAATTATCTCAGGAGTTCTCCAACCGTCTACCCTTACACAACAAGCCCTCTTAGAAAAAGCGCAGTTTTATAAGGGGATTTATTTAGCTTTTTATTGTAAAATATTTTTATCTTCTAGAATAAAACAGAATGTAGGAAAAAAACAGAAAAGAAAGAATTATGGCTACGTAACAAATTATATATATATATATAAGAATTCAAATTACACTCAAGAAAACATAAGCTTTTCAAATTATACCAAACAGCTATATCTCTCCCCGGTGTTTTTTTCATTACAAACTCTGCTTCAAATATCCTCAGAGCTAAAATGATGGCTTGTTATTATATAACTGCCAGAGCCATAGGGAATATAAAAAGACAGATAGCTTTCTTTGCCCACCAATTCCAAAAAAATCCCAACAGTCGTTGAATACTTCTGGAGGCTTTAGGGAATTGAATTATTGTATGGCAGAGTTACACACAGGAAACATATAGTAACATATAAGATGCAGTCAAGTAGGTACAATGGTTATGCAGATCGCCCAAAATTAATAATAAAAATGGGGGGAGGGGTAAAACCCATATTGCTTACATCAATAATGTAGCTGAGTGAGCACAGAGGCAGTCGTTGAGGTAAGCAATATGGGGTTTAAATTCCCCCATTTATTATTAATTTCGCTATTGATGATGGTGAACACCTTATGTGTCCTTGATAGATTTTAATGGCTATTGACTAGCAGGCTGCCATTCTTTTTTTCCCTTTTTTTATTGTATATGAAGCACTTACAGAAAGATGAAAAAAGAAAAAAGAACAACCAGCTAGTAAAGTAATTATTGATACATGTGAGAGTATAGTCTGTTATTATCTTAAGAAGTATATAATCAGTTCCCATCGCATATTAGTCCTAAGCTAAAAGTTACTGCTATCTTTCTCAGCAAAGTAATTATTGATACATATGAGAGTATAATCTGTTATTATCTTAAGTAGTATATAATCAGTTCCCATCGCATGTTAGCCCTAACCTAAAAGTTACTGCTGTCTTTCTTAAGAAAGATCAGGTAATTGCTCCACTGTTCGTCACATTCTTCAGGTGGTCACAAAAAATGAAATTGTGCTCTTTTCCATGATGCATCTGTTGGTAGGTCTTGAAAGATTTGTGCTTCTTGATCCAGCAAATTCAGCGGCATCTCCTGATGCTTTTTAAGTGGATTGATTCTTGCAGCCTCGCTGTCAGAGCTTACAAAGATGTCTATTGGTTGTTTCTTGCGTGCGGCCGCCTTTGAATAGATTCTGTATACTTTGTCAATCCAAATCTCTTCCTCCTCTAAGTAATCTTCCAGGCTTTCGGTGATTTCCTTCCTCAGGTCTGTTTTCCCAAATTCTTCTGATAAGACTTTGATTTTTACGTTCCTAGCTTTAGATTCTACTTCCAGGACTTCGGATTTGTCTTCTGTCACTCTTTCCCGCTCTTGTTGATTAGCTTCCAGACGT